>NC_085980.1:0-1200000 GCF_910591565.1 Cydia splendana | reverse complement strand
TTCTTCGTGGCTTTCTAATCACTGAGGATCGGTACCAGTTATAAGGTGGCCATGTGAAACAGAGCCAAGCGGGCTGCTCTCTGCATGGAACCACAAGCCCTCCTGATGGGTGCCTAGCTAAGATGCCAATCGTTTATGCCGCAGCGAACAAAACGGTAATCTCTATCACTCTTCCAAATTAGTACGACAGAAATATTAGCGTTTCATTCTTTATGGGGCGTAAACGTTTGGCATCTTGGCCAGGCAACCTGATGTTAGAGCATTTGTTAGCGATCATCCCTTTGGTTTGTTATTGGTGGAGTTTTATTTTAGTATTTAAAACTATTCGGCTTACTTTGAACGTGCCATTTGGGGACTTGAAAAGTAAAACCATTACTGCAGTTCTGTTGAGAAATCTAAATTGTGACAGAAAGTGGAAAACCACCCTTTCTCGTTTTAAATTCTGTGCGAAAAAATGGCGGCATTATATTGCATTAGTGTAATGCTTTTAAATATTCCTCCATAGTGCGATCCACTTGGTAACACTATTTACTATTTTTGTCGCTATTTTTATTTAAAAAAGGCAGTGTAAGTATTTCTGACTTAACATAGAAATAAGTTACAAAATGAAGTTCAATAGAGTAAAATGTGTAGACCCTGGGATGCATCCCTCAAAATGTCGGCAAAATATGCCAAAAAATAGACATTACACACCACACCAATATGGAAAAAGCTAACCAGTTCGCTTATAAAAAAATGAAAAAAATAATCAAGCTCTATTCCACCTTTTTGCGGGACTCATCCAAGATTCCAATAGACGCGAAGTAATTTCTCAACCGTCGCGATTCGTTAAGCCGCGGCGATGTGACGTTTCTTTGCATTTCCAGCTAACTTAGTCAGTCTCCAGAGCCTCTACCATCAGTTTTAACATTGACATAACGCTCACGTCTACGTAATTTACTTTCTGTACATCTCGCTTCCACTATTGCTCGCATATGCGAGTACGAGCGAGATGCATAGAAAGTAAGTTACGTAAACGTGAGCGTTATGTCAATGTCAAAACTGGTGGTAGCCGTACTAGTATTTATACAGCTAAGTTTACTTCTGGAAGTGTCTTTTATAACATTTCAAATATTTTTTCTTGTTCCCTGTTATTAGTTAGTTAGATATTTTTGAAGCCAGTAAAATATGTCAATCAGGTCTGCACTGCTACCATGAGTTGGCACTGGATTTACGCTATCGACTGCGTGAACTCGATCGCATTCCCTCTCGATTGCATCAATACATCAGTGCGTGAAAGATGTCAACTCATGGTAGCCGTACAGTATACAGGTAACATTATAGTTTTCAAAACATCATTTTATCCACAGTAGGTACCTAGGTAATAAATACCTTTAACCGCAACTAATATGTATAATATACATACATACATACATATCATGTAGACATGTAACGTATATAAGTGAAATACTCTTGAAAAGCTTTTTCAGCGCCCTGCGTCGGGAGCTTTGCAGCTTTTCATATATAGCAAATCGGGGCGTAGTATTCCCATCTTGCTGAGTCGATCGTTTAGTCAATCCTGTGTACGTCTTGAGATCAATAACATTTGTACTTTTTGCTAAATCTTTTATACTGATTCTCTTTAGCTTTCAAGTTTCAACTAATTCGTAATATTCTCCAGAACGCCTAGTGTAAATTTAATTGGATAACGTGACGTGCGTTTGCTTTTGCGTTATGACTATTTTTGTATGGGATTTTGAACAGCGCACCAAGCGGGACGTTTTGGAAACTCAAAATCCCATACACAATTACACTTAACGCAAACGCGTACGTCACATCACGTTATCGATAGAAATTTACATTATGGGTACAGAAGTCCGCCGGGCATAACAAAATTTTTCACCTTTAAAAGATTATCAACTTCCATATTATTTTTCAAAATGTCAAGAACGCTGTCACCGCAAGCGCTTGTAAAATTTCTCTTAACGCCACTTGTACCACCCCACCCGGGGTTAACCGGTTAAACCGTCAACTTAGTGTCAAATTGTACTGGTAACCCTGGTAACTCAAGTAGGATTAATTACAGGACATAACACACTAAACAAACACCTACACAATATGGGTAAAACAGACAGTCCCATGTGCAGAGCGTGCATGGAAGAAGAGGAAACAACAAAACATATTCTCCTAGACTCCAAACAGGTAGAAGTATACTTACAGGAGCAAATACCTAGGGACTCCGTGCACACTAAAAGAGGCAGTTAGGTAGGAACTGAAAACTTTGCTAGGCTTCATGGAAAAGCTGGGGTGGTTAGAATAGCGCTACCTCTTTTCACGCAAAATAGGCATAATGGTTGTCGATTTGCGGAAAATGCCCAGAAGCACTAACTAACTCCAGGTTTAACCGGTTAACCCCGGGTTAGTGGGATGTTGCAAGTGGCACTTAGCCGTCAAGCTATCATTCGACTCCATACAGTAAGCTGCCAATATTGGAAGAGCACAGCTCACCGCGAGGTGCTTAATACCGCTTTTGAGCGAATCCTGACTGCAGAGCAGAGCTGCCGGTTTATTGAATCGGATGAATTTATATTGCTGTTCAATAATAAGTTTGTGTGGTTGCCAGTATGGGGAGATACTGTTAGTACAAAGAATTCTTGATAACCTTTAGTATATTTTTATAAAATAAAACAGGGATAATGGCGTATAAAATAAACTTTAAAACTAGTGGTCTGTGAGCTGATGACCTTGTTAGCTTGAGGGCTGAGGCATATTTGAAACATTTGCAGAAAAGTGTATTTTTTAATTTATTTTTTATTTATAAGGTGTAGTGATTATTAAGGTATGATTTTACCAAGATTTCACTAAGTCACGCAAAAACTTCCAACTTACGCCAGTTTCCTCTATAGTCGTTTATAGTAGCTATTAATACAGGGTGCAACATTTCTAGAGACTGAGCTGAAAGGATAGTGTTATCTAAGTGATCTGCAAATTGAGTTATTATAATCGTAAAGAAGGGTTAAAAAGTAAAAGAAAATCATTAAAATGAAATATTTTTATATCAGTGACAACCCTACAAAGTTATTTACATTTTAAATTGGCACATGTCATGTCATTTCAATAGGATCTACTTGCTAGGGATGAAACATACAGATTTTGCACAAATGTTGAACAAACTGTATCTCAAAATTGGTAAGAAATATTAACGTGGTTAATAAGTGAAAAATAAAGTACGTACGTAGCCTAAATAATCCACGTAAAAGTAAAAGTAAAAGTCCTTCGTTTTGTTTCACCCGATTTACTTACGGTATGATTATACCAAGATTTCACTAGGTCACGCGAAAACCTCCAACTTACGCCAGTTTCCTCTACAGTTGTTTATAGTTGGTATTATATATTAGGGCACCCTTAAAACCCGTCAGATTTATAGACAAACTTACAAAATGGTCCACACCGATACCGATCAAAATAACTTCGGTAATACCAACGACCTGTGGCTTATAGACCATCATGACTCCATTATATAAAACAACTCACGCTGCACTCAAGGTAGGGGGGCCCAAGAGGGGTTTTTTGTACTTTTTGTAGGTACTCGAGCGTGTCAGATTAAGATATGAGTGATATCTTGCTACTCGACTAAGTTGTTCCGTTGTTGATCTATCTTTTGACTCGGGAACAAATATCCGTACTTATCACACGAATAAATGCCCTTACCAGGATTGGACCCGGGACCATCGGGTTCATACGGTCACTACCAACTAGACCTAACAGGTCTTCAACATATAGAGAAAGAATTCAAATTCAAATTCAAAATTTTATTTGCTAAAAATGCACGTACATATTAGATGTTGTCATATACAATAGAATGTGGGTATCAGCGCATTTAGCCAGAAGGCATGCAAATCAGAAAATATAAGACATATTTACAAATATTTACAAAAACATATTTACAGATATACAAATAACTTAAAATTGAAATTAGAACATGTCAAACCAAAACTAAAACGAAAATACGGCTATGTCTATGATCATCTATGGTTAAGTTATTTGTGGTCAATTTAAAAGCTAGCAAGAAAAAGGTTAACGGAATACATCAAATGTCAAGAGAAATAATTTATTTTAAAAGGATGTAATTGTTAAATATGTCAAATAATTGAAATTATACAAGTCATTGCTTAATATTGAAAAATTTAGTCATTGAGTAAAAACAGTGCTCATTCAAAAACTTAACCAATAGATTCTTAAAAACTATCTCGTCATCTATCAACCTCAGTGATTTTGGCAAACCATTATAGATTTTCGGCGCCATTGCAAAAATACTCTTCTGGAAAAGAGCCGATTTGCCAGGAACTGGGTAAAGTTTATCACAATGTCGTGCACTTACAACATTTTTAAAAAGATGTAGATTTTTTTTTGACGAACATTGTAGTCTCCAGAATATACAAATCGGGCACGGTTAGTAAGTGAAGTTGCTTAAAATATGGTTTGCAGCTGGCATTGTACCTCAACTTACAGATCGATCTTACGCACCGTTTTTGTGCTTTGAAAACATCGTTGGCTTGGCTAGAGTTCCCCCAGAAGATAATTCCGTATCTTAAAGCAGAAGATATGTAGCCGTGATAAGCAGACATAACAGCAGTGCGATTTACGACTTTACTTAGCATATATAAGGTATACGAATATGTCATAAGTTTTTTACAGAGATTGTCAGTGTGAGTCGTCCAATTCATTTTGTCATCTATGTATAGTCCTAAGAATTTGGTAACATGTGTGCTAGCAATATAGGTATCATTAAAAGCTACAGCAATGCTATCCTCAGTTTTTCTTTGGCTAAAACTCATTATTGTAGTTTTTTGTAAATTTATTTTTAAGTTATTTTTATCTAGCCATTGTACTATTGATTCTAGGCTGCTAGTTATTTGATTTTTGTGTGTAAGCACAACCGTACAGTCATCTGCATACAAAACTGTTGGATGTATGATAGCTCCTGGGAGGTCATTTATGTACACAAGGAAAAGTAGGGGACCTAAAATACTACCCTGTGGCACTCCATATGTAACTAATTTTTTATCAGAAAGAAAGTCTGATTCAGTTTTGGTTTGAGGTGATATTCTTGTTATATTTGTCTGTTGAGTACGACCAGAAAGGTAAGATTTAATCAGATTGTGTACATTGCCTCTTACACCGTATAAATATAGTTTGTCTAGTAGTATCTTGTGGTCAACATAATCAAACGCCTTGGTCATATCTATGAAAACAGCATAGACTGGGAGACTATCATCCATTCTAGTGTATATTTTATGTAAAAAGTCATATATGGCCATGTTTATTGATAAGTTTTTCCTGAATCCTTTTTGTTCATCACATAAAATATTATTAAATTCTAAGTATTTATATAGTCGGTCATATATTGCCTTTTCGAAAATTTTGGAAAATATTGTCAACAAAGCAATAGGTCGATAAGAATTCATGTCTAATTTGTCGCCTTTTTTGAAGAGTGGTTTAATGATAGTTACTTTTAAATTGTCAGGGAAAGTTCCTTCTTCTATACACCTATTGAGTATGAAACTTAATAATGGAGAGATTATGTAAGCTGTTGATTTAACTACACTAGTTGTGATGTTGTCATAGCCTGTACTTGTTGTGTTTTTAAGGTTATTAATTATGTTAAAAATTTCATTTGCGTCTGTTGGTTGCATGAATATGGAATTATGTTTATTATAGGTTCGCGATAAAGTTGTTTTAACTGATTTATTAGGGTTATCTTTAACCTGATCTGCAAAAAACTCGTTAAATTTTTCAGTTATTATTTTTGCATCAAAAACCTTTTGGCCATCCGCTATAATGGCTGCAATATTTTCCTTTGGGAAGTAAGTCTTAGAGTTGTTTATAATTTTCCAGGTTGCTTTAGATTTGTTTTTGGCCGCTAAGATTTCGTAATTGTTTTGACACTTCTTAGTTTGTTGAATAATTTGTTTTAGCTTTTTAGAGTAAGTTTTGTATTTAGTTTTGTGTGTTTCATTTTTAGTTGACCTATATGTCCAAAGCATTTTCCTCTTATTTCTGCAGCATAGTTTTATTCCTCGTGAGATCCATTTCGGCTTTTTTGTTGTGTAAATTTTTACTTGTAATATAGGGAAACAAAGATCATAAAAAAGTTTATAAATTTCCAAGAAATGATTAAATGAATCGTTTGCGGTAGGCGCTAAATATATTTCGTCAAAATTAAGTTTGCTGAGATAATAAGCAAATTTAGTCATATTTTCCTGGCAATAATCTCGTTTTGATACGTACCAATATCTTAACTTGCAATGTTTTCTCACTGGACATTTTAATAGCTGAGCATTGTGGTCGGATAAAGCAAATTCTAAAAGATCTACTGCACTACCACGAACATTATGTATGATATTGTCTATGCAGGTGCCACTGCATAGACGTGTAGGCTTATTTACTGAGAGCTTCATATTGAAACCTTCTAGAATGTTCTTAAATTCTTTACTGTATTTGGTATCTTCAAGGATATTAATGTTAAAATCACCACATAATATTAATTTCTTGTTTTGGTCATAACAATGTAAACTAAGAATGTCATAAAGATTATTAAAAAATATGTCAAAGTGTTGATTTAAGTTTTTAGGTGGTCTATACATACAATAAACAACAATATTAAAGTCCGTCAATTCGACAGCACAACATTCAAATATACCAGAGACACAGTATTTTTTTGAGTCTGTGTCTATTACTTTATAATTTATACCATTTTTGATAAGAATGCAAGTACCTCCATGTCGAACAACTCTAGTGAAATTAGAAACAAGTTTATAGTTTAAAATATTGAGCATTTCAAGATCATTGTTTATCATATTATGCTCAGAGATACAGAGAACATCGACTGGTTTTTTGTTAGTTGCAAGATCATCTAGTGCTAAAGTTAAAAGATCAGATTTATTCAATAATCCATTAATATTTTGGTGCATAATATTTATATGATTAGTGACGAAAAAATGTATCATCAGCATCACTTAAATTATCATCGACATTGTTTGCATTTTCATGTGTGTTATTAACATTGTCAGTAGAGAGATTCGGATCAGAAACATGTGGAGTATTCGCATCGATATCAATAGCATCATAACACGCGTTATATGGTAAATAATTAAAATCGATATCTTGCACGAGGCTAGCTAAATCATTGATAATAGTTCGCATTCCTTTGTTATTTAGGACCCCCAAACTACCTGCAAACATATTTTCATTGTAATCCAGATTTAGATTAGAGTCCAGTAACCAAGCATATTCATGTGTAATCACATCTAAGTGCAGCATGTTATTAAAAACTTCAATCCTGGTATTGAAAATATTTGAGTAAACCCCAGATCTATATGTAGGAGCGCATAATACGAAGTTAGTGTGAGTAAGATCCTTAAGGGTTTCACGTATGTGAGTAATTAACTTTGGATAGTTGCACGTAGATGTGAAGTCATTGTGTCCTATTAAAACTATACAATAGTCAGTATTGGTTAAATCTAGAGTCATTTCTTTTATATTTTTGAGTAGTTCCGTTAGTCCCCCACCTGGAGTGATAAAATGACATACATCGAAATCATTGTTGAACATGTTTAGAGCTATGTTTGTGATATTGTTTCTGCGATTTGTACTTAGAAAATACATTTTTCTCTTGTTCAAATTATTTAGAAATGTATGTGTACGTTGTTCTTGTGATCTTATTGTAGATGTAGGGTCATATTGTGGTTCCTGACTATATCGTTCTAAATCTTGAATTTTCAATTTTAAAGTTATTATTTCTTCATTCGCTTTCCTGAGTTCCGTTTCTAGTAATGCCATTTTTTTCTCAAGATCGCTTATTATGGGACTCGCAGTACTGCTTGCCGGGCTTCCTTTATGTTTTTTCCTATTTGGTGTTCTTCGATTTGATAAAGGCGAGGGCGTTCTACATATTGTTTTGAGTGCTTGTATCTCTTGTGTAAGCTTTTGCAATTGTCTCTTTAATTCATTATTTTCTATGATGAGGTTTTCGAGTTCATTTTCTGTGCTGTTTAGTTTAGTAGTTAGGTCAGTGATTTGGGCTTTGAAATCTTGTGAAGAAGAATGTTCACACACGGTATCTGCACTTCTTGACAGTATGTCCTCCATAAGAGAGTCTATAGACTCGTCGTCACTTATTTCCTCGTGAAGTGATTCTTCAGATTTTGATTTTACAATTTTGTTTAATTCTTTATTTTGCGATCCAGTGGAAATTGAGGCGTCTCTGGCATTTGAAGTTTCTGTGTTATTATCGTTATCAGTGGTATTTAAAGTTTCGGTAGTATCAGTGTTTTCGATTGTATTCAAAGTATCAGTGACATTTGACGTTTTTAAAATAGTTCCCCTTCTTCTTCTGGGCGTCTCATTCATATTTTTGTGAATAGAAATATTAGTTTTTTTATTCACGACCTGTTTTTTGATTACAGGTTGAGGTCTCCTCCTTGATGTAGCAATGGACGGTTTGGGTTTTTCTGTAGACATTCTTTATTCCAGTGAAAAATAGTAATAATAATAAGTTGTGTGAATAAAGTTATAAATTTATATTGTACTCGTGCAGGTCCTTTTCATTTGTTCATGTTATTAGGAACTAATGATAGCAATATGTCCAATTTCTGGGTCAATTTTATAATAAAATATCAAATGTCAAGTAGCATTAAAATCGGCAGGATGAAAATAGCGATTCTGTAGTCCTTTATATCCAATATTGTCAAAACAGACGTAGAAAAAAAATCCTTATAAAGTGATATGCCGTCTTCTGCGTAGAAAGGAAAAATAACCGTTAATAACGGTTAAAATAACGTTATTTGTATTGAACGCATCCGTAGAAGATTGGCAACCCCGGCGAGCTGTCAAATTGTTGTCACGCCTCCAATGATGTATAACCAATCAGCTGATCACTAATTGAAGATTGTGTTGTGATTTGATGGTTTAAGTGCAAAGTTATTCAAAATTCTGTTTTTAACCGAAATAGTCTTCATACCTGGATATAATCTTCAGATTGATTCTTCATGATGCAGCTGTATTTGATGAGGGATTACATTTTTGCTAGGCAGTCCGACGGTTGTCTTCAATTTGAGCACAAATATGGGTAAGTTCTTGCAGGATTTCGCTAGATATCTTTTATTTAACTTGCAGTAGGTCCTATTACAATCAAGTTACGTTCCGTTCTCCTTATCTGCTACGAATTGGTCCACACAGCTGTCTGTTAAGCCACGGGAATCTATAGTGAGCCGTTTCAGGCACTTAAAGTTATCACTCAGATTGTGTTGGCGCAGTAGTTTCGGTGTTCGGCCTTGCACTTTCTGAAGCTTCAGTGCTTCTATGTTAGGGCAATTTTTTTTTGATAACTGCCAGACTCTCCAAACCAACGCAATAAGTGGCCACAACTGTGGAGCCTAGTTTCTTGGTCCAATTCTCAAATGACTCGTACAAAGACGGCTTCAACCTACAGACGTTAGGTTTCTTCTCACTGTCATATTCCTCAATTGAAATACGGACTCCTGCTCGAATGCTTTCCGTTCTGTATGTGGAACTCGAGAATATTTTCCATATATAGGCACAACTTCAAGTGTCAAGTTTTAACATGGCAGTACGAGCGAGATGCATAGAAAGTTATTTACGCACACGCTAGCGAATATGTTAGTTTCAAACTCGTGGTAAGGCTAAAGATGTCTATACATTTCGCCTGTCTATGTCGGTAACAGTAGACGGAACGATCCGCTTTACGACTAAACTTCGTTATCTCCAAATGTATACGATAAGCGTAGAGTTTGCACGACGGATCCGAAATGTATGGGAAGATCCGCGGATCCGGATCCAGATCCGGATAACTTCATACATTTCGGATCCGGATTGCAAACCCTAGATAAGCGTAATTTGTTGGTGCTGTATAATTTTATTGATATTGAATCCCTAAGCCTGATGCTTATTAATTAGATTGTTATATAACACTTTAAACTCTCGCGTTTTGTACACATATTTAATTACACAAACGGGTCTACCGCGATATAATTTCATTGTTTTTACCTTTAACTCCGACGTTTCAGCTGAGTTGCACCAGCTGTGGTCACGGAAAGTGGTAATTAAATATAATTAGATTGTTAACTTAAGCTTTATACGGCAGTAGCATATTTAGAGGACGATTTTACACACGTATCCCAAAAGTATATCGTAGTAAGTAAATACATATTTTTTTTACATATTATACATAACTTTTGTTCTGTTTGTCCTTTCTAGACTGTATCATGTACCTATTTACCATGTTTGTATAAATACTGTCTATTATAAATTTCACAGTATATTAGTCCGCTGTAATACTATGTAAATTTTATGAATCGATTAAATAGAACTAAATAGAAGTAAAAACGTCTTTATACAAGTTAAAAATTATATAAAATATTACATAATAACATAACAAAAACAGCGTATACCTAATAAAATTATGTACATTGAACATAATGATTCTAATGATATATTAGTCCAGTTCTGAAAAAAAGAAGAAGAAAAAAATGGTTGTTTGGTACATTTTGGCTGGTCTGACGTTGACATTTTCTATGGGAGAGTCAATTTTTTTTCGCGATTTCGGGGCCGGCCCCATAATAAAAGTTGCTCAACATGACCTATATATTCACGTCGTATATTATTGCAGGCGACAAAAACACACTGTATTAAACCCCTTAAAATGATCTTGTCGAGTCAAAATGAATTTAACACTTTATGTTGCTGAAAGTTTAGCAAGGCTAGTTATTCTTCAAAACACGAAAGAGCTACGTATTTGTATAAAGTTATGTACTGACTGAGTATAATTGCATGAATTCTATAGAAATTTAAATTGTATTTTTCTTAATTACTCGTAATGCATGTTAATTATAAGATGTAATAATGTTTTGAAAAGATGTGTCCCGCCGAGTTTGTTGCCGGTCCCATATTGGGATACCCTCCTCCAATTGAGGGGGGATTTAAATCTTCTTCTTCTTCTCGGGGCAGAGGTGTACGGTTGGAGCCGGTAAAGGTTTTTTGACGTTCATAAGCGCATTGTAATATGCCTACTTGAATAAACTATTTTTTATCTTTATCTTTTATCTTTACGATCCACGTCTTACCCAAATGTGTCAGTTTCACTGAACGGAGGTGTATTCTGGTTCTGAAAGCTTGTATGTTAACAATGTTGTACATGACGAGGGTATTTGAGTACTGAAGTCATATACGTTTTTTTAATGACCTGCAATAATATATGGGGCGAATATTCTGAATATATAGGTCATACTGAGCAACTTTTACTATGGAGCCAACGCCGAAATCGCGAAAAAAGTTGACTCCCCCATACAAAATATCAACTTCAGACTAGCCGAAATGTAGGTATACATAATTATGTATATGTATGTATGTATGTATAAACACTTTATTGTACAAAACACAAATATGGCATAGGATAGGCAGTTCAATGGCGAACTTATCCCTTGATAGGGATTTCTTCTAAACTTTGATTAAAATTCAAAAACATGATATCCGCGGTCCCGAGCACGCACATACATCTCGCTCACGCTTACGCTCAGAAGAACACAAACCTACGGGGCCTTAACACACATTGACGCTGCTTCGTGGTCTGTGTGACGCTTAGTGCGACAAGGTCGTATGTGCTGTTGTTTGATGGGAGGAGCAGAGAGCCTACCGCGAACCACATTCGACGTGTTGTCTCCCTGTTACACTTACATATGAATATAATACAAGTGCGACAGAGAGGTAACACGTCGAACGTGCTTTGCGGTAAGCCCTCTGATGTTGTGGCTCTGTGGGCTTGTTGTACAAACAGCAACACTCCTAACTGTACATCGGTGGACCTTATTATAAAAGGCGTAAGGTCCAACGATGTACAGTTAACAGTATGGGCTATGGGAGGCGCGGTGATCCGTGCCCGCAATCAAGGGACTTTGTGTACAAAACGTAAGAGAGAAAGACGCAGTAAAACTAGAAGCTTTCTTTAAAAAAAATCACATGAAAACTTGACTATGTTTCTAAGAGCAGACTCCTAACAAAATCTTAATGGGTTAAAGTTGGCACGCAACAAAAAAAACACAAAAACAAGCTAATTTTCATTTAGTTTCAGTTGTATATGCCCTGCATACTATAGCATTAAAATAAATATATTTCCGAGGAATCACTTTTCATCATCACTCTTGAAGGTTCGAAGTAAGTATATAAATGTTAAAAAAATGCTGCTATTGAAATACTTTAGTTTTATAAACCATGAAAACTGTCATGCGTTTTGAAATAAATATTATTATATGTTGGAAAAAGCGAACAGGTTGAAAAATAAATTATCTATAAGAGCGTGTAACAATGTATAATTTTTTATTTGGATTATTAAGAACTTCATACCCACATTGCAGATTATTTCCTGTAATAGTCAATTGATCGTTTTCTTTTTCTAGCCTTACCACGACTGCCTTAGCTGTGTCAAACCATAGAGAAATAATACATAGAGTGCTCACTCCACACTTCAGTTTTAGTACCAAAAAGACTATTATTTTCGTAGTCGATATCTAGCATCGAGTAGCAGACTTATTAGTACTACTACTCGACAATAGATGTAGCACGACCGAAAAGTGTAATGCTCAACAATTTTCAGCTAATATTATAACCAAATTAACTGGAACTCTATTTTCAACGACTTTTGCTTTCAATATTAGCCGTAAATTGTTGTTCAATACAATTTCCGTGAGTCTCGACACTAGTACGCGTCGCGGTACTGACAATTCCGCTACTCGATGCTAGATGTCGTCTGCGAAAATAATAGTCATTTTGGTACCAAAACTGATGTAGGTATGGAGTGAGCACTCTATTCTTACTATATTTCTCTATGGTCAAACTGACATATTCCGCTAAAGTAAAGTAAAGTAAAGTAAGTTACCCACACGCTAGCGAATATGTCAGTGTCAATCTGGTGGCAGCCATACTGTTTAAGGGTAACATTCCATTTCTGACCGCAGCTGCACTACTAGTACGAACGCGTCGGTGTTATTGTCAATTTCCATAGTAAAATGAATGGTAGTGGTGCTGTCGTTGGAAATGGACTGTCACCTTTAAGCGGGCCTACTGTATTTGTGTGTATTCAGCCACTAACGTTGTTTGGCTACAACGTACGCACTCCAGCCTCTGGTCGTTTTACAAATATTTGACGTATTTCTGATCACAAAGCCGCGTGATGTGGTAACGCGACGGGAAAATACACGTTGGAAAAATCTGGCTTTTACACACTTTTGTACAGTCGATTAAACTGAAATAACATATCGACTTCATTTTCAAATGTACGTTTGGCAGTCCTGGGGGCCTACCGCGAACCACGTACGACGTTTTGCCTCTTTTTCGCACTTGTAAATTCGTACGTTAGTGTGACAGGGAGGGTGCGTATAACATGTCAATCGTTTACGCTCCGTAGCAAACGAAACGCAACTGTCACTGTCCCACTAATATGGAAGAGTGATAGAGAGACACAAAGCGTTTCGTTGTCGTAGCGCAAGCGATTGTCACCTTGGCTTGTACTTACCCTGTACGTCAGGTAGACGTTAAAATGGAAAAACAATTTTGATAGATATACCTAAATTAAAAAAGTAATGCGTCAAAAAAGCGGTGGCTAAAAAGGGGTAAGAGCGTGCGACTTTCTATCCGGAGGTCGCGGGTTCAAACCCCGGCTCGTACCAATGAGTTTTTCGGAACTTATGCACGAAATATCGTTTGATATTTATCAGTCGCTTTTCGGTGAAGGAAAACATCGTGAGGAAATCGGATTAATCCCAATAAGGCCTAGTTTACCCTCTGGGTTGGAAGGTCAGATGGCAGTCGCTTTTGTAAAAACTAGTGCTTACGCCAATTCGTGGGATTAGTTGTCAAGCGGACCCCAGGCTCCCGTGGGCCGTGGCAAAATGCCGGGATAACGCGAGAAGATACTTAAATTGAATAAGTGCATGTAACGTTTCTGCCAACGCTATTATTGGTTACCGGTCACTAACCCCGGTGCACTGGACTTAGCCAATCAAATGTTGAGTCGTAAAACGGAAAGTGATCGAATATTCACGACGAACTGTATTAGAGGGGGATTGGCTTGTAAAATACTATCGGTTTATTTAGGGACAGTTGAACCAACCGCAGTTAACAGACTGATGTACCTAAGTCACGCAGCAGATATATATGAAACTTCCCATACAATAAAATTTATCTAAAAAAAGTCGATCGCGGTCCATCTTGCTCGCACTACTGAATTTGTACGATAGAGTCTGAATGCGAACGAGTTCACGCAGTCGCTAACGTAAATGTTAAATGCCAATTCGTGATATCCGTGCTGAGGTTTTTAAGTTCCTTAAAGCTAAAGTGCCTAGTTAATTTTGCTGTACCCAACTTTTCACAAATGTTTTCCTGAGCTCGAAGCATACGAGTAGTTAACTAATTAAACAGCGAGTGAGAGCCGTGAGTGTTGCTGACAGGGCTATCAATCACAGAACTCGGAAACTATGGCGAGACACGTGGAAGGCTGAGGTATACATTGAGTTGTTATTACTTCATTTAGAGAAGCCATGCCAAACAATGAAATTGTCGCAATAGCAACCTGTAGGCGAGGGGAGCGGGGCGTGAACCACGCGATCAAAACGTCGTAAGCGCCGCGAGATTAAAGGCTCCTTTAGACGGTGCGAGAACTCGCATGCCAGTTTCATTACATTGCGGTTTTTGATCGGTCGGTTGAATTGGACGTAACCAACAGACCGCAATGCAACTCAAATCGCATGCGAGTTCGAGCGTCGTCTAAATCAGCCCTAACGCTCCGGTTCCATAATTTGTTGTCGGCCGGCAACAACTAATGGAGCAAAATACTGGCCCTCAGTGCCGGTTATATACGTAGTAATAATAGTTCAATGGTAGTTTATGTGATTTGCTACATAACCTCGTAAGGCCCAATGTGCATTACAATGTACACTCTGTTTCAATCTAATTCGAACCTTTCAAAAACTACATAAGGTAGCATTTCTTTTGTTTCATTGTTTCCTAAAACAAACGAAAATAACCCTAAACTACTATACAACAAGGTTCAAATTAAAATTAGGAAAACTTTGTATGGTGGGCCTTACGAGGATAATGAAAAGCATTAAAATACGAGTGTGGATTCACAAAACATCTTACAAGTGTGAGTATTTTCAGGATTCGTAATACTTGAGAGTCCGCAAAACTAATAGTTTACTTAGCACATATTTGTATAAACAAACAGCACACACACACAGGGGTGCTAAACTAATCTTCTACCAAAGATACATTGATTGAAAAGAAGATGCGTACAATCGAAGAGAATTTCGTGCTTCGAATTTACATTAGGTAAACGAGATGGCGCTGTACAGCTCCATACATTTTGCGGTAACTCTGAATATCAAAAGTTGACGTTTGACAATTCAATGACCGCAAATGATGTCAAATTAATGGGCATGTTTTTTACTTAGACTTCACTTCTCTATTAAAATCAATTCTCTTTGCTTCTAGTAAAAAAGTAGTGTATTTTTTGGGTAGTCCTGTAAAAATCTCCACATCGGGATTCAAACCCAAGACCACCATCTTTGTGGGCAGAGTCATTCCTGAAGAGACTAAAGGGGCCCATAGATTATCAGTTCGCCGTACAATAGCTGCCTGTCAATGGGGTTGGCCGGTCAAAGTATTCAGCAGATGGCGCCAGCATAGCTTACCCTATCAATCCCTACAATTGTAAATTTTTTTTTTATTGATTTTTATGCCCTGGGTGCCTGCCCTTTAATCCAAATCTCATAGAAAAGGGGCAAGCTATGATGGCGCCATATAAATCTTTGACAGTTGCCAACCCCATTGTTCGGAACTGTCATCTTTTGCGATTAACTGACAGGCTGATATCGTCCGGCGAACTGGTAATCTGTGGGCCCCTTAAGATCCGCTATAAATTATTATTCTGTACCGAAATTAAATTATTCCCATTTCGAAGCACTTAAATTATTTCGAGTTTCATCGCGGCAGCTATTTCTACACTTGTAAATGTCATGAATAAGTTAACATTTACGAGGCATAAAGCATACACAGTTGCATTTACTGCGATGTTACGACCGTTGCACGGAGATGGGGGATTGACGGCAGATTGTTGACTGCAATGAAATGTAGTTCATGCATTAGATGTGCATGTGCATATAAAGTTTGAGGGCTTCCTGGATTTTTATCTCTTTTCCAGGCATAGTACGATTTATCAACCACATATGCGCCAATAGAATGTCAACTTTAGAATTCCGATTTAAGGCTCAAATTAGATTGCACTTACGGGAAACGTGACTTATCTTCAAATTAATCATCAAAGGTGGATTCATTAGAATACATTTGGATTTTTTGGGTAAACTTTGTAATTGGTGCGGCCTGGAAAAAGGTTAAAGGATGGTAAAAGGATCCTTGAAAAATAGAGGAAACTGAAAGTTTCACTTGGAAAGTGGCTACCAGTAGGCGTATTATGAATCCATGTGATAAAATAAGTGTCACTTTTTAACACCACATGATTGAAAGAGACAGACAGAGATTATCATCTTCAACTTTTTGTAATAGAAGAAATGTGTTTGTAAACCATGAAAAATAGAATGAGAAAGGCGTATTAGGAAATCGTTTGTTACATGACGATTATTATATATATAAAGAATATTAAAAATCGATTAAAGCGAAAGCACAAGATACAGTGCGTTCGAGCGCCAATAGTTCGAGGCTGAAATGATGCCTTTCACCCGAGTTAAACACTCTACTTTTCATTTGGAATACGAGGAACGTAAAATGCATGTGTTTTTTTTAAAACATGATTAAGTATAAATTTTAATAGTATTTTTTGAGGGTACTTGCAATTAACAATTTAGGCAAAAGTATCGTTATTTATGGAATGGGGAGTCAAATATGAGAATGGAAATTGTAAACCAATACGAGTACATTTATACCCAAATTTCAATTGGTTATCGTAAAAAAATTAATAAAATCGTAATTGGAACCTAAAATGCTCTAGGGCAGAAACGTATCATTTTATGCACACCTTTTAAAACAACAATGACCCTCTTTCAGAGCATGAGAAATGAAAAAAAATTTTAAAGTATTTTTTTTACCTTCCACTGATCGCCACTATATTTTGTAGTCACCGCAAAATGTACGAAGTATAATAACGGGTTATAGTTTATGAATTCGGATCTCTGCCTCGTAAAGCAAACTTAATGTTTATAGCCATTGTATTTCTGTTGTAACACGTTCCGTCCAACTGGGGCGAATACGCGAATAATTTTATTGGTATTGGCAAAGAGAATTTAGACTAGAGGAATATTGTCAAAGTAAATTATGTAGTCAGTACATTTACTGCCATCATTCGACCGGTTCAAACTTATATCGACCGGGATATGGACCGTGATTACCTTTTGTACTGTTTTCGAGCTCCCGATATTTCGACGCAGTTACATGCATCTTGTTCACGGGTATCTGTATAGCGGGTGGGTGTCAAAGTTGTGGGTCGATAGAAGTCTAGTGAAATTAACCATGAATCATTCAAAACTGAAAGTGTATCTGTTACTACGTTTAAGTTATTTTCCTTTTACTGAACTGTGACGCGGTGCGCAAAGTTTATATTATAGAATTCTCTTGATATTGTTCTTCTCCTCTTCTTCTTTATATTTAAGAGCTGTGCTCTTGTCGGTGGAGCAATCTCCAACTCGTCCGGTCCTCTGCCAACTCCTTAACCTTCTGGTATGACACGACCTGAACCTTTTCTTTTATTTGGTTGAAATCATTGATTCTCGGTCTTCCTCTTCCTCTCTTTCCCTCTATTTGTCCTTCTATGATGTTCTTTAGGAACACGTCGAGTCGTAGCAGATGTCAAATTAATAGTAGTAGTTGATATTGTTACTTATTAATAAACATTGTTACTTTATAAACTTCAAGAACTGGAAGTTATGATAGCTCCCAGGCTCAATTATTACCATTCAACGCGTTTCATCTTTCCTTGTACTTTTATAATTGAATATGCTACAGTCCAATTTTGATGAAGGAAAACATCCAACAAACAAGTGGACTTATTACAACAATATGTCAGTACGAGCGAGATGTATGGAAAGTAAGTTATGTAGACGTTAGCGTATAATTATGTCAGTGTTGACACTGTCAGTAACTCGTGGTAAGGGTACAGGTTAGCGGTTAGGTTAGTAAGGTCTGTAAGTTCAAATGACAAGTAATTAAGAACTTGCTTTTATTCTGAGGATGATGTTATCATAACGAATTTTAGGCTATTTATATGGTATTGTAATATTAACGGATACGACTCTGTGTCTTTAGGTACTTACTTAAATAAAAGTAAACAAATAATTCGTAGATTTTCGGGTTGTTATAACATTTATTGGTTAAGCAACCAAATACAAAACCTGACTTTGACCTTCATTATTTGATCATGTAATGTTTTCATCTACCCTCAACTGGCTTAAGATTTTGTTTACTCTTTTTTAAATAATTTTAGATAGAGATTATAGCAGGGAGGATGTGGAAGTTAATAAAACATGGATTATCTGCACTTCATTATATTTTCTGTTCCTTTCTCAAAGGTTAGCTAAGTAACAATATTGGACTAGTCTTAATGACTGCCTCTTCTGGAATACCGATCTAATCAGATTCTAAATTTAAATATGTTGCCAGTCACTATAGTCTGTATTTTTAGGAATTTAAAAAAGAGTAAACATAATCTACCGTCAAATGGCTTCTTAAGCCAGTAGAGGGTAGATGAAAACATCACATGATCAAATAATGTTGGTTAAAGTCAGGTCGTTCAGTGACAGATCCAGGTGGTTTTGTATTTGGTTGGTTATTCAATAAATGTTATAACTACCCGAAAATCTACAAATTATTTGTTTACTGTTATCTAAGTACCTAGAGATACAGAGTATAGTCAAAAAGGATGTAAGGCTGGAGTCCACTAAACTCGCCGAGGCGAATCGAATCGAATCGCAATAATCCGCCTCCTATATTTCCTATGCAACTGCGGCCATTGACGATGGACGATCCAATGGACGCAATTGCATAGAAAATATAGGAGGCGAATTATTGCGATTCGATTCGATTCGCCTCGGAGAATCTAGTGGACGCCAGACTTAAAGGTTTGCAACCTTTACTGTATCATAAACCTGATGCGCGAAAATTATTAATTCCCGAATGCAGTTGCTCGGTCTACATCGTTACATCCATCACAACAACAGTGATCCCAAAGCGCCCAGATCACCGCTTAGCTTACTGTTGCACTCTGGACTGTGCCATAAGTCATAAGAAGGAAGCATTTCACTATACTTCTTTAGGATTTCAAATAATCCGCAAAATTTATGGTGGCTGGTTTGATACTTCATAAAACTTGATGATTATTATGCTATTTAAAATGTCCATAAAAATTTAGATTTTCAGAAAGGAGTCCCCATTAAACAGGAGTGCTTACCAAACTATTTGACATCGTTAAAGTGTTCGCTAAATTCGATGGTATGGAAAGTTTCATAGTAAATCGCCGCGGCGCGCCGGGCGGCGTTGATCAGTCTGTCAAGTGCAGATGGTACAACTGGCACCTAATGTGGATTTTATTTATATTGCTAAAAACTCTCTTACAATCGTCTATCTTCAAAATTAAATACCTTTGGTAAAATACTGCTCAGTACGAAACATTGGAAATAGCCCTTTAACAACCTTGTAAGCTTAAAAATAGCTAGGCTGATCTTTGACTAAATTTCTTGGTTAAAATTTTCAGTAGTACCATCCAGGTTTTGTCAAGTTGCGGCACAAAACTAAAGCAAAATTTAAGTTTCGGTTTGGATTTCGGTATCGGCAAAAAATCCGGTTTCGGTCGGACACTAATAAAAAGCAGTCTTAGCTCAAATTGGCTCAAAAAGCAAGAATGTGTATCGCTCACCGCTCCAAACTCGCACCGCCTAATACTAAATCCAGCCAAATGCGGCATCGAATAACAGCACTCCTTCACCGCATTACACACAAAACGTCGTAACCGCCATCATGTTTGTACTACAACACGCCCTTTTATAATTAGTCTGGGTAAGCGCAGTGATATACACCATTAACGTATTATGGGATTTGGGATTGCGGGGAGTTTTGATTGGGGGCGGGGGGGAGTCCTTTGAAGTTGAATTTATTGGTGGTTTGGTTTATTTGGGCTGAATTGCAATGGTGATATTATTATGCCAGTAATACCTATATGCGAATTTATTTGTATTAAAAAACTTCTTCCTCGCGTTATCCCGGCATTTTACCACGGCTCATGGGAGCCTGGGGTCCGCTTGACAACTAATCCCAAGAATTGTCGTAGCCACTAGTTTTTACGAAACGACTGCCATCTGATCTTCTAACCTATAGGGGAAGCTAGGCCTTAATGCGATTACACCTAAACAGTTAATAAAATTCATCAGAAATGAATTAAAAGTATAATTTTAATTTCATTATGAAGTAAATGCGGTTTTTTTAATATATTGATGTTATAAATTAAAACATGTGTCACCCAACCCAATTGAATAGCGGTTGGTAGGACGATTGAACCTCATTCGTTTACATACAAACCGCAAAATCGTCGTTTTCATACAATTTGCGCGGACCGCGGTTAGTTTTAAAATAATTATCTTGTTTTTCCGTTGGTTTATTTGAGTTTTTTACGGACCGACTGCATAAAAGTATTTTCTTATGATTTTAGTATATGTCAAAAGGTTATTATCACAACCCTTTATAGGGCAACGGTCTCAAAAAAGACCACCCTGTAACACCATATTTTTGTATTTTTTTCTTCTGCAGAATTTTTTGGACTATAGAATGGCGATGAGGTTATAATTCAGGAATTATTTCAGTCTTGACCGTTAAAGGGTTAAAGGCTCTCATTACTTTTCGAAAAACTGATGTGAAGCATGCATTTATCCACAAGAAAGGCAAAGTAGTGATTTCATACAATTTTTGATTTGTTTTTCGTGCCTTGAAATCCTCGGAACGCTCAAGCTCTTTTTATGCCGATGAAAATAAAACTAATACAACAGAAAAAAAAGCATCTAACTCGTTCATAATTTAAATACTTACGCCATTTGTTTTTAGAAAAAATTATATTACAAAATGACGAATTTTCTGACGAAAAAGTTTGTCAGTTATGACCTTTTTAACTTAAAGAGAAACTTAGTAACTTTATTATAGACATATTAATTTCACTTACGACTAAAGTTACGTGAGTTAAAATGTTTTTATTGTTGTTCGAGCATTAAGTTGAGACCTTTAGTACGGGTATTTATCTTCTTTATGTGTTGTCTAAATAATAACATTTATCATATTATTGTATGTTATAAAACAATAACTGTGAGTGATGTTCGTCAAATACTGTAAGGTGCAGGGGAGCAATTTCGACTGATCGAAATATCTTCCATGTTTTACATTATTAACTAGAGTCACACACAACACACACAACACATCTTTTTCGCTATCTGGACATATATGGCACGATAATAGGTATTTTTAATTTTTTAGCTTTAGTTAACTTAATTATAGTTATAGGTAATTTTAGTTTTATATTCATTTTATAACACTTAATATACAATAAATTAGTTCATTTTTATATGGGTTTTATATTTCGATTAGTTGAAATTTCCCAGCAGTGGTAGAAAAAAGCAGTCACTGTTCGTCAAAGAATCGATTCAGTCGAAAGAGTCGTCAAAGAGAACTGCAGTCCACACTGCATTTTCGTTCCGGCTTAAGCAATAAAAGCTACGTGGATAAACACTGCAGTTTATTCCCCGGCGCCTCTGTTTCACGGACGGGGTATACAGAGCGATGAATTATTCTAGAAAAATAATAACAATTTATTTGGCGTATAATGAATTTAAAATACGTCTCGTTTCGCGCCTTCGCGCTAAGAGAAAAGCCACTGAATAAGTACCTTTTTTGAAGTGAAAACTTCTTTAGCGGCGCTGGGCACTTTTTGAGGTGGGGAAAAAATGATAAACTCGAGACAGCGTAACGCGATCACGTGACCGTAAGGTTTAGATGGCCACTCATTTAGATGGCATTTAAATCAATAAAGACAAACTCAATGACATTACATGAAAAAGGTTCTAATCTTGTACGGGTTAAAATACGAGGATCTCACTGTTACATTCTAACTTTATATCACTCAAATATAATTCAATAAAGCTACATCTTGATGGAATCGCTAATAACTTTATATCACTCAAATATAATTCAATAAAGCTACATCTTGATGAAATCTCTAATAAAAGTGAACTCTAGTACTGGCCCCAATTTCACATCGGTGACAGGTGCGACGAATTGTAAAATCACTGTTGCTGACGTCACAGGCATCCATGGGCTACGATTACCACTTACCATCGGGCGGGCCGTACTTCTGTTTGCCACCATCATTGTATTATTTAAAAAAACTTTATTATATCGGATAAAAACAGATATTTCTCCTGCGAAGTTTCTGACAATTGTCAAAGATTTAGAAGAATTGTAGGTAATTCTTGACAGGTAATGAGTTATATGTCGGAATTTCGTGACAATTGTAGTGTTTCTTGTGACAATTGTCATAAACTTAGCAAGAGAAATATCTGTTTTTTTCCGATATCATAAAGTTTTTTTTTAATAATACCATGATGGTGGCAAACAGGAATACGGCCCGCCCGATGGTAAGCGGTAACCGTAGCCCATGGATGCCTGTGACGTCAGCAACAGTGATTTTACAATTCGTCGCACCTGTCACGTTGGTGAAACAGGGGCCTGGTGAATGAAACTCAAAATATCATGACCAAATATATTTAGATGCGAGGTCTGCAAGGTAACTTTACAATTTCTATTCCAATTTTAAACAATTAACGCTACAAATTTGAATTTCGAATTTTAAACAAGTTCACTGACCAGCAATTTCGGAACTAAAGTTTTTCAATAGAAAGGAGGATGGGTAAATCATACATAGTGCTGCAGACATTTTGGACTAGTCATTGAGTTTTCACTTCTGTCGGCACTCCCGGAGTGCAACCCGTTGTTTTTTTTTTTGTTGACGGAGTGGTAAAATGCGTTACGCATTCCCCCGGCCTGGGGACTTGTGGAGCCATGGGGGATATGTGGGACTCCCTCCTGCAGCTGCCCTCTCCTATTGAGAGGGGGAGAGGAAGTATACCCACTAAAAGACACTCCGGCGTCACCCTTCTTACCGTTTTGAAGGGGCCATGGGAAACCACTGAATACCTACATTAACTGTCAAGAAATGAACTTGTTTACGAAATGGTCGTCAAAATGGTTTACTTAAGTGTATTCGTGGGTTCAATCCTCGGTTCGACTGTATAGAGCAGCAAAATTTGTTTTCAAAAAAAGTGACATAAAATTAAAAATGATCGCTAAATATTCGGTCGGGATTATTATCATGTATACACAGACAAGAGGAGAAACCGCTGATCCAAATTATATTCTGTATCTTTACGCATAAATAAAGGTAAACAAAATCTACCCTCAAATGGCTCCTAAAGTTGAGGGTAGATGAAAATATTACATGATCAAATAATGTAGGTCGTAAAGTTAGGTCATTCAATGACTGATCCAGGCGGTTTTGTATTTGGTTTGTTAACTAATAAATGTTATAACTCCTCGAAAATTTACAAATTGTTTGTTTACTTTTATTTATACCTAAAGATACAGACTTAGATGAAAGGCATGGAGATTGTTTCAGTGCCGGAGAAGCCCACAGCGTAGTTTTTACTACATAATTCGTCATTCTACAAAAGGTCCTTATGCACATGAAGCATAAATACTCTTCTCTGGTGAAAAGTCTCCTGGTGAGAACTTAACTCCCAGACTAACTTAAAAATCTCGCACCCAGTGCGCCTCTCGCTCCTCGCCCGTCACTCCGTTCTTTTATTTTGCCGATTGAAATTTATTTGACGCCGTATCTTGTGAAATTCGGACTGACGTTGCTATTGTCATTCGATAATGTGTTGGTTGACGACTTTAATATTGGTTATATGTGTAAACTAGTCTTGTACAGTCAGCAGCAATAGTTGCTAAGCGGGTGAGGTGTTCAAAATGATCTTTACGCGATTTTATTGTTATGAGAATAAGAGCGCGTCAAGGTAATTTTGAACACCTCACCCGCTTAGCAACTATTGCTGCTGACTGCAGTAATGTCGTTAAACACGTATTTCAAATGTTTCTAAATGACTATGGCAACGGCAACGCATCATAAAATTATGGTTGTCACGCCCGCGATACTCCCATTTTAAAGGTTTGCAACGTACTTGTAACCCCTTTGTTGTTCCAGGTGTCCATGGGCGACGTTAATTGTTTACCATCAGGCGATTCATCTGCACTTTTGCCTCATATCTATATATCATAAATGAGCGTTTCTTTTATTTTTTGCCATTTATATATATATTGTGACCTTTTTTGCCACTTTTGTGTTATTTCAGAATCGCGAGCCCTTTTCATCCTTATAGGAGAAAAAAAGTGTACTAAAATGTCCATACATTTTTCAATCTTTCCTTTGTGTTACCGCCATACAAAGTATATGGGGAAATGGTAACACAATAGCAAAAAAATAGGAACGTGACGATATCACAAAATAAACTCGAATATTTCTTCTCAATTTTATACTCGAACCAATCGAACGTCTGCTCCGAGCTGCTGTAAATTCATAAAATAATCTAATAAAACAGTCTGAATATTAATGAATTCATTCAGTTCAGACATCAACCGTCTATAAAACAAGACCCAAGTGGATTAATCTTGCATACACATGGGGAAATTAAATGATGCTGAACGTGCATTATATCAAAGGCGCATTCGAGTTGTTAATTAATATCTTCGTTACATGACCACACTTGTTAAGATACAATACTTTTTACCCGACAATGATAAAGCCAAGATGAGAAAGATTCGCACGCTTGCTCAGTTGGTTAAGAGAAAGTAGGCATTTGTATTAAAGTTGTTCTTAAAATTTTTGCGACTGAATTGGGATTTTCATATTAATAGTATCACAAGATTTTCCCATTTTTACTGCAAACAACATGCCCCTAACTTTATTGGTCAATTTGAATACGTTTTAATACGTAACAAAACGGAAAAAAATCTATGAAATTCTGGGGACACTTTTTCACGTATTAGAATCGAAAGAGCTCGTGATTCTGAGTGGAAATAATATAAAATGGGGGATTTTTTTACCAAGTTTCAATTTTGCCCAAAGCGGTAAATATTTATATTTTTCCTTTATTTAAAAAATCTAGTACAAACAGCAACACTCTTAACTGTCCATCGATGGACCTTATGCCTTTTTTAATAAGGTTTATGAACTGTCAGTTAACAGTACCATCGTACCCATTGTTTGCATATAAAAATAGTTCTTGGGATTTAGTTGCCGAGCGAATCCTGAACTCACCAAGTAGGTAAGAAGTAGCAAAACACCAGAACAATGCTAGAGAGATGATGAATAATCATAGCAATGTCTCGATTAAAACATCGAATACCGCCACCTTAGAGCAAACGAGGCTCCATTCAAATTGTATGCATTCCGTTTTACGTCCGTCCGTCGGACATCAGATTGGATAAGTTTGGGGTGAATGACCGTTTGATCCACGGACGGACACGTTGCTATAAAGACATACGGCCCGTTTCGAACTTTAAGACGACCGGTCTGGCCCAGTGGGTAGTGACCCTGCCTGCGAAATCGATGGGCCTGGGTTCGAATCCCAGTAAGGGCATTTATTTGTGTGATGAACACTAATATTTGTTCCGGAGTCATGGGTGTTTTATGTATATAAGTATGTATTTATCTATATAAGTATGTATATCGTCGCCTAGCACCCATAGTACAATCTTGCTTGCTTAGTTTGGGGCTAGGTTGATCTGTGTAAGATGTCCCCAATGTTTATTTATTTATTTAAGACACGTCAGTTAATATATCTAGAAACGATATGGATTAAAGTCTATTTCAATAGAACTTGCTAACTATGTAAACAAACCGCCATATTGAAATTGTCTCTGAATGATGAATTTACTAGTGATGGGCAAGACTTCTACTTACTACTTTACTAATGTCAAACCATCTCGAATAATCAAATACCAAAGTAAAAAACAAGTAGTTACATATTTTTAATTTGTTTAATCACGATCAGAAGACAAATTAGTACTTAAGAATGATGTATTGATGTATTTTATAACCGCGGCGGTAGGTACAGATCATGGGTTGGGTAGTGTGTAGCGGGTTTATATCACAAACTTTAGTCACAACACTACCCATCATAGGCAATTGTAGAATTTAAAAGAAACAAAACCGTCATTCCATCAGGTCCTCATAACCTAACTTATGAACCCATTTTAAACTTTTAATTGAATATCCAAGGTACAGTTATATATTTATGTATTTTACGGAACGGACCGTTTCAATAGTGTATATGTGTATGGTTTCAATGGTATTTGATGAGGTGGTGTAAAAATTCAAAGAGAAACAGTGATAAAACAAAGTTACGTTGTTTGTTTACATAGTTAGCAAGTTCTATTGAAATAGACTTTAGATCTATTAATTGACGTATCTTAAAGTTCGAATCGGGCAGATAGGTAGTCAGAGCAATGGATATTGAATATAGATCGTGCTGTAGTGAGACTAGAACTGGAGCTCGATTAAAATTTATCAATTTTTATGGTTTTACGACCTTAAAGATCGCTCACGCTGATTGGTGCATGCGAATTGAAGTCATGGTCATGCGTGAGATGCATGTCACCAAGACAATCTTTTTTAGGGCTCCGTGCCCAAAGGGTAAAAACGGGACCTCGGTGTGCGGGTCCGACTCGCACTTGTCCTGTTTTTTTTCTTATACTTAACAAATCTTATATATCAATGAATCTCTGCTATTTGGTAAATGATCTGTGCTTCAGCGTAACGGTTTGCTATTTGGCGCAGTCTGGCAGGACACATGAGTATAACACAACTGACTGCCTTTATTCCGGCTTAACTTAAGTGGTCACTGGCGGCTGCCGCACAAATATTTATATTATTGTACTCGTATTTTTTGCTATTTCTTTATTCATACCCACAACAGGAAGCACGAAGAAAGGAAATCCGAGAAAAAGGTGGATGGATGGATGGTGGATGGACTGTGTGAGAGATGATATGAAACGAACGGAAGTGAATGATGAGATGACGGGCGACAGAGAGGTGTGGAAGATGCTGAGCTGACTTCAAGTGAATGGGACAAGGACAAGAGAATGATGATTCATACCCACAACATGACATTGAAAAGTACAAGATAAGAACATTATTAGTATTACATAAGAAGTATGCGTCTTTTTGTGTATTTTGCTTCTTTAGAGAATTGCCTTTTGTCCTTTAATCTATAACCTTTTTAGGGTTCCGTACCCAAAGGGTAAAACGGGACCCTATTACTAAGACTTCGCTGTCCGTCCGTCCGTCCGTCCGTCCGCCCGTCCGTCCGTCCGTCCGTCTGTCACCAGGCTGTATCTCACGAACCGTGATAGCTAGACAGTTGAAATTTTCACAGATGATGTATTTCTGTTGCCTCTATAACAACAAATACTAAAAACAGAATAAAATAAAGATTTAAATGGGGCTCCCATACAACAAACGTGATTTTTGACCAAAGTTAAGCAACGACGGGAGTGGTCAGTACTTGGATGGGTGACCGTTTTTTTTTGCTTTTTTTTCGTTTTTTTTTTTTTGCATTATGGTACGGAACCCTTCGTGCGTGTAATAAATATTACTATTTTGAATACATTATGTTGAATTATGATTGTAGTGTGTTTACTTACATTACAGAAAATGCGATGCAAATAAAACATAGACTGGAAATCATTCTGGAACTAATCATTAATCTATTTAGGTAAACAGGATTTAAATACCAGGTTTCAAACATCCTGAAAAGAGTGCTGTCAATATCGACATCGCAGAAAATCTGTGTTGCAATATAAGACGGCTAACAATTAAGTACTTTTTTTAGATTTAACTATCTTAAAGACATTAGTATATTAATACATTTTCTTCTTCAAAATATCTTGCTTCGTCTGAGAAAAACACAGAAAAAATAAGTAACATTTTTCTATGAAATCAATATTTCCAGAGTCAAAAATCTTCTTCTTCCTCGCGTTTTCCCGGCATTTTGCCACGGCTCATAGGAGCCTGTGTTCCAGAGTCAAAAATATTGATAATAAATTTGGAAATAGTTAATAGCAATTTGTGTGGCCGCCGGAGCAGGTCAGCTGGTGGAAATGTAAATATTAATGACCTGTATATAACTGATAGACTTAGGGACCGAACGGAGGATATTCTCCAGCTTCTTGGCCGCGGCAAAATCCGCGGCGGCACCAGCCGCCCGCACAGTTCGGCCGAGGTGTGAGGCCGCGAAAGTGCTAACGCACGTAGCGTCCCATAGCAGGCATTTACCCCTCTGCCACGGCACCAAAGTCAAGCCGTCTGGCCTTTTACCATCGGTGCGGCAGAGGCCCGGATCGGTGTGACGGAGGATATTAAGATAAGTATCCAGTGTTAAGTTTATTGCTTCGTAACTGTTATGAAATAAACTAGTTTTCGGATCTGTATGAAGGTTTCTAATAGATACGGGTCCAATACATTCCACGACTCTTCTCTCTCCGAACGTACTCTAACATGGTCATTTTATACTTACACTACACGGTGTAACATGAGTAAACCGAATAATTTTAACAGCGTATTCCTGATCATATTTAGAGACAAAAATGTCCTATAAACTTTTTTGAAATTCGCCTAGTTTCAGAGATATTATTAATTAAAATAAAAACAAGTTTTTATTGTTACATAGTGTAAAAGGCCTTTTTGATGGTGATGTTGCTGCTATGGGGCGTAGTCTAAATATCCTTATTGATAGATGTCAAAAAGTGACAAGTAACACTTTGCAAAAAGTAGTATATACGAAAAAAAAATGTAAATACAATTTTAAGTGACAAGTTTACCAATGACATTTATTTTTTATGTACAAATACATAGTGAATAGAATCAGGCGTTACTTTGCGGAAATCCATATTAATTAAAACGAAAATATTACTTTGCTAATCCGCGAAAAGATAACGTGCTAGTCAATCAGTGCTAACCCGTTATACTTACTTGCGTATTTTTACATGCAATTAATATTCCCACCCTCCCACCGCAAAAATAAATACGCAAATAAATATAACAAACCACCACCAAAAGAATAATCCTCGACACGTGTTTCGCCTCTCTACGAGGCATCCTCAGGAGTTGTTGACGGTCTGACGCCCGGCAACGGAATGGAACCGGTGGGAATATTAATTGCATGTAAAAATACGCAAGTAAGTATAACGGGTTAGCACTGATTGACTAGCACGTTATCTTTTCGCGGATTTGCAAAGTAATATTTTCGTTTTAAGTACAAATACATTCAAAAAATTAAAAAAACAAAACAAAAAAAAAAAGTTTTTTGGCGAAATTGACCTAAACTCATATTACATTTTTTACTTCTTTTGACCTCAGAAATGCGTGGTTAAAATTATTCGGTTTCCTCATGTTACACCGTGTATATACGCAAATAGTAGAGGTATAGATGATTTTAACAAAAAGTTGGTATACTTACATCCATCTATCTCTATCCATGTTTTAAATTGAATGATCGTCATGTTCTATATACCTATCTGTTAGGTATCTGCCTTAAGGCGAGGTATGCCCGAGGAAAATTTTCAGATTCTGTCAAATTACCCCATTTCACACACAAGCACACTTCACGCACACTACCTCACTTTACTGGGACAGGTCAGTGACCCATCCTGTTTTTTTTAAGATGCAAATGAGAGTATTTTGAGTTTCGTGTTAACCACTAGCCTCCTTTGAGGAAGAGAAACTCTAAAAAAGTTCCATTGAAAGAAGGAAGAGAAACAATATATTTTATCTTACTCTCCTTGTCTGTTCATGTCACATGTGACGTATTTAAATGTAAATTAACTAAAATCGAATTCATTAGATACGCGTACTAAATAAACCGAATAAATACAGAAGTCGTCAGATGAAAAACGTTATTTAGGTACTACTCTATTCAATAGGGCTTTCGATAAGGCGCAAAATCAATTCAATGACAATTTCATTGAAATCATATGTGTATTCCGATGATGTTATTATTGTATAACTTACTTACCTTAGCTTAGCTTCAATCTGTATATATTTAATTGTAGTACCTAGCTAATAAGAAAATTTTGCATGCTTTTTCAAGTGAAATGTAGGGGAGAGCGGGGACAAACGTAACGGCGGGTGGAAAGGAAAGTAACTATTGCTCTGTAGGTGTATCTAATAGTCAAAACACCACTCCGCTGCTATTAGGTGATAGACAGTGGCGCCCCCTTCACTTGCATTCAGTCGAAACGGGCGCCACGTGCTATTAGGTTGTGTGAGAGGACCCAACGTGATTTTTCGAATCAAAAGTACGTTTTTCGACTTTTAGTTATTTGATGTTTACGTTGTATTAAAATACATACATTTTCTGAATATTTGCATATCCCCTAGAGTGGCATTGTCCGGCTCCCGGTCTCTACGGTAAGTGGCGGGGAGCCGGGAGACGGACAGACATAACAAGCCGTTGAATGGCGGCGCCTCAGATTTAACGGTGGGTTGAGGTTGAGTGGCGCGGCCATTTTGGAAAAATATACGTCAAGTGGCGGGGCCTCCAGGATGTTCACCGCGAATTTGGCGCGTGTTAGAAATATGACCGTTTCTCAAAAAATATGTATGAAGGATATATATTAACTATGTATTATTGAATTCAGCATAAAGTGGTTTATTTGATTGTATACCAATGAATTACATTCTATTTTATGTGAATTATGCTGGACTTGATCAAATCTCATATTATTACCATTTTTTTTCTACTTTCATGTATAAAAATACGTATAATTAGGAAATAAAACAATTGACTGTAGAAAAAGCAGTTTTTGTGACAAAACAATACATTTAATATGATTATTTTACGCGGGAATTCGACCGTTAAGGAATACCATTCTTGTTTATTGACGAATGCATCTTGCAAGAGTGAACAAGCAAGGCATAGTTTTAACGGTTTTATTTTAGGCGCGAAATACGATGTCGCACAGAGGCCGGGAGACGGTCTCTGCCACTCACGGGCTTGTTATGACGGAACCGTCTCCCGGTTCGCCGCCAATTAGGGAAGTGTCCGGCTCCCGCCCTCTGCCACGCAGGGGCATATTTTAAAAAATGGCCGCGCCATTTCGACGACCGGTCTGGTCTAGTGGATAGTGACCCTGTCTGCTAAGCCGATGGTCCTGGGTTCGAATCCCAGTAAGGGCATTTATTTGTGTGATGAACACTAATATTTGTTCCTGAGTCATGGTTGTTTTCTATGTATATAAGTATGTATTTATCTATACAAGTATGTATATCGTCGCCTAGTACCCATATGACAAGCTTTGCTTAGTTTGGGGCTAGGTTTGATCTGTGTAAGATGTCCCCTAATATTTATTTATTTATTTATTTATTTCTCCTACCCTTCAACCGGAGGCCCTGCCACCCGAAGGGATATTGATTAGATTGATTGCAATTTATTTTCTCGACCAAAATTCCGTTACAAAGATATATTTCATGTTTTCAGAAAAATGCGGTCGGGTACAAAAGTAACAAAGCCGTATAGGTACAAAAGTAACATTTACATCCCATACAATATATACCTATTGAATCTAATATGGTGTCACATGCTTAATGCGTCAATGATGATTTAAACCAGGGCTCGCCAAACCCCGGCCCGCGGGCCAAATCCGGCCCGCGAAGCGTTCCAATCCGGCCCGCCGACAGCGGTCCAATCCGGCCCGCGGAAGGCAGGCTCCAGGTGTTCAGCCCTATCAGTATCAGTTCAGCAGCAACCAGATACACCCTCCCCCCCCCCCCCTCGGCGCCGACGGAAAAGTTTGGAGACCCCTGATTTAAACGATGTATGCCATATTTGTGAGTGAAAAAACTCTGACCCTGAATTATCTGAGTAGAAAACATGTTTATAACAGAATAATTGACCTCATCACTTGAAATAAAAACAATTTCTAACGAGGACTTAATATTGATTTGTTTTCTTAAAATGCTAATGTTTATGTAGTTAAAATGCAAATATTAAAGTGTGTGATCAATAATAATTTACATATTTAATTAGTACTTTTTTGATTTGATATACCTATCATATTATGTTAATTACAGCCCACTGTGTCTTGTTACTTTTGACCCACACGTGTTACTTTCTGCACGCCAACGGGTCATGAGTAACAAAAGATGATTTTTTAGTCACTCTGGTACTTACATACAAAATACACAATTATAAGGTTAATCAAGATGTTAATGTACAGAACATGCAATGAAGTTATATATGACTACATTAATTTCATCAAAATAATAACGGTTAGCCAGAAACTAAGTTCAAAGTACAAAGTGTTGCGTTTCTCCCCGCTCTCCCCTACGCATCCAAAATTACTGTCCACCTATGTTCATCACTACATTTTTGCAAACATATCGTTATCTTTATCAATAAATAAAGTCCTGGCAGGGTGGAAATTTAATTTTGGCGGATTGTTTTTCTCTGCATCTGACTGTACAGCTACGCCAAATTTTTGGTAAACTTACGGTTATATGCTCAGAATCAGAATCTGTGTAGTTATTTAGTACGGAAATACTTAAGATATATGGACATTCCTCTGGTCCTTGAACTACGTCCAAAAGAGAGGTATGGGCACTGTGAATTACATCTCGCTTTGTGTGGTAGGACACAGCACAGCGGATGTCATTCCAGATCTAGAGCAGAGCTCAACCTTACAGAAATCTGCAGCCAAATAACACTAGATCCTACTCATAGTATTGTTCCTGCCGGTGAGTATGGTTGCCAGTTATCAACGAGGGTGCGGAGGGTTAGGCACGGCAACGCGCATGTACCTAACACCTCTGGAGTTGCAGGCGTCCATAGGCTACGGAGACTGCTTACCATCAGACGGGCCGTATGCTTGTTTGTCATCGACGAGGTATAAAAAATAAAATTAAATATGCACAGAATATAATTGAACTAGAAACTTTGTTTTATTTTATAGTAAATTTGGATAACAATCGATACATAGACAATCACAGTAAACCAGTCCGCAACGGTATTGGCCTGTCAGCCTCGTAGGCAAGTATATCCCGGCCTCACGAGCCGCAAAAACTCACTAGGACTGAGGCTAGACCATAGTCGTTTATTTATTCTTGATTTCATGAAGGTTTGCAGAACAGCACGTAACCGCATTATATATCTGGGCGGACCTCACAGCAACAAGATAGGTGTACCGCTTCAAGATTTTCAAGTAGTACACGAAATATTTACATATCGTTCCGTATTAATAGGTAATATTTGAAGATCAAAAGTTCTCTAACATAAATACAAGATCACAAAATTGTCATCACAATCAGTTCATTGACGTTGACGTACAGAAGTCACATGGGTACGTTTTTAAAATTACGCAATATTAGGTAATACCAGCATAATGAAAATTAACTCCAATCAGTAAGTATGAGTCTTCAAACTTTTTTCTTTTTAAGCGGGGTTTGAAGGAGCAAATTACTTAAATGATTTTAGAACCGTATTGTTTTGAGATAGTTTACTGCGTTTTTCAATAATTATCCCCCGTAAACAACAACAAATCAAATTTAAGATGAGACCCGAGCTCTATGTGATGATAATTAATTTACCCTATTTTTTTAAATACAATTTGTCTACTGGTATACTTTTTCGTATACGTATATGATTTAATGTCAAAATAATTGCAAAACCCAACTGTCAGTTTAGTGCGCCCCGCGATAGGACCGCCTTCGTTCAAGCCCAGCGGGCATCTGATCAAAGAAGTTGCGTGCACGGGACCGCTGATATCATGTTTTTGAACTTATTTATTTAATGTTAAATTAAAAAAAAAAGTAATCGCGGAATTCGCTCAAGCATAAAATTGCGCGTTATTAGAAGCAATTTTCATATTTTTATCTTTTGTGCACAAATTGTTACGAATGTTTAAAGTCCGTTTTAGACCTATGTTCGTGATCGTTTTCTATCGAGCAAAAGTCAAAAACTTAGGATTCGAATCGCGGAAGTCACTAGAAAAAGCCCTCAAGATTGTTAATTGAATGTATGGCAGCCGTATTGTGATCCAAAAAAGAGCTACGGCTTTTTAAAAACTTCGTTTTCTGAACCCACTGCACCTTAATCCAGTACCCCTAGTGTAAATTTCACTCGATAACGTGACGTGACGTACGCGTTTGCGTTAAGTGTATTTTGTATAGGAAAATTCCAAAACGTCCCGCTTGGCGCGCTGTTCAAAATCCCATACAAAAATAGACATAACGTATAATAATAAATGTATACTATATTCTTCACTGTTCGATACATTCATCGATCGATATTTAAAATTACCTTTGACGTTTCAAGACGTTGTCTCCGTAGTCTCAGAGAAAGACTGGCTAAAGTTCATCAACATCTTCTCGCTGCGCAACTGCTTGGTCTTGACTGTCTACTCGTATTTGAATGTTTTGCACACTAGAGCCCTTACCATGAGTCACTGACAGTGTCAAAACTCTCAAGTCAAAACTGACATACAAGTACGCAACCGTCTACGTAATTTACTTTACTAGGTACCTATGTCACTCGGTCGATACATAACACTAAATACTACCGATACTAACGATATTATTTTTGTTTGTCCCCAGGCGGTCGACTACCTAAAGACGCGGACGCCAGCACGCGCTGCCCTCATGATAGCGGCTGTCTGGCTAATGTCCGCTTTGGTCTGCATCCCCCCACTCCTGGGCTGGCGGGTCACCAGGCCGCCGCAGCAGTTTCCACAGTGCAAGGTAATGGATCTTCTTCTTCTTCATCGTTTCCTCGTGAAGAATCGCGACCACATGAGGTACTTGTTTTGTGCACCAAGGCTCCCCATTCTGCACTGTTTGCCGCCGTATTAGGACGGCGCCTGTGCAGTTCCCTGGTAGGAGTGGTAGGCCTTCTTTACAATATCTACCCAGCGGGTTAGTGGATGTCCACTAATGTAACGAATCGATAAACATACTAATAATTATGTTTATTACTGTATGTAAACCTCGTTTGAATCCGTCGGAAAGACATTTAGACCACTTTTTTATACCTATCCGGTTCAAAGGACCAAATATTAAAACCAAGTTTCCTTTTTAGGTAACTTTATAATATTGCTTACCTAATCTTAACATACCAAAATTAAAAAGTTTAAGTGTGAATAACAAACATCAAAAAGAGTGCCTACAAAGATTTTGAACTGAAATCAAAAAAATGAGCGACATATTTCTTTTGAACATCGCAAAAAACGTCCCAATAATCAACAAAATACTTCCCGTTCCAGAAATTTTATCACCAACTTAATTAAAGAACAAAAACGCCAAACGAACGTTCGGGATTCGAAAAATGCGTTCATTATTACCATTGAATTAAGTATCAGTCGCGTCCATTCGACGGTTTGTTACGTAAAAATTCAAGTTTTCGTCAGCAATTAATATGGTGTATGCGATTTTCAGCATATTCACTCCGTGAAATTCAGTGACCGTTATAGATAGCTCGCTAGATAGAGTAAAGTGAGTAAACTTATATAACGAATACAATTTGCACATTTTAAAAAGAATACTCATACTCATTTGTTTGTAAAGACATTTTACACGACATGAAAGAAAATATAATAATAACAAAGGAATAATCGGAAAACATAATATTGATGGAGAATATAGCAAATTAAAAAAAGTATTTCAAGTCCCTATAGGCTGCGGTGGACGCTTAAGAAATCTTAAGATCAAGTTTTACATACTTACACGATTTTTACTCGCCCTTTTTCCTTTGCACAACAATATTTAGGGACGAAACCAGCACCAGAGGGCCTACCGCAAACCACGTTCGACGTGTTGCCTCCCTGTCACACTTACGTACGAATTTACAAGTGCGACAGAGAGGCAGCATGTCGTAGGCCCTCAGACATTGATATGTGTTACGTACCTAAATGATCATGCCAAGTACCATGTATCGTAGGCATGTCAGCTTAACATGAGAGCGTAACTTCTATTGTATGAGAGCGGTTTTTTGGCGGCGGATTTGTGTGACTCTTAATGACTACTTGGAATAAGTGGAATACCTCTAAAATCGAAATTTAGTCATCTATCTCACTGTCGCAAGAATATGGAAGAGCGATAGAGAGGTAAATAACCGCGGTCGGCCTCTGATGTCAGCGGTGAGTGTGTCATAATTGACGGGGTTTTAGCCTAACCGATAAATGTTCGTATTTCGTGTTTCTTCTAGTAGGGGATCTAGGTACAGGTGATCCACGTCCCGCGTTCATTCGTTGCATTTTCGCTGTGACCCCGTTCGTGACGTCACACTCTTTCACACATCATTTGCTTTAAATGTAGTATTTTTTCGTCTGTTTTTTAATAACACGAGGGAACGTATGATTTTATATGCGAGTTCGCGTTTTTAATGGAAAATTCGTGTTAAATCGTGGATATACGGAGCTTTTGGAGAGTGTTTATGACGAGAATTTTCACCGTATTTATTTTGTGGTTTTGCCCATCACGTCCGTTCCATACAGAATAATCGCTTACCTTTTAGGGGTCACTTTTATAAAACCTAGAGCCCGATTCAGATGTAATATTTTGTTATGGTTTTGATCTTATTTTCATACGACCTTGAAGATCGCTCACGCTGATTAGTGCATGCAAAATGAAGTAAATGTCGTGCGTGAGATGCGTGATCACCAAGACGATGGTAAAGGTATCAAAACCAGCTCAAATCCGTAACCGATTGTTAAATTACACATAATCTAAACATAAAAAAAATATAGAAGTAGCCTCTTGCAAAAAAAAACTAAACTGAATTTAAACTAAAAGCCCGGCCGGACTGCCCCCGACGCAAAGGTGGCCATCATGCTTGCTGCGTTGCCGCGTTGGATTGCGATGGACAACCTTTGCATCAGGAAAAACCCTATGGTCATACATAATTATGGTCCTACTTTCAAGAGCACTTTCCATGCGTATGTCAAAAAATTAAAGGGCCATATGTACTGTAAAACGTTGTACGATACATGTGCGGATAGGGAACTCCCTTCGGTCGTGTTTTAATTTATTGCCACTTGTTGCGAATTTCCTCACACTTGTATCAAAATGTACTATATATTATGTCTGGTACTTGTTTTCATTGCTCTAGTAAATTGTAATATTAAGAAATTCGAGCGAGAGTAAGAATTTCCAAATCTCGGTCAAGTTTAATTCACAGATCTCTTACTAAGCTCTAAACGTCACATTAGACTATAAACATTGAAACTATCTGAGTTATACCATCATATAACCTAAGTTCTTACTCAGATTTTTTTTTACTAGCCTACTTTGGTGTCCCACTGCTGGGCAAACGTTTTCGTCGTTTTCTCCACTCAACCCTATCATCGGCATTTTCCCACCATTTGGGGTAGAATGCGTCCAAGTCGTCCCGCTTTCTCCACGACCTAAGCTCCTAATATGGTGACCATAATTTAGCTAACGCAAATTTGAATATATATTTTTTTTTATTGTGGGACGTACCACATTATTACAATCTATAAATTGTAAATACAGATGTCAATCACAATGAAAAAATCAACGATGATCAAACTCTGGCCAACGTGGGACTCGAACCCACATCCTTGGATTGCCGGTCCAATGCGTTACCAATTCCTCCAGCTGACCTTCCGTCAATCAACGCGAATTTAGTCATTGCAACTGTGACAACGTCACTAGCGACATCTGCATTCTAAGGTTTATAACTCACTCGCTCGGTTAACTTAGCTAACTCAGTTATGAAATTAACTCCTAAATAAACATAAAATCAATTCACTAACTCCGTAACACGCCACCAACTTTTCGGAAGTAATGGCATTGTGTCGCCAACTGTACGCACTTGCTTCACTAAGAGCCTGTGTCGCTGATTGTACACAGAATACTACAGACGACCCACTTAAATAAATTAAGTTTAGCAAGTTAGCGGAGAAGTTTACAGGTCTTTCTAAATTTGTATTTCAAAGTAACAAGAACAGAGATTCTTCACTACAATACTTCCTCGAAATACTTCATTTTCTTAGAGTCAAAGACGAGTAGGTACCTACCGACAAATTAAAATAAAATAAATGAATATTAGGGGGACATCTTACACACATCAACCTAGCCCCAAACGCAAAGCTTGTACTATGGATGCTAGGCGACGATAAACATACTTATATACATAGATAAATACATACTTATATTACATTGAAAAGGTCTTGGCCTTCATAGGTAGATTGTGGACTGTAAGTTAAAGATTTCAAATAGGAAAAATTGAGTTTTATTTAGAAACCACACAAAAGATGCTTGTGAAAATTAAAGAAGTGCCGCTATGGCAACTAAATAACAATATTTATAATATTTCAAATAAAGAACCTTTAGTTCTTCTTTTTAATGTTGCTAACATTATTGCGCCACGAGGATTATATGAAATTAAATAAAATTAAGTGCGTATGTTAATATGAGCAACATTTAACATGAGTCATTACAATTCAATTAATATAACTTACATTTTAAAGAAAACAACTGATGATCTGGTAATCAACACAAATGTTAACATATATAAACAAAAGGACTTTGTTTACAGAATTTAAGAATTAACCATTTGACATTCCTTAGTAGTCATTCTAATTTGAACCGTAATTCTTTTAATTATGATGGCAAGTATGTTGCCGCTACCTTTACAATAGGCATTTTAAACACATTAAACTAAAGATCTGGCTAAGTTAAGTAATCTATAGGCAGTACACATATTTTTAATAGACCTATTGTGAATATGACCGCTTTGCCAAGGGTTGCTCAACTGCGCGTACTATGCCGTCCTTCCCCGGAACAAGTTAATTACCCTCGCCATAGGCTACTCGAGAGGAGGTGAATTGTCACTACGTATTATGATACTACGAATACCGAACTCGCACGAAGCAGTGAACCGTGGTGCAGGCATGAAACACATCAGGTGAGTTGTAGCAACGGCATTCAGTCTGTTTGGATTTTTTTCTTGCAGGTAGCTGCATTCGACCACCGATGATCACGCCAAATGATGTCTGCACTAGTGTAGGACCTTGTGGCGTAGCGGCGCATGCTATTGAAGTACTTGAAGCTGCAGCACTCGAGGTTGTAAAGCTCGGTGCCTGAGTACTTGCACTGCCCGCAGTCACGATAGGCTGTTTGGTTGCTTGGTCTCCATTATTCTTCGTCTGCGTCAGAAGAATCTGAAAGAAGACACCAGCATCTAGCAGCAAATCCACATCACCACGCTTATTAAAATTCTCATCGGCTAATTTGCAGTTAGTAGGCAATGTTATGTGCGACTTGTTAATAGGAATCTGTGGCAACTTTGTTGTTATTTTATCAACAACCTTGCAATTGACATTTATTTTGAATGGATAAACAGCAGAATGCACATCAAGGTTTATACATTTGTCAATCGCATGCTTGGCATTATTGATACCAGTTATTTTAGAACTAGTATTTTGCATCGGTAATCCCAATTTGTCCACAATCCTCTGTGTAATGAACGATGCCTGTGAGCAACCATCTAACAATGCCTTGCAATATATTGCTAGCCCTGACTTAGTAATCAGCTTGACTCGAGCAGAAGGCAATATTATATTATGGGCTCTATTCCTAGTTGCAGACAAAGTTACAGAAGGAGTAGGCTTGTCTTGATGCAATAAGCTATTGTGCTGTAGCTTGCACACCTTACACCGAAAATGAAATTTGCATTTGCGCTTGTGTTGAGACAAACAAATCTTACACAAGTTGTTTGTTGAAGCAAACTCCATGCGTTTATGAATGGAAGCTAAATTAAAACTCGGGCAATTATATAATCTGTGTGCACACTTACAGTATAAACATTGCAGCTGAGGCTGATGCGCGGACGGCTTTGCTTGTGCAGCTACAGAATGGCTGACAAAGCTCTGCGAGGGCCCCTTCTGCACGTCAGTGTTTTCAAATGCTAGGGCACGTTTTTCCACGTAACCTAGGAATTCTTTTACCGTGGGCGACATATTGTTATTTCGCTCCAGTTGAAATGCTCTGTAGGTAGGCAGGTCAATCTTCTTAGATAGGATGCAAATTATTATGGCATCCCACTTATCTACCGGCTCACCCAGGTTTTGCAGAGCAGCAAGATGCTGTTTGACAACTGAAATGAAATTTCGTAAATTAGTGACATTAGATCGCGTGATTGTAGGCATATCTAGTAGTGTATTAACATGTTCTTGCGTAATTCGAACTTTATTATCGTATCGTTCCTTCAGTAAGCGCAGTGCTTCTGGGTAGCTGTTGTCTTCTAATGGCAGATTTTTTATTAAATCGAGCGGTTCATCACTTAAAAAACCTTTAAGATAATACAGCTTCTGCACCGCTGAAAAGGAAGTACACTTATCGATCATGGCTGTGAACATGTTTGTAAATTCGTAATATTCTGTGTATTTACCTGTGAATGTTTTTATGACGACTCGAGGCAGTTTGAGGTTCTCCGACTTGACACTTACGCCATTTTCGCTGCTGCTGGTAGCGCTCACTTGAGGAGGATTGTCCCGTAGGCGGATAACATTTATGATGCTATCTAACTGTGCTAAAATGTAGTTATCTTCCACCTCCTCGTCATCGGTGGCGAGAGTAGCTGGTGGGGAGGAAAAAAGCGAGGCAACCTTGCTAGTGAGGCGCTCATATTCGCGAAAGGCTTCTAGAAGCCTAGTTTTCTTTGCTTGCACTAACTCTATCGGCGAATTTATGAGCGCTTCTCGGTCAAAGCTGGTTTTTAAACGTGTGATTGAGCCTTTGGCGCGACCTCGCGCGGCTATTGCCTCTTTTTGTTCGGTGTCTGACATTTTTACAATTCTGTATAAAATGCTCTAAACAATCACTACACTTTACAATCACTAAACAATATTACACTACTAGAATACACTAATACACGAGTCACAAGTAATTTACTAATACGGTAAATAAATTGAATTGTTCAAACACGAAACGAATTAATGGCGTCGTCGCGTTATCGCTGTGTGATGAATCGCAGTGTTGCGTTCTCTCGGCGTTGACGTACGGCGCTGCGATTGGTCGAGGAACTCGAGGATTGCGCAATGCTGCCGCCCGCACGAGCACGAAGGGATGCGTTCAGATTGCACGTTGACTACACGAGACGAATGTTTCTTGCACGCGCTGAGAGCGCTAGTTGGTGCATCATAGCGTTTCATTCATATGAATCTTGCGTTTTTCTTCGTATTGCGCCGCTCGGCTTTGCAAGACGGCGAAAGAAAAAACGATGATTTTACTCTTCTTTTATTGCGCCGTTGGCGAGAAGAATGAAATATATTGCATTCTTTATCATTTATAATGCGCCGCTCAGGACTTCAATAAGTCGGCGTGATAAAGAATGATTTCTGACCTTCAATGTAGTTTATTGCGTGATTCCATCTTCGGCACTGATTTTTTCCTTAGAAGGACCATATGAAAAGGTCTTGGCCTTCACAATGCCTTCACATGATGTTGGACTTTAAAATTGGTGAAAATAAAATATTAAAATGTAAAAATAGAAAACACGCTACATTGTCGTAGGAAAGAAATTGAAGAAGTGCCGCTATGGCAACTAAATAACAATATTTATAATATTTCAAATAAAGAACCTTTAGTTCTTCTTTTTAATGTTGCTAACAACATAGAAAACACTCATGACTCAGGAACAAATATTTGTGTTCATCACACGAATAAATGCCCTTACCGGGAGTCGAAGCCAGGACCATCGGCTTCACAGGCAGGATTACTACCCAATTAGTCAACGTTACTCGTTTTATTCGAAAAAACGCGTATTTATAAACTAAAATAGATATCACATATTAAAGAAAAACTGACGTAGCCCTCCAGTGGTAAAGGCCGGATTCGAACCGGCGTCTTTAGCTATCTGGGCTAACGCCAGGAACCCAAAAGGGGCCCACTGATTAACATTCCGCCGGACGGTATCGGCCTGTCAGTTAGAACAAAATTTTGACAGTTCCGTATAACTGACAGGCCGATACCGTCCGGCGGACTGTTAATCAGTGGGCCCCTTAAGTGGATCAAGTTAGTCTGTGACCGTACGTGCTTGCACCTCCTATACGAATCCCTAAGTTTCAAATAATAAAGTGGACTTAATTTTATATTAAAGAAACAATGGAAAAAAGGATCACTTCGGAAGAGACTCAAACTTGTGAACTTGGAACATCGGTCCGATCACTCCTAACCAACTAAGCTACCGAAGTTTACCAGAATAGTCCAAATCTTTCCATTCCTTCCTTCTTGTTTGCTAGCCTTAGGCGCATAGCGACTCTAATTTTATTCTTTATAATATAAAAATCTATATCAACACCTGAGGATGCCTAAGAAGGCAAAGTGGAGAATATTGAGCAGAAAAGCGGACCCTGGCGCTAGGCCGGGAAAACACTAGGTTGAAGAAGAAGAAGATAAAAATCTATATATAAAATAATTTAAAAAAGTGGACCATCTGTAAACCCTACTCTGTGTACTTTTCGCCGGAGCGGCATTACTTAAAACTTGTGTCATTGTCGTTTTGCCTAATTTGCTCAAGTTGACGCCAAGTGTTGGGCGTGAAACAATACGGGCTTGGATTAGGGGGGCGGCGGGGTAAGTGCCCACCCGCAGTTACCCTGAGAAGCGGAAATTCGTTGCTTATACGTAATAATTAATAATACTTGGAGTCAGAAGATGTACTATATATACAGATGAACATATGGACGGACATGTGAAACTACAAACTGTGTCACTTACAGACATGTATAAATATATTACTTTTCGCTAAGTAAAAGTTGTCGGGAAGAGATCTCTTTTTAGCGATAAGACAGCATGTTGTTCACCTCCACTTGAGTTGTTCTATTCTCTGTATTATTAAATTTTCTTCTCCTCCACATGTAATCTCTTTTCATCCGTCACCTTTAGGGCCCAACACTCTGATCCATGCATGACAGGTCTTATGACGATTCTATAAATTTTACCCTTTAAGACGAAACAGGAGCTGAATTTTAAATATTTTAGGTAAATATACCCGTCTCGCTAACGGAAGCGGCACCTAAAATTAGTGCGATAAGGACAAGGCGAAAAATCCTGCGTAAAAATCTCAAAAATCGAGGTTCCGTACTCCTCTGTTTCCTCCTCCAAAACTTAACCAATCATAACCAAATTTGGAAATCTAAATGATTATTAAATTATCTGTGTCGGACCGTTTTGCTGTCTTGGCTAATTGATATCAGTTTTGAATGCCACGCCTCTCATTGCGGCATAGTCAATTAGGCCATTTTGGCCATTTTTGAAGGGCTCTAGCGCCTTAAAAAAACAAAAATATCAAAAAAAGCAAAACGGTCCGACACAGATATTGACAATATTAATCTGTGTTGAAAAAATCATTGCTCTAGCTTCAAAAACCACGGAGGAAAACGAGGAGTACGTTTGTATGGAGAAATGACCACTCCCGTTGGCTCTTAATCGAAGGGGCATTCGGGCGTCGCAGATGGTTCCCGTGAACAGTCGCCGTGTCATCTATCCTAACCTAAACTACAGTATAAGTAAAACCTAGTATACAAAATACAGATAAAGAATTAAAAAAACTAAACGAAAAAGTATGCGAGCACAGGTTGACTTTATATCGCGAAATTTTTGAACGGCTCCTCAACACTACCGCGTTGCTCGCGCGTTCAAGCGCTATTGGTCCAGGGCTATAACCGCGAAAATCGAAGTTCGCAAATTACGGGCATTTTTCTCTGTCACTCTAATTACGCCTTCATTGGAGTAAAAGAGAAAGATCCCCGCAATTTGCGAATTTCGGTTTTCGCGGTAGCCCCTCAGGATTTAAGAATGACCGACCGCATAGACTGAGTACTGCATCACATGCATAGGTGTTGTAGTTTTCAAGAATTTTGGCTCGTCTCAATCATGACGTGTTTCAATTGTGTCCGTTCTACCCTACACATAAGTTAATGTCTAGCAGCCGAGTCTAGCAGTTATAGCACATTAGCTTGTAAAGAACAGCTAACATTAAAAATAAGTTTTCGTACGGTCAGCAGCAGACGCTATAAATAAAGAAAACGAGATTATTTCTGTAGCCGGCGTTAGTTCTAAAAGGGAGGTTGTAAATCTCTGGAAATTAGCTGTTAGCCTTGTTTCTTGGGAAATACTGAAATGGCACGCTAATATTACGTTTTACTATTTAATGTAAAACGTAATATTAGCGTGCTATATTCGTGCGTATTTTCTCTTTTATTTTTTATTTATTGCATATTCCTGTGTTAGAATTTCTATTGTTGATACTATTGTTACCAAATGGAGAGCTCACACCTAGGAGAGGAGGAATCACTGACTCTCGAGTTACAGGCTTGGACCTAGTTCGGGAGGCAGAGGCTCAACCCCACTACCTAAATGTGTTACAAACCTGATACACCTCTTTTATATTGTTAATATTTTTTATAATGTGAAATGTAACGTTTAAGGTTTCAAGCAATAAAGATTTATTTATTTAGTGTTGATACTTGCTGAAGCTTGACAAGTTTTTATTAAGGCGTTGTCTGGATTAAAGCTAGGTATTAGTTACAATAAGGCAAAATATTTATTACCTAGCGTGAAATGTATTTAAATGTCAAGTTTAAGTTTTTGACGTTTATGAGTTCTGAACACACCCTGATGCTGATGAGTGATGATTAAAGATAATATTTAAGCTAATTTAATGTTTTATATGTATTTATTTAATAGTGTTGTAATAAAAATTGGAACTAACCGTCTCAAAAAAAAAGTTGATAGCTACCTATTTACTATTTAACTATTTACAGTTAATGAGGCATATGCCAGCTTACAATTTACAAACATAAGTGTAACTACATATTATTAAATCACATTTACAACCGGGTCTATCGCGAATTTAATTTATTACCTTTATTTACCGACGTTTCGACACAGGTTTCACTGGTCATGGTCGCGGCTAACACAAAAAAATATCAAAAAAAATGTTATAAGTGTAACTAGTTAACATCTCAAATCAAAACATTTGACAAAATAATTTGATTTGTTCCCTAAGTCTGACTACACTGATTACTCAAAAACACAAATTAAAATAATTTCATAAAATAGCATTTTCTATACAGGGTGGCCCGTTTTCATTGTCCGTGATTATTATGTTATTATTCTGGAACTACTAAAGTTGTTTATTATAACTTTGTTTATACCTACGAATGAACCTCCAGGTCTATTTGTTATTTATTTTTGTCTCTGTACATTGTGTACAGTACAATATTATAGTATGTATGTATCAAAGACATATGTAACTTCGTATAAGATGAATAAAGTCTAAGGAAAAAACGTGCCTCGGAAATCAAGAAAAAGTCATTCTCGGATAGATGGCGCACACGCTTTTGGCCTATGCTCGGCTAGATGGCGTGACGACACCGTTTCATATTTAACAATTTTAACACATAGATATCAGTGAATGAACATGGGTCAAAATGATAAAAAAATAATAAAATCATTTATCCCTATACAATACATTTTTTGATAATTTTATACGTTTTCGTTTTGAGTTTTAGTCGTGTGTCGATAGATGGCAGTAAATTTACTGTGACTACAAAATTTACTATGACAGGACCCCTCTATACTATCTATTCTCTTTGGTATGTATAGTATGTAGTGTGTAGTATGTATGTGTGTATGTAATAGTATATACCTATATATGCTGATTACGACTGTTTGTGTTCTAAATAATAATAAAAAAACATTCCCCAAGTTACAATATTAACTTCGTGTATATTGTTTATAGTCAAGGTCGAACTATAAAGTATGCATAAGTAGATACACACAAAAAAGCGACGGCAACGGATCTGCTCATGTATGTTTAATGTGACGTCACTTCAAAGAGAATGGCTGCGGAAGAAAACTAAACGAAAAAGTCGGTAAATGTGCAATGGGGACCCTGAAATAGATTCTTTTGATAAACAATGCCTGACTTATATCTTTAAAGCTAGGTATACCTACCTTAAAATGGTATAATGATTGGACATTTGATACGGCACGACATCAACTTCTTTAAAACCATCATAGAAGGCAAAATAAAAGGACAGAGAGGCAGGGGCAGACCAAGACGTAGCCACGTAGAGCAAATAAAAGAAAAAGCTGGTGTCGTGTGTCGTGTCGTATCAAGAGGTCAAGGATATGGCATACGAGAGGGAGAAATTTAATGGTAAACACTCCACCGAGAAGAGGTAACTCTTAAATTGAAAACGATACCTACCTTGGAATGGAAGTGGAATTCTGTGGGTTGCGAGGGTTTCAAGTGCCGATAAAAAAGTATTATAAATATTAAATACCCATCTTAAACGGGGTCGGTCACGTTTTTCAAATCGAAAATTCGTCTCTTTTACTCTAAAACGAGAAGCATCATAAAATCGCCGATAAAAAAAATGCTGTAAAGAAAAACTGTTTAATTTATGATTAGCAAAATATTAGATATAAAATAGTTTCACTTAAAGATTACTGTTTTAGGGAACTATTTTAACAGAATCGGCCTCCCACTTTTATTACATACCTGAGTCGTAAACGGAACTTTCCCTGCGTTTTATTATTCATAAAGATTATGCGTTGGTCCATATTGGGTGTCCGTACCCTCCTTATTAGAACCTCATATGAGAGTGATAAATTTCATATGGTTAAGCTCTTTTGGGGTGGAAGCTAACTGTAATGTTAAGGTTGTAAAAATAGTAATTTGTGTACGGATGTCATTTAGTAAAAGGTTGCACTACTGTTTATAAATTTGGGGTGTGTTTACGCAAATTTATGTCATAATGTTCTAAGCAATGATGATGGGTTACAATGGTCCAGAAAAAGATAATTTTCTCCGTTAACATAATAATTATAAAAAATAATGATTTGTATACATTTGAACGTGCCTACTGTGTACAGCGAGACGCAAAAGTGTAACCCTGTGTATTTATTTAAATAATCAGGCTACAGCAAGAAAATTAGATAAAATGCTTACTAATAGATACAAAAATCAACTTTCCTGAGAGCAAAATATAATACGTGTACTTAGCTTAACACCCGTCTGCAGCAAAGCCAAAAAATATATAAATTTGTTTTATTACACTGTTTGTGTACAATGTCGATATTTCACCCTGTATGCCTTAACACAGCGCCGTGTCACATTGACATTTCTACATTCGACAAATTTTAAAAGAAAATGACGCAGGTGCAGACAGGTGAATTCAATTTTTCCTGGCCCGCGGCCAAACACGACTTATCAGGCCGGCAATGTTTGGAGGAAAGTTACGCGTTTTTTGTTTCAATGTACTTTGTGTGACGAGATAGGCGTTTGAAATGGTTTGAGGGTGAATGTTATTTCTGTATGTTGAACTTTTTACGTATCTATTTAAACTAGACTGGACACGCTGCCGCGTGTCTAGATGAGTGACAAAAACTGTATTTTGTTTTTCTTTTTGGGATGTTTGACATGACAAGTTTGAGATACAATTCTTTTAGGGAAATTCTTTTTTTTTACCATTTTCTTTGCGTATTGACGAGATAGGCGGTGTTCATGGTTTGAATAGAATGTTATTTTTATAACTTAGATTTTTTACATATTGAATGAGTGACAAAAGCTGCATTAAATTACGCATTTAGTTTGTTTTTATTGGGATGTTTTATCGTGACAGATTTTAAACTCGAATAATTAAGGAAAATTCAGTGCTTTTCAAGTTATAATACCTGCCATCAAATTAACTAACGAATTCCGGACCAATATAATGATTTCTAAAAGTCGATTGCACAATTTATAGTACATTGCGATACAAGTACGAAAAATAGGAAATACTCAACGAGTGGCGATAAATTAAAACATACCCGAAAGGAGTATAATATTGTTGACGTAATTTTTTTGATAATTATGACAAATGGTGTAAAAATTAAAACGACAACGATCGCAAAATATAAAATTAATATTGTCATTATTAAAATCTTTATTTACATACAAGATATATACAGTGGTACTACTAAACTAAATTAATAACTAGCTTAAATCCAAAACCAGCGGGCCGTATGCTTGATTGCCACCGATGTGGTATAAAAAAATAGGCCCTTGATGCATTGTACCAAGGATGCTGGCGGCATTTCCTCGCTGTATCGCAATGCTGATACGTTGTGCGAGGTAGCCGCCATATTGACATGGATAAAAACTCACATCTCCACTCAATTCGCAAAGTAACAGCTCAAAATTTAACTCCAAAAGGGCGTTATCAATCCTTTTCGTCCTTCTCTTTCGTTAAATCATTTCCGTGGAATAATCAACGTTTTTCGGCACGCCCGAGGTTTTTATGAGGGTTTAGAGCCTATTAGGGGTTTTTTAATTTTTACTTAACATGTTTCTGGACCCTGATTTGATTGGGGTACGGATTAGGAAAAGGAAATACTTTTTTGTGATTAGTTGAATGAATCAGCATTCTAGTTTAAAATTGAACCGCTAGTGTAAATTTTATTCGATAGCGTGACTTTGCGTTTGCGTTATGTCTATTTTTGTATAGGATTTTGAACAGCGCGCCAAGCGGGACGTTTGGAAACTCTAGATCCCATGCAAAATGACACTTAAGGCAAATACGTACGCTATTGAATGAAATTCACACTGAAAGTTGTGTCCGAATCTAACTCTAAGCTATAACTTTTTCGGAAAGTACTTATGGGCCATTTTATTTAAAGTTGTCCCCTACACTTTTTTTTTTAATTTGTGAATTTATATGTTATTTCTACTCAGAATCGCGAGCTCTTTCTATCCTAATAGGAGAAAAAAAGTGTCCCAAGGTTTTTTCCCATTCCGTTGCCATTTTTTCATAGACTTTGTATGGCGGTTTCGGAATGGAAAGATCGAAAAATGTTTGGAAATCTTGGAACACTTTTTTTCTCCTATTAGGATCAAAAAAGCTCATGATTCTGAGTAGAAATAACATAAAAAATCCCAATTTTGAAAAAAAAAGTGTAGGGGACAACATTAAATAAAATGGCCCTTATATCACAACTAATGTCCCGAGTGACATAATAATTCAGTTCACTTTATTGTAATAATGATTATAATATTTAAAAACGCATTTAACCGATTTTCAAGACCGTGATATCCCATAAGAGCTCCGCGAACAGTTTTGTGCGGAGCTCTAAAAATTACATGTACTTATTACGTCATAATAGGGTATTCTACAGTATTTAAAATAAATTATTTTACACCATGCATAAAGTAAAGCACCAGAAGGTTAATAGAGAAACGTGGACAGCAGTTATTTTTAGACACACTTTCTATTTTTAAACCCGTATGTAACTATAAAGAGTAGGTAATTTCATTGTGACGTCACATGCTAGTGTTTCATATAAATTCCATAGTATCAAAATTGTTTTGACAGCTAGAAAAAATAAACTGATTTGACTAGTAGTCAAATACCCTATTTTATCGATATCGACTGTCATAAATGTCACTTGTCGTCGCACTCTTTACACGGTGAACGAAATTGCACCCGTCAAACCGAGGTATAAACTGGGCTATCGAAGTTCGCAAATGGGGGGCATCTTTCTCTGCCACTCAATTAAGCCTTCGTTGGAGTAAAAGAGAAAGATCCCCGCAATTTGCGAATTTCGGTTTTCGCGGTAGGCATTCTGTCGCCTGCGGTATTTTCGGACCGATAAGACCTCGAATCTTCGGGAAAAGAGCGTACTCCCATCTTAAAGATTGGCAGAGCACTTGCAAGTCTTGCGACCCCTCTGGTATTGCCATATCCATGGACGACAGTAATTGCCTACCATCAGGCGATTTGCGCGTTTGCCTTCTGTCATAAAAAATATGTTTTTATTTTGTACAAAACGCTGTAATTTTTCAAATCTGTTAAATATTTAGCGGCGCGTGACTAATCGTACGATTGCGGGATTAGTTGCTCTCGAAATTAAACTCCGCAAATGGGTTCGGATAGATTTTATTCTGTCTGTTTTACAATTAAAATATAATCCAAGTCATTGTTAAACCATCACTGTATTGTGCAATGCTTGCTGTAGTGTGCGTGCCCCGCGGCCTGACTTACGCGGATGTAGGATGTAGGATCCTACTATCCTAGGAGGATATCGGATCGGACAATGTGAAAACGCTCTCAGCCAGTCTTTATTCGAAATCACGGGGACAACACCGTCCTTGAAACACTTCTTTCTCCGTGTTTTTTTTTCATTTCATCTGGGGTCGGCCTTCCGAATATTTTTCCGCCATTCGGCTCTGTCACACGGGTCAGCTGGAATTGTCTCTGACAGTCTTTGATGGTTTCACCACCAAGTTGCTTTTTAGGCGTCCTTTAGGCTGTTTAACTATGTCAATGTTTAATGCGATTTTAACCCTTTTCCAGGCATAGTACGATTTATCGGCTATACATACGCGCCACTAGAATTTCAACTTTAGCATTCCGATTTTAGATTCAAATTAGATTGCACTTTCGGGAAATTTGACTTGTCTTCAAATTAATAAATTTTCGGGAAAACCTTGTAGATTGGTGCGGCCTGGAAAAGGGTTAGTTGGGTGGTTTTTGTCCCGGCGCATGATATGTCCATATCAACGCTTGGCTTTCTTGCAGTTTTTCCGGAATTGGTGCCACTTTAAAGCTACCTCTTACAAACTCATTTCTAATTTTGTCCAGTTTAGTCACACCTCCAACGCCGTCCTCGAAACGTCGGGGAAAATTTTAAAACTTATTTCTATGCAATTAACGGCGCGATTCGGAAATTCATTAGAGATTCACTAGATATGAAATAGTAAAGATATGTGACGTCCCACGGGTAAAGTTACCTTATGGCGGTTGGCGCTTACGCTATTAAGTATTTACGCCGCTATGCGACGTAATCGCCAGCCGCCATAATAAGGTACCTTTACCCGTGGGACTTCACATATCTTGACTAAGTCATATCTAGTGAATCTCTAATTCATTTAAAATGGCGCCGTAAGTTCCATTTTAGTATTAGTTATAAAGTGTCGTGAAAGCTTAAATCAGTGTAATGTTTACTGTTTTCTCCGGGGTTAAGTCGGAGGTCGGAGGTTTTTCCGTCCCCGTGACGTCACGGCAAGTTAGGCGCCCTTAGGATTTAGTCTATGAGAGGAATACTTGTTCGCATTCCACATTTTATTGCACTGTGTCGCGAGTCACGAGATGTAGCGATTTTTATTTTTATTTTAACCCCCGACGCAAAAAGAGGGGTGTTATAGGCCCCGTGCATGAACTATAGTGGGCAGCATAGGAGCCGCCAGATTTTTGGCGCGAGGCGAGAGTTTATGCTTCCGATATGTAGCCCACAAGATAGCAGAACCTACTATGCACGAGGAAACGTACCGACGAGAACGGTAGATGGTGGCACTTGCTTTAGCAATGTACATGTGATTCAGGCCACAAGATGGTAGACCCTCGGTCTGGTCCCTATATGTTTGACGAGAATGTCTGTCTGTGGCATCGTAGCTCTAAAAAGGATGGCCTATTTTGATGTGGTATTTTATGTGAAAGCGAGTTTCGTTGCGGTAAATCGGAAACTGTGTCGATCCAGAGATCGTACCTATATATGCGAGCAGTCAGACTTCATCAATGAATTCTTCGTAATAGGGAACAAATCAAATTATTATGTTAAATATTTTTTGATTGTTTTTTATTAAGTATGGCTTCTTCTTAAAATGCAACGTGCTTGTGAAACCGCTGGAGTTGTAACCATTCCTAGCCTGCCATATCCGTTTACTATGAGGGGAATTCGTGGCGAAACCTAAATATCGCTTATGAATCTATGTCACCTATAGGATAATAATACTACTTTTGATAGCAATAAAAGTGGGTGACTTTGTATAGTTATAAATCCATTATTAAGTTACCCCCTTTCATGACTATTGATTGTACCTACTTAAAATACAAAATATGTAAAAAAAATTTAGCTTTTCTTCGTACTCAATCACCATTTAAGTATTATCTCGTATTTCTGATACTTATAACGGGAGCTTTAAGCTATATTCCAAACATTCTCTCGTGACTTAAACCACCAGCCCCTTAAATAAAAGGCGCCGTGCGTTCCAGGCGTGCTTCGCCTTAAACGACCTTTCTTAATATTCCTCGCTCTGTGGCGATTGTACACTAGGCCCTGCATTAGAGCATTTTGAACTTTATTTGTATGTCGTTATGAGCTAATTTTGAATAACTTATATGGCAACTGTACAGTCCAATACACTTTAAGATATTTTAAGCTATGTTTGTATAGGATTAAGAGCTATATTTGAATGGATTTGAGGTCGGTTAATGTATTCCTTTCAGAGCTTAGACCGTGACACGCTTATGGTTGTAATATGTAATCTCAGAAATGTTACATATGTGTTTGTGCTTATATGTTAGTATTGTATTATGATATAATTTAAGCATGTAACGCTAATTAAACAAACCAAAGGAGGCGGTAGAACGAGAAGGCCCCCAACAAGGTGGGCCTTATATTAAGGTTTACTGGTAGAGAATGCCTCATGGCATTAAGTTAGCCTTTTGTACATTAAGTTGTTCTGTTGTGCAATAAAGTTTAAATAAAAAAATTAAGGTGCAACGATCTTTCACCATCAAGGACCCATAATAATATGATATGGTTGCTATAGAATGTTATGTAACTTATAACATTCTTTTTATTACTAATATTAATGTAGGGTGACTGCTATAGTCAATAGCCACTACATAGTAATTAGCCACTTCTAACAAATCAGAAAAATACAAACCAATTGAGGCCTTATTCTTAAGAGTGGCCAGTTACTATGTAGTAGCCAATAACTAGGTATAGTAGTCACCCTATGGGTAGGTATATAAAGGAATAAAGGAAAAAGAAAACGAGACTTTCGACTAAAAACTACACTCAAAATGGTTCATCTATTTAGGAGCTACGAAGCCAAAGACGACAAATACACATGTTGAACTTATGATCCCCTCCTTTCCCATCAGGAGTTAGACACAATTTTATTATAAAACGTAATTTGGAACTAATCCTTAATTGTATAAAAGGCTTAATTTTAATTGGAGGTAAAGTACCCCGGATAAATCTTAAGTTAAATCTAAACAGAAGCCGTAATGTTCACATAACCTTAACGACCTTTTCTAAATCGGCCAAGGCTTTGGCGGGCCTAATTTACACCAGTCAACGGAGTTCATTTTTCAAGTGAGATTTCTGCTACACAAATACAGGTGCAGTGCATAATTGTTTACCATCGTATTTTCTCGGAAACGTTCGTATTTGTCATGCTACTTTGGTCAACCTCAGTACTTTTTGTGCCGAGACTGACTGAAATAGACGCGTTCGTATGCTTCCGTGAAAATACGAGGGAAAAAAATTATGCATTACGTCTGTACACGTTTGTCGAAAACACAATTCGCAAGAAAAGAAAGAAAGAGTTTATTTAACTATTACAATATTGCACCCAGACGCAAACCCAGACGCAGCTTTTTGGAGCAAGTGAAAAAAAAGTGGGGGTCGTGTCGTACCAAAAAGTCAAAGAGCTGGCGCAGGATAGGGAAATTCAGGCGTATTCTGATTTTAATAATAGGTTAAGAATTCGATCTGGATTAGATATGGATCTGATCTCTCAGTGTGAAAAGTGAAGTTTCTGGTTGATAAATGGGAACGATAAACGGCACAAATATGACCCAGAGATACCGAGACATCAAAGGCGAAAGCTGTTCCAACATAGTTGCAATTGACGGCTATAAAATTATATAATTTTGTTTCTGTTGGTATAAGACAATAGAAGGAAAATATTATCCAAAAAAACTGTACATTTTACTTATAGAACATTGTTTTTATGACATTAATGATCTGTGTGTGTAATATTAAATTTGAATGCTGATATTCCAGCCAGACGTAAAGAGTTGAATTTGAATCAGCATCTTACATATTCCTCGTGTTTTATCAAATATATTCTTATCTTATCTTAAATACAAATCATATAGAGTAACCTCGTTGACTGGACTAAGGATAAGATAAAGATATCTTCGAGTTTTGTTTAGCCCGAAATTTATGGCAAAGTAAATTGAAATAAGGTACCATTCGTTATAATTATTCTCGTTTGTAATAATTAGCGAAGCATTTTGTTTCTTGTTCAAGTAATAAATAGGTTATGGCTTTTAGTATAATGTGGATATTATGGTTTGGAATTACGCTTTTGACTTCGCAAATAAAATGGGTTAAAAGGGAAGAATACCTTTGCGATCCTAACGAAATAGCGGTACTTTTTCTATGAAATTTCCATTTCAGGAGAAAACGGTTTCCACTAACTAAATCTTAACAAATCACTTTGATTTTGATGTCGAGCGCTTCAGTATAATATTATTCTAGGTTTATAGGATTCGCTTTAAAAAAATATTGCAATTTTTGACAGACGGGAACCGTATGATCGCGCAGTGCCATCTACTGGGATATTGAGTAAACTTCCTGTAATCATTTTGTACAATCAAATCAGATCCTTACCAAAATGGTTTTCTAATCTATCAGTAATCGCTTTTAACATAAATCTCTTATTTGTTACCTAAACCAAAACGAAAATTTATCTACAAGAAACAAATGTCCCGAGAATCAGGATAATCTCCAAATTACCATTTCAATCAGCAGTTCCCATCACGATATATATCTTTCTTGAATTCATCGATACTCGTACGTAAATCTTGCTACACGTGTATAATTGTATCCCATCAAAAACATAAATGTGAAATGAGAGCCAAGTTAAATATTAAGAATATTCGTCGTTGTTGACTTCGCCGGTATAAGAATTGAGATCTAAATGGGTGCCAAGTTCTAGTATGCTTGGGGTGTAATTAAAGTTCAGGATTTGACTTAAACTAGTTCTAGTTTTTACGTACACGATATATTATTTCTCCTATGTTACTCTTCTAAAATTTTGTTTTTTTGGTATAAAAACTAGCCAAGACAAATCCTGAACTTTAATTACACCCCAAGCATACTAGAACTCGACAATCCTACAGTCATCCGACAGTCAGTCAGAAAAATCCCGGTTTTTAGAAGTTTGTATCTTAACAACCGGTTGAGCTATGTATATTCATGAAATTTGAGGTTCTATTTAGCCTTAAGGGTCTTAATGAATTAACCAAATTTCATATATTTATGTTTATAGATTCTGAGTTACGCAGGGGTTAAAACTGGCCCCAAATGGTTCGTGTAATATAACACACGGCCGCTGCATCGCCAGTTCTTTTTTCTTTGAACTTGGCTTGACACGCTGCCGCGTGTCTAGATGTCTAATGATATGTATTCCATCACAACCCCATTTTGTAGCTTAATCCCATAAAACCGAGGTTCCGTAGGAAATCCCCCAATTTCAGCTAACATACGAAATCACCCCGGATTCTATACTCTGTCTCTTTAGGTAATTAAATAAAAGTAAACAAAATCTACTCTCAAATGGCTTCTTAAGCCAGTTGAGGGTAAATGAAAATATTACACGATCAAATAATGTAGATTAAAGTCAGGTCGTTCAGTGACTGATCCAGGCGGTTTTGTAATTGGTCGGTTAACCAATAAATGTTGTTGTTTGTTTACTTTTATTGAAATACCTCAAGAGACAGACTATAAGCAGAGGGTTTGACTTACAAAATGTCAAAAAACAGAAACTGGCCCGGTTCTTTCAAATTATTCAGTTATGACAGGATATTACTTAAACAGATAGGGTAGTTGTGGTATTTACGGACCGACACGGCCTTCAAACTGTCATGAAAAGAGCGTACTCCCATCATAAATGGCGACAACGCGTTTGCAACCCCTCTGGCCCCTATTTCACCAACGTGACAGGTGCGACAATTCGACAAGTCTCATTGTTGCTGACGTCACAGGCATCCATGGGCTTATCGCTTAACATCGGGCGGGCCGTATTCCTGTTTGTCACCTTCATTGTATTATTAAAAAAAACTTTATTATATCGGCAAAAAACAGGTTTTTCTCTTGCGATGTTTATGATGATAATGATGACAATTGTCACAAGATTTCAAAGAACTTTCTGTAATTCTTGACAGCAAATGAGTTCTGTGTCGGAATTTCGTGACAATTGTCGTACTTCTTGTGACAATAGGGTATTTTCCTACTAGTCAAATCAGTTACTTTTATAGAACTGTCAAAACGATTTGCTAATATGGAATTTATATGAAACATTACATCGTGACGTCACGGTCAACTCACCTACTTTTTATATTTCTATCCGATTTATTAAATAGAACTTGTGTTTAAAAATAACTCCTCTCTGTGTTTTTCTAATAATTATCTATTATTATTTCATGCATGGTGTAAAATAATTTATTTTAAATACAGTATAATACCCTATTGTCTAAGCTAATGCTTCGCAAAATAAGTACTTATTAACTGGCGATATAGTGGAGTTTTTATTTTTATTAACATGTTGGTGGCAAACAACCACACCGCCCGTCTGATGGTAAGCGGTTACCGTAGCCTATGGAGGCCTGTGACTTCAGTAACAGTGATGTCGACAAATGTCGGACCTGTCACGTTGTTGAAATAGGGGCCTGGCGTTGTAGGTGTCGATTGGCGCCAATAATAGGGAATGTTACGCAAAACTCTGCATAGGTGGCGCCACTGAGGGTCTACCGCAAACGAGAAAGTCTAAATTTATAAAGCGATAAAGAGGCAGATAGCCAAATTTTGATTTTCGCGTTTCCCGGTAGGCCCTTGTTAAGAAACCGCCTTGATGCATCTATGTCATATTTTATTGTCGGTGAAAACTTGTCAAAAAACAGTTTAAGGCACAGTATGTTTAAGTTACTCTATGGTTTACTAGAGGCGCTAGTGCTGCACTCTGGCGACAGAATATTGCAGTAATCTGCTCGGTGGCATTCTATATCATAAATAACGTCAAAGAGAACAAACTAAAATAAATAACCTAAAATATGTTTATAATATGTGTGCGGTTTGCGCCATCACGTGGACTCATTCATATGTGCTGGTCTACTTAAGCTCAGTGGCGCCCTCAATTTTTACATGGCTATATATACAAAACTTATAAATAAAAAAATCTAATAATAATTTATTTCTGAACAAAAAATTCCATATACAATTACATTGCAATAAAATAAGTAAAATTAACTTAAGTATAAATTAAATATGTTAGTAACGATAGGTAATTTAAGAACTATGTTAGCACACAGGAAACATTTTAGTAATAAAATACATTAACATTAACATTTTTATAAAGTAAATTAAAATCCCTATGGACATATATGCCTCTATTGTCAAGGCTTTAGCATCCGTGTTCAGATATTTTTGAGCATCTTGGCCGCTCGATATATATGATGATAAAAAAATCGTTGCAGTCTTGTCTTGGTGTAACTCGAACATGTTTTTATTAAAAAAGCATAATTTAGGTTTTTTTTTCTTTATTTACCGCAAGTACCAACCAATGTAAGGATTTTATCCACCTACGCATAATCCAGTCACGTCACATTGCCCCAAACCACCACCCGCCAATCCTTATCATATTACACAAACCTAAGGTTATAATAAGCACCCTCGGGAAATTACCCGAGCGGGGTAATCACCCCGAAAACGGGGTAATTGTGTTAGCTGCCTGAGGTGTTTCGTAATTCACTTTATAGAGTACGTATTAGTTTGACTTTCAGATATAAGTAATATGTTTTCGTTAAGGGGTTACCCGACGTTTTCATCGATTTTTGACAAGTTTTGAATCGTATCTCCTACATTTGCACTACAGATAGAATTATAAGGCAAACGGCTATCGGTTCTTCAATCTTTTACCTCCATTTTTGTCAAGCGGATTTTAAAAGAAATGAATACTTATTTTTTATGTTTTTTTTTAACATTGTTTAAAAAAACACTTTTTTCGTATCTCAATTGCTGAGAAGGATCTTACATATACGAAATCTACATATTTGGGTTCGTCTTTGACGTCTCTAAAACGGTTTTAATTTTAAACTAATTAACATAAAAGTTATGGCTAGAAAACAAGTTTTTTGACCTAAAATTGTGCAACTTTGATGCCAAATATCTCGAAAACAATGAACTTTAAAGTAAATATGGGATACTATATTGCTCCAAGCCGTTGTTGTTAATATGATAAGCTACAAAAAAACATTAGGAAACTAAAGGATTCAGATCGAAGGTCATTGGGGCATGGGATCCCCTGAAGCGCTTGATCAAAGATCTAATTTGGTTTCAATTACATCATCATCATATATTTAAGAGTATGACTCTTGTCGGTGGAGCAATTTCCATGTTATGTTTGGCGGTCCTCTGCCTTATCTTTGACAGCCTGATACGACACGACGTTGATCTTTTCCTTTATTTGATTCATGTACGCTCTCTTTGGTCTTCCCTACAAATAATACAATAATAATTACAAATAAACTAAAATATTTTCAGATCGGTCGCTTTCAATGTTCCCAATACTATGTAGATAGTATCAACTTTTCTAGTTCCCCAACACGAAGCTCAACCGTAATACCAGCCGAGTGTACCCGTCTATCATAATTAATATCTATGAATATTAACCAAAACATTCAGCTCATCTCAGATGCTCCATTTAATTGGCTTGTTATCAAATATAGCGACAAATTGCTCAAATTGAGCGAGCGCGAAGGCCGATTCTATTTTAGTAATTTGATATGGTCATTATCTGACTGAATGAATGTGGAAAAGGAGGAAAGGAAAACAGAGGAAAAGGTGGATGGACCGTGTGAGAGATGATATAAAACGAACGCAAGTGAATGATGAAATGACGGGCGACAGAGAGGTGTGCGCCGACCCCAAGTGAATGGGACAAGGGCAAGAGAATGATGATTTATGATATGGTCTTTATCTTTTTTTTTTATGAATAAGGAGATAAGATGTATGCAAACGAGCAGAGGAATCGCCTGACGGTAAGCAATTACCGTCACCCATGCATCACCAGAGGGGTTGTTATTGCTTTGCCGGCCTTTTAGATGAATTATTTATTTAAATGTCTTAATTTCCACTTTATTTTCTTTTTGCATGCTGAGAGTTGACATTATATTTGCACGCTTCCTTGCAAGCAAAATACACATTGCACCTGAAAAGTTTTATTATCTTTTGTTACTGAATTTTGCAAATAAATGATTGATTGATTGATTGATTGAAAGGACGCTCTTTTTTTATGGTTTGAAGGTCGTATGAGGTGTGTTGCAGAGCTTGCTATCAGCGATTCATCTGCTCAATTGCATCTATAGGTATTTATCTTCCTCGCGTTATCCCGGCCTTTTGCAACGTCTCATGGGAGCCTGGGGTCCGCTTGGAACTAATTCCATTGGCGTGGGTTCTAGTTTTTACGAAAGCGACCGCCATCTGACCCTCCAACCCAGAGGGTAAACTAGGTCTTATTGGGATGAGTCCGGTATCCTCACGATGTTTTCCTTCACCGAAAGGCGACTGGTAAATATCAAATAATATTTCGTACTACATAAGTTCCGAAAAACTCATTGGTACGAGCCGGGGTTTGGACCTCCGACCTCCGGATTGCAAGTCGCGCGCTCTTACCGCTAGGCCACCAGCGCAGGCTCGTTTGCATCCTATATCGTAAAAAACCGGACAAGTGCGAGTCGGACTCGCCCACCGAGGGTTCTGTACTTTTTAGTATTTGTTGTAATAGCGGCAACAGAAATACATCTGTGTACATTTCAACTGTCTTGCTATCACGGTTCATGAGATACAGCCTGGTGACAGACAGACAGACTAGACGGAGAGACAGACGAACAGTGGAGTCTTAGTAATAGGGTCCCGTTTTTACCCTTTGGGTACGGAACTTTAAAAAGGGTACCTTATCAAATTGTGAAAACAGAATAGGCGTCGTGATTTCTGAGCATTAATTCTCGTCCCTTTGATCTTGATTGGTTATAATTCGGCGGTTGCGATGGATTCTGATTGGTGATAAGTGGTATCAGATATATTATGTTTAAGGCTGTTTGTACTATGGATTTGGTTTCATATTTAACACAAAGGTAAATTATTAGCGTTCCGTACCCAAAGGGTAAAAATGGGACCCTGTTACTAAGACTCCACTGTTCGTCTGTCTGTCTGTCTGTCTATCCGTCTGTCTGTCACCAGGCTGTATCTCATGAACCGCGATAGCTGGACAGTTGAATTTTTTTTGCCGTTTTTGTTAATGTTACGGAACCCTTCGTGCTCGAATCAGACTCGCACTTGGCCGGTTTTTCAGTATGATGTCCAATCGTAATTTATGATCAAAATGTAATTACAGTTAATACGATAAGTAAGTGGATATTAAGGTACGTTTCCATTTCAGGTAAGCCAACACCGAGGATTTGACGAAACCAGTTAACTGTATCGAGATGCAGCAGAGATAGATACAGTAGGTGAGTATTTAAGTAATTTTTGGAAGTATCTTGTAAAACGTCTTATCAGTCTGGAAATACTCGTAGGGATCTTATTGACAAGGTACGAATTGGCTTTAAATTAAAATAATAAAGAGCTGAACTGCTTGGGAGAAATTCTAATAAAATATGACAATGTAGGTACTTTAAACAGTTTAAACATAACATTAAAATACTTACACATCATTGTAGGCAGGTACAATAGGTAACAATTAGTGCGCTTACAACAATAAGCGTCAATATAATAATGGTAATATTTTATTTACATAAATTAAATTTTGTACAAATTAAATTCTATTTATCTATTTAGGTCGATTGGGATTCATTTATTTGTTTTCTACATCGAAAGTAAATTTAGTTTATAAGAAGTCAAAAAGCTGCTTATAAGCCGGTTATCTTGTTATGTGGCCTTTAGTCTCTGACGTTATACTTTCCGTCCAACGCGTGGCCACTACGCTTCCTTACAATCATTACAATGTGACCAGTGATCACATGACCTTCTTCAGACTATCAGTGTGGCTACCACCAGTTTGGCACTGACTTTAACGCTATCGAGAACGTAACTTTCTTTATATGCATCTTGCTCGTACTCGCATACTAGTGCGAGCAAGATATATAGAAATTAAACCACGTAGACGTTAACGTATGTCAGTTTTGACACTGGCAGTGACTCATGGTACGGGTAATGGTCCCATTCGACTAAGTAGGCGACTATCTTGTATCCATCATAGCAAAAAGTCAGCAATCTGACCGTGTATAATAGCATTATTTCGTTTTCTGACGAATTATTATAGATGTCATGTTTTGAAAAGATGTGTCCCGCCAAGTTTGTTACCGGTCTCATATTGCGATACCCTCCTCCAATTGAGGGAGGACTTAAATATTCTCGAGGCAGAGGTGTAGGGTTGGAGCCGGTGTAGCTTTATTTGACGTTCATAAGCGCATTGTATATAATATGCCTACTTGAATAATAATCTATATTTATCTTTATTCCACTGTAGGTACATTAGCGACTGTGGCGCTTGGATCGGCCTTTAGGAAATTAAATCTCATCCGCGCTTCCTGCCGCTTCTACATTTTAATGTGGCCACTTATTACACCGAAGATATTATTATTCTCTTTATTTATTTCTTATCTTAAGTTAAGTTATTTATAATATGAATATAAAAGTAAAATATAAAAACGCTTACAAAACAGTAAAAATTAATATAAACACATTATAAAAAAACCTAACCTAGGGTGCCGCCTGCAGCGGGGCAAGGCCCAAGCTACCGGTGGTCAGGGCCGCAGAGAGAGGAACCGGCGGACTATCCCTATATTATTATTATTATTTGTATCTCCTTGGATATCACGGGCCTATAATCCCGGTTTTTTGATAGGCTTGCGTGGGGACACAGATCCAACACGTAGAGGCCCCTTGGAGAGCTTTTATGTCATGTAGAACGCCTGCTGGAACCCGTTCACAGGTGTAACAATAGACACCCATGAACCGGTCTCAGTAGGCATTGGGACTATTGTAGAAAAAGAGAACAGTATACCGGTCTATGGATTGAAGTTTGGGTGGACTATGAGACTGGGTTATTACAAAGACGTACGGACACCTGCCATAACAATGTTTACACAAGTTATCGAGGCAGGAGGACTTGCCGCGCACTAGATGGGCCCCTGAAACTGCCGTCGCGAAGACGACCAGGAGCAACATCGGTGTGAGCGGCTCAGGGGTGTCGAGAGGTGTGCGCCGCTTTCTACCCAGTGGCTGTTAACAGCCACTGTGCCAACTCGCGTCTTATGCATCTTTCACTTCCACCCCTGGAGCATATAGCTCTAACGACTCCTCTCTGGACGGCCAATTAAGGCAAGCCAGAGCTGAGAGTCCTGCGGGTCCCCTTGGGGTCCACTCCGCCCGACGAAGACACGCCGGAGACGGAGACCCTGACCGACTCTCGGGAGTACTCGGGTCCGTGGGGTCGTTACTTCCCAACAGCTCGCCACAAACTGCCCTGCTTTATTATTATTATTATTATAGCCTCATTTATTCCTTATTACATAAAAAAAACCGAAGATATAGGTATTAGGTATTATTATATAATAACACGCCAGCTTGCAACCCCCCCTTTAGTAACCGGCTGCCGTACTTTATTGGCGCCCGCAACTCCAGAGGTGTCGCATGCGCGTTGCCAATCTATTAAATCTGTTAAATATAGTAACAATATGTTAATTTGTGCATGTATAATTTATTAATTTCTCATTTAAGTGAAGTTTTGTTATATCTTCTTGAGAAATAAATAAAGATTCTTAAACCTGAGATATAAAATGTATTATATTGAAAAATAATTGCATGTAGCGAAAATCACCTACGAACAGAGAACCCGCCTAGCCCCCCGCCGGGTCGCGTGAATGTGTTAACGGTCAGTTAATAGTTTTGGTATTTGTAGGTATAAACTATGGTTACACAAAGCCTTAGAGGATATAACCAACGGAGACGCCATGTCTAAAATTTTCGGTACAAAATAGTCTGCCGTTTTTTGCGGGGGAGGGGCACATCAAATGTATAGGTACGTCATGTCAGATAAACGTCAGTCCATATATATGGTTGACATGTGGTTGACCATTGGCCGCCTATTTTCGACAGAGGGGAACGTCTGTTAATGGCGGCTCCATTGTTAATTACTCCGAGCACAAAGCGGATGATAGATATTCCATAGCGCTGACTAGACGCCGACACTCAAAAGACGGTAATATGGGGGGGGGGGGGGGGGGCTCATGTTAGGGTTACCTAAGCTGTCAAACGAGGTTTTGTTAGAAGTGGACCTTAATGTGGGGTGACCTTAGGAAAATAAGGGATCATTTTGTTAATTTATAAACGATCACAAAATTATCAGTATTAATGATGATCTGGTATAAAAAAAGTATTGTGAAATAAATCTGAACTGAAACTTCAAAGCCATTCCTGCATTTCCTAGGCCCACCCCGTTTTGGTAGTACAATATAAAAGTATTAGTCTAGATTCCGCAAATTATATAACTAATATTCTAACCCTGAAACCGTGTTTTTGTATGAGTTTACACTAGAAACTAGCCAGAGGGCGTGTTATCCCTTCAAAAAGTCGTTCTCTCGAATTGATCCGGCCTAAACAAACATCATTTCACCAAGTTACAACAGACATTTAAAAGTGGCAATTTCTACTCTGTATCAAGGGCAATAAGAACTACTGCAACCACTTTTTTAACGTGGTAAAGTACGCTGAGTAACATAAAGGTTAAGCGATTTTAAATCTTATATACATAGAATAAACACTTACGCAGAAACTGAAATGTGGTTGACCTTTTTGGTGTTTGTACAGAGGCTTTTTAAGGTCTTGTTAACTGTCAAATCGTTTGAAGATTGAAGGTAGTTTAATCTATATATTATAGGTTAAATTTATCCATCATCTGCTTCTTGGCGTTGTCCCGGCTTTTTCCCACGGCTCATGGGCGCCAAGATTCCGCTTGAAGAAAAAAAAAAACGATAGTGTATAGTGTAGGTATTCACCTGCAATAATATGCTACTCTTCGAAGGCCGCAAAAATATGTGACACGCTCTTATGGCTCTACAAATAATATCGTGTCAGATATTTTTGCGGCCTTCATTCCGTCACATATTATTGCAGGTGACTGTACACTTTAAGATCGATCTACTAATACATTTGAGCTGCAGTTCCAAAAAAAGAATACAATCGTACGACATCACCCTCCTATCTTCGCCAGTCGGGTAATGGCGTCTGATACGAATTCATTTCAGTCGGTGTAAGTGCGAGATCGTTTCCTTGATGTATTTTCACGACGGAATCGCTGGCGCTTCCGCAGCGCTCTGTCTGCAGGCTGTCATACAAATCGTAAAAAAAAACTTTATTGCATAGAAGAAAATAAAGGAACAAAACAGTACAAGTAGAGGTAAACCACAGGCGATCTTTTCGCCAAAATCTTTTTTAATGAAGTATCATTTACTTTCAGGCAACTAAGGCCCATAGATAGAGTACAAACTAACATACATACAATGATAAAAACCTTCAAGGTAAATAAAAAAAACAACGGGTTGCACTCCGGCAGTGCCCACAGAAATGAAAACTCAATGACTAGTCCAAAATATCTGCAGCACTATGTATAATTGACCCATCCTCCTTTCTATTGAAAAACTTTAGTTCCGACATTGCTGGTCAGTGAGCTTGTTTAAAATTCGAAATTCAAATTTGTAGCGTTAATTGTTTAAAATTCGAATAGAAATTGTAAAGTTACCTTGCAGACCTCGCATCTAAATATATTTGGTCATGATATTTTGAGTTTTATTCACCAGTACTAGAGTTCACTTTTATTAGCGATTCCATCAAGATGTAGCTTTATTGAATTATATTTGAGTGATATAAAGTTGGAATGTAACTGTGAGATCCTCGTATTTCAACCCGTACAAGATTAGAACCTTTTTCATGTAATGCCATTGAGTTTTTCTTTATTGATTTAAATGCCATCTAAATGAGTGGCCATCTAAACGTTACGGTCACGTGATCGCCTTACGCTGTCTCGAGTTTATAATTTTTTCCCCACCTCAAAAAGTGCCCAGCGCCGCTAAAGAAGTTTTCACTTCAAAAATATTTTGGCGACACTGTTTTCTGTAGCGTCACGTGTACTAGGGTGGGTCGATTTTGTAAAAATAATATTTTTAATGCTGGGTACGTTTAAAAAGTTGCGTTTTGGTCTGTTTAGCATCAGAAAAATAATCAAAAAAAAAACCTATATAACTTTTAGCCCTCTACCATGGCTTCAATATTTCTAAATTATATATTTTTCGACGTTTTTATTTTTGTATCTAAAATGTGTCCGAAAGCTTTTTTATTTAATTTTATAGTTTATTCATTCATTGCGAGTATCGGAACGTACATTACAATGGTCTTTTTTTTAAATCATAGACAAAAGTAAGCTTTCTTGCGTCAAAACTGTCAACTCAATTTTCGCGTTACCCGCCAATTTGTTCATAAATTTGTCAAATAGTTGTTTTCATAACTCATTAATAGTTTTTAAGTAAAAATAAATAAAACCAAGTGAAAATCTTATTAAACATTTAGAAAACCCTATAATAATTCAACTTTATTCAAGTTTTGTTCATAAATATGAGTGCTAAGCAATCTACCGTCAAAACACGAAGTGAAGTTACTTGCCCTTTGTTTGGACCACCTTCAGATCTTAACGTGAAACTTTTACCGACGATATCAGACACTATTAAGTATATACTTATCGTAAGACACCGTATGCAAGATCTTAATTCCGGAAAACAACCGTCAATAACCCATGTTTTTGCTTGTGTGAGCTGCGACATCGAGAAGATCTGGGCTTCCGCTTCTATTCCTACTGTAAGTCCCAAGAGAATAAAGGAGTTGTTAAAAAAGTATTACGACGAATACTTAAAGGTAATACGGTACCCTAAAAGTAAAATAAACGACAACTATAGGGATAAGTTGACGAGCTTTAAAAACGGCTGTTTAACGCAACTTTTCGACATTGCAGCTTGCAAGTGCACGATTGTACTGAGGACCGATTATTGTTCCTGTGCTAAACAAAATAAAGTACCAGTCATCGAACAAAAATTTCTACTAGATCAACGATCTCACAGACAAATGATTATAGCTGGTGTAGACAAAATTCAGACTCAAAAAAATTGCTCAAAAATTGAAAGACAGCAAAAGTTGCAGAACCGTATGATGGATTTTTATAACTCTCAACCAGGTCTAAGCTCCAACCGAAAAATAGCACGTACTTCGCTTGCTTCACATACTGATTCGAATGCCATCATAGATACTCCATCTGTAATATCACTGCCGAAGACTGATACACCTTATAACACCCTAAGATTGCCAGAACTGGCGAAGACGTGTGATCGGTACGGAATTTCAAATCGATCCGGAGCTGCAATCGCAACTGCTGTGCTGCAAGACGTAGGACTTATATCTCACGACGACAAAAACTTAGTAGTGGATAAAAACAAACTATGGCGGGCTCGAAATAACGAAAGATGTAACTTGCAGGAGAATATGAGTCATGATCAATTGGAAGCGATTTATTTTGACGGCAGGAAGGACAAAACCTTGCTTATCGAAAATTCGAATGGTCGCTCCTATCGTAGACTTACTGTGGAAGAACATATATCGCTTATAAGTGAACCAGGCTCTTTATACTTAGGACACACGACACCACGAACAGGAACTGGCAAAGAAATTTGCAATTCAATCGTTGAATACTGTCAAAGCCACGAAATCGACTTAAATGAATTAAAATGTATAGGTTGTGATGGGACTGCCACGAATACTGGGTGGAAAGCAGGAGTTATTAGATTAACTGAGTTGAAGTTGCAAAAACCATTACAGTGGCTTGTATGCCAACTCCATGCCAATGAGTTGCCTTTACGACACTTATTTTGTCAGCTGGATGGAGGCACAAGTGGACCTAGAGAGTACTCGGGGCCCATAGGAAAAGCTCTAGAAACCTGTGATAAACTGCGTGTAAAAAAGTACGCAGCTATTACTAGTGGTATTACTGATATAGACCAAAATGTCCTAAAATCTTTAAGTACGGACCAAAAGTATTTGTACGAAATGTGTTGTGCTGTGTCGACGGGAACTTGTAGTGCAGAACTCGCAAATAGACAACCTGGAAAGATGGCTCATTCTCGTTGGCTTACCACAGCAAATCGTATATTACGATATTATATTGGATGTGAGAAACCGTCGAATAAATTGAAAATTCTAACAGAATACATTGTCAAAGTGTACGCACCGGTCTGGTTTGAAATAAAGAAAAAATCGTCGTGTATTTATGGAGCCCACCACGTATTTAATTTAATACGTTTAACTAGATCATTCGGTGACGATGTGAGGTCTATTATTGATCCAGTAATCCAGAGGAATGCTTTTTTTGCTCACCCTGAAAACATACTGGTGGCTATGATATCGGATGAGAGAAAATCTGTGAGAGAACTTGCTCTAAGAAAAATTTTACAAGCAAGACGACAGCCAATCACTGGTTCTGTCAGAGTGTTTAAATTGCCTCAGCTCAATTTTAATGCAACTGATTATATAGACATGATAATCTGGGCTGAGTGTCAAGTTACACCTCCGCCGATTATGAGCCATGTGTCTGAGGAGGATTTGCAGAAGATGATAGATGACGTCTCGCTAGCTCGAGATGTCGTTTTCTCTAAGTTTCCCTGTCACACGCAAGCAGTAGAACGGTGCATAAAACTTGTAACGGAAGCATCGATTACGGTGGCTTCAAAAAATGCACGGGATGGACTTATTCGGACCAAACTGAAATCCAGATCTGTAATGCCATCTTTTGACAATAAGGCACAATACAACTGCTAATTTAGTTAAAATTCAAGTTTTTCAACACTAAAACTTTCGACATTATGCATTTATTTTGTAACAAAAATGGCTTATTTATAAATAATTAGACTATGTTTTATACAAAACATGTGGTTTTTATTATTTAGTACTACAAAAAAATATAAATAATCATACACGAAACTGACGTCGAATATTTCAATAATTTAAAACTTTGAGCAGCTGTAGAGGGCTAAATCATATAACGAATCAACATTTTTTTAACTGAATATAAGAGCTTAAACAAAATAGCAACTTTTTAGACCCCCCCAGGTACGATTTACGCAAAAAAATATTTTTTCATACAATATCGGCCCACCCTAACGTGTACCCGTGTAGGGTTCGGCAGATTCCCACGGAACCGCCGAAATGCCACATTCTTCGGCCAGAAGTCCGCGTTTTCGATGGTTCTCAATAGTATTGATTCTTAAAAAAATTACATATGTATGCTGCAAATGCAATGAAAAAAAACTATCACATAATACTCGTAGGGGAGACCGAGGTGAGTTGTGACAGAGGAGAGTTGTGACATTGTCGTTTTTTTGGAATCTAGTAACTGTTAGCGAGCTCGCAACAGTGTGCGTTTGTTAGCTCGTAACTTGAACTAACAAACGCGCGCTATTGCGACCTAGTTTTTAGTTAATAGATTCCAAAAGATCGACTATGTCACAACTCTCCTCTGTCAAAACTCGCCTCGGTCTCCCTACACACAAAACAAACAATACAATTATAACTTTTCACCAACTGGCCAAGTTTATTATTAATAATATATGACATAACAATTATGTTGTTCGCCTAGTCGGTACTGACCCTGCCTACACTGATAATTATTTGTTCCTGGGTTATGGATGTTTTCTAAAGTATTTATTTATCTATAAATATGCATATCGTCGCCTAATAGTGCCCATAGTACAAGTTGCTTAGTTTGTGGCTAGGTTGATCTGTGTGAGATTGTCCCCGTATTTTTAGGGTTCCGTACCCAAAGGGTAAAACGGGACCCTATTACTAAGACTTCGCTGTCCGTCCATCCGTCCGTCTGTCCGTCCGTCCGTCCGTCTGTCTGTCACCAGGCTGTATCTCACGAACCGTGATAGCTAGACAGTTGAAATTTTCACAGATGATGTATTTCTGTTGCCGCTATAACAACAAATACTAAAAACAGAATAAAATAAAGATTTAAGTGGGGCTCCCATACAACAAACGTGATTTTTGACCGAAGTTAAGCAACGTCGGGCGTGGTCAGTACTTGGATGGGTGACCGTTTTTTTTTTTGCTGTTGTTTGCATTATGGTACGGAACCCTTCGTGCGCGAGCCCGACTCGCACTTGCCCGGTTTTTTTTATTTGTGTATTCTGTGGCGGCCGGCTACCCGCACCCTCGTCTTAAATGACGTGGGAAAAATTGTTTTCCGTCCCTCTCTGCACGTCCCGCTCGCACAGCTGCCATTACATTTGTATTCTTAAAATTGAATTGGGATTGTTAACCGAAAGTTATATCGCCTTCAACTTTTACGTTTATTGGCTGGGTTGGCTTATTCGTGTGGTTTTCACTTGATCGTGTTGTATTTCATATACACACAATAGAGTTAGACCAAGAGAAGTCTGCAACGATTTTGATAGCATACGCAGTGCACGTGTTATTTAAACGTCATAATTTCATAGAAGTATGACGTTTAAAATAACACTTGCACTGCGAGTGCTATCAAAATCGTTGCAGACTTATCTTGGTCTAACTCTATGCGATCCCCTATGATAAGATACCCACAATATATATATGATGCCAACAAAAATCGGAAATTACGGCCAACAAGATAGACTGTTTTGTTACAATAAATTTCTTATCTGTCAAAATGTTATTATTGTGTTATAATAGCGTCGACATCGATTTAATAATGACATTCAAATTTCGAACATCCTTCAAAAACAATAGTAGATTTTGTCACCCTATATGACATTTCGGGGTGGCGGTGCACGTCGATTTAAATGACACAACACTTCTTGTTGTAGACAATATTTATTTGCCAAGCTTACGCTAAAAGGCCACAGTAACTTTATAATGAGAACTACATTATATCTAGTCTAATTTAAGATAACTTTATTCTCCCATGTCGAGAAAGTTAATATCTCTCTAGACTCCGTGTCCCAGTCTTGCCAACAACACTGCAATTTACTTTTTCCTCGACAAGATGTGTGTTTGGATGCGTGGCGATTCGCCACAACATAAATTGGTGAGAAATGTCTTCTAAATCGTGACGTATATATATACCTACGTATGGATTTTTAGTTCCATATCTGGCAACCCAGAGCAAGCTTAACAAGCTCTCTGTGAGAATGCCTGCGAAGCTTTTGACCTACATCCGTTGTTTTACTATATTTGCCCACACAATGCATAATGCACTGAGAACTAATGCTTTCAACCTTGTTCGTATGTTCTAAATAGCGTCCCGCCCCGGCTTTGCACGGGTTAACAAAACCTTAACAAATTATACACCTCATCATCATCATAGGCCTTTTCGTCTATTGCAGACGATTTATGGTGTAACACCGGAGAAACACCGTTGTTGGTGGCTGAATAGACATGCAAGACCAACATGGCCTACTACAGGTCTGACAAGTGAAGTTTGCGGAAACCGGTACTGAGACACCTTGTCGTCGTTTTTGCCTCTTGCGAGTGCGGCGAGTGGTCTCATCACAAAACTTGCGATCCTCCACAACACGTTTGCGCCATTCCGTCCGCTGTTCTGCGAGCCTCTCCCAGTCTCGGTGGTCGATATGGAAGGCAATGAGGTCCCTCTTTGCACAATCTTTAAAGCGAAGCAATGGCCTCCCAACGTTACACCTAACCCTTCCTCAATAATCACTCTATTGATAGATGAAAAACGCATGAAAATCCGTTCAGTAGTTTTTGAGTTTATCGCGAACATACATACACAAACAGACAGACGAAGCGGGGGACTTTGTTTTATACAGTGTAGTGATACAGAAGCCCTAGTGTAAATATCATTCGATAGCGTGACGAGCGTTCGTGTTTACGTTATGTCTATTTTTGGATGGGATTTTGAACAGTGCGCCAAGCGGGACGTTTTGGAAACTCAAAATCCCATACAAAATGATACTTAACGCAAACTTACGACTAAACTTACGTCACGTCACGCTATGCTACACGCTATTGCTGAACAGGATTAGTAACACCCGCGGTAATGAGTTTGCTACGCCTACTTAGTATTGTGTTGTCCATCTTCTTTATAGTTTAATTTTTCCCATGGTGCGACCATGCCATGCCATGCATGTTGATAGTTTTAGTTCTGCAAGTCGCCGCTGGCGCTAGCAGCTGCAGGCAAGCGTTGGACGCATGGTAGACCATACCATGTTCATAATTTTACGTCTACCATAAATTTTTTGTCCATGTTTATGCTTTTCTTTTCATTTTGTTTTGTTTGTTTTCTTAATTAGTTTTCTTGTATAAATTTTTGTATTCTCTATTTTCTTAATTATTTATTCTGTGTACCTTTTGCAATGTTTTCAAATGTATCTTTGTGTGTTATCTGTCGTGGCATCACCGAATGGGCCCTACGGAAGACCAGCGCCGGCTTTATAGCTAGCATTCTGCTGAGTTGGGTCCATTTCGTGATGCACACTTATTGTTGTCTTCTTTTCTTGCTGTTGTTGTCTGTACATGTTCGTACATGTTTTGTGATTGTCACGAATAAAAATCTTTTATCTTTATCTTATCTTTATCTATCGAATTAAATTTATACAGGCCCCGTGCATGAACTATAGGGGGCAGCAGAGGAGCCGTCAGATTTTTGGCGCGACGCGTAAATGTGTCGTTTATGCTTCCGATGTAGCCCACAAGATGGCAGAACCTACTATGCACAAGGAAACGTATCGACGAGAACGGTAGATGGTAGTACTTGCTTTGGCAATCTACATGTGCACATATGTTTCCGATTCAGGCCATAAGATGGCAGACCCTCTAAGAGCTAAACTGGTGACAGGAGGGCTGGCTCCTACCTCGCGCAACGCATTGGCATTGCCGTCCAGCCCGGCAATGCTGCCAGCCTTCTTGGCACCCTGCCACAAGGCACCGAGCTGGAGCCAGTTTTTTATTTATGTAGTATAATTTTGGTTGTAGTTAGTTGTGGTTTTTAATTCTAGTTTATAATTTTTACCTTAAGGCTTTAATTTTTTTTATTCAGAGCTTAACTAATCAACTATCGTACAATAACTTTATCACGTAGTGGACAGGTGACAAATGACATGTCGTATTTATCGCGTGCGATGTTTCCTCGGTGATTAGAGATAATGGCTTAATTTCCCGTAGTGCCACTTATGATGATGGGGTTTTGTCGGGTGAATATTTATTATATCCTATTCTGATATTATGATAGCAATGTTTTTTATATTTTATTTATCATATTTAGGATATTCTCTAATCAATTAAAAAATAAGCGAGGGCCAGGTGACTTTGTTGCCACACTTCAATGATATTATAAGAGTATACATATATTTTATTTTTATTTATTTGCTTAGATACAGTAATGGGATGTTACATAATATTATTCTTAGATGTACTGTGTATCTTGCCTGCATGTAAATCAAATCAGTCTTAAATTATATAATTATAATATAACTAAATATAGGTTAAAGGCGTTCCAAAACTGAAGCGATTCTTGTACAAATTGTACAAGTTGCCTTTAGTCGCGCCGAGGCAAGCGAGAAATGGGCACGTACTAACGAGCTCCCACACACCGAAAGAGAAAGAAATAGTTAAGCTGTTCAACAATGCTTTGTTTCCCCTTATAATGACAGCGGCGTCCATATTAACGTTAATTGGGTACTTTCCTCTAAAAAACTAAGTTATTTCACACCGTGCACGAAACAAAGCACCAGATAATTATTAAATAAACATAAAAGCAGTTATTTTTCAACACAACTATTTAATATATCGGATTGAAATATAAAAAGTAGGCGAGTTGACCGTGACTACACTATACTCGTTTTCATATAAATTCCATATTGGAAAGTCTTAAAAAGAAGCTAATTTGACTAGTAGGAAAGTACCCAATTGCTCCATCAAATGTTATGTAGACGCATCCAACACAATCCCACACAAAGTAGTCGAAACGCAAACGGACCAAGCGAAGACCATTCTTATTTATCTAAATGAGAATGGTTGCAAGCACTCAAAGCTCATCCAAATAAAGACGAGTATTAAATATAGGCAGACCGAAGTAGGTATTAAATATAGGCAGACCGAAGTAGGTATAAACCCTTTACCTACGGGTGTCAACCAGAGTTGCCAGTAAGGCAACACCGCTGCAGTACGGGTGTCAACTATAGTTGATCGAAGTAATGGTCGTGTTCAACATTTTTTTTAAATAAAACGAGACCTTGTGGCTTGGTAATAGAGGTCACATTATGCACTGTGATTAGTATAAATACAAAGAAAAAAATATCATAATATTTCGGTAGATGGCTCTGACATAAACATAATTTTAAATATAGGCAGACCGAAGTAGGTAATAAATATAGGCAGACCGAAGTAGGTAATAAATATAGGCAGACCGAAGTAGGTATTAAATATAACCAGGCCGACAAGGAGATGGCGGGACGACTTGGACACATTCTACCCCAAATGGTGGGAAAATGCCGATGACAGGGTCGAGCGGAGAAAACTAGGGGAGGCCTTTGCCCAGCAGTGGGACACAAAAGTAAGCTCGTAAAAAAAAATATAGATGTGCAAGTTGCAGTAAGTTTCAAAATTTTTGGAAAAGTTCAGGATATGAATTAGAATCATAATTTATTTTGCTTTGTAAAGGGTACATGCGGAATGGTATAGGCAGGTACATAAAAATATACAGATTAAACAAGACAATGCCAGTCACAAACAGCAATAAGGCAAAAGTCTTACGTACTGGCAGTCTCTATTATTCACTTATCTCTAGAACACACACAATTTAAAAAAACAGCGGCCATTAATGACGTGCGTCCGGAAGCCGCCATTACTGCGGACACGCGAGCTTCCTGTCGCCACCGGATGTTGCCAGTGTTGCCGTTTCCGTTGCGTTTTTCACCGGATGCGGCGATAAATAGAGTCGTAATTGTTATTGGGTTGGCTGTTGTGTTTTGAGCGATGTTTTAATAAAAAAACCGACCAAGTGCGAGTCGGATTCGCGCACGAAGGATTCCGTACCATTACGCAAAAACGGCAAAAAAAATCACGTTTGTTGTATGGGAGCCCCACTTAAATATTTATTTTATTCTGATTTTAGTATTTGTTGTTATAGCGGCAACAGAAGTACATCATCTGTGATAATTTCAACTGCCTAGCTATCATGGTTCATGAGATACAGCCTGGTGACAGACAGATGGACAGCGGAGTCTTAATAATAGGGTCCCGTTTTTACCCATTGGGTATGGAACCCTAATAAATGATGTAATGTTTTGGTGACTACAAGCTTGTTAACATTTGACGGTTTTTAAAAATCAATTAGTGCCACTTGCGCGTTCAAGAGTAGGGGTATGGGTAGGGGTTTGAGAAGCCAACTCTGTATTAAACGGCTAACCCTAGAACGTGGCAAGTGGTCCTTAGAAAAGCGTATTTAGATTCAAATTTTAGGGGGCGACAGGGGGGCGACATCTTACACAAAATCATCCTAGCCCCAAACTAAGCAAAGCTTGTACTTACTATGGGTGCTAGGCGACGATATACATAAGTATATAGATAAATATAAATGCTTATCCCTTCAAATGGCGCCAGAGAAAACGCGAAAAGTAGTCAAGTGGCGGGACCCCGGTGGGTGGTCAGCTCAGATTAAGAAAATTTTACAAAATCGTCGATTTAAGCTTTTCTATGTTTGAAAGTATATTAAATCACATATTTTTAGAATCGGCGTTATATAGGCTATTTGAATATAGCAATTAAATTATTCTAATGTTTATACATTTGGCCAGACCTAATCAAACTCCGGAAGAATGACAGTTTTCCAGTTTCCTTGTTAAAAATGCCTACCACCATAAAACTAATTTATTATTGGAGGTAATTGCTATTTATTTATCAAAGTCAGACTTTTATCTTTAAGATTAAATCAATAAAAGGGACCTAAGATACAATTTCTTTTAAAAAACAACCTCTTAAAAAACGAGACTGACCTCGGACTAGGCGGTCGCTCCCGAATCAACGGTCCTCACCAACAAATTTTATACCAAGTGTGTTTGTGTTTCTTATGGTATGCTATCCTTCTCTAACTCGCTACCTAATTTTGGGCGCTAGAAGAGCATAACTATACTTAAATGCGTTCAATTTCAACTCTAAATACGTCAACACGTCATTAACCACTCACTGGTGGATGACAGTTTACTGGTTTTCGCATCGACCATTCACGGGTTGACCGCCACTTGAAGGGTTATATACATAGAAAACACCCATGACTCAGGAAATTTGTGTTCATCACACAAATAAATGCCCTTACCGGGATTCGAAACTAGGGCCATCGGCTTCACAGGCAGGGTCACTACCATATTTTATTGTAAGTGTATTGCTGACTGTAAACCTTAAACTTATCTTCTTAAAAATTATCTAACTAATGAAAGGTAGATAATAACCTACTAAATACTCAGGAATAAAACTAAACTTAACGAGGTTGTATTGTTATATCACAATCATATTTCTTATTCCTAAAAATTTACCATGTGTAATTTTAAGTGACATTGTATATTGTGAGATAAATAAATCATATCATATCATATCATATCATATCATATCATATCATATCATATCATATCATATCATATGGCCAACTTTGGACTCATTCGTACCTAACTATGCAGAATAAATACTTTTTAACCTTTGAATGTTTTGGTTGGCTCCAACCAAAACAACAACCATATATAGTCCAGTTTCCTTGTGAATTTATTCATGGCATTTGCCATTGACTAAAACGTGAGAAAAAATTCAATAAAAAAGTAATAATTTTGTGTTCCCTCTAAGATTTATGTTTTAGTTAAGACGTTTTCTACCAAAGTGTCTGGCCGCACTAAACCAAACGGGTCTCTTTTTCTGTAACTCTGACCTAAAAAATATCCAAGAAAACACATTTTGTCTACCGTCCCGACGTATTACGATACACTCATACATAATTACATATATACTGAACTTGTGTCGCAAAGTTTTTATTGCTTTTCCCAACTTGTATTAGCCCATCACCCCCCAAATTAGCGAGAAGTTATAATGACATATGTTCAGGGGACGCTCATATATATTGACAGTTTAGATGTTTGGGAAAAGTGGGATGTCACTGCAGTGAAATTGGGCAATGATACTCGTAATTGTTCCAAGACGTTTCCAAATTGTTGGTGTTAAGCTTTTAAATTTATAAGAGTGACAATCGCACACCTTATCAGAAATAGTGAACTATGTAATTACTTTTTTTTTCGAAAAACCATCAATTTTTATTTCGACTCAGAACTACGAGGACTATTGAATAAAACAAATAAAAAAAAGAGTGTCAAGTTTTTCATACAAAATTTGGGTATCAGTTTTATGTTATGAGTTATGACGGTCCATAAAAAATGCACCTATGTAAAAATGCGTTATAAAAACCGGTAAAGTGCGAGTCGAATTCGCGTTCCAAGGGTTCCCTACATTACCCAATTTTTAATAATGTATTTTTTTTATGTGGAACGTGAATGGCAAGTCTTTAAAAACTCGTAGGGGTCGGATCAAAAACTAAGTAATTAAGTCCGACTCGTGCTTGACTGCACATTAATAGGTTTTTCTCTAATAGGTAAAATTTTGTGTATTTTTCAAAATTTTAGACCCAGTAGTTTTTAAGATAACGGCGAGGGGGGGAATGGTCGGACAGACAGACATACAGAACCCTAAGAATCACTTTTTGACACTTCTTTCCTGTTTTTAAATCGATAGTCCTCGTGATTCTGATTAAAAAAACCCCAAAATTTGATGGTTTTTCAGAAACTTGTTCAGCTAACATAATTATGTTCGCTTGTATCATTTTACACAAACGTGCACATAATGTGGCCACATCATGACCTGTTTCTGACAAGTCGAATAGGCTCCAAGTATTATCTGTGCTTTGCTTAAAACAGTAATTCCGTCTACCTAAAGCTAACCGTCACAAACAGACTTGTGAATGCCTAGCTTAGCTAGATTTTAATATGTCTTTACGCCCGTGGGCGCTGAATTTACGCCCACGGTCTTATTAGTGTTTCTACAAATACCTACTATACCTATAGAGTTAGACCAAGATAAGTCTACAACGATTTTGATAGTACACGCAGTGCAAGTGTTATTTAATACGTCATAATTTCATTAAGAAGTTTGACGCTTAAATGAATAACACTTGCACTGCGTGTGCTATCAAACTCGTTATCGCTACTCTAATTATCTTCGCTCAGAGAGATTTTGATTAAAGCAGGCAAAGTTTTAATTCAAATTTTTAAGGATTACCGTAGCTCAGAATTACAATAAGTTTTTGGCAAATTTTTGGTACAAGCTTTTATCGCTGACTGTATTTTTCATACGACAGACAACTAATACTCATCGAGACAATTCTAAAAACCCCTAACACAATTAGGTTGCGTTGTTTCATCACAGAGTTTCTATGGCCACCTCCTGTCTCCATTATCAGATCAGTTCGACAGTACCATATTATTGTATTGTCATCAGAACTACATACAGCTGCCAATTTTCATGACGCTACGATCCTTGGAAGATGGTTAAATTAGTTACCTTAGATTCCATTACAAGTTAGTTACATACGGGTCGACCTAATAAAAGCTTGTTAATTAACAATCGTTCTCATCCAACTATAATACGTGTGAAAAAAGCAAAATCTTGTAAAAGCGCATGATGCGAAAATATTGCAGTGCATATTATAGCAGACACTTTTCAACATTTTCCTTTTTCATATGAACCGAATAACATAATTTTTGCTTTAAAGGACTTTGTCAATGTAGATATTCGATACATACAAAAATAGAATCGGATGAGGGGTTAAAAACTTTGAGCGACAGTACCGCCCGTATGATGGATAACACATTAACTTTACTATTGTCAGACATTGAATAATATGAAACTTTGGTTACGCCCAGTGCGATCATCTCGACGGTGACTTTTTGTAGCGATTCAGTGTTCGAGCAACACCGGCTTCCGACACGTCGGAAGGGAGGAGCCCAAGCAATATCTTACGGTACAAATTATTCTGCCATTTTTTGCGGGGGAAATGTGGACACAGTCACACTTCTCCACATACAAAATCCAATCTGTAATGACGACACAAATACTTAGAAAATGACACACGTCAAAGACAAATTTTGCACACCTCGATCTCTTTATGTGTAGGGATGAATCATACCTCGCGCCGCGCTAGTTGTGTGCATGCCCATTTGAGCATGCGCTTTGCAGAGAAGAAATAGTGCGAATGCACGGCTCTTCTTCCCGGTGTTGCTCGAAGGATTCAGTCGCTCGTTTTTTGAGCGCGTGACGGAATCGCGGCATGTGGCCCCTTTTCGTATTTAAAACGCACGACCGAAGCGTTGCAGTTTTTAATTTAGCATCGTTTCTGCATCGATTCAAACGCATAACTCCCTTACTGCCAACACAACGCCACTTTTCTGAATTCGGCTAAAACTGATTACAGGCATTACAGCCTCATTTCAAACACGTGGAACCTTTTCCGCGTTTCTTTCACATTACACATAATGATCAGTTTTTATTCAACCGAATTGAATCCTTCATTACAGACGCATTTCGGGACACACAGATGTGGCCAAGACACAATACAAGGGGTGTATTTGGGTGGTGAAAATTTAAAACCAATCTAGGGTCTGTTCGAAAAGAGAAGAGTCGTGGAATGTATTGGGCCCTATACATTCCACGACTCTTCTCTTTCCGCATAGACTATAAGAGATTATGCCCACGACTTTGTCTGCGTGGGATGATGATGATGATGATTGATAAAAAGTATCCATGTTCGAACTAATTTAATCTCAATCGTTTCAGCGGTTTACGCGTGAAGAGGTAACAGACAGACGGTCCGATTCGAACTTTAAGATACGTCAATTAATATATCTAGAAACGATATGGATTAGATGTGTCAGTGTCAAAAGTGACGTTTTTGTTCGAAGAAACATCACATTTGACACTCATACAAAATTATAGCCAAGGAAGTTGGAATCTTGTATTTTCAATTAGGTTGAATTTCATTTGTTCGAAAATACTACGAGACAAATGAAATGCTACCTACTTTGTTTTTAATTAAGGTTATACATTCCATCGAAACTGAGTGTACATCCTAATGTACATTGAGCGGCACGAGGATAAATATCTAATGCATATCTTTTCTAGATCTATTAATTGACGTATATCTTAAAGTTCAAATCGGAGCGAGAGTTTCTTTCGCATTTCTAATATCGGTAGGGATTCTGCCGATACTTTACTTGCCAATCAGCAGCTTAATCTAATTTGCAATAGTTTAAGCGTTTCAGGGTATTCCTTTGGATCTGGTTATAGGCCGAAAGGTGTCGTGTTTCGGAGGTTCCGGGGCAAACTGCCGAATCCGACACAAGAGATGCCGAGGCAACGGAGCCACGCCGTTTTGTCGACTAAATAGTGTTTAGTTTTAAGTTTATAAAATACATATGTATGTTAGTTTGTAAGGTATTTGTAATATGGGCCTTGTTGCCTGATTTAAATTTGATAGATATAAATGAAACTGAAACGCACCAAATCTAACTTCAATATTATGTGGAGAAGCAAGTCAGAATAAAATACTTTTTCCACGTCTCACAATACGCATGGAACATACTCGTAATGTATAAGATTTTAGGCACGAGGGGATCGGTGACGGAATGAGAATTTTGGTACGAGCAGGTACGAGTAAGTATTTTTGCACATTATGTAAAAAAATAAGGCTGGTATGGATAAAGAAAAAACCAATACCTAAAATATATAATAGATAGGTCAAAAGATGTATAATTATTAAAATATATATTGTAGTGAGTTTATCAAAAATATCCTGTTTATATGACTGTTATACACGACACAGAAGAATTGCTATTGAAATATGAAAGGCAAGAATTTAATGATTGTGACATTTCGAAACTCGCTAGAATTTATATCTAAAGGGGCCCACTGATTAACAGTCCGCCGGACGGTATCGGCCTGTCAGTTAGAACAAAATTTTGACAGCTCCGAACAACTGACAGGCCGATACCGTCCGGCGGACTGTTAATCAGTGGGCCCCTTTAGTGTCAAATATAAAGTACAGACGTAGTGTTCAAAAATTGTTTTCATTCGTATTTTCTCGGAAACGTTTCATGCTACTTCAGTCAACGTCAGTAGGTCACTGTCACGTCACACGTCATTACGTCACTTTTTGTACCGAGACTGACTGAAATAGCAAGACACGTTCGTACGTTTCCGTGAAAATACGAAGGAAAATAATTATGCACTACATCTGTACCTAATCAAATCACCAATCAAATCGTTCCTAATTAGAAAGTCAAGTTCACAGTGACCAGGAATGTATACTTTCTAGTTAGGAACGGTTTGATTGGTTACGAGCGTCGCTAGTCCGACGGAAAATGATGATCATCATCATCATCATATCAGCCAGAGGACGTTCACTGCTGGACATAGGCCTCCCCGAAAGAGTGCCACAATGACCGGTCTTGCGCCACCCGCATCCAGCGAACTCCTGCGACCTTAACCAGGTCGTCAGTCCACCTTGTGGGGGGGGGATGACAACCATCATTGTACATTGTACTGTATTCTTAACGCGAACAGACTATACTTAACCAGAATGAATGTACATATTATCTATTTGAGCTCATTACAAATCTAATTCCACTGGAGGGCTTACCGCAAACCACGTTCGACGTGTTGCCTCCCTGTCACACTTACGTACGAATTTACAAGTGCGACAGAGAGGCAACAAGTCGAACGTGGTACGCGGTAGGCCCTCAGCACCGGAACTCCCCTCGCGGCAGTTTAATTACGCTCGTGTATTTATCGGTTTCATTATCGAGCAGTTTGGTAATAGCCCCCGTTTAGATTTGCGATAGTAGGTGAGCACAAGCATTGCTACCAATAGATTAGATACCTACATAATATTGTCTTCGGCTACCGCGACATTTAAGGCCTGTGCACACCGGCTGCGTGTGCGTGACGTGCACGTGCGGCGTTGTAGTATACAGATCCTTATGAGAGACGGCACACCGCTTGCGTGATGTGTGCGTGTGCGGCTCCAACATTTTAGTGCACGTCACGCACACGCAAGCCGGTGTAACTACACAGCTACACAGGCATTTACTCATGACTGTCACTATGACTAGTCACTGTAAACGGATTATATTATAATGAATTTAAAATAGTTACTTCCCGACTCCCAACGACTTATCAACGTATTGTACAGCGTCATCGTCATTTTAAACTTTGGTATGTATTTTAAATTCATTATACGTGATTATCCGTTTACATGGATAAGATACAGTCAAAGAATTTGATTCTTGAGCAGTTTTGTAACTTGTCACAGTGACAATCGTAATGACAGCCGCTAGGGATCTCATATTATTGTCACTGTGATACGTTCCGATCAATATGAAAACCGCTTGGGGTCTCATATTACGCCTCTGTGTGTCTGAGAAATCTATGCCTAATTTCGCCAAGAATTGACAGATTTATCCGCCGAGATCCCGAACAGATCTGACGCAAACATCTGTAGGTACTTTATCCCTAGCTTTTAACTAGACGCCATTAACGATGTGTAAACATATCCATTCCTAATTAAGTACCTGTCTCTGCTAGAACCAGAGACATTGACATTTTAATCCTATTATAAGATTAATGGTACACGATATCGCGTAAAAGATCTTTTAATCGGTTTTTGTACAGATTTGGGATAGTCAAACCATTTAGCAAAAGATGTAGGCGGTGGGCCGGTGAGAAATACTGACAAATTATTCTTTACCGTCTTTTGCAAAACATTTAAGATAAATGCACCGTTTAAATAGAAATCCTATTTTATTCAATTTGATAGAAATGTTATCGAAAAGCGGTACCTATTCATTTCAAATCTGCAATATCTAAACTTGATTTATTCATGATTATCAAATATATACGTACAAGGTGACCAAGGTGAATAATATGTTGTCAATTATTTTATTGCGGGTTTTTGTATCAATACTAAAGGAAAATATTTTAAAGATTATATTTTTAGCTAACTGATTAAAGTTTTAATTTTTAATGACATTTTGTAAAATGTATGTAAGGAAGAAATGTCCCTAATAATTTTTTGTCAACGTCTTTTTGGACCAGCCAGCAATAATATATTTCATTTGTAGGTATATTAGACCAATATTGTATCCAAATCAAATTAACATCAGACCTTCAAGAAAAGAGCTTACTCCCATCTTAATTCCGGCAACGCACTTACAACCCCTCTGGTATTGCGTGTGTCTACGGGCGACAGTAATCGCTTACCATCATGCAAATTCGTCTGCTCGTTTGTCTCCTATATCATTAAAAAAAAACAAATGGTGATTTTATGTGGCTTGGTATTTATTTGTTCGTCCTTTATGTTTGGGTCAATTTTCAAATAGGCATTTTTTGCTGTCCCACGGCTATAACTCGAAGTCCATAGGACTAAAAGACTGGGTATGTATATATTTTCATCAAATGTATTGTAAACTTTAAATGTAATGTACAACTTTACTGTACCTTAAATATTATTTGTTTCTGACAAAATCGCATTTGAAGTTCAAAAAACGGCGAAATTTGCCATTTTTTGCGTGTCCCAGTGGCGGCACACACCCAATAAAAAAATCATAACTTTGGATGTAGGCAACGTATTATGAATAACTTTATATTTTTATAAAGAGCATTTTCTAGAGAATAGATTTAATTTCGATAATTTAATGCGTTATTTAATAAAATAAGGGAAGCCTTTTTATCGTTGTCCCGCGCGGCACTTGTTTTGTTATGACTTAAAGATACCCTCCAAAATTTTCTTTATCTATTGAATAACGGTTAAATTAAATTTACGACGCAATAGTGCGGTTAGTTGGGCGTCGATCAACATCAAATGACATGTGGACGTGGAAGCAGTTTTATTGATATAAAAACGGGCAAGAATCTCTTTCGATATATTTTGGTACAACTACAACGACATTTGTGTGGACGCTTAATATGTTGGTATACAGTCGCAATAAAAATGTGTATTCTATAATAATAGTTACAAATACAGTGTTAAAATATATCGTAAAATAAATAAGTGAATCGATTATATTGTGGTATACAAATTTCGCTATACTGCCATACAAATCTCGAAAAGGTGCCATACAAATTTTGTCAGGGTCTTACAAATGCCACAAAAACAATAAATAGTGCCATAAAAATATTGATACTGCCATACAATGTCGAAAAAATGCCATATACACGTCAAAAGCGCCTTACAAATGGCTAAATAGTGCCATATAAATGTCGATATTTAAACGTCCATATCTAACTATAAAAAGTAGAGTGGTGCCTCGTACAGAATATTTTTTGTAGTTAAAAACCCTTTCTAAAACGATGATTATAAATCTGATTTTCCAAAAATAAAAAATTGCCATACAAATGTCGAAAGAACACCCTCTTCAAAAATTGATTCGTTTGTTTTTTTCATATTTTTAAAAGTAATTATGAAAATACGTAGATAGATAATATGTTAATAATAAACTAACACCCCAAAAATACGAAAACAATAAGTGACTTTTTTTAGGTACTTCTACATAATTTTAATCTAACACTGTTTTGCATACAAATATAATCAGCTAACTCATCGACCTGAACGTTTTGTTGAAGCGGTGTCAATGGCCGGTAAAACATGATGTTAATATACACATATACATGATGCAATAGACGCATACGTCATGCATATTACTCATATAGCTAACAGTTAGTAGGTACTTATACATATTTGCTGCTAGATTAAAATATCAAGTCTAATGGCTTTATTCATGAACGCGTTACAAGCCTCAATTAGAAATTAATAATAATAATAGTTTGTATTTATCTGTCATTTTGACTTATGTATAAGTACCTACAAATAAATGTACCTTATTCTGACAACTCGAAAATTTATTGATTTATTTGCAAATGTTATGTACTAACTGACGAGCCCGCAAAATGCCGTCTCGAGTGCGTAATATTTTAATTTGTAAGAAGAGGATAAAACAGAAAAAAATGTAAATTAAAAATAGAAGTGTTAATAAACACACACTACACCTAATATCTAAAAAGAGTCGACGCGGCGAATGCAAGACCAAAACAGATATAATATTTTTTCTGTGTTTGTACTGTTTGTAGGTATTTCTATACATTCTTTAATAACCTTTTAAATTCGACGAAACCTGTTTCTGATATCATAATTGGTTTGTTTGGGACGAATCATGTTTTTCATTTACATTTTGTAGCTACTTGACCTGACGAAGCCTACGTGCAGATTGCGAATATCTTAAATATACAGGCCTATTCGTATTTCGAGATAATCACAAGATCTTGAGACGATTTAGAGATCAACTAGATCTACATTAGATATGGACTAGATGTGACTTGGATATCTAAGTCATAACTTGTCGAAATCGTTCAAGAGGACCTCCAGAATCGCGGAAACGTCAAATTTGACATATCTATCTTACAAATATCTTTAAATTATCCGTGTCGTAACTTGTTGAAGTCTAGTAGAAATCTAATTCATTTTCCGAATCGAGCCGTAAGTAGGTACATTTTACAATGGTTAAATTTTATGGATTTGTTGGTACTTGGTAGTTCAGTAACTACTACTTTTATTTGTAATTTAGCAATATTAAAATTATTTTAAGTAAAAGATAACATTATAGGACCAACATTTTTTTTTTATTAAAATGTTTCACAAAACTTATAAAATGGATTGATGAATTTAAATTACGGTACCTGGGTCTATATTTGTTTTATGAACCTAAGAATTGTGCATTATGATCAGACATCGTAAATTTTATAACATTTTTGGTGCAGCGGAGTGGTGTTAACGGAATTGGTATAGGTAGATAATTCCAACTGAAATGGTAAATTAAGATTACTATTAACGTAATTAACGGTAATTAATCATTAAGGTTGAAATTGTTTATACCAATTCCGTTAACACCACTCTGCTGCACTGAAAATGCTATAAAATTTACGATGTCTGATTATTACGATAAATTAATCTAAAAAAACAAAACAAAAAGGCAGATTAGCCAGGGGACACCCGGGTTTGAACCGGGGACCTCTCGATCTGCAGTCGAATGCTCTACCACTGAGCTATATCCCCGATGGCGGTGCGTACGAAATAGTGTGTAACTATGCGCCGCTAGCACGTTACTGTTTTACCTAACTCATTTCTCAATATATTTTAATATTTTGTTTTGTAATAAAATAAAATAAAACATCCGACCGTATAATCTAGTAATTACCATGTACATTGCACAGGTAATTTAAATAAGATTTATTTTGGCACATGATTGTCTACACCCGGCTGCAAAATTGCATGGTCATAATGAATTAATTTTACAGTTCGCTGTATCTATGAAATTGACTAAATCTTCCCTACTCCATTTTGTTTTAATTTTTAATACTTTATTTTAAAGTAGGTAAAAATCATATTATATTTACCTTTGTTACCTTATAAATATGGATGAATCTAGATATATTTACCCACTTAGGCCGTTACTATATATTTTATGCTGACTGTACACCACGCCATTCTAACCCAATATTGGCGCCACAATACCTAGGTAGTAAAGTATAACCTAGATGCCTAGACCGGTTTTGTGCAATGTCACCGACCCTTCGTTGATTGAATGCACGCTCCATCGGGCTTGTTAACAGCTATTCCACTATTTTAATTGATAGCTCGTGACATGACGGTTGTGAGGTCAATCAGTTTTAGGAACCGGGGCAAAGTAATAAAAAAATATATATATTGTGGAGACCATCTTAAATAAATATTATAGTAGGATATCCTTACACAATGAACTAAGCCCTACGGTAAGCTCAAGAAGGCTTGTGTTGTGGTTTCTATACACAAATACTTAAATAGGTACTCAGAAATAAATGTCTGTGTTCATCCCATAAATACCCTTACCGGGATTCGAACCAGGACCATAACGGCTCGGCCACGACATCGAGCGACTTGCGACGGCGCGCGAGAGCGATAACCATAGGTTGGAGCGAAAGGTCCGATCGCTGTGTCACGCTCCGACCTATGGTTATCGCTTCCGCCGTCGCAAGTCGCTCGTTGTCGTGGCCGAGCCGTAACCTTCTACACTACACTTCGCAGCTTCATTTCCAAATGATTCTAAGATGGTCCCTAAATATCCATTAAAAAGTTACTTTAGGTACCTACTATATCCTAATCTCAGCCAAATTTTCTCAAATTACCGACTAATTAACATAATTTTAACTCGCTTTAATGTTATTATAATACATACATCATAGGGAACTTTTCGGTAACCCGGTTTTAACCTTTCAAAAGTTCCTTATTAAGAAAGGCGGGTAATTATAGAAATTAAAATATGGCGGAGCGAAATTAGAACGAGTTTAATGTTATTTGCGGAGGTCTGAAGTCGTCTGATTAAAAAACGGGATTTAAAATGTAACCGAGCGTATGACCGGCTGTTAACCCTTAATTTGGGAGTGTCTAAAATACTTACTGTACACAATCTTATACCCTCTTTTTGTATTTTTATCTTAAGGGCTGGTGCACAAATCACGCGAGGTTCGATACGGATGGGGGTCACGAAAAAATCACGCCAGATCACGTTGGTGGAGGGGGGGAATAAGGAGACCTCACGTGTATTTTTCTACAATGAACGAAACTAAGAAAAAATACCTACCACAGGGAGTAAGTAGATACTTTTTCTCGGTTTCGTTGAACAAATCTTCACTCCGCACTTCAAACTAGCGAGTCTATTTAACGAAATTTTGGAGCACGTGGCCTTGAACGGTCGGATAGAAATTTTTCACAAAAAAATACACGTGAGGTTATGTGGGGGCGGGGGGTAGCCAAAAACCTCACCAAATATCACCAAAAAAGTAGCCGAGAACACCTCGCGTGATTTGTGCACAAACCATTGATACTATTGAGCGCCGAGGAGGTATGAACTCACGACCGTCCGTGATTACCAGCCGGACGATGTCAGCCTGTCAGTTACTCGCCACTATTACCTTTTGCGAGTAACTGACAGGCTGAAATCATAATTATACCAAGAACATTTTCTAAATTCTAATTCTACTTAATAATTTCTAAGCCAACTTAGATGGTACGGCCACATAATGAGTCGTTCCGAAGATCACGTGGTCAGGAAGGCGCTGGCAATACCGTGCACCAGAAAAGGCAATGGAAGACCCAAAGCCACTGGCTACTGTAACCCGCGACTTGGAGCGAGCCCAACTGACAGATGCGACAACCCAGGACAGACAGTTACTTAGAACGGGGAGAGCCGACCCCAAAATGATGGGAAGTGGCAAGGAAGAAGAAGAAGAAGACCCAGAACTTTTTCTACCAAAACCGAGAGATTGACAAAATTAAATATCGACAAACCTGTTATCGATACGTAGGCCCAGGAAATCATACCTATAGGATAGTTTTTATCAATCATCATCACCGTTCCACGCATCTTCGCGGGAAGAAGCAGCTAGTGACATGATAAGTTTAAAGATGACATGTACAGTCGCCATCAGATATATCGGAGCGGCCAAAGGGCTTATAAATATCTGAACATGCTTGTATAGTCAAGGCGTTAAAGTGCTCGTTCAGATATTTTGAGCACCTTGGCCGCTCCGATATATCTTACAACGACTGTACTGGAGAAATGACGAGCACTCGGTCGTCTACCTTACTTCTATTATTATAATGTAGAAGTTTGGAGGATAATCCACAAAAAAAGGATTATCTTTTCCTTTTCCCCATTAACCCCTAAGAAAACGGTAGTCAAGCTCACAAAGGATCCTTTCCACAATTTCCACAATTCCCAACGAAACATCTAAATTTCCGACCCATTTTGTAAATACGCCATAGACGACTATCTACAGACACCGCGAAGCATTCATGAAGGCCGCTGAAAAAACGCAAAAATCAAATCTAGAGTTCGTCGGACTTATTAGGGACGTGTGGGACGGGGGAGGCTTTTGGATCTGGGTAGCTCCGGCGCCCTCCGTACCTCCGAGTTCGCAATTGCTCTCTAAGGGTAGGACAATTTGACTGCGACATATACAGGGTGGCTAAAAAATAACTGCATTCCCGTTGCCAGGGAAATTTGGCTGTAAAAAATAACTGCATTCCCGTTGCTAGGGAAATTTGGCTGTTTGATACATTTTGGCTGGTCCATTTTCTATGGGAGGGTATTTTTTTTTTCGTGATTTCGGGGTTGGTCCCATAGTAAAAGTTGCTCAGTATAATCCTAAATCCTCCCTGGCAACGGGAATGCAGTTATTTTTTAGCTACAGTGTATATATTATGATACCTTCGCTTACTGTGGGACTCACAACTCAGAAACAAATATTCGTGCTAAACACACGAATAAATGCCCTTACCGGATTCCATCCCGGAACCTCCTGCTTCTTGGGCAAGGTCACTAACGATTAGGCTAGGCCGTTAATCTAATAGTGAAACGATCTGTGAAATAAGCCAAGAAATATACCTCCTTGTGCCGCTATAATTCATTTGATAAGAAACGCGGCAACTTTCGCCCAAAATCCCTGGTGCTCCGTTTTACCCAAACTTTTTCCTAAAAACTTAATTTGATACTAATACTGTGTTAGGGAATTTGAACTTTAATCTATAGTGCTTAAGGTTGGTTTTAGTTTTATGGTTGTTTGTAAAGCAGTTATGCGGGAAACTAAACTTACAGACGATAAGCCTAGTAAGGATTTTTGTAGTTTTGAGACAAAAGGTATGTAAGGTTGTTATTTTATATGAAGGTTACAAATACAGGATGGAACATTTCTAGAGACTGAGCTGAAAGGATAATATTATCTAATACAATCGAGTTATAATAATCGTAAAGCTGGATTAAACAGTAAAACAAAATCATTAAAATGAAATATTTTTATATCAGTGACAACCCTACAAACTTATTTACATTTTAAATTGACACATGTTATGTCATTCATAGGATTTATTTGTTACGATTGAAACATACCGAGTTTTATACTAATGTTTAACAAACTGTATCTCAAAAACGGTTAGAAATATTAAAGTGATTAATAAGTGAAAAATAAAGTACGTAGCCTAAACAATTCCCCGTTTGCATAAAAGTCCCTCATTCTGTTTCACCCATATATATCCCTACCAAAAAGAATAGATAGTATAGAGGGGTCCTGTCATTGTAAATTTTGTAGTCACTGTAAATTTACTGCCATCTATCAACACACGACTAAAACTCAAAATGAAAACGTATAAAGTTATCAAAAAATGTATATATATGGATAAATGATTTTATAATTTTTATATCATTTTGATCCATGTTCATTCACTGATATCTATGTGTTAAAATTGTTAAATATGAAACGGTGTCGTCACGCCATCTAGCCGAGGATAGGCTAAAGGTGTGTGCGCCACCTATTCGAGAATGACTTTTACTTGAATTCCGAGGCACGTTTTTTCCTTAGACTTTATTCGTCTTATACGAAGTTACATATGTCTTTGATCCCTACTAATCCCTACTAATAGTAGTTATAAATGCGATACCTAGTAACTCTGTCTGTCTAAATACCTGTAACCTTTTCACGCTTAAACCGCTGAACCGATTTAGATGAAATTCGGTATGGAGTTACATAGTTTGACGCCAAGGAAAGTACCTAAATAGGATAGTTTTCTTCAATCACGCAATAAAATCCATACGTCTGTCTGTCTGTCTGTCTGTCTGTCTATTACCTCTTCACACTTAAGCTGCTTAACGGATTTAGTTGAAATTTGGTATAGACATAGTTTGAGTCCCGGGGAAGGACATAGGATAGTTTTTATGTCGGAAATCATCCCTGAAGAGAGTGCAAAGGGGGGTGGAATTGAAAGAGTTATGAATTGCCCAATAATTTAAGTAAGCATTGCTATTAGCGTTGCCTGCCTGCCAGCGCTACCTGCCTAAAAACCACTGCTATGGCCCTCGTCTATTCGACGGCTGAATACTGTGCACCTGTATAAATGAACAGTGCACACATGGCCAGAGTTGACGTCGAGCTCAACCATACGATGAGGATCATCTCGGGCTGTATCATGCCAACGCCTACTTACTGGTTACAGGCTCTAAGCAGCATTACACCACCAGGAATTCGCAGACAAAAATGCCTATCAAGAGAGATCACCAAAATGTCTGGAAACTTATTGCTGCCCATCCATCAAGACCTGGACAACCTAAAAAATAGCCGACTCAAGTCCCGAAATCCACCAGCCAAAACCTTCCATACACATGACCTGGTATGGAATGATAGTCAAGCATAGGAAAAAGAATGGGAATCCCAGCAGCACAATGTAGACAACTCTATCTTTGAGTTTACCACACAGGAACGGCCCAAAGGTTTTAACGAAAGCCGACAAATATGGTGTGCACTGAACCGTCTAAGGACTGGTATCGGCAACTGTGCGTACCTCTGGCACAAGTGGGGGTGGAGCGAGTCGGCGGCGTGCGAGTGTGGAGACCCAGAACAGACCATACATCACATGGTATTTCAGTGCCCTGTTACCAGATATAATGGCCCAGTTGAGGATTTTAAAAACCTGACAATAAACGCTAGTTTGTATCTGCGGAATTGTAAATTTTGATGTTAAGTGTAAATTTAATAAGGGTGTTTACCTAATTGCCATACGATAAATAATAAATATTAGCGTTATCCAGGCGATATACCTACTTTAGCCGCTGTCACTAATTCCACGCAGACGAAGTCGCGGGAAAAAGCTAGTTACCTATACATATTATTATTATGATTTCTGAAATTATTCCGTTACCGAAGTTGTCCCAATTCTAATGTTACCACAATAACCTGCCTTTTTTCTAAAGTTACCCCAACCAATGCACCTCTACCAATAAAAATAAACGGAGCGCAAATGAAAAATACAGTTCGAATATTTAAAATAAAATAATATTGCAAGTCTGCGGTATATTTTTGTTAAAGCTTTTCCGTTTTTGAGAGAATTCTATTCGATGTATAAAATAGATAGGTATTCCCTTTTTAGCGTTTCGCGAAACGATTAATGTGCCGAATGAATAATTCAATTATGTGCAATAACGCAAATTTTTGTAACGTAATTTTGTTAAAATCGGTCATATCATAATATGATAACCACTGCAAGCCTTAAGGGGCCCACTGATTAACAGTCCGCCGGACGGTATCGGCCTGTCAGTTCTTCGGAACTGTCTAAATTTTGTTCTAACTGACAGGCCGATACCGTCCGGCGGACTCTTAAGGGGCCCACTGATTAACAGTCCGCCGGACGCTATCGACGGTGCCGATTGTCGAATTTCGACCGCTCAATTTCATCACTAATATCTGTGGAAAACGGCGAAACCCTATTTTTGAAATACGAGCGGTCGAAATCTGGAGGTTATTGACCACTCGTTCTCAATTCTAATTTTAAGGCCTTGTAGTGGAAATATATAGTATTGAACGAAATATATTTTTTTTTTTTAATCGGGCGATCGAAATTAATAAATCGCCCCCCTGCGTGACCTATAACTCCCGGAACTAGTTTACATTGTAAACATCTATATTATTCTATTATTATTTTCCCAAATAAAGCCGAAATGGCAAACAGATCCAGGAAAAAATCTACATAGCTATTTGTAGACCTGGCCGTCTGCCAGCTGACCTTGGGCTGACCTTTAAGAATTATAGGCTCGAAGGGACCGCCTCTGGGTTACTATGTTATATATCTTAACGTTGTTAGCATTTATATATAAGTAGGATGTTTGTTTGGTATTTAATTGCTAAAAGATTGCTAATTATTGTCTACTGTTATGTGGAGGACATCGCTGAAAGGGGTAAGTTCACCTTTTGCACATAATAAATAAGTGAAGAGTTTATAGTTACAGACATACATATTTTTTGCGATTTTGATAATCGTAACGCTTGTATAGGCCCATGTTTTTCGACTTTGTCGAATACTTGGATCATGTATGTATATTCTAAATAATTCTTCAGATAGAGTTAGACCAAGATAAGTCTGCAGCAATTTTGACAGCACACGATGTGCAAGTATTATTTATACGTCATAATGGCATAGAAGTTTGACGTTTAAAATAACACTAGCACTGCGTGTACTATCAAAATCGTTGCAGACTTTTCTTGGTTCAATTCTTACAATTTCCATGTAAATTTTGATATAGAGCTCTACAAAGATGATTTATTTTAGGGTAAGTACCTACTTACCCTACCCTACCCGGGAAACTTTTTATCTTCATCATGCACTCATAGAAAAACCAACGCCTGTAGATATTTACGAGCAAAGTAGATGTAACCGACCAGATAATCAACTAGAATATAATAATCAACCTGACTCCAATTTCACCACGGTGACAGGTGCGACAATTGTAAAACATCACTGTTGCTGACGTCACAGGCATCCATGGGCTACGGTTACCGCTTACCATCGGGCGGGCCGTATTCCTGTTTGCCAGCATCATTGTTTTATTAAAAAAAACTTTATTATATCGGGAAAAAACAGATATTTCTCTTGCTAAGTTTATGACAATTGTCACAAGAAACACTACAATTGTCACGAAATTCCGACATATAACTCATTACCTGTCAAGAATTACCTACAATTCTTCTAAATCTTGACAATTGACAGAAACTTCGCAAAAGAAATATCTGTTTTTTCCGATATAATAAAGTTTTTTTAAATAAAACAATGATGGTGGCAAACAGGAATACGGCCCGCCCGATGGTAAGTGGTAACCGTAGCCCATGGATGCCTGTGACGTCAGCAACAGTGATTTTACAATTGTCGCACCTGTCACCGTGGTGAAATTGGGGCCAGATAATCAACTAGAATTCTTAAGCTAGTTAATGGTACAGCTTTCCCCTATAATGGTTTCCCTAGTGTAAATTTCATTCGTTAGCGACGAGCGTTCGTGTTTACGTTACGTCTATTTTTGAACAGCGTGCCAAGCGAACGTTGTTGAAACTCAAAACCCCATACAAAATTATACTTAACGCAAACGCGTACACGTCCAGTGTGATAACCGCCTATATGGGGCATTATCTATGAAAAGCCCAAGTAGCACAGATAGCTCTATAACTACTCACTTTTAGTTCTATCTAACGCTCTGTGCGTATTAAGACACTTATAAGAGCACACTCGTGGTCCTACAGCTGTATAATAGATCTCAGTGATATTTATATAGCTTAGGGCTGATTAAAAGCTGCATTACGGCTCTGAAAACTACCATTAATACGCAAAGGGTGATATAAAGGTATATTTGCTACGACCCTATACAGCTTTAAGGGTTATCAAATGCTTTAACCGTTATAAGGTCTGTTTAGTGGATAAAATTACGCCGTGTGCTGTATAAGGAGGTAATTGTGGACTTTTATTACGTTGACTTATTAAGGGACCACAAGTGAACTATTATGAAGCTAATAGACGTATAATGGAACACATGTGGCACATAATACAGCTTGTCGCTTAACATGTTTACCGCTAAGCAGCTTTTATTACACTGACTTTTAAGGGAGCACGAGTGAACTAATATGAAGCCAATAGACGTATAATGGAACACATGTGGCGCATAACACAGCTTATCGCTGAACGTGTTTACCGCTAAGCAGCTTTAGTATTACGCTGACTTTTTAAGGAAGCACGAATGAACTATTATGAAGCCAATAGACGTATAATGGAACACACGTGGCACATAATACAGATTATCGCTGAACATGTTTACCGCTAAGCAGCTTTTATTACGCTGACTTTTATGGGAGCACGAGTGAACTAATATGAAGCCAATAGACGTATAAATGGAACACATGGGGCGCATAATACAGCTTATAGCTGAACATGTTTACCGCTAAGCAGCTTTTATTATTCTGACTTTTTGAGGATGCACGAATGAACTATTATGAAGCCAATAGACGTATAATGGAACACATGGGGCGCATAATACAGCTTATCGCTGAACATGTTTACCGCTAAAGCAGCTTTTATTTCGCTGACTTATTATAAGGGAGAACGAGTGAACTATTATGAAAACAATGGACGTATAATCGAACACATGTGGCGCATAATACGGCTTAGCGCTGAACATGTTTACCGCTAAGCAGCCTATTATACTATCATTGGGACTGTCTGCATAGCGGCTGTTAAAACGTTCACAAGATGCCTTATAACTGTTTAGAGGTTCACTAGTGTATCGAAATAACGACTTGGACTTTATAGTGGTTCACTTAAGTATCTTTATCAGATATATAACAGTTGTATGCTGCATATAAGAATTTTAACGGTTCACGTTGCTTTTTAACATTGACCGCCATTTTATTGTATATAACCTACAAAATTGAAATTGCTTTTCCAACTTTTAAGGCTAACAATAAGGTTTTGTGCCTGAGTTCTTAACCTAAAGCATTAGATTAGTACTTCCTATAACGTATTATTAACTTTTTATCTCATAATTCTGTCCAAACCACTGAAATAGTTTTTACACATAGCTTATTTATATCATTAATTTAAATAAATACTGATTATTTTCATGGTGCACTGAAATTTTCTTAGATAATGTATATATATAATGTCAATAAACTTGCATTCCCAAACATCTTTCTCGCATTAATATATAAAAGATCATGTACAAACATTTAACCAAACACTTTAACAAAATGACTTATGGTGTCGTTGCGCTTAACGTTTTTGCTTCAATATAAATATATTCACCTCTGCGTTCGTCGTCACTATACTAAATATAATAGCAGATTTTTAAGCCAGAGGTGTAAAAGTATGTTATTAATTATCTTTATTCAGCCCAACGTCAATCTTTCCCGGTATTAGGGCGCACATGTGACATATTAGCTGAATAAAGGGTAACTGGTGGTCTCTTACCCAGTCAATATACACCTCTTATAACTCCTGTTACCCCTTATAATTCCGTTAAAATGCTGCTACAACGCTCTTAAGTAGCTATGTGAACTTAAGGCTGCCTAATTTGTGCCCATTTAAGAGTTATAAAAGCTGAAAAGACGCTTATACAGCTCTAATGCAGCTTTTATATTCCAGCTTCAAGCGTATTCGTACTTCATTATGCGGCTGCTATACAGCTAATCTGTGCTACTTGGGAGGGACCTTATTGTCGATGGCGCTTGCGCGGCACAGCGTAGCGCGGCATTGTATTTATATCGGAGCATCGTTAATAATGGCGTAAGCGCCATCGACAATAAGGTCCCTTTTCATAGATAACGTCACATATGGTTAGTATTATAGTTTTCCTTTAGCCGCTACGTTTAGTGTTTATGAGTGCCATAGGTGACCTAGATGTCTGAGTGGTAGTGCTTTTCGTTGAGTCCTTGTTCAGTCGACGTCAAAGATATGTTTACACTTTTGGACCTTACGCCTTTGTAATAAGGCGAGAAATGTAAACATATCTTTGACGTCGACTGTACCTACAGGTGACGGAATTTAACCAGACTCTCTTGTTACTCTGTATATTTCGTGATTTATTTTGGATAACATAGTATGAGCGTCTTAAACTTAAATTGTAATATGTGTTCTGAGAAGTATTTATTTTATAGTATACTAGCGACCCGCCCCGGCTTCGCACGGGTTATACAAAACCTTAACATACACTTAAGCAAACCTTCTTCAAGAATCACTCTATTGATAGGTGAAAAACGCATGAATATCCGTTCAGTAGTTTTGGAGTTTATCGCGTACATACAGACAGACAGATGCGGCGGGGGACTTTGCTTTATAAGGTGTAGCAATACAAATATCATTTTTTACGATCATTTTCATTTTATTTGTAATTTTTCACGAACATTTTCAGTGATGATATAAAAGCATTGTTAACTATCCTCTGCGCGTAAATAATGGATTAATGTATACTTGAATCTTTCCTGAGTACCTAATGGAATGAGTGCCGTGCTAGCATGATACTGCATTATGTACATTTTATCTGTTATTTTGTTTCCTCTGACTTCTTAGGGCAAGTTGGAGCGGTCAACGTTAAATATCTGCCTACAATCAAAATGGACCATTTGTTGCACAAGGCGCTCAGCAAACATCTAAGGGAGGCCACGGGAGGCGCAGGCAGGTTTCTCGCGCAAAGATTGGCCATAGCAATCCAGCGCGGGAACGCTGCCTGCGTGATGGGCACCCTACCAAGGCTGCAAAATATTGATAGGTATTTTTAATTTTATAGCTTTAATTGTAAGTAGTTAATTTTAGTTTTATATTCATTTTATAACACTTATTATATGTACAATAACTAAATTTGCACCAAATTGTCTGTCAACATCATCGTAGGTTTTAAAATTCGTTTATATGAAAATTATGAGAAATACTAATTAGATAGTACTTTAATATAATGATTAATGACCTATGGGTAGATGCCGCCATACTAAGCGTTGACTATAAAACTCCCATGAGACTCGAACATGTTAAAATTATTTTAAACAGGTCACTCACGTATTATTAAGTCAAATAACGTTTCTTCAAACAAGAACGTCACTTTTGACACTGACATATCCGATCCATATCGTATTTTTTGCACATTTTTCTTTAACAATTTTTTCACGTATCTTAAAGTTCGAATCAGGCCGTCTGTCACCTAGAAAAGTCCGACCATCATATTGGGACATGAGAGACACATTTCTATCTTACTTTTATGTCTGGAATTTTATCCAGTTTTTTTGTCACAATGATGGTCAACTTACACCATGCTAGCCCTAATAGCTTGTCACAAAGACATCCCTTCTCGCAGAATACGCCACTCTGGGCGAAGCAAATGGATATAATTACATAATTACATTTGTTAGCTTTGTATGGGTCAAAGCTAGTTTTCTTTCAAGGGTGGCAAAGGTTTCTTAAGGCGAACGGCCCGATTCGAACAATTATTATAAGAAATAACAGCGATACAATACCGATCTGTCTGTGTTAAAAGTGACAATTCTTTGACCAAAACACATCACTTTTGACACTTGAATCGGGCCGGAAGAAGCGTTGGTACGACTACGCTCCTTGCGTGAAAAAACATGCACATCGGTTGTAATGTGTGAAATTATATGACACATGTCAGATTGCTTTTGTTGAATATCTGTGACATAATACGAGCCCCGATGCAAATTAGTTCGTCTAGTTCCACACAACAATTTTGTTTATTCTAATAAATTTTACCTACACATGAACATAAAATGACCCAGTTATGGGAACCATAATATTCATATTTAATCTAGGTTATTTTGATCGTATAATAAAATCGCATGAGACTTTTATTGCTGAAAAAAGTACTTTTCAAACACGTTGTCCAAATCATATTGTCTTCTCCTACAGCACTGCAAAATTGTCCGTATATTGGCAGAGCCGTGTAGCCCTTTTCACATCTGTTATATTCCTACCCGTCAAATAAAAAATAAAAAATCGTTATTTCTTTTCTTTCAGTACAAACGGTATTTCTAGTATATGCGGGCTATGCGGTATGCAATTGAAATTTAATGAAAATTAGACTTAGAGATGTTTCAGTGTTTTTGAAGTGAAAACTTCTTTAGCGGCGCTGTGCACTTTTTGTGATGGGGAAAAAATGTTAAACTCGCGACAGGTCACGTGACCGTAAGATTCGTAAGACGTAACGTGACCTGATCGAAAATCTGTTACAATGTCTTACGGCTCGATTCGGAAAATGAATTAGATTTCTACTAGACTTAAACAAGTTACGATACGGATAATTTAAAGATATTTATAAGATAGATATTTCAAATTTGACGTTTCCGCGATTCTGGAGGTCCTCTTGAACGATTTCGACAAGTTATGACTTAGATATCCAAGTCACATCTAGTCGATATCTAATGTAGATCTAGTTGATCTCTAAATCATCTCAAGATCTTGTGATTATCTCGAAATCCGAATAGGCCTGATTGAGTTTTCACTTCTGCCGGTACTCCCGGAGTGCAACCCGTTGTTTTTTTTTACCAAACCAACTTTAAGTAGAAGATTTTGTTAGCGTCTACGCTGCAAATATTAAAATCCAGTTTCCGTGTGATTTTTTTCATATTTGCCTTTGTTTAAAACGTGTAATATTTCGACACAAAGAAACCCCCTGTTGTAAGGGTAGTGCACTACCGGTTATCGTGGAGACCCTTAGAGTAGGAAGTCTAACAATGGATTTATTTCGGCTGATATGTTGAATCGAACAAAGAGCCCAAACATACATTCTTTCGATTTTCTTTTCGGTCCCTTTTTGGCAAAACGCCCACATTCTCAAGGTCAAGGATGAAAGCTACGTAAGTCCAAAAACAGATATTTATTATTTTTGTTTTATTTTACTTGTGACCTTTTGCTTCAATGTGTGTTCGATTTCCTTGTTCGTAAATGGTGTAATATAGTTTCATGTGTTACATACGTTTAGTCACAAACGATATTTTAAATACAGATGTAGTGCATAATTGTTTACCTTCGTATTTTCTCGGAAACGTTCGTATTTGTCATGCTAGTTCAGTTAAGAGCCAACGGGAGTGGTCATTTCTCCATACAAACGTACTCCTCGTTTTCCTCCGTGGTTTTTGAAGCTAGAGCAATGATTTTTTCAGCACAGATTAATATTGTCAATATCTGTGTCGGACCGTTTTGCTTTTTTTGATATTTTTGTTTTTTAAGGCGCTAGAGCCCTTCAAAAATGGCCAAAATGGCCTAATTGACTATGCCGCAATGAGAGGCGTGGCATTCAAAACTGATATCAATTATCCAAAAAAGCAAAACGGTCCGACACAGATAATTTCATAATCATTTAGATTTCCAAATTTGGTTACGATTGGTTAAGTTTTGGAGGAGGAAACAGAGGAGTACGAAACCTCGATTTTTGAGATTTTTACGCAGGATTTTTCGCCTTGTCCTTATCGCACTACTTTTAGGTGCCGCTTCCGTTAGCGAGACGGGTATATTTACCTAAAATATTTAAAATTCAGCTCCTGTTTCGTCTTAACGTCAGGTCTCATAAGGTTCATAAGCGCATTGTAATATGCCTACTTGAATAAACTATTTTTTATCTTTATCTTTATCTGTCTTTTTGTACCGAGACTGATTGTATTTAGTAAACTGATAGTGATGTTTAACAGACATTGAATAAAACATATGAATTATAAATATTTTTTTAATTAAACTGAACATTGAAACGTAGGTAAGTAGGTACCTACTTTTTTAATACTTTATCTTACCTACTTTTTTTCATACAGAATAGTCTGTTTACACGTCTACGTTGAAAATATGAAAATTAACAAACATATAGGCCAATTCGAGTTATAGTTTTTCGATCTGTTTCCAATATGATACTGATCTAGCTGATAGTGTCAAAAGTGACGCTTTGGTTAAAGAAATGTCACTTATGACACTGATAGATCAGTATCATATTGGAAATAGATCGATTAACTAAAACTCGAATTGGCGTGATAGTCGTGACTAATATTAGAAATTTGATTCTTACGCCAAAACCTGCCGAAATCGAAACCGAAACCTATGTCGGACACGAGTTATTTTAACGTCTTTAGGAAACGCCGTTTTCTCCAAAGAACAACAGACAGTTTATTTTTTAAGTTATCTCAGCTAGACACATGTTTTTCCATGTCCTTGGAAAGGAAGGCATAACGCCAAAGGAAACGAATTACTCTTTCTGACGTATGTATGTACAATGTATCAATGTTAAATAACAGTACAATTCAATGTCCCTACGCAGATTGGAGTCCGGGTTCTATTCCGCTAGGGACGTTTATTTGTGTTATGAGCATGGATATACATATATTATGATCCTGATTTTCTGTGTATTTAATTATGTACTTATGTGTATATTATATTTTATCCTTACCTAGCTAGTAACTGAAACATAAACCTACTGTAGGACTCATTGAGATATTATTATTATTACTATAGAGAAGCCATACCATATCATACCAAACAATGAAATTGTCGCAACCGCAACCTGTACCACGCGAACAAAACGTCGTAAGAGCCGAAACATTCATGGCGCTTACGCCAATTAGGACTAAGTCAATTTGTATAAAATTGTTCCATGGTACTGTTACTGTCTGTTTCATAACTCATTAGTTTTGTCCAGCGCACTAGTATTATAGTAGAATTTCGCTTACAGATATCAAACAAAATCGCTACATAAATTTGTTGATATCTTATTTTTTGAAGTTAATTTTATTTTTTTAATATCACCTACGTAAACATACCTATTTATTACCTTGACGTAGTGTACATACTTAATAAAAATTTTACATATTTATTTGCTTATAGCATTTTTAAATAATGAAAATGAGATATCACTCTAGATAGTAGTACACAACACAGTAACACAAACATGCCTTCTTTAATATATGAACGTTATTGAGGACAAAAAAAACCATTCATAACATTTTAAATTAACGTCAACATCTTTTATTAAAGTCGGCAAAAAAACTCCGTCAAAAATATAACTCCGTAATAAATGTAGGCCGCATTCAAAGGAAGAACATTAAAAAACCGTCAACTAAGATAACCGGAAACGCCTCAGCTGTCCGGGGCCAGATTGACGGCGGAAATGTCAGGTAAGGCCACGCCACGGGCGGAGAGGTAAGTGACTTTACGACGCCACCTTACTAAGCCAAGAGTCGATACCGTTTTTTTGTTAAATTCATAACCACGTAAGTATAGGTGCTTAAATGGAAAAGAAAAATACATTGAAACTTACGCGTTTTTCACGTAGTAATTAGTAAATATAATAACATATGTGAACTACATATCTAGGGCAGTAAAGTAAGAAATATCTTAGATCACATAAGTATGATCTGAGGCTTTCTTGGTTACTGGCCGAGTTGTGTATACTATTTTTCTTGACGGAGCCGGAAAGCGGCAACTTCGTTTAGCGGAGCGGGCCGAAAGTAGACGGTTTCCGGCCGGAAAACATCAACTTTCGGCCCACTGCGCTCTAGCTGTGCCCTCCGGCCGGAGAGCAGAAAAAGAATGAAGATGTTGACAAGTTGTTTCATATACGACGTTATACATTTGAATAAACATCATTTCAAATGTCATACTAAGGGTCGGTTGCACCAAACTGTTCGTATCGTTAAACAGTTCGCTAATTTTTTATGTATGGAAAGTTTCATAGTAAAGCGCCGGGGCGCGCCGGCTGACGTTGATCAGTCTGTCAAATGTGGTTGGTGCAACTGGCCCTAAGATGGACTTCGGCTAATTTGTCAGTATGACAATAAAATTTTAAAGATTGACAGTTGTAATACGAGTAATATCCTAATAACACTCTTTCATTGCAAAATGACTTACATAGCGAAAAAATATTTACGTCAAAATGTACAAACGCGGTGATAACTTAAACACTTCATGTGCTATTAATGAATTAAAAAAAAAAATACTGCCTGCTTTTGGCTGACTGACTCTACCCATAAAAACAACCGCTCCGCTACCTCTAAGACGCGTCCTTACCCGCACAATTCCAGGCTCATTTCCGCTAGCGCCAAGACCTCCAAACAACGCTTTTTCAGACCCAAATTATTTAGACCCGTGATTGAGTTATTGAGACGACAATGAATTAAACTTGCTCAGGCTTGTTTGAGGGTTTTAATGGGGATTTTTTGAGCGAATAAGTTTCTGTGTGGTTGGACAATTTGCTTTAGGATGGTACAGATTACTTGCCGTGTAGATGGAGCAGGAAAAATGAGAGAATGAGGCTGTAATTTCAAAAAGATACCTACTTAGAGCAGCATATATTGCAACCTTATGAGGTATAGGTACAGCACATTACTGGCCAAGAAACTTGACATTCCTAGATTCAACGGGCATTAGTAAGATTTTAAGGCCTTAAAAACTTTTAAGGGCCACCACAATAGACCTGTTGGTCGAAGTGGCACGCGAAAAAGCTTATATAGTACAATTAAAACGTAGTACAATTTTAAATAATAGCAATTAATAAAAGTGCAACCAACAGAGTTTTTGGGAAAACATAATTGTCTGTTTAAATATAAAACTTTTTAGTCACCTATATCATAGATAATGCATACTTGCGACATAGTAGAGGTTCGCCAATGTACGGTGATTGCGAATCGTAAATACAAAATGTGGAGTCTGTTGCACGCAGTCTACGGAATACGGTTCTGGGTCACTGAATTCGGTTCGGTTTATTAACAATTAGGACCGTTTCTGAAAAATATCTGAAATGGACTTATTTCTGTCCCGTTAGAGCATACCAGACAATCTCTCAGGCGTGAGTCTCTTTGTATTTATAAAAGTAAAAATTATCGCAGTATACCGTCAATCCGCCGAGTTTATAGCCGGTCCCATATTGGGATACCCTCCTCCGATTGAGGGGGGGGGGCTTAAATCTTCTCGAGGGAGAGGTGTAGGGTTCGGTTCAGTAAAATAATAAACACACTAAAAAAAATAATAACACGTATATAAACAGATATAATATTTTATGTACCTATATAAACTGACTAATATATATAGGTATATAATTATATTTATAATATTTTATATACCTAAATAAACTGCATAATAATACATTCATAATAAAACCGGGCAAGTGCGAGTCGGACTCGCGCACGAAGGGTTTCGTACCATAATAAAAAAAAAACGGAAAAAAAATGCAAAAAAAAAAAACGGTCACCCATCCAAGTACTGACCACGCCCGACGTTGCTTAACTTTGGTCAAAAATCACGTTTGTTGTATGGGATCCCCATTTAAATCTTTATTTTATTCTGTTTTTAGTATTTGTTGTTATAGCGGCAACAGAAATACATCATCTGTGAAAATTTCAACTGTCTAGCTATCACGGTTCGTGAGATACAGCCTGGTGACAGACAGATGGACGGACGGACGGACAGCGAAGTCTTAGTAATAGGGTCCCGTTTTACCTTTTGGGTACGGAACCCTAAAAACTAATGAAACGAAGTAATAATAGTTATAGGTCGCCCGTATTGAAAGCGAGGACCTACAACTATAATAATAGTAAAAAAAAAGGTTCGAGCCGGTGTAGCTTTATTTGAAATTCATAAGCGCATTATATATAACTATCTTTATCTAACCGGGGTGAATACGTGAATAGTAACAAGATTTAAAATGTGATGTACCTGACAATTTCTTAAAAAATACTTACAAAAATTGAAAAAAAAAAAAAAAATTGTATGATACAATTTGTGTTAACTTATGTTCTAGAGCATTGCTGTTTGTACATTTTTATATGCAGGGGTGCTAAGACCCCTGAACGCATTTGCCAGAATGACCTCCAACCGCGGAAAATGGTGAGAAATCGTACGGCAAGCAACATCAGTGCCTGATGTCAGCAGTTGACCACGACACTCTGCAAAGAGTATAACGACTAAGAAGAAGAAGAAGAAGCTTAGAGTTTTGCTTACTGTACAGTCGAAAGTTTTAAATGACCCATTTCGTTCCTTGTCACAGTGACAATCAATATAAAAGTCGCTAGAGACCTCATACTATTGTCACTGTGACAAGGTACAAAATGGGTCATATATTAAAACTTTTGACGGTACCTATCAATGAACTAGAATAATTGTAGAAATCTTAATAGAGTTCAAATAGAGCACTCAACTGTACTTGGCGCAATTCGACAACGTCAAAATATAATTGCAATGCCGCGCAAGATGTTTGACATACATTTTAGCCAATCAGAAGTCTTACCAATCTCCTTTTTTTTTAATAACGGTAAATTGTGTATTGGGTAATGTTCAAAGTTTCAAGCAGTATAATATTTGAAAGTTTCGTCTATACGTATTTCGTCGCTGTTGGGTTAAATACAGTATTAATTTAGAAAATGATTCAGAGGTTTAAAAGTTTGTATTGTAAAACACATTAACATAACACTCAACCTACTCTTTCTTTACAACAAACTTTGTTTACGAACTCGGCCTTTCACCGAAAAAAACCGTCCAATGAAACACTTTGAAAAAGAAGGCAGAGTTGTCTCATTTAAATTGCTTAAAAAGGTGCCCCGGACGGCCGGGCCAAGTTCGCAAATGGGCGCATAACTTAAAACAGCGTCGCGCACTGTTTAGGCACAGAATAAGTAATACATAGTATTGGTTTAGGTTATATTTACTTTTAAATGGATAAGTTCGCCTTTGTACTAATGACGAATGTTATTTTTCCTGTTTTGTTTAGATTTTTGTACAATAAAGTGTTTTATTACTACTACCTACTACCTTAAAATAAGTTATAATGATATTCATTTAATGCATGTTTTTTTTATTCTAGCAAATATTTGATAGTGAAAATAAAAACATACACGTTTTTAGAATGATTGAAGATCGATATTCTCAGTGCTTTCAAATAGGTATTAAATATTGTTTCTATGAATGGCTACATAAATAACTCGAAATAATAGTAGATTTGTACACAATCCTTGCTTAAAATACGTGTAGATTTTAGTTTAGTATAACTTGGTTAATTTATTTACAAGAATCTTTAAATGCAGTGTAAAAAAATTAAATATAAAAAACGTGCAGTTCTGAATTCAAATAAAAATAGAACATAGTTTTTGCTGTCCGTTGTTGTGGATAACCGATTTCAAACGGAAAGCTGTCAGCATTTATGAAATATAGCTGCTACGGAATATCGGCTAACGTTTATCTGAAAGCTGTCAGTTAAAAGCTTACTTATAAAATAGAACTAACCGGAACAGGATACGTAGAAGTCTAAAGGGTGAATCAACTTTTTTATGCACCTGGTTGACGACCTTGCCTAAAGCCGATTGTCCTGGGTTCGAATCCTATACCCATACCATGAGTCACTGATAGTGTCAAAACTGACATATACGCTAACGTCTACGTAGTTTACTTTCTATAAATCTCGCTCGCACCTTATGCGAGTACGAGCGAGATGCATAGAAAGTAAATTACGTTCCATGGTATAATAATATACTCCGCCTGGTACTCCATTCCCGTCTTTTCTAGGTCACCTAACTGACACGGGCCTACGTCATCATGCGACAGCGCTATATGATAATATGCGATAGCGCTATATATAGCGGCCATGTTGTTGTGACGTAGGCCCGTGTCACTCTGGGAATGGAAGACCATGTTTTATTAGACTATGCGTTCTTGATAGCGTTTATGTCTGGCCACACTGGTAACAAGGGTATTTACTCGTATTTGTGTGCTGAGCACATATATATTTTTCTGGGTTTTGACTCAGGGTGTTTTGCTATCATCATCATCATCATCATCATCATCATCATCATCATCATCATCATCATCATCATCATCATCATCATCATCATCATCATCATCTCAGCCATAAGACGTCCACTGCTGAACATAGGCCTCCCCCTTGGACCTCCATACGTACCGGTTGGAAGCGACCCGCATCCAGCGTCTTCCAGCGGCCTTAACAAGGTCGTCTGTCCATCTTGTGGGTGAACCGACATAGCCCACCGGATTAGCAATGTGAAGTGGCAATGGGCAGGCCACATTGCACGCAGAGTTTTGCTATGTAAGTATTTAATTTATGTATTTGTATATTATATATATCGTTGTCTGAGTACCCTGATGACCATGAATTTCAAAAAGTTTAAGGAACTATAGAATGATCGAAGTCTTGATAAAAAAATGAAAGAATAACTAAATGAAAAAGTTAAGTTAAACTTAAGCATTCCTACTTGGCCGTTTTTCTCTTTCACTGTCTTTAATTTAAAAGCAATATCCGCTGCGAATGTTCTATCCGGTGAAATCTCATATGCGTCGTCTGCGCCGGTATTATTTCAACTCAATGCAGCTAATTTGCAGCTTCCATTCCAACTTGTGCAAAAAAAGTTTAAGAGAAAAGTGGACTACCGATTCGCCATACAAACGTAGTAGGGATTTTACGCATTGGATATTAATTAACCGTAGAAATAGTATTTTATATAATCGTGATATAATAGAGAGCTTTTCAGTCGAGTACCGTGTTTAGACAACGAAGCTTGCTGAGTTGTCTAAGTAAGGTACAAGATTGAAAAGCTTGATTATATCACTATTGTATACAATACTTTTTCTACGCGTCAACAAAAATAATACTTTAAACTAGTAGAATCATACAAATAAACCAAATCAAAAGCTAAGATACGCGATTTACGCGAACAGCCGCGATACCTTCATGCTGGTACGCGCCCCGGCCGGCTCGACCCGGCGGGCTGGTCAACGACACCTTCTCGTAACTCATGAGGCCCTGGTACTTGCTCCGCGCTAAATTAAATTTTTAGACAGTTGTTTTCTCGATTTCGGCCACCGTAGCCTATGGAGACTAACAAGCAACGCTAAGTGGTTTTCGTAGTCTATGGATGTTGCTATATTAAGGGTGTCACATGCGCGTTTCTGACTTATGAAGCAATTGTTTCTACTATACAACCTAAAATTAATAATTATTTTGAGCCATGATTTTGATTCGTCCTCTTGATCGCGGCGAGCTGTGATTGGTCAATTTCATTATAGTTGACTAAACTGTATCGATATGAATATTATAGTTGAGTTGGGAGCCCATACATTAAAAATACCCAATTGCAGTTTGGTATAAGAAATCTTAATTCAAGAATTACAGTCGACGAGTAGAAAATAGTACATTTCGATGCTAGTGCGGAAGGTATGTCATTACTTCACGAGTACCGAGATATCTTGCCACGAGCCGCAGGCGAGTGGGAAGACTCGGGACGAGTGAAGAATGACATTGCCGCACGTGTATCGAACGACATTTTTTAATACAGTTGCGAAAAAATAAGTAAAATATTGTTAATCGTACACTAAACCAAAGTGGTAACAGTGACAGCTCGCTTAGACGTCGTCTTTAAGTATATTATATCTATGGGCGTTTGGCAGCTATTCCGTTCCATTCAGACAACTTATTAAGAACGGAATTTTCAATATTCAATATTAAAAAATAAACGTGTTATAATGATGAAGAGGTAAGTATTAAAATATGAAATATGTATATTTTTCACATTCTTACATTAACAGTAGGTTTTTCTGCTGATTACGACGTTTAAAGGAAACTAATATTAACACTCATCAATAAGTAGTCGTGAATTGGAACAAGTATAAATTTAAAAAAATTGGAAAAGTAAAAAGCACTAGTTCGAGATAACCAACTTTCCGCACGCTAAACAGCTACGTAAAGTAGCACTTTTTGAGCAACTGTATTAAAAAATATTTTTTACGGTACATATGGTCCTATTTTCCCGCACTAGTGCGTAAAATAGCACTTTTCGTACGAATGTCAAATTTTAAAGAGCCATATGCACTGTAAAACGTTATACGATACACGTGCGAATAAGTAATTCGCAACTCGTGTAGATTTAAAACACTCCCTTCGGTCGTGTTTTAATTTATCGCCACTCGTTTCGAATTTCCTCTTTTTCGCACTTGTATCGTAAATAACTAATTTTCAACTAAATGTAATTATTGTTTTTTTTTTGTAAGTTTAACCATGTTAATTAAAAAATCAAAAAAAGGCAAATGAAGGGGCATGAGTTCGACAATTTACTTACATCAAATTTTGTAAAAATGTTACCTATAAATAAGATAAAGATAAGATAAAAAATAGTTTATTCAAGTAGACATATTACAGTGCGCTTATGAACGTCAAATAAAGCTATACCGGCTCCAACCCTACATCTCTGCCTCGAGAAGATTTAAATCCCCCCTCAATTGAAGGAGGGTATCCCAATACGGGACCGGCAACAAAAATTCAATATCTAGAGAGGAATGCGACCACGTTTAAAACAACAGTCCTTCACTATCCTCTTAATATCATTACGTGCCTGTAAAATGTCGAGCCAAGATTACTAACAACGTACCATTGTGTTTTTTTTACTTTTTAAATGATTGTCTGTCTTAGTGTTCGATTTGAATACCTATTGGAATCAAACCAAGTCAAAAGAAAGTACTTAGTAACTTTTTGAAAAGTTTCCATTCTTTTTACAAGCTTTTATTCGTAACTTGCTTTGTTCTTAGTAGAAGTAAGTAAAATAAGAAACTACGTTAAATCATTGTTGAAGCTTACATTGCTTAGAACACTTTTTAGGGTTCCGTACCAAAAAGGTACAAAAGGAACCCTTATGGTGCGACTCTGTCCGTCTGTCCGTCTGTCCGTCTGTCCGTCTGTCCGTCTGTCCGTCTGTCCGTCTGTCCGTCTGTCCGTCTGTCCGTCTGTCCGTCTGTCCGTCTGTCCGTCTGTCCGTCTGTCCGTCTGTCCGTCTGTCCGTCTGTCCGTCTGTCCGTCTGTCCGTCTGTCCGTCTGTCCGTCTGTCCGTCTGTCCGTCTGTCCGTCTGTCCGTCTGTCCGTCTGTCCGTCTGTCCGTCTGTCCGTCTGTCCGTCTGTCCGTCTGTCCGTCTGTCCGTCTGTCCGTCTGTCCGTCTGTCCGTCTGTCCGTCTGTCCGTCTGTCCGTCTGTCCGTCTGTCCGTCTGTCCGTCTGTCCGTCTGTCCGTCTGTCCGTCTGTCCGTCTGTCCGTCTGTCCGTCTGTCCGTCTGTCCGTCTGTCCGTCTGTCCGTCTGTCCGTCTGTCCGTCTGTCCGTCTGTCCGTCTGTCCGTCTGTCCGTCTGTCCGTCTGTCCGTCTGTCCGTCTGTCCGTCTGTCCGTCTGTCCGTCTGTCCGTCTGTCCGTCTGTCCGTCTGTCCGTCTGTCCGTCTGTCCGTCTGTCCGTCTGTCCGTCTGTCCGTCTCTCCGTCTGTCCGTCTGTCCGTCTGTCCGTCTGTCCGTCTATCCGTCTGTCTGACTGTCCGACTGTCCGTCCGTCCGTCCGTCCGTCTGTCACATCGCTAAATATCTCGAGAACTACTGTAGCTATCGATTTGTTTTTCTAAGAATATCTAGGAGGTGAAAGCATGTATTGGTCATTGCTAGAGTTGGTCAAAGACGCCTACTGCCCGATTCGAACTTTAATATACGTCAATTAATAGATCTGGAAACGATATGGATTAGATGTGTCAGTGTCAAAAGTGACGTTTTTGTCTGAAGAAATGTCACATTTGACACTGACATATCTAATCCATATCGTTTCTAGATTTATTAACTGACGTATCTTAAAGACCGAAACGGGCCGCTAGTCTTTCTAAAATTGCATAAACTCGAAAATTTGGGACGGAGTAGCCTAGAGGCTTAGTGTGAGGGCATTACCCGCGTAACATGAAGACGGGCGGTTGAATTCAGTCACCGCCTTTGGACATCCAAACGTGATAATTCACTTTTTCTTTAATACGTAGGTGTTTTATGAATTCTGTTTTATTTTATAACAACCTCCTAAACAACCTGCAAACTCCTAATTAGGCTTATAGACAAGAATACTGCTTACAAGACACATTTAAATGATAATATAAGTCAATTCATAAAATATAAATCATACCTGAATAAATTTAATTCTTTTGCAAAAAATAATTTCTTTTCAACCGTTAGTCATAACAATAGAATATTCTCAGATATTTTTTCAGGAAAAATCTATTCGTCTCATACAAAAGATCCTTTCAGATTTCTCGCTCAACCAAAAAGCTAAAGCATTTAACATAGTGTTTATCTTTGCTTATAAAAAACACGAACCAAGTAAGAATTTTCTTTTAATTAGCCTTTTTCACTGGTAGGCAACAGACTTCCACCTTCTATAGAAATGCCTATATTAGCTTTACTAATATACCGTTATCTTATGAATAGGTAGGTACTATTGAAATCATTGAACTACATATTAGTACTAACGTATGGAACCAGCACAGAGAACTAGTATTTTTTATTTTGCGCCATGAGTTGTTGTTTTGACAACAAACCATACAAAACTGTCGAGTAGGTAACTAATGATTTTGTTTTGATGGAGCTATTCACTTATATTTTATATTAAATATTTCGTACTTTTTAATTTTTCATGCACCTATTACTGCTTTTTCTCTGTTTGACCCGAGGGTTAAATGGTAGAGAATGCCTTCTGGCATTAAGTTCCCCTTTTGTACAAATTTTACTGTGCAATAAAGTTTAAATAAATAAATAAATGTTTTATAAGACTTATTATAGACGGTAGCTAATAAATAAGTGCATTCCTGTTGCCAGGGAGGTTTTGGGATTACACTGAGTAACTTTTACTATGGGACCAACCCCAAAAACACGAAAAAAAATTTACCCTCCCATAGAAAATGGACCACCTAAAATGTATGAAATAGACAAAAAAATTTTTTCGCGGTTTCGTGGTTGGTCACATTGTTAAAGTTGCTCAGTATAATCTCTAAGCCTCACTGGCAACGGGAATGCAGTTATTTTTTAGCCATCCTGTATCAGTATAAAAAAACCATAAAAACTCACGATTAATTATGTTGATACAGATATTGTATTGTAGTTTGAAAAATATTATATCAATATTCTTTTTCAGCTTGTTCTGATATTAAATGTTTGGAAGAATTAACAGGGTATAAAAATATAAGGTCAATGTGGTTAATTCCGTCATAGGGACTATTCCGTCCACTAGCTTTTTCTCGAACAACGAACAAAATTGATAATTTCATCGGCAAAGCAACGATTGCTTTATTTTTCAGCAATCAAAAGCAAATGGTTTTTTTCCTGCGATTGAGAAATACAAATACAAATGATTTATTGCTTGAATGTGAGTGGTTATAAATGGTGATAGGGTTAGTATTTCCTTCTTCCTCGTTCCCTCAATGCTGAGGATCGCGACCACATGCAACACGTGCACGGTGCAGGCTGCCGCCACTCGTCTTCTTCATTGCGTCAGACCATCTCTTACGAGCCCCACCTTGAGCACGTTTGCCATTCATTCGCCCCAAGATGATACACTTCTCTATATCATGCATTATTGATCTCATAATATGTGTATGTTAGTATTTGGTTACATCACAATCAGCCAGAATTTGGCGTACAATACTCTGACTCTCAATGAAAGAAATATACACTCGTGGACGGAATAGTCCCTATGACGGAATTAGCCCCATTGACCTTACTACCATTTTCATTTCTACCTAACATCGTCTTAATATCAACCCATATATAATAGTAGTTTGCCCAAAGCTCATAGTCACATTACGACCCCGTGTATTGTTTAGCAAAAATGTTACCTCGGCTAATGGAGGTAATTGTTGTAGCTTTTACCCTAATTTAATTGGGTGTAATCTTATCTGGTGGACTAAGTGGTCGAACTATACAGGGTTCTTTTTATCAAAAATAACATTGTAGTTTTTGTTGCTAAAAATTGTGATGTAAAGGAAATTTCTACTCGCCCTGTTTTTTAGGGTTCCGTACCCAAAGGGTAAAAACGGGACCGTATTACTAAGACTCCGCTGTCCGTCTATCCGTCCGTCTGTCTGTCACCAGGCTGTATCTCATGAACCGTGATAGCGTGATAGACACTTGAAATTTTCACAGATGATGTATTTCTGTTGCCGCTATAAAAACAAATACTAAAAAGTACGGAACCCTCGGTGGGCGAGTCCGACTCGCACTTGTCCGGTTTTTTTAGCAACGAATACTCTAGTACTAACCAGTAACATGTTACGTAAATTTAAGAATGTCGCTTTTGAATAAAAGCGTTGATTGTACCTATATGAGCGGCTCTGTGGCGGTGGGTTCGTGTGACTCTTACATTATCTCTTGAAGTAAATGTATTATTTACACTGATTTAATAAACCATTGTTTTGTTTCAGGTAAAAGTCACATTTACATTCATACTGCAGAAAAAGATGCCAAGGTAATAATTTCAATACCAAACTCAAATTTCTAGGGTTTAGCTCCCAAAAATTCAGGTGTCATATTATTTTTTACTCTGTAAAGCGAGCTGCACAATTAAATGACTTCATTCATATAGTGGCCATGCAATTTTGCAGCTATGTGTTCATATTTAAAAAAGGCACGTATTTAACCGGTCAACTAATTAATCGAATTTGGGTAGTTAAAAAAAATAGAAATGGGTACTAAAATTAATAGTTTGGCAACAAAAACGGAGCCTTAAAATATATCAATATGAGTTGTATTTTAATGCCGTTACAGCTTTTGATTATTTTTAGGCATGTACCAAGTATTTATTTGGCAACTGAATTATTATATTGGAGACCATTTATGAAGCACATTTTAAAAAGAAAACGGCTATCTATTAATTCAAAAATGAAGTTCTTTTAAAATATTTTGTTTGGTCATTACACGGTCAACCTAACACGCTCCTCCTCGCTTTGCTCGTCGTCGCACCTATCTGTTGACTCTAGCAGAACACAGAGGTAAATATTGAAATTAGTAATTAAAAATTAAAGATCTAATGGTATAATGGCCATTAGGTGTTTCATGATTAGAAATTTCGACTGTAAGTATCTTGACCATTACGTATTGGTAAATTAATTTGAGGTGTTTTGTGTAAAAAGAGACCAATATTCATTAAATTTTACTGCTTTCGTGTTAAAATACTACCTAGCTGAAACGACATGCTCAGTTATGACTATAGGTGATTACTTAGGTGTGAACAACTAGATGACAACTAAATTTTATGATCGCTTTACAATATTAGTTGCCAATTTATTATTTTAGTCGCCAACCTACCACTTTAAGTTCCCTATAATTTGTTTGGGTGGCTTGATTTTGCTGCCAGTTTTTTTAATAATATGATGCTTATATTTGAGGCTAATATATATTTTTTGGCGCTAAAATATTAATGCACAGCCAAATTATATTATTATATGCCCAATGAGAGTTCCTGTTTAATATTTTAATTGCCCGGTTAATAATAAGCCGTTAAAAAACTCTATTGTAACGTTTATTTGTAATATGTTCTGGTTGTACCTCGTGAATTTCTTAATAAGACAAAACAAAACCTTATGTACAAACATAATATATATACAAATAAAGGGTTATTCCGCCAAGATTCTACCTTGTATGTTAAATATTAACAAAAAACACGAATCAAATGTCCAACTAACCAGCAAAGTGGGGTCTGTAATCACAAACATTTATCACGGATATTAACACATTCACCCCCCACTAAGTGCTACGGGTTACGCTCGTAGCGCGTAGCCACGGTTTCGCCGTATGTAGCGCGTAGTCGCTACGAACAATGTACCCGACAGTCGGGTTTTACTCGGTTTACTAAAATACTCGGCATGTCGGCTCAAGGGAAGAGAGTAAGCTTTTATTTTATTATTTATTTTATTGCACAATACATGAAGGTACAAATGGCGGACTTAATGCCTTAAGGCATTATCTGCCAGTCAACGAATGGGTCAAATCAAAAAGATTAGGTAAGTGAGTAAGCTTTTCGCCCCGGGTCCCGATTAATTCGCTTGGTTTTGACGTAAGCCATTTTCCTTATTCTTGTACGCAATTATTGAAGAAAGCCTTTGCTCTTGTTGCGTATATGTTGCTTTTGGTGTGTTGTCAGATTAATTTGATTTAAGAGGTTGAATTGATGAGAGCTGGAATAATCATAAACAGATATTTAGGTATTACCGATATTTGCCGATATCTAATACATGTAGCTTTAAAACTAGAGGATGTACCGCGAAAATCGAAATTTCGTTGGAATGGTTGACTGGAAGAAAGTGCCTGAACATTTTACAGGTGTTTTTGTTCAATAAAGTTTTTTCATTAATAAATTATTTAAAAAAGGAAATGTTTATTTAATAATGAAACAAAATAACACATAATCTAAACATAAAACTAAACTTAATTATAAATATAAACTAAATATGTATAAAATAAACTCCCTACTGAAGCCCATCCCGGGCTGCCTCCGACGCAAAGTGCCCATCACGTTCGCTGCGTTGCCGCGTTGGATTGCGATGGACAACCTTTGCATCAGGAAAACCCGGAGCGGGGGTCAACTGCGTCAAGGCCCCTTTCAAGCAGGCGACGACCCAGCTCCCGGAGGAAGGACTATACATTAATTAATATAGTGACCACCTAATTAAAATATTTATTGTCATACCTAGTTAAAATTGCCGCATCTCCATAACTGAGCTGAACCTTAAAAAAGTCGTTATAACGATTATAGGGATTGTTTTAAATATCTTCTATTGCTGGGAAAAATAGACAAATTTTTAATTTTTTACTTTCCTAGTACCTACCTAGTAAACACACAGATTCATTTACTAGTTACTTAATTTTTTTAAATATACATATAACGGCCTCCTAGCCTATAACGGCCTCCTAGCCTAGTCGGTAGTGACTCTGCCTACGAAGCAGGAGGTCACGGGTTCGAATCCTGGTAAGGGCATTTATTTGTGCGTTCATCACAAATATTCGTTCCTGAGTAATGGATGTTTCCTATGTATATAATTATGTGTATATTATATATATCGTCGTCTACTAACTACCCACAACACAAGCCTTATTGAGCTTACTGTGGGACTAGGCCGATCTGTGTAAAATTGTCCAATATTTATTTTCTCTTTATTCAATTAGGGTCTTAGGTTAGGGTTTTACAATGTGAGTATAAAAGTAAAATATAAAAACACTTACAAAACGATAAAAAATACATATAAACACATTATAAAAAACCTAACCTAGGGTGCCGCCAGCAGCGGGGCAAGGCCCAAGCTACCGGTGGTCAGGGCTGCAGAGAGAGGAACCGGCGGACTATCCGCGCCGTGTCCAAGATCACAGCCTTCTGCATCTGACCCTTGATCCAACCACCTAGCGAGAGTCTCTCAAGATGTTGGTCGAGACTCTTCGCTATTAGACCGTTCACTGAAACGACTATCGGGACAATGATCGTCGAATCAACATCCCACATGGCGGTTATCTCGTGAGCCAAGTCTAGGTACTTACTGGACTTGTCCTTCTCGGCCTTCACGAGATTCTCATCATGGGGGATGGTGATGTCAACGAGCACGGCCCGACGTTGCGATCGATCTATTATCACAATGTCAGGCTTATTGGCTACAATAGTCCTGTCTGTGATGATAGATCGATCCCAATAGAGCGTGGCACGACCATTCTCGAGAACAGGCGCAGGTAAGTACTTGTAGTACGGTACTTCGCGGTCCACAAGGCCATATAGAAGAGCAAGTTGCTGGTGAATAATTCTGGCTACGAGATTATGTCTGTGCAAGTACTCGCCGTTAGCAAGATGAGAACAACCGGAAATGATATGCCTGAGTGACTCTCCGGGACGGCGGCATGCCCGACAAATGTCGACCGTACCGTCCTTCAGGATATATTTCCGATAGTTGTTCGTCATCATCACTTCGTCCGCAATTGCACAGGCAAAACCCTCGGTTTCTCCGAAGAGGTCCCCGAATCGTAACCAGTTCACCGACGCGAGCAGGTCCACATCGGGTCCCGTGAGGGCCTTGTAGAACCGCCCGTGTAGCACCTTACTCTCCCATGCCGCCTTGCGATCCGCAGTACTTAGTACCACAGGTTTGCGCCAGTTCTCGTTTGCCAAGGAGAGCGGCGTGAGGTTCCTGTCTACTGCCACCACATCACGATGCATCCCACACTCGTTGTTAAGGAAATAATTCCTGAGATTGTACACCTCGCGGTTGTGGAGATCCTTGGCGTTTAGGAAGCCTCGGCCTCCACACTTCCGTGGGATGTACAATCTCATAACTGACGAGCGTGGGTGTAGCATGCGATGTGTGGTGAGCAGTGACCGGACCCTCCGATCCAGGGCGTCCAGCTCGGTCTGAGTCCACCTTAGTATGCCAAAGGAGTATGTGAGTAGGGGCATTACCCAGGCGTTGAAGGCGCGTACTTTGTTGCCTCCTGACAAAAGACTGTTAAGGACTTTTGTGAGCCGACTGAAAAAGCGCTCCTTCACCGACCGTCTAATACCCTCGTCCTCAATACCCAACGACTGTGACATGCCAAGGTATTTATAGGTTTCTGATTCAGAGATAGATCTGAAAGACATTGTCTCAGAGAGTTGTAAATTTGTTGAATTTACAACCCTCCCCCGCTGTACATGCATAACCGCACATTTATCGACACCAAACTCCATGTTGATGGCACTACTGAAACCTTCGGTGGTTTTCAGTAGCTCCGACAAGTCTTGGCTATTTGGTGCAAATAATTTGAGGTCATCCATGTACAGAAGGTGAGAAATGATTTCACCCTCTCTCCGAAGCCGGCAACCTAGTCCCAAATCCTTCAGCAGGGTACTGAGGGGATTGAGAGCTAGGCAGAACCATAGGGGACTCAGACTGTCACCCTGAAATATTCCTCGCTCAATCCTTATAAAATACTGCGGGTCAGGGGGGTCATCCCCGCCTCCTGGTTGACGAAGGACTGTGGTCCACTGCCTCATACACGCGCTTAGGAAGGCTCTCAAAGCTGCATCAACTTTATACAACTCTAAGACCCTCCCCAACCATGAATGAGGCACCGAATCATAGGCCTTCTTGTAGTCAATCCAAGCGGCTGAGAGGGCCCCCTTGTTCCGCCGGATTTGTTGGCAGATGGTCATGTCTATGAGGAGGAGCTCTTTAGTACCACGGGACCCAACCCTACATCCATTTTGAGCGGAAGCCAGAATATTGTTTGCGACAATGTGCGCGTTGATTTTTGCTCTCAAAATGGATGTAAGGAGCTTGTAGAGTGTAGGCAAGCATGTGATGGGTCTGTAGTTTTTCGCTTCCGTGGTACTACCGGACTTATAGAGCAGGTAGGTGACACCAGTTGTTAAGGAAGGTGGGAGAGAACCAAGCTCGAGGGCTTGTTGGAATTGTGCTGCCAAGCGCGAGTGCGAGCATCGGAACCACTTTAGCCAGAAGTTGTGCAATCCATCCGGTCCAGGACTTTTCCAATTCTGGGCCGTGCGGATGGCACAACTGACGTCATCCGGGCTGATGGTGACTGCCCCCATAGGTTCGATGAACTCGCACTCACGCTCGACAACACTCATCCAACCCCCCTCGGTATGTCCAACAGGCATCGACCAGATGCTACGCCAGAAGTCAGTCATGGCAGTAGCATCCGGCGGCTGCGTGTCGGGCGTACGAAGGTTGGTTTCCTCCCACTTTCGGTACACCTTCCTTTGGTCACTTTGAAAAAGGCGATTCTGCTGGAATCGATCCACACGCTCTCTGTAACGGCGAATACGGTTTGCCCATGCATAGACTTTCTGCTTTAGAAAGTCGATGCGCTCTGTGACATTGGCCATGTAGTCGCGGGGCCTGATATCCGTCCCCGCGAACGCCTGATTCACAAAGCGCATTACTCGGGGGCGATTGTTGCCCCCCCTGAAGCAGATTAGCTTTGCGATGAGAGTCCTAAACGAGCTGATACGTCGCTCGATCCGCGCTTGCCATGCAGGGACACCTCCGACGGTCCTAGGTGCACGTTCAGCGTCCGGGAACTTGACGCGAGCAACACGGCACGCCGCGATGGCTCCGCAGTACAAGATCGAGTGCGTATCATCTAAATCTTTACTAGTCCGTAAATGTGGCTCTAGTAAAGCGTTTAGGGCTCCCATTAGCGCTAGATTGCGTCTATTCATAGGCAGACGTGGTAATCGTGGCCTAGAGTTAGTTGTGGCGCGATATTGCGTAATCACCTCTTCTAAAGTCCTCCTCAGTTGCTCATTAGCAGTTGTACTCACATTCTGACTCACGAAGTCCCCCTCGTCGGTACAGAAATCAACCCGTGGCGCCCCCGGTGCCAGGTCGGGTGCGGGCACCGGATCCGGCGACGTGGCGGGTAGATCCCGCACCGAGATGGAGTCCGCGCGAGCAGAGAGAGCCTCCTGGCGAAGCCGATCAAGTGTCGCGTCATCCAAGCGCTTTAGCCGCTGAATAACGCGCACCTGATCCGATAATCGCTGCTCCGACACGGTGATGGTGGGTTCAAGAGTCTGAAACAGAGGCAGTATTCTCGAACGGTAGGCGGACAGCTGTGTTCCCCCCTCTGTAGCCCCATAATAGGCGCGCATGACATTCTCGTTCATGTCTCGAGTCCATCTCATGCGTCGCACTATACCACCGGTAGCGGGAGCCGTGGGCGGGGCAGGATGTCCCGCAGGCCCCAAGCGTGCCGGCAGCGGTGGCCGTCCTCGTCGCGCAGGTGGTCGTGGCGGCGGCGGCGGCGGCCCGCTCTCGTCACTGGACCCGTCTGTGTCAGGCGCCGTTGCGAACTCGTCGCCTGACGACGATGTGGACGAGGAAGTGGACGAGGCGGGCGGGGGTGGTGGGCGTGCGCTTGTCGTTACCGCTTTAGCTCGACTCCTTGTAATCATTTCTAATTTCGTTTGTGGTTTTGCCGGTGGTGTATGACAAATGTCAACATGGTATTAACAAATATTCGTTCCTGAGTAATGGATGTTTCCTATGTATATAATTATGTGTATATTATATATATCGTCGTCTACTAACTACCCACAACACAAGCCTTATTGAGCTTACTGTGGGACTAGGCCGATCTGTGTAAAATTGTCCAATATTTATTTATTATTATTATTGATTTATTGTAAAAGTATTAATTTTATCTCATATAATTGATGTATGGTTTTTTAAATAATCATAAGGCCCACTTGCACCATCCCACTAACCCGGGGTTAAGCGGTTAAACCGTTAACCTAGTGTCAAATTGTACTGGTAACCATGGCAACTCCAGGTTTAACTGGTTAACCCCGGGTTAGTGGAATGGGGCAAGTGGGCCTAAAAGTATTAATTTTATCTCATACAATTAATATGTACAGTTTTTTCTTTCCGAAATAAGTATCCCAATCAAATCAACCAGTTTCCTTTTTTAACCAAAATCATAAGAGTATTTCTTTTATTCCCCAACGGAATCCCGACCATAATCCCGCTGCCATTACAACTCCAATGTATAAGCGGTCAATGTAGCGTACGGAGGACAGACGGACATTTTTGATGTATTTTGTTTTCGCGAGATTAGAGAAAGATTGTTTCTGCGGCCTGGTTTTATTCTAAACGCTTTTCGAGGAAAAGTTAAAGGAAAACCAATTTATTTGCGCTTTTTACCCATAGTGTAAATTTCATTCGAAAGCGTGACGTAATGTACCTACGCGTTTGCGTTAAGCGTCATTTTGTATGGGATTTTGAGTTTCCAAAACGCCCCGCTTGTCGCGCTGTTCTAAATCCCATACAAAATGAGACTTAGCGCAAACACGTACGTCCGTCAGGCTATTGAATGAAATTTTCACTAGAGGTTCTGGAACTATCAGAAGTTTACTACTAAGAGGGATTAGCCAAGAATGCAACCGTACATGGATAAACGCCAAACGAACTGCCCGATACATTTCGTCTATTCCGTCCCGCTTCGAACTTTAAGATACGTCAGTGTCAAATGTGACATTTTTGTTTGAAGAAACATCACATTTGACACTGACATATCTAATTCATATCGGTTCTAGATCTATTAATTGACGTATCTTAAAGTTCGAATCGGGCCGGAATAGACGAAATGTATCGGGGTGACAGCTGCTGCGAAAAGTCACGTAATTATTTCCATACATTATTTTAGTTTTGATAGGTGTTTTCTATCTAAGATTGTCACCTTGACAAGGCCTGATATGTATTGCCTGCTGAAAATGATATGATCATAATAAATATGACGGGTGAGTAAAGCGAAGACTTTTAGTAACACGAGGCTCGCAATTTCTATTCTAGCCAGAATTGAGGAATCTCCGAGCTCTTTCGATCCGAATAGTAGAAAAAATTATCCCAAGATTTTATATTCACTCCGTTAGTACCATTTTTATAGATTTTGTACAACGGTAGGAAATAATTAAGCTAAAATTTTGAAGGAATTTCTGAGCATATTTTTTTCTCCTTTTAATTCCCAATTTTGAAAACAAGTTATGTACAATTTTAAATATAATGGCCCTGGTTAGTCCGAGACTGCGTAACCAATCTGAATGTACCTACGGTTGTTTTTCTATAGGATATATTTCTTAGTGAATAGAAGGCGAATATGTATTTAAAAATAGAAGGACTTACGCCCTTTTATAGGCACACTTTACACACTTACGTTAAAAAAGGCTTAAGTACTCTGATTATCTTAAAAGGTATGACTTTTTGTACCTAAATAATGTAGGATAAGAAACTAAATAAAAGAAAAGAGCTGAGATTTATTTATGACAGAGATGTTCGTTTTATTACATGAACTTGAACTCAGTAAACAGATATGATAAATCGATGGGACATAAAAAAGTTAAGCGCCTCGCGTCTGTAAGGTTATGTGTGAAACTAATGTCAACCGGGGTGAATGTGGATGGCGGGGGTGAATAGAGATAAAACCTGGAAAAAGTTTTACCTGATATTTTCTTAAAAACTACCTGCTTAATTAAAACAAAATTTTGCCATTCCGCGAATTGATACCGTGAAAGTCGATTAAATTGCGTATTTTTTACAATAATTGCATGCAGAAATAAGCAAGTATAACGGGTTGTCATATCACTGGTTGACTAGCACGTTAATATTCATATATGTATTTTAAAAAACGGTTTATTTAGTTTACTAATGCATACTTCGTTTATATCGGGTGGGGCTTGTAACACGCGGAAATAATTAAAATACATATATGGCTCAAATACAATACTGTGTCTTTCCTGTAGATGTACTCAAAAGTTAAGAGCTATTAAGGGTAATTTTCTTATTTAACCCTTATCATGAAAAGGTACTCCTTTTATTTGGATAAGGATGATAAAATCATTAGCTACATGCCCACAAGCTATTAACTGTTAACACATTAAAGACGTGAACATAGTTTTATGTTTGACCCATAGAACCTTTTGAACCTTTTGACCCATAGTTCTACGTGAAATATATTATTCACCGTACGTTTTCATTATAATTTTATCCGGAAACAAGGCCGGTAATCCGATATTTAGCCGGTTGTAAAATTAGTTCATATTTTATAATTCGTTCATTTAAAAGTAATTAGTATTTTACCAATCAATCGAGCTTGTATTGCATTTTGTAATTAATCTGTTTTAAGTTAATATTAGGGATGTACCGACTAGTCGGGAAAGCCGACTATCCGGCCTCATTTGTAGTCGGCGATTAGTCGGCGACTAGTCGACAAAAATGGCCGATTAGTCGGCACTTTATAAGTGATAGGCAAACAGGGCAAAAAGAAATAAACAGCAAATATTTACCATAAACTTTTCACCTATTTTACCCAAATTCCTATTTAGGGTGCTTACGAAAACTTTTGTTCGAATAATTGACCGTGTGGTCGCTTTCTTATGGCCGATTGTCAGGTTGTCGTATGAATAGCCTTAGGATTTTTTTATTTATTTTATTTTATTTTTTAGCGTTACTATAATATGATGAATAGCGCTACGCAGGGAGAAAAACTTTTGTTTTTTGCGTGATCTGAACTGAACTTAGGATCTGATCATGATCTGAAGAGAGATAATAATGAGAGAAACTAATGATCTGGCCGACTAATCGGCCATCCGAGCGCCGATTAGTCGGCTAGTCGGCAAATCAATAGTCGGTACATCACTAGTTAATATGCCTTGAAATTCGCATCATCGTAGCCAAGCGTAGGTATATATCCTCGTTCTGCATAATGTTCTTTATAAAGAACACTTTTTTCAGAATCAGAATCTTTTTATTTGTGAAAACATAGGTACAATTATGGTGTTAAATCAGGGGAGGAAAACTCATTTATTGTAAAATAAGTGATAGAACACTTTATTTCATATGGTTATATTTTTATACGGTATAGTTATACGGTAGACCCGAGTGAAATTATGCCCAAATCTTATTTTAACATCACACTTCCATCTCACTCATATATTGCATCACAGCGCATAAAGACGCATAAGTGACATAGGAAAATTAACTTTTACTTTTTTCTAGTTCATACAAAGCCAAATATGGCAGTTATAAAATGCAACTCTATTACTTAACAGCTATTAAAGTTCAAATTTACACGTATAATTCTATATGATATGCACTAGAGGGTTAATATAATGCGTTCAAATACAAAGATCGAAATTTCGATTGTCGGTCGTCGAGAAAAAACGCTCTGAAATGCGCCATACATCTGTCAAGTATCGAGCGAAATCACTTGAAGTGTTTTTTCGCGGTCTTCAGTACAAAGATAAACGCGGCACAATATTCAAAGTGCCTTTTATCCAGTCACTGTTGCTACTAAAATACCAACATTCGCCAAAATATTATCGACTATCATCTCATTATAACCAACATAAGTAGCATCCCCAATCACAAAGAAGTATCACCAGCCTTAAGGTCTAACTTATGTTGGGTGCCTTAGTAGATATGCTGTATATGACATGAATATAGCATAGTAATGGGCGTCCCGTATTCTCGATAAATTATACGATACACACATCAGATGACTGCGGGCACGCGAGCGCACTAGGGATGGGACTAGTTGTCGATATAAATTATGATGGATATGTAAGTAGTTGTTAATAGAGAAGTGAAGCTATGGAGAGGAGGATAATATAGTCAATAGGTAATCATAAGCATTTATTTGTTGCAAACCATGGTATTTGTAATACTACCGAGTACAAGTCCGCCTGTTGTCTGCCTCTACATTTAATCAATTGTTTCTTCTCTTTTATTTTGTATCTTTTTACTACGAGCGGTGTGCCAATAAAAATAATTCTATTCTGTTCTACTCTGTAAAATATGTTTTATATGCCTTTTATCATTTGTATCAATATCAACAAAACTTGGCATACAGATAACATTACAAGTGATTAATCGGTACTAAATATGACGATGACAAATCTTAGTCATCCAAAGGATAAATTATCGACAAATTGTATTATTGGTATACTCATTAACTGAAACCATAAAAAGTACCTACTTATTTATTGAAACACTAAATAAAACAAATAAAAAAATCCAAAAATATTCTCTTTTTGTGTATTAATAATTTCTTTATCGTAACATGCTTACGTAAGATTCCCGTAGGTATATCCCTAAATTCTCAACAGGCCTGAGATTTAGTATTTTATCGCCACACCCTTAATTAGTTACCCCCTAAATTAACTCCGGACTATTTTCAGCTTAGATCGCGGTCTGCTAATGTACAGCTGGGGGCTGATTCTGATATCAACATTTGTTATTGATATCAATAGCGATGTAACGCCCTCCTAACCTACGGCGCGTTTTGGGAAACGATTTAGAGATTCACTAGATATGAAATAGTAAAGATATGTGACGTTCCAAGGCAAAAGGTACCTTATGGCGGGTGGTGCTTACGCTATTATTAACGCCGCTCCAATATTCAGCCGGGGCAATGGTACCTTTTGCCGTGGAACGTCACATATCTTTATTATTTCATATCCAGTGAATCTCTAATTCATTTCCCGAATCGCGCCGCTAATCGCCTTCATTCCACAGTTTAGCTGTACGAGGCACGAAATTGTTCTGAAAACTCCATGAAATTGTTGACACAGAATCGGCCGCCTGAGTTTAATTGTTTTCCCTTGGAATTAATATTAAGATATCTTCATTGTTTGGACAGGGTCTGCTGTTAGTTTAGATCTTCATTTACTTAGCAACAGAACTGTGGTTTGCAGTCTGGATAGTTTGATTTTAGGTGATTTATGATTAAACTTCGTATCTTCGGTTCGCAAGTCCTGCAGGCCTATCCAAGGTGACAATCGCTATCGCTACGACAACGAAACGCTTCGTGTCTCTCTATCACTCATCCATATTAGTGCGACATGACAGTTGCCTTTCGATCGCTACGGAGCGTAAGCGTTTGGCATGTTGGCTACGCGGCCTGATCATTCGTAAATAGAATACAAGTAAGTCGACTTTTACAAGCAGGTTCTATTATTAATTAGTTATTTTTGTAGATTCACTTTTCGGGGGTTAACGAGGTCTACGGTTTGCAGAAACATTAGTATTTATTAAACTAGATATTTATTTTAACGATGTTAAAATATCGACATCGACAAGCGTTGTACCGACAGCGCCCATCCCTATTTAACATAATAAACTATGACGTCCTTATTCGCCATGAATACAAAGTCGGTGCATTCTGGCGCATACATTGACACACTTACACGGTAATGTAATGTACTGATGTCACTCATACATTTAAACTAAAGTCTGTATCTTTAGGTATTTAAATAAAAGTAAACAAACAATTTGTAAATTTTCGGGTAATTACATATAACATTTATTGGTTCACCGACCAATTACAAAACCGCCTGGATCAGTCACTGAACGACCAGACTTCAACCTACATTTGATCGTGTAATGTTTTCATCTACCCTCAACTGGCATAATAAGGATCCATTTGAGGGTAGATTTTGATTAATTTTATTTAAATACCTAAAGATACAGAGTATAATCTAAGTAGAAACTTATCTGACATTATTAGGTACAGTCAGCTGCAGAGAAAGGTGACCTTGCATAGAAATTAGTTTGCAGGGGGTCACCTCTCTCTAGCTGCCAAGGCTCAGAACTGGTTTTTTGTTCATACAAAAATATCGGTATTATTACGTTCTTTTGTTTATTATTTTATTTTTAATGGGACAATCTAATAATACGAAATTGTTACCTAAATACATGATTCAGTCCTACGTAAAGAGCATAAAATAATTAAAAATATTAGGCTATTTCGGGTTAAAAAAAAACGGGGTTCCAGCCCTGCTCTCTGCAGTTGACTGTAGGTACATTGGGGCGATTTCGAAAAAAAAAGATTTTTGGAATAACCTGCTGATCATAATTTAGGTTTTAGACCAATGTAATAATTATAATTATCTCATTAACCAGGCATATTATCTCCGGTTGTTCTCATCTTGTTAACGGCGAGTACTTCCACAGACATAATCTTGTAGCCAGAATTATTCACCAGCAGCTTGCCCTTCTATACGGCCTTGTGGACTGCGAAGTGCCGTACTACAAGTACTCACCTGCACCAGTTCTCGAAAATGGTCGTTCCACGCTCTATTGGGATCGATTTATCATCACTGACAGGACTATTGTAGCCAATAAGCCTGACATCGTGCTGATAGATCGATCGCAGTGCCGGGCCGTGCTCGTCGACGTCACCATCTCCCATGATGAGAATCTCGTGAAGGCCGAGAAGGACAAGTCCAGCAAGTACCTAGACTTAGCTCACGAGATAACCGCCATGTGGGATGTTGACTCGACGATCATTGTTCGTATAGTCGTGTCAGTGAACGGTCTCATAGCGAAGAGTCTCGACCAACACCTAGAGAGACTCTCGCTGGGTGGTTGGATCAAGGGTCAGATGCAGAAGGCGGTAATTTTGGACACGGCGCGTATAGTACGTCGGTTCCTCACTCTGCGGCCCTGACCACCGGCAGCTTGGACCCTGCCCCGCTGCCGGCGGCACCCTAGGTTAGGTTTTTTATAATGTGTTTATATATTTTTTGTAATGTTTTGTAAGTGTTTTTATATTTTACTTTTATACTCACATTGTAAAACCCTAACCTAAGGCCCTAATTGAATAAAGGAATAATTATTAATCATAATCAAACCCACTTCGGTTTTTTCTACAAAGAAGTCCCACAAATATAATACCGGTACATGTACAGTACCGGGACAAGTGCCAGCACTTCTTTTTTATTTTATTTTTTATTCATTACATTTCACAGCATAACAGTATTCCAAAGCAGTGTTCCTTGTTCTCTCGGTGTTGGCGACGTCCCAACTCTGATCTGCAATGCGTGCGAATCTTATTTTATCTTATCTTTTGAGTGACCCCTGCCTCCTTGCAACACCAAGTTAGTTATTCGGGTTGGAAAGCTAAACCCTAAGCCAAGGTATGTAAGATGAAGGACTGTAGGTACATTATGTGGTTATTAAGCTATTTTTGATCTTAACAAGAAGTCTTCAAGGTAAGTTTGGTTTGAAGGTGATGTAAAGTTTAAACCCCTTATTCATAAACGTCTACTAAAGTTGACAAGCCGATAATAATCGTTTGTCCCTTTCCGACGTATTGGTATGATGGAAAGGGACAAACGATTATTAGCGGTTCGTCAACTTTAGTAGACGTTTATGAATAAGGGGGTTATTAATTAAATGTGGAATACAATCATAAAGAAATATAAGTAAAGAAAGAGTGGTAACTCCATACATCAGTTTTATTACCAAAACGCGCGTTATTTCGTAGTCGACATCTAGCGTCAAGTAGCGGAATATATCAGTACTGCTAGTCAACAATAGATGTCTCGGTGAACAAAAACTCTTCAGGCCTGATTTAGACGGTGCGCGAACTCGCATGCGATTTTTGTTACATTGCGGACTGTTGGTTACGTCCAATTCAATCGATCGATCCAAAACCGCAATGTTATAAAACTCGCATGCGAGTTCTCTCATCGTCTAAATGAGCCCTAATGCTCAACAATTTTCAGCTAATATTATAACCGAATTACTCGAAACTCTATTTCAACTCCTTCTGCTTCTAATATTAGTTGTAAATTGTTTTAGAAGTAAATTTTTCGGCAGTAGCGACACTTGTGCCACCTGGTATCAAGTAGCGGTACTGATAGTTCCATTACTGGACGTTAGATGTCGACTACGAAATAACGCGCGTTTTGGTAAGAAAATTGACGTATGGAGTTACCACTCTTTCTTTACTTATTACTCTATGCATGAGTACAGTGTCAAAACTGTCATAATTATACGCTAAGTTTACGTAATTTACTTTCTATACATCTCGCTCGCACTAATATGTGAGTACCTACGAGCGAGATGCATCAGAAAGTAAGTTACGTTTTCGATAGCGTTTATGTCAGCGCCAAACTGGTGGTAGCCATGTACTAATACGTATTACAAGTCCTCTTTACGTCACATCGTTGTAAAAATGCCTTGTACGAAGAAATCATAAATTCCCTTAGTTGTACAAATCAGTTGAATGCTCTGTGTTTAACTTGAATTCAGCAATTCAGGCGCGACTGTTTCGACTTTTGTATTTCCAGAAACATATTCAGATCGCACACCGAGAACTAGCAAGTCGTAGCAAACTAGCAAACGTACCTACAGCTGTAGTGTCTAATTATTTTCCATCGTATTTTCACGGAAACATACGAACGTGTCTTGCTATTTCAGTCAGTCTCGGTACAAAAAGTACTGAGGTTATAGTAGCATGACAAATACAAACGTTTCCGAGAAAATATGATGGCAACTGGATTGTCCACTACATCTCTAGGTAACCTGTGAAGAAATACAAATGGTTTATTAGCAGTAATATGTCTTATGTCATTAGTCTTAAAGTCGGAGAAAATACGAGAGAGAACAATTACCTATGCACTGTAAGATGGTTGTAAGGTAAACTAGTGCTCGAGATGGTAATGCCCAATAGATGGCGCTGCTGTGCTGTCATTTGTATTGGCAATGACATGTACTGAGTGCAATGATTTTATATAACTACTAGCGACCCGCCCCGGCTTCGCACAGGTTAACAAATTATACACCTATAAACTTTCTCCAAGAATCACTCTAATGATAGATGAAAACCGCATGAAGATCCGTTCAGTAGTTTTTGGGTTTATCGCGAACAAGCAAACACACAAACAGACAGACGCGGTGGGGGACTTTCTTTTATAACGTATACATAGTGATACTCGTAGTGATAGATAGGCTATGTTTATACACGAGGAGCAGAAAAAATACTTCCATATTTATTTCATTATTTACCAATGAATCCGTTTTCGTTGATTAATTTTCTTATACCATTCATCTTTGTGTCGCTCGATGTTGATTTATAAGCTTGTCTCTTTCTCATTCCGTGTGCTTGTTAGCACGTGCATATTTCTCGCGTGCCCAAGCGCGAATGAAGAACATCTGTACAATTTGTATAATTTCACGCTTTCATTTTGGAACGCCCATAACTTATCCGGAGTTTTAATATCATTGGGAGAGTGACGAACGTTCGGACGTCTAACCAATAAGACGAGTAAAATCTTCTTCCTTTAAAAATGGCTTTCATCAATTTTATGACGATCTTGCCAATGTCTTAAAGTGCGCTCGTAGAGCATGACGTTGTTCGGTAGGTACTTACCAGCTATCACTTTACATAAATATCCAGCTATCACTTAAAGATAAAGATAAAAGATAAAAAGATAAAAAGATAAAAATAAGTTACTTTACGAGTAGGTACTAAAAAGTAAACTTACTTTTTAGTAAAGTGGTTGCTGGACTTTACAAATAAACATGATGGATTGCCGTGTGTTGAATAAATAATGATTCAAAGCATTTCAAGATTCATTCTTCATTAGCTGCATATTTTTACTTTAGTATAATCTATAAGCTATCAATATTAATACACTTACAACATGCATGAGCAAAAACTAGAAACAAATATTCTTAAGACGATTTGGCCATTTTGAAATTCAACCGGAAATCATGTGTGAAGTCATTCGCACTGTACGACTCTATATGGTCAAGGAATTCAATTTCAGTACCATTTCTTGCCTTGTCACAGTGACATTTTACATAGTATGAGGTCCCAATAGGAGTTTTATATTGATTGTCACTGTGACAAGGTACGTAATGGTACGGATATTGATTGTTTGACTGTACAGTCAAGTGTAAAAATATTGGTCCACACATCATACTGTAGAACTTATATGCACCCATATTTTACTGTGACTGACTGTGTACATTATGCGGTACCTTTGGTCAAAAGGTGAAGTTTTACAATTCAGTAACCTCAAAGCTTCCTCAGTACAGTGGAGAAGGTTGGAGGAGGCCTATGCCAAGAGGCACACCGAACTGCGGGACATTTTGTAGAAAACACGATAACATTTCAAAAAAGCTTTTAAACCCAAGGATCGGAAACAAAAGGCTATATAGATAGAACCTCAAAGCTCTAAAGTCTATTTCAATAGAACTTGCTAACTATGTAAACAAACCGCCATATTGAAATTGTCTCTGAATGATGAATTTACTAGTGATGGGCAAGACTCCTACTTACTACTTTACTAATGTCAAACCATATCGAATAATAATATACCAAAAGTAAAAAACAAGTAGTTACTAATTTTTAATTTGTTTAATCACGATCAGAAGACAAATTAGTACTCAAGAATGATGTATTGATGTATTTTATAACCGCAGCGGTAGGTACAGAGCGTGGGTTGGGTAGTGTGTAGCGGGTTTATATCACAAACTATAGTCACAACACTACCCATCATAGACAATTGTAGAATTTAAAAGAAACAAAACCGTCATTCCATCAGGTCCCAATAACCTGACTTATGAACCCATTTTAAACTTTTAATTAAATATCCAAGATACAGTTATATATTTATGTATTTTACGGAACGGACCGTTTCAATAGTGTATATGTGTATGGTTTCAATGGTGTTTGATGAGGTGGTGTGAAAATTCAAAGAGAAACAGTGATAAAACAAAGTTACCTTGTTTGTTTACATAGTTAGCAAGTTCTATTGAAATAGACTTTAGTCAGATTTCTATAATTATCCTAGTTCGTTGATACACTGGTTTCCTTGAATTCGTTTCCTCGTTTCGCTAGCAATAGCCCAGTGAACTGAGGCAGCCAAATTGGGTTACAGCGCGCCCTAATGGAGCTCCGCTGGACTCCGTTTTAACTGGAGCTGTGCCGGCTTGCGCGGAACGACGACACAACTTGTAGAAAAGAGGTTTTAGACACAAATACGTTTTTATTTATTTAAACTTTATTGCACAAAACATAAAAAATATATAATAATGTACAAATGGCGGACTTAATGCCTAATGGCATTCTCTACCAGTCAACCATCGGGCCACACAGAGACATGTAAAAATGATGCAAGGAGAACAGAGGAATTTATTAGAACAATGAAAAACAAATGAACAACTAATAATTCTGATAAACTACATATGGAATACACAAATAAAAATACTAGAATATATTTTTTGAAGAGACGATAAATCCTGAACAAATAATTAAACTACTAAAATGTGGGCCGATTTTTTTTTATTCAGCCATTATCCGAAATATACATACGCTACTTCACCATAGTATCTAAACAATAAATTGAGCTAAACTTTTAATTTGCTCGGCCCAATGCTTTAGGATCGGACAATCTTTGTCAGTAATTTCCTTTAGACTGCTTTCACTGACTGGTGCAGGCAACGGCGCAAGCTGACTCGAGGTCGTATCAAAATAAGACGGATACTATATCAAATTCATTTATCAGAATCGGCCTATGTCTGAATTGATGTATAAATACCTAGCTAATTTCATAAAAAGGCGCGCCGGCATTTATCAAAGCGCTTCTGTGCTCGTTCGAGATAAAGCCCGGATTATTTGTGGCTGGAAGTGACAATAAATCGTGGAGGTTGATTCGAAATTTTAGAATATTTACGGAATTTGTTAAGTAACGTAGTGGCACCATAGTCACCAACAGAAAGCTATACAATACATACATCACTGGCTCAGTGACCCAAAGAGGATCTTGGCCTCTGACACAAGAGAGCGCCACTCTGCCCTATTCCGCGCCACTTCGCGCCAGTTGCGTATTCCGAGGGCGGACAGGTCTTTTTCGATGGATGGAGGATGGGCGAGGATCGTGCTGTGAGATGAGCGTATGTGGGGCACCCGGGCGGAAAACGTTCGTCCGGGCGTCCCAGATACCGCTGGAGTGACGAACAGAAAGCTATAACTGACACTTTTATTTAATAAAGAAAATAAAGTTTTTTTTTTATATGGCAACACTGTGCAGGTAGTGCCGTCGTACCATCACCCATATACACCTGCAACACCAGAAGGGCTGCAAGTGCTTTGCTGGATATTAAGATGGGAGTGCACTCTTTACTTGAACATCATATCGGTCTGGAAACGCGGCGGGCTACAATTCACTCCACAGTTTAGGTGTACAAAATATAAAGTTTCTGAAATGCCAACCACCTAAAGGATGAAAATGATGAAAGGTAAAAATAAAGTGAAAAGAAGCGGCCGGGATTTCCGAACAATTCCTCAGAGCTCTAGATCCTCTTTATACATACTTCTTCTTCTTCTTATTCCACCTAGCGCTGCCCGGGCCTTTTCCAGGATCCGCTTTCCTACTTGCTTTCCTCCACTTTGCACGATCCCGAGCGTCGTCTCGTGTGAGCCCGTTTACGCTCACATCAGCTTTTACGACATCGAGCCATCGCTTTTTTGGTCTAATCCGGGGTCGGGGGCCGTCAAGGACTGAGTAAGGCATATGTTTCCTACACATGCGATAGAAAATGCAGACTGAGGGTAAATCTCTACGCAGCAATCGAAATTGAACTTTCATGAGACATACTCGTATTTAAAAATATTATTCGTATTTTATTCTTTTCGCCTCTAAGCAGCGTCAAGAATATTATTGATGTTCAATTGTTCATCTAGCAAATCTGTATCCGGGGCAAGCGGGAGGGGGCAATCAATCACCATCACGGAGAGTAAACATGTTTTGCGAGCTTGATTTGTACATCATGATGTAGGCATACTGCTGCCGCTGGATTATACGTATTGTTTAAAGAGGGAAACTAGATGAAGTTTACTATACTTACGAGCAATAGAAAATTGTTATTTTGGACAGAAAACCTTGTGTAAATTTCATTCGATAGCGTGACGGATGTACCCATTTGCGTTGTCTCTTTGATATCTGGTATATACAAATAGCCATAATGATTTAGTCCACTAAGGAATGGTTTAACGTGTTTCAAGATTAATTCTTCTTTAGCTGCATACTTCCACGTTAGGTAACTGCATAATTAGCTATCAATATTACACTAATAACATCATTCTTCTTCTTCTTCAACCGCGTTTTCCCGCCTAGCGTCAGGGTGCGCTTTCCTGCCCAATCTTCTCCACTTTGCCCGGTCTTCGGCATACTCAGGTGTGAGATTGTTCTCTTCCATGTCCGCTGTCACGACGTCCAGCCAGCGCTTCTTAGGCGTGCCGCGACCGCGTGATCTAGGTACACTAATAACAACATTATTGAGCAAAAAGGCCTTGCCTTTCGAAGTACAACTTCAATTCCAGACAATCAACAGACTGATAAAAGGTTATTTGGGAGTTAGAGAACATCATTTAACAAAACAATGGACTTTATAAATTAAGTACCTTTAAAGTCCAACGTAATCTAACTCCACGTAACAACTCGAACGACAACATAAATTCCAATAAACACCGTCACAACCATAATTATTTCAATTTAAAATGAACTAAGTTTAAATAGAAAGTATTTCAATCAGGCTTACAAAGACTTTGCACAAAAGGTGTTATCTCTCGTTTTATCTATTTCGAAATAGAGCCTTTGTTTCAAGCCTTCAATGCGAGGGAGGTGGTATACTTGATGCTGCTAAATTATTGTAGGGGCTGGTTGAAATTTTCTTACTTCCTCTCTGCCTTAAATTGAGGACTTTTCCTTTGGGCGCCGCTTTTACGTGCTGAATGTTTTTGTTTTGTAAAAATTCAACCTATTACCGCATATGGGGCCATATATGGCGCATATGATATTCAACTTTATTGACAGCTTTTAAATTTAAACAAATATTTTTAATGCATGCAGTAAGGGGTTAAGTTAACTTCCTATTTTAAATATTCGCCCTATTTACTCACATTTATAGACGAAATTTCCAGGCAAATATAAAGTTTTTCTGGAAGTCCGTTCGTTTGGCCAGGGGTAACACCCAGACTTCTGAGCTAAAATCAGTAAAAGACAAGAATGGAAGATTAGTGAATGAGGAAGAATCCATCTTAAAAAGATGGAAAGAGTATTTTGAAAGTTTGTTTGATAGAGAGGAGACAAACACGCCAATTTCGGAGTTGAATGAAAGCATTGAAAACGTGTCGGAGAATGAAGATAGTATTAGCATGGATGAAATTGTGAAAGCGTTGAAAGGAATGAAATCAGGAAAGGCTGCGGGATATGATAAAGTTTCTGTCGAGATGCTGAAAGCTGGACAAGGCATTGTAGCAAGTCAGTTGTATCGCCTTTTCAATATGTGCTTTAGAACCGGTCAAGTGCCCAGGGACTGGTGCAAGGCTGACATTGTACCTCTTTACAAAGGAAAGGGATCACAACTGGATTGCAAAAACTACAGAGGCATTAGCTTACTCAGCGTTGTCGGCAAATTGTATGCAAAGATATTGATTGAAAGAGTAGTGAAAGAAACCGATGAGAAAGTATGGGATGCTCAAGCGGGATTCCGAAAGGGTATGGGATGTACGGATCAAGTATTTTCCTTGCGATGCATAGCCGAAAAGTATTTGGCCAAAGGTCAAAAGGTCTATTGCGCTTTCGTGGATCTGGAAAAGGCTTATGACAGAGTGGTGAGGAATGAACTTTGGTCGGTACTGTCGATGTATGGATTGAGCGGCCATCTCGTTCAGGCACTGAAATCGCTCTATGAGGATTCCAGTGCTTGTGTGAGAGTAAACGGATCGTACACTGAGTGTTTTAGCATCGAGAAGGGTGTTAGGCAGGGATGTGTAGCGTCACCGTGGCTGTTTAATCTGTTCATGGATAGTAGTTTGCATGATTTGAGAAATGATGAATGTGGGCTGAGAATGAGTGGATTATCCGTCAAATGTCTTCTTTACGCTGATGACCTGGTATTGCTAGCGTCATCGGGTGAAGAGTTGCAGGAGATGGTAACTGGAATGCATGGGTTTTTTGAAAGGAAAGGAATGAAAATAAATGTAAGCAAGACGAAAGTAATGGTATTTGCAAAGGAAGAAAATATGACAGACTGTGAGATTTCGATTGGTCAAGAAAGAGTGGAACAAGTGAAAGAGTTTGTGTATCTGGGAACCCTGTTCACTAGGGACGGTAGGCATGATAAAGACATTGAAAGGAGAGTGAATGCTGGAAATCGTGTGAATGGGGCACTTAACGCTTTTATGAGCAGCCATAAAGTGTCGCAAAAAGCACGGTTGGCTGTTCATAGAGGAGTGTTGGTGCCTACACTTATGTATGGTAGCGAAAGTTGGGTATGGCAGAAGAGGCATCAGAGCCAAGTGAATGCAGTGTGTGGTGTGAGATTGCAAGATAGAATTAGGAATAGTGTGATAAGGGAAAAGTGTGAACTGAATGTAGATGTAGTGACAAAAATTAAGAAAGGTATGTTGAGATGGTTTGGACATGTGGAAAAAACGAGTGAAAGAAGGCTAACAAAGAGAGTGTATAAGGGAGAAGTGGAAGTTGGAGTTGGAAGGGGTAGACCTCGGCGGACTTTCTCTGATCAGATCGGGGAAATCCTGAAGAAAGGTCAGGTCAAGAGCACCCTAAACCGGCGAGCGTGTATGAGAAATGTTATGACAGTGAAGGAAGCGAAAGAGGAGCCATTATCTCGGGGCATTTTTTTGTAATATTTAATCTACATTTTACTGGCCTCAGATTGTCTGGATACCTTGCGTATACTGATATCCCTAGCACATACGAATTGACTTTGGTTTCTTCTTACATATAGTAATATCTCATAAATATATGTTGATACTGATGTTAGAATACCTAGGTTTTAAAAATGGTCCCTACAACTTTCCCTATACTTTGCGTTAGCCAAGATTCTAATTGCACGTTTCTGCATTTTAAGAACTCGCTCAAAATCTGTTTCGTTTCCCCAAAACAAGATTCCGTATAACAAGATTCCGTACAGTGAATTGATTAGATCAAGATCAGTATTTGAACCAGTCTTTTGACGCTATTTGCCCGATCGATGGCGGATTGCAATGTTCGGAAGGCTGTCAACGGGCTGATGGATCCGGGAAATATATTTGGTAAAGCTACGTTTAATAGTAAAGCATTGCCTACACTAAAGGGTAACTTTTATATCTGTGTGGTGGTCAAAAATAGTGGGTTCAAACCTCGGATGTTGCTATAGAGCAGAGAAATCGTTGTCGATAAAGATGAAGTTTCGTTAGGATCTATATCATACACAGTGAAAATTTCACGATAATTGAGAATTTACGACCTGTAGAGGAGAACATCCGGACATACGAATGCATTTTTGCCCAAGCTGAAACGGAGACCTTCGCTAACGCTCGGTCCTCGGTCAATAAGTACAATATAACAGAGATACAGTCTTTGGGATTAATGATTCAATTAAGAGAAGTAAATGTTCTCAAAAAAAAATATTATGGTTGTCTGTAAAGTCGGTTTACGGACGATAATTTTGCGTGATAACGTCATAAAAAAACATTACCATTACATTACGTAACGTTACCATGGAGATCGGCCCACAATGTGACACTTTTTCGTGCATGCTACCGGTGTTCATCGATTTATAAGACGTTATCATGTCAAAAGGCAATTGGAAAACGAGATGGTGAGATGAATGACGCATAATGTACTTAAGAAATAGCCGCAAATTTCAACCTTTTTGTTTTATCATAGCTAAAATCACAAAAATAGCTTACACAAACTTAAAAATTACAAATGTTGTTATTGTAAACCAGCCTTTATATTCCTCCGTATCCGTTAATTTATGTGAAGCGTTTTATTGTCTAAGAGAACCGTTTGTCTGATGGGCGCAAATGAAAAGTAATGATTAATCCTTATATTCCGAGTTTCAATCCAGGCTTTGGTTAATGAGTTTCTGGAGGGGGGGGGTTACATTCAAATTGAAGACATTGTGTATAAAAAGAGAAGAAAATCACTAAACCTTTTCAGCTACCACCAGTTTGGCTTGAGTGAGATGTATAGAATGTAAATTACGTAGACGTTAGCGTATATGTCCTTTGTTATTTACCAGTCGCTTTTCGGTGAAGGAAACCGGACTTATTCCAATAAGGCCTAGTTTCCCCTCTGGGTTGGAAGGTCAGATGGCAGTCTCTTTCGTAAAAACTAGTGCTTTCATCAATTCTTGGGATTAGTTGCCTAACGGACCCCAGGCTCCCATGAGCCGTGGCAAAAAGCCAGGACAACGCGAGGAAGAAATATCGTACGTAATATTTGACGTATCTTAAGGTTCGAATCGGGCAGCAAGACTTGCTACGTAAGGTTCGGTCCTGACTCCGCAAAATGAAATACCCGCTACGAGTAGATTGATTGATTGTAGGTACAGTTTGATTCAGCAGCAGATTGTGCAGTGTGAGAGTTCTGAACCTTAGTAGTTTTATATATTTAACCCTTAGAGCATTTAATAACTGAAGTCGACTTTAAGAGCTTACCCCCTCTGCTGAAAAACTTGCTTAATTGTGCAAACTTTTGTATGGACTGACATTGCTATTTGTACGTTACGTACAAATCATGTAGCAATACATTGACGTCCCCTCCCCCGCAAAAATCGGCAGACTGTTTCGTACAGAAAATGACAGCCATGATGTCTCCGGTTACTAAATGCTCTAAGACTTAACCAAATTGGAATAAAAGAGAGTGATAAGTAGGTATACAATTTTCTTATGAGATTTTTATATGCTTTCATAAATGTATTCCGCTGATGCTATTCTGTACAGATCACATTTTTCAGCAGATACTTGTGAAATTTTCTGAACAGGTTTGATAGAGTTAGAACAAGAAAAGTCTGCAACGATTTTGATAGCACACGCAGTGCAAGTGTTATGTTAAAAGTCAAACTTCAATGATATTATGAGATATAAATAACACTTGCACTGCGTATGCTATCAAAATCTTTGCAGACTTTTCTTGGTTATTATTATTCACATTCACAACGACGGGACTTAATCGGGTAAAATCATCAGCATCACTCTTAATCGCGCGCCGAGAAGATGTTGATGTCAACGGCCAGTCTTCTCCGAGACCACGGGGACAACGCCGTCCTCAAAACGTCGGAGGTAAATTTAAAACTTAATTTTACGCGATTTATTTCCGTCGTTGTGAATAATAATGAATAAAAATAGTGAAAGTTTAAATCAGTGTTTTCTTGGTTTAACTTTAATTGTATTGATTATTTTCACACAATTTTTTTTGCAAGTTACGGTGTATCTTAAGTTCCACAGCTCACAGATCCACTGTTACATTATTTATTTATAACCACTTTGGCTCGCCTGTAAATTTTCTCATTTCCTTTACTGGTACAAGTTTGCCAGCTTCCCCGAAATGAAAGCAAGCCAGAGCTAGTGTAGGTATTTATTTAAACTAGCTATGATTAAAATACTTACATCAAATTGTGTACCTAATAATTATTATTTTCAATTATGTAATTATATCCAGAGGGAATACGTTTGTATGAAAAGGCTATTTCGCGCGGGTCCTCCACTTTCGTCTTAAGATGAAAGGGGACGACCGTCTCGAAACCGTTTTCGAGGCGGTGGTCCCCTTCGAAAAATTTCCTCGTCAAAGTCAAACGTGGGGGCATAGCTATGGTTAATACTCAAACATATAACATATTCAAAAATATTTTCCATAATGTCAACATCCAGAGAGGAAAATGGGTACTACGTTTGTATAGAGAAACGGCCGTCGTTCCTCTTAAAGCGGATCGTCTAACCGCCATGCGTCTTAAGGGCGTTTTTGCGTACGCCTGGAGGTGAGCTTGTGAATTTGGTCCAAGGCATAAACTTAAAGTCGGTATCGTCTTGGGTCGTCCCATTCGTTTTTCGTCAAGTTCTTAAATTAGTCCTATTCTGCTTTGGTCACTCATTCTACATTGAATGCCACCGACGATTGTGACCAATGTAGAGTGAGTGACGAATGCAGAATATGACTAATTTAAGAACTTGACGAAAAACGAATGGGACGACCCAAGACGATACCACTTCTTAAGTACCTACAGAGATGTTAGTTTCGTAATAAACACGACTTTCACTCATAATTTGAACTGGAATGGGTCTTAATAATCGCGTGCAATACTGACGAGGATTTGTATGTTAATCTACCTATTATTAGAATACTCATGCCTATGTTTTTTTTAATAGCCTGTTAATCTTATTATTTTTTATTTTAAATTTATAAATATATTAAAAAATATATTAGATGACATCTTTACACAAATTGACTAAGCCCCACGGTAAGCTCAAGAAAACTTGTGTTGTGGTTACTCAGACAACGGTATACATATAATATATAAATACTTAAATACATAGAAAACAACCATGACCCCGGAACAAATATCTGTATCATCATAATACAAATAAATGGCCTTACCGGGATTCGAACCCGGGACCATCGGCTGTCATTTATGACGATGATGATGAGAAGATAAACATAATTTTCTTTGACAAATATAGCAAATTTATAGTGTAATTTTCATCTTGAAATAAAGAAATCTATGTAATCTAATCTATATATAGTTAGTTTTTTTAGCATTAGAAATAAGGTAAACAATCTTGATGTGTCTATTAATTAAAAAACACATTTTAAAAATAAGTTACGGCAAATATGTAACAATTATGAATCTAATACGATCATTTATATTCTTCTGTTTTCATAAGTAATAGTTACTGATTTTTAAAAAGCGTTTTTCAATTAAAAGACATGTCAAGATCGCTTACCTTCTTTCAAGTTCTTTCTAATGCTACAAAAAACGAACTATATCCCACTGCTGGGCCTCTCCCCTTTATTTCCACGATTCCCGTTGTGTAATGTGTTGGTTGTGTGTACACCTGATGTTAAATAATGAAAGCCGAAAATAATAAAAAAGATGCATCCATCCGCTCTCTCTCCCCCCTCGCGCCGCAGCCCCCGCTAAAATTAATTACATTTCTGATGGAGCCGTAATTAGTTATTAGGTATTTTCGTGAAACTACGGCTGAGCCGAGCCGACGTAATGGTAACGCTGACTGATCGTTTTAAACTCTAATGGTTTGTTCCTGTTCTTGTAGATGGCGTTAGTGGTGGGCTAGCGGTAAGAGCGTGCGGCTTTCAATCTAGAGGTCGCGGGTTCAAACCCCGGTTCGTTCCAAAGAGTGAGTGAGTGAAGAGTGAGTGAACCAGTGTCGTCTGCATTCGTGACCTAGGGATGTAGTGAACAATCCTTGGCCATCGTATTTTCATGAAAGCTCACTGAACATGTCTTGCTATTTCAGTCAGTCTCAGTACTAAAAGTACTGAGGTTGACTGAAGTAGCATGACAAATACGAACGTTTACGAGATAATACGATGGCCAAGGATTGTCCACTACAGCCCTAGGTCACCACCTAGGAAGGACTTTTTAACAATGGGTTATGTATTTGACTCTTAGCGCCACTTGCACCATCCCACTAACCCGGGTTTACCGGTTAAACCTGGAGTTACCATGGTTACCAGTACGATATGACACTGGGTTAAAGGTTTAACCGGTTAACCCCGGGTTAGTGGGATAGTACAAGTGGCGCTTAAGGTATTAGGTAAGTTGCAGGGACTAGTAGGTATCAAGTGTCGTAATACGGACGAAATCGTATTAAAGTAGTGCTCGAGTGGCACTGAGCGACACCTTATCTTATCTTATTGTTTTCGGGGGCCCTTACGGATACACTTCGACCCATAGGGATCTTTAGTGCAATTACCCCCTAGAGAAGATCCGTCAACTACTCAAGAGCTTTTCCCACCATATCCATGTGTCGGATGATGGAGCTCATGGGTAGCGTTTTAAAGTCCTTTGGGTGCCTTTGGTTCTAGATATCCTGCTCCAAAGTCCTTCATTCTTTGTCTGGCGAGGACGTGACATTCACCCATTAAGTGTTTGACAAGAGCGGTGTCCCTTGACACAGGTATCTTGTATACTTAAAAAGAGACACCAGCCTGCATATTGTTAAGCTACTTATTAAGTTACTGAATAAATCATTTTTTATTTTTTTATTTTCTGTCTCTTCCTCTTCGCCACACTGACCGACACCAATGTAAATCAAAATATTATGTTCCGGCTATCATTAATTCACGACTAAATCCCTCTTGTCCGTCCGTCAAATTGTTTTCATTTCACGGAAATCGCAACCGAAAGGCCCCATTAGCCGTCCCACTTAAGCGCTCTCTAATTCAAATTTATGAGAGCGCACACAAATTGCTAAGCAACTAATGTTATTATCAAACAGACATTAGTGTATTGCCCGGTCTTTCATTAATCATTTACGACCGACTGCTTTTTGAAAGCTTGTTCTTGATACTTAACGAGTGTATGTCGGCCTAACCAGTTTAACACTTTCAGTGCCAAGCACCCCATTTCCAATACAAAAAGAACCCACGTGGGATGCGTTTGGTAAACACTAATAGAATCACTTAATTTACCTATCCTCGCTCACAGCAGCTGAACGGGACATTATTCTATTGATTTTGCTAAGCGCCCTCATACATCTCTGCTGGTGGAGTCGCAGCCTAAGACGACAGTGGACGATCGTGGCTTCTTCATACAAATCCGAATTAGGTACCTATATGGACGTTAGGTCGTAAGATAGATGGAAATAGCACATTCCGATACAAGTGCGAAAAATAGGAAGGAGCAATGCCGAAATCACGAAAAAAAATTGGCTGGTTCATACATTCCGGCTGATGCCGCTGATTTGTATGGGCCAGCCAAATTTCTTTCGCGATTTCGGCATTGGTCCCGTAATAAAAGTTGTTACCTATGAAGTCACTGCGCAGAGTATGACTGGTGGTTAATATGTCGTCCTGTATTATGTAGCTTTTGGAATATCCCCTGTTTTATCCAAAAAGCCCCATGTCTCCAACTATCATACTAACATATGCTCTTTTGTTTTTGGAAGAGCTCAATACCGATCCTAATGGAACTGCCCATTTGCAATCAATGAAACTACAAACAAACAATAATTAAATAGATGATCTTAAAAGTTTGGTTGTTCTTGGTTTGATTACTGATTTTCGGCTGTATTCGAACTTAGATAGAATCAAGTCAAGTATTATGGCTAGATACGATATGGATTAGATATGTCGTTAATGCAGTTCTAATATTCAAAACTCTGGTAAAAATATAGCGGATATTTACGATATTTTCAGACCTTTTTTAAGTAATCTTGTTAACAAAACACAATTTAGCACAATAACTCTCCAAAGCTTATCTGATCCCACGCGACTACAAAAATCATGAAAAAAAAGCGTTCCTACTTTCATCAGTTTCATGACCACACAGCATCAAGCCAAAAAGACGAAAACATACAAAAAGTCATCGAAATATACGCCCTTTTAGAAATGCGGCGTCAGCAAAAAATTCTAGAAAACATGTACAATATCGCTCAGTCATCAATCCAGCTGTCATTTCACATTGTCAGTGGCCATATTTCACTTCCACACTTATTTCTACAATCTCTTATAAACATTGTTGTTAGAAAATGTACCACAGTGCGTACAAAATAAGACTCAGGTACAAAAAAGCAGAGAATGGTGGATATTTGCAACAAAAAGAGGGTAGTTTGAAACGCGATGGACGCACTATCCATCTCATGTCTCACGGGATACACGGTGTTACATATTACAATAGCTTACATTATTTGGGAAAACCGGTTTAAAAAGTGTTACTGAGATCCATAAGTACCTACCAATTCGTATTTGCAGCTCATGTGTACTTGGTTTCACGAAGTTGGACTCTTAAGCATTTGGAAATAAGAGCCGAAACTAATTGCAGTTGTTTTTAGATAGAATTTTCTAGCATTTTCCCGGTACCTTGTAGCTTTGAGGATATTTTGTTTCAAAGCAAATGTACACGCATGGGATTTTCATCGGTGTGGCAGTTTTTCAGCCAGTTTTGAATTTGAAAACAAATGAAATGGTTTTCATAGCTTTTTTCAGGTAAATAAATGACTAATAAGTTCAATAAAGCGATATTTTAAGTAACCTATTCTTTGTTAACATTTTATCTGAGGAAATAAAAAAGATAGTACTATCCTGGTGTTTCTTCATTACTAACTCACATTTATAGACGGGTCTAAAGCGAATTTTATTCAATTACCTTGATTTACCGACGTTGCGACACAGGTTTCACTGGTCGTGGTCGCGGCTGACTGATGTCCCAGCAAAATATCAAAACAGAGATTTGTGCAATTACCCGACGAAAAGTGTATGGAAAAGTGTGGGGTAGACATCACATTTTCAAACAACCCACTACACATAATGTTAATTATTGTCAATAGTCCGACACATTATGTGTAGTGGCGTTAGACCCGTCTATAAATGTGAGTTAATATGTGTTCAAAACGCGAAAGTTTAAAATATTATATTTCTTCATTATTCACCACAAGAGCTTAAATTGAGGAGTACATCGAACACCAACTTTAATCTTCTTAAACCATATTAGCTCCCTTAAATCAATATCATCTCAATGCGTTCATATTTCCTAAAAACATTTTAATTTGAATACCACACGACTCACACCCTCCTCGCGGCCCGATTCTAACAATCCTTATAACATGTCACAGCGATACGATACTGAATACTGACCTGACATTCTTTCAACTTAACACGTCACTTTCGACCCTGGCATATCAGCATCGTATCGCTGTGACATCCTATAACCATTGTTCGAATCGTGTCGTCGGTCGTTTAAAATATACTTTATCATATATTATCCCACATCATAATGATTGACGGTTAGACCGGGCCCGGATATTTTTTCCATTTGAAAGCTCAACCTCAATCAAAAGGGGACGTTCGAAGCTTTTAAAAATGGAATCAGTTATACGTTATATACGGGTAACTTATGCGGCTGCGTTAAAAGCTCGTTGGATTTTATTTTTATGTTATTTTACTTGACTTTAAAAGCCTTTCCTTTAGTAGTTTAACTTATTCCTCGCATTATCCCGGCTCTAGGGAGCCTGGGGTCCGCTTGACAACTAATCCCAAGAATTGACGTAGGCACTAGTTTTTACGAAAGCGACTGCCATCTGACCTTCCGACCCAGAGGGGAAACTAGGCCTTATTGGGATTAGTCCGGTTTCCTCACGATGTTTTCCTTCACCGAAAAGCGACTGGTAAATATCAAATGATATTTCGTACATAAGTTCCGAAAAACTCATTGGTACCAGCCGGGGTTTGAACCCGCGACCTCCGGATTACAAGTCGCACGCTCTTACCACTAGGCCACCACTTCTTTCTCCTTTAGTAGTTTAACGAGGATATTATAATCTCCCAACTGTGGTTCAAAATTAACTGGATAGGTTGCGACTAATATTTGAATTCCTTAGTTCTGAGGCTACATAATATATGTAGTGCGTAATTGTTTTCCATCGTATTTTCTCGAAAACGTTCGTACTTGTCATGCTAGTTCAGTCAATGTCAGTACTTTTTGTACCGAGACTGACTGAAATAGCAAGGCACGTTCGTACGTTTCCGTGAAAATACGATGGAAAATAATTATACATCACCTGTGTACATCGTTTCGTTAATGGCGGAAAACATCCAGCACGGATATCATGGTTGCATTTTATCACTTGTCATGTCACGCGTCACTTTCGTTTCATACTTGTTAGAACGTGACAGGCATGGTGACCGATGATAAAAAGGCGACCATAATTAGCCTTCTGAAAATACTAAAGGTAACATTTAATATAGGTAACACTTTAAACTCTCGCGTTTTGTATACATATTTAATTACACAAACGGGTCTACCGCGATATAATTTCTTTGTTTTTACCTTAAATTCCGACGTTTCAGCTGAGTTGCACCAGCTGTGGTCACGGAAAGACCACACCACCAACCACCACCAGCTGAAACGTCGGAATGTAAGGTAAAAACAATGAAATGATATCGCGGTAGACCCGTTTGTGTAATTAAATATAACATTTAATAAGTAAGTGTTGAACTTGTGGAGCATAAGTTGTAGTTACAATATATATAGTTGGTTAGTTGTGTTACGATACTGAAAAGTTTATTATATTGTTTAATTTCCGTTAACCTACCCTTTTTTTTTTGAACGTTCGAAATTGGCAAAATTGTTGATACCTTTATATTTATTACATAATATTTAAAACTTTCGCGTTTTGAACACATATTAACTCACATTTATAGACGAGTCTAACGCGAAATTTAATCAATTACTTACCTTTATTTACCGACGTCGGGTAGTTGCATAAATCTCTGTTTTGACATTTTGCTGGGACATCAGTTAGCCGCGACCACGACCAGTGAAACCTGTGTCGAAACGTCGGTAAATAAAGGTAATAGACTAAATTTCGTGTTAGACCCGTCTATAAATTCCACAGGTTGACGCTGGGGTTCAGGTTGACGCCGCGTACTTTGACTTCAAGAAAGCATTCGACATGGTCGATAATGATCTCTTGTTGTCAAAGATGGCGGCGGTGGGCTGCACTCCCAAGTTGCTACGGTTCTTTGCTGACTACATGAGGGACAGGCAACAATACGTGGAGTACGCGGATTGCAAGTCTCAGCCGTATTTCACCAGAACCGGGGTAAGTCAGGGTAGTAACTTGGGGCCGTTGGAATTCATTATTATGATTAATGATCTACCAGAGGTGGTCAGGGACGCTAAATGCCTGTTGTTTGCAGATGACATTAAGTTGCTCTTGGCAATCGAAAATGAGGCAGACTGTGAGCGTCTCCAGCGGGACATAGACAGAGTGGTGGAGTGGAGCCAGAGAAACAAACTGCATTTTAACGTAGATAAATGCGTTTCCATAACATTTACTCGGTCCAAAACACCTCTCAACCACAGCTATGAGATAGCCGGAGCTCAGTTGAAAAGAGTGGAGTCCGTGAAAGATTTGGGAGTGCGCATGCAGAGCAGCTTGTGCTTCAGGGACCATATTGTCGGTGCGTGTAAAAAGGCGTTCAGGATTCTGGGCTTTGTACTCCGCAGAGCAGTAGGCTTCACAGACATAAAAGCCATCGCTGCGCTGTACAATGCTCTAGTAAGAAGCCAATTAGAATTTAACGCTGCAATATGGGCTCCGCATGAGGCCAAATACAACATCATGATGGAAAGGATACAAAATAAGTTTACCAGGTACTTATACTGGAAACGGTATGGTGTGTATCCTTTCTATCCGCTGATGTATCCCACACTTTTTGTGATTGGCATGGTCGGTTACGACAAACTAGAAACTCGCAGGGATCTGGCGCTCGCGTGCTACTTGCTTCGGGTTCTTCGTGGTAGTATCTGCAACCCAGACATTTTACAAATGTTTAAGCTGTGCGTGCCGGACAGGTACACCGAGCGGCGGCGGCAACCGCCACTGCTGGCAGAGCCAACCGGCAGGACGAATCTGCAACGTAAAGCACCTCTCAGCCGTTCTATACACATTTTGAATCTGGTTGCCGATAAGACAGATCTTTTTTATTGCCCAATGTGGGAATTGTCAAAAACCTGTTTATATGTATTGTGTTATGGAATGTAATGGATTGAAATTGTAATGAAATATTGAAATTTAAATTGACTTTATTGTGTATTTGTTGTATATGAAATTGTAATATATTGAATTTTTAATTTAAAGTATTTAGTTAAGTAGTAATAAGAATTATTTAATTTAAGGCACTATTGTATTAGGGTTACCTGTAAGGATAGTTGCTGTATTTAATAATAATAATAATAATACAGGGCAGCTTGTGGCGAGCTGTTGGGGAGTAACGACCCCACGGACCCGAGTGCTCCCGAGAGTCGGTCAGGGTCTCCGTCTCCGGCGTGTCTTCGTCGGTCGGAGTGGACCCCAAGGGGACCCGCAGGACTCTCAACTCTGGCTTGCCTTCATTGGCCGTCCAGAGAGGAGTCGCTAGAGCTATATGCTCCAGGGGTGGAAGTGTTAAAGGGCATAACGCCGCGAGTAACTTCGGAGAAAGCGCAGCACCACCTCTCGACACCCCTGAGCCGCTCATGCCGGTGTTGCGCCTGGCCGTCTTCACGATGGCGCATCAGGTGCCCATCTAACGAGTGGCGAGTCACCACCTGCCTCGATAACACTGTATAACACAATGTTATGGCAGGTGTCCGGAACTCTTAGCAATAACCCAGATTTATTTTCCACCCAAATTTAAACCATAGACCAGGACTCTTTCCATTTTTCTATAATAGCTCCCAATGCCTGCTGAAACCGGTTTACGGGTATCTATTTATGTACCCGTGAATGGGTTCCAGCAGGCGTTCTACATGACATCAAAGCTCTCCAAACGGCCTCTACGTGTTGGATCTATATCCCCACGCACGCCTTATAAATGACCGGGCTTAAAAACCCGAGAGTTTGTAACGGAGATACAAATAATAATAATAATAATAATAATGTTTATATATTTTTGTTATGTTTTGTAAGTGTTTTTATATTTTACTTTTATACTCACATTGTAAAACCCTAACCTAAGACCCTAATTGAATAAAGAGAATAATAATAATAAATGTGAGTTAATATGTATTTATAACATGTTATTATTTTTACACAATTCTTACAATAAAATATTATCTTATCTTATCTTTTTTAAACCTATAAACCCTTTAACGGCATAAAGGTTGTTTACGGCCCTTTTACTCGTAATATAAGTCGTTAGTTCCCTAACGGACACAATCTTCATTTTCTCGTATACGAGTACACCCCATTTGCTGGATAACCTTGGAGATTGCTCGTGTTATAAAGAGTTTAGTAATACCACTTAATCTAGTTGAGTGTTCTTAACTTAGTTTCAAAAGGCTTCGGAGCAATAAGCTAAATTTCAACTTAATTGACATTGAGGGTTATAAAAACCATAAAGTATAAGTAAAGAAAGAGTGGTAACTCCATACATCAGTTTTCTTACCAAAACGCGAGTTATTTCGTAGTTGATATCTAGCGTCAAGTAGCCGAATGTATCAGTGCTAGTCGAAAATAGATGTCGCGACGAACGAAAACTCATTCCCAACAATTATCAGCTAATATTATAACCGGATTAACCGGAACTCTATTTTCAACTCCTTCTGCTTATAATATTGGTTGTAAATTGTTTTAGCAGTACATTTTTCGTCAGTAGCGACACTTGTGACATCTGGTGTCAAGTAGCGGTACTGATAATTCCACTACTTGACGTTAGATGTCGACTACGAAATAACTCGCGTTTTAGTAAGAAAACTGATGAACGGAGTTACCACACTTTCTTTACTTATATTTCTCTATCATAAAAACAGAAATTTATGTCATTGCCAGATCTTAGAATTGACCATTTCATGATGTGGCAATCAAAGGGCGATTGGCGGTCAAAGGGACTGGACTAGGAAAAAGGCATTCTCAGTACTATGTGGTATGTGGTGTATGTGGGTGGGTGGCGTTATTTACGCTTTCTTGATGGCATTTAAGGGGTTAAATTACACGTAACGGACGAAACCGGATAAACCTAAATTCTAACAAATCAAATCATTGAATTTCATATCCCTATGTGGCTTTACGCGAGTGTACACTTAATTTAATTTTACGACCCTTCAAAGGTAAATCTGGTAGGTAATGTTTTAAAAACGTTTCAGCGTGGAAACCCAATGATTATTAGATGCATAATGATTTCAACATAACCTTATCACGCGAGAGGACCGCCGATTTTTAGGGTTCCGTACCCAACGGGTAAAAAGGGGACCCTATTACTAAGACTCCACTGTCCGTCTGTCTGTCCATCTGTATGTCTGTCACCAGGCTGTATCTCATGAACCGTGAAATTTTGCAAAAACTACCGCCTACAGCTAGATTAGAACTAATGGCTTGAAAAATACATGATCAAACGAAGTTCAAAGTGAAGTTCGATCAGTATTATATGAGTAAGCTTCATTCGAAGATTATATAAACTTGTTTATTTGTACCTGTAGCTATGAAGGTCAGTTACACATATCCCGCAGCCACACTTACGTTTAATTTTTAGAGTAGATTACCTCAATTATCTGCTACAATAACGAATAAACAAATTCCTGTCCAGTGTTCCTCTAACAAGCCCCGTCTAGTCCACATGTGTGTTCCCACACCGTGTTTATGCATCTCATCAGTATGCAACTATGCATAGTATGCATGCGTCCGTTTGGCTATGACACGGTGTGTCTTGGATTGAATCAATTTCTCGAAACTCCGACAACAGGCGTCTATAGAATGACCAAAATAGGTTAACAAGTTTTTGTTACGAATATTTTTCTCACAATCCTGTATTTAATAAAACGTTTCTCAATAGTATTGTGGCAAAATGTGGCAGTGAAAAGTTGTTAAGGTTTTCAAGGTTCACTACGCTGACATACCTATTATAAATATATTAAGAACGGGTCACTCACGTATTTTAAGTCGAAAAACGCTCGACATGTTTCACTCCGTACCGAAGAGTGTCATCAGAAGCTTGCGTTGACGGTGCGTGATCCGTTCTTAATATATTTAATATGTCTGTGCCTCATGGAAGTTTTGTTATTAAAATTTAATGACACCTGAAACTGACAATTTTCTGCACATTATCGAGTAGACAATACATTATTGACTTGTAGGCTAAGGTGATGGAGTCTCATTTAATCCCGCTCTGAGTATGAGCGGCTGCTATGGCTCCGCCATTTGGAAAAATTTACAAAATATGAATCGACAAAAAGTCCACAATAAAATTAAATTAAAATTAAATTAAATATCATTTATTATCAGGCAACTAAGGCCCATAGATACATACCTTACAAAATAACATACATACAATAGTAAAAATTATTTCGGCGACACGGCTACACTATAATTATCGAATCTGCTTGCAACAGAAATGCGAGAAATGTAGAGAAAAACAGCCTTGTAGTATATATAAGTATGTTGTCCATAAAATTACCGGATTTTTTTCTTGGACTCGAAAGTCTCCGTTGACTGGTCTTTAGCCGAATCAAAACCCCTTTCACACATGGCTGCTTTTTCACAACCCCCGTAAACCGCTAATCTACCCGCTTAAGAAACCGCATTAAGTAAATTAGTACCCTTTACCACCCCCTTATCAAATGTATGGACACACACATCAAAAGCTTAATATAAATGAGTTTGGAGTTGATTATAGGCGTTATGTGGGGTATTGAATAGGGGTTATATATTGGGTCTATTTAACAAATTTAATGATATCTAGGTATATTTGATGAATCAACTTAGACCTTACTAAATATCTACTACTAGTATATAAAGGGTATACTTATCAAGTATTTAACCGTACGACATATACAGGGTGAAATTGTGATTTCTCACCTTACTTTGAGGGGTGGATATCTCTAATTCGTTATCAAAAAAACATAAACACAGGGAAACACAGGGAATCCTAGTTCAGGCACATGTAAACTATTACTATTTTTAACCCTTAAACAGGCCTGACGCATTTTTTACTTTTGATTACTGATTCGGGTAGGTAATAGCTTAAAAATAAAAGTAATTTCTTGATTTTTTTTTAATACCCCTAATTCAATTTAAAAAACCCGGTGGTTTTTATATGCCCACTGCTCGTGACCAATGGTGTTAGCCTTGTTAGCCATACAGAGTAGTTTTAAGAGCAAGTCATGTGCACATCACATTTACACTTGCGTCACAAAATGCACTAACTGCCAGCACTTTCTTGGCTCGCATGGGTGTCGTGGCTCGTAAGATTGACCGTTGAATAAATATTTAATCTAAAAACCAAAGGAAATTATATTACTTTTGTACTATGAGGGTTCATTCATAGTAATGAATTTTACCCTTAAATGTCATGTAAACTCCCTGCAGGGCAGAGGCCACTTATAAACCACTCGAACGTGCCCCAGACGGGCAGAGGGTTCATACGAACCACAAACTTTTAGATCGAATATTTTATCAGAAAACAATAACTAAGGTAAGTTTTGACTTACTACACATACATTATCTAATAATCTACCATAAAAATACAAAACAAAATACTTACAGTACTTTTTTTCGGCGTAGCGAACTTATAGAGCGGGAGAAACGTACAAAAACTGCCATTTGTTGTCGATTTGAACTTGACAACTAAATTTTCAAAGAAGTTTGTTTTGACACCTGTAATTTTTTTACGTTCCGATATCACCCACTTAATAGACTTTACGGCAATGACATTTTGCGGTCGTTGTATTTACTCAGCTCGCCAAAAAAAAATCATTCGCTATGTGGTACTTATAGATACACAACCTGTTTAAGGGTTAAGTCTTTGTTATATGAATGTAACCATGAAATACGTGTTTTTTGAATAAATTATGTTTATGTTTATGTTTTATAAAAATTTATTCAGGGACCATACTTTTATATCCGAAATTCAGGCTTCGTCAAATATACACGTGTGTAGGGTGGATATGTAGGTCATACTGAGCAACTTTTACTATGAAGCCAACGCCGAAATCTAGACAAAAAATCAGCTGTTCTATAGAAAACATTCACTCTGATTCATCGAAATGTATGAGACGGCAGATTTTTTTCAATTTCACAATGTACTTACTATTATATTATCTCTAACTAAACATATAAGGGAACCCCATCACAGAACTTCCGAACATTTGATTACTCCCGCTTAAATTTATCACCCGGCTTCCGCAAATCCTTTTCGCGTTTTAACTTTTTTATCTGGAAACTTCATATCGTACGTTATATCCGTTTATATCGACAGGACGATATATCACCCTGCACCGTTACACATCGCCCCACTTATATCACCAGCTATATCGACCGTAAGGGACCGAATATCGGTGAAAACTTGTTTTTAAGTAATAAAATTTTTGTAGTGCTTGCCTCGATAAAAAACCAATCATTCTTAGACTTGTCAGTTCAGTTCATCCGTTTTCTTGCTTTGGCGATTTTTATTTTTTTGAGTTAATGAAGGTATTTAAAATCTGTGAAAGCAATTTTGTTTATTAGATAAAATAAAAGAATGTTTTCCTTAAGTAAAATGAGCTAACTTGAGGTTTTAAGGCACTTTCCCTCCAAGGACCATTATTTTTTTCCACACTGTGTAAATTTATTCTCATTTACGTGGTGTCTAATCTTGCTTGGTATAAATATGGTATTTATACAAAAATGTTATTTGATCGCCCGATGAAAATAAAATTGAAATTTTGCGATGACTTTTACGCGGACGAAGCTGAGTCTATTCAATAACAATAATTATTAGATAGTGATAAGTTATAACAGTATAATTAACTTACTATCATTACCAATAACAAACCTATTATCTCTCAAACTACGCCAGATTACTGAATTGAACACAGATTTCTAATTAATAATTATGCCAAACAAGCATTGCCAAAGGCAGTTGTCTGACCGGTGATTACCAACGAGTAGACTAATACATCAAAAATAATAATTCACAAAATTACATTAAATCACCATTTAATGGTAATTAAAAAGACCCCTTTGATAAACTTTGTATTCCGCAAATATATCACTTCATAAATAGTCACTACTTACCTAGATTAAAAATAAATTCTCAAATGTTTCAATTTATAAACTAGGTATTACAAAAAAATCATAATAATAGGGAATAGAATCAGGCGTTACTTTGCGGAAATCCATATTAATTAAAACCAAAATATTACTTTGCTAATCCGCGAAAAGATAACGTGCTAGTCAATCAGTGCTGACCCGTTATACTTACTTGCGTATTTTTTACATGCAATTAATGTACCCACCCTCCCACCGCAAAAATATATACGCAAATAAATATCCCCTCAGCTGTGGGAGATGAATATGGCCGCTCCCCCTCATCTGTGGCAGCCTAAGGGGTCTGCTCCACAGACAGGGTTTCTAGGTCTATGTGCAAGTGGAAAATTGCGATTTATTCCGTTTTTTACAATGATACAGTCTATAGTTTGTATATTTTTTCTGCCCTTTATTTAATTATCTAACTGCTACTTAAAATTACGACCATTAAACTAACATAAAATAAATGTACAGTCGAATTCAAATTATAGGTACCGAAATGTATCTTTCATTTTCTATTGTAATAAAAAAATAAACAGTTTTTAGGCGTATCTGTTACTCTAATTATGTACATAATGTAATCATACACATCAAAAAAACATAAAATGTCAGGCTTATCAATTAAATACATGAATAACCATTTGAAAACTTTATTGAAATTATGTCTGCCCTAGAAATGGCGCACGTAAATAAGTTTCTAATTACATGCATTGTGGAGTCCTATCACAGCCTATGTAATAATTTTATACATAAATAAGAAATTTAAGTTGTAAACTATCTGTGGCCAAAGTAATAGTAATGCAGGTGCAGTAGTTATATGGTAAGGAATGTTTAAAAAATGCTTTTATTTATTCATGCACCATTGATAGTCCACAAAATGTTGAAAAATCACAGCAACCAGCAGCCTTAATTCTAAGAAATTCCGTTTCTTAGGGTATTAATGAAACAATATTGAATAATAAATAATCGCACTTGTTCTTATTAAACAAAAATCATCTAAAAACTTGATCTGAAAACAAGACAAATATAGACCAAATCACATCTATATGGTTTGATTAATATAGACATACCTAGACCGTAAGAGCAATAAAGGGATATTTCAGAATGTGTGAAGAGTAACACCTAAAATCTTAGTAGCAAACCCCACCACCATCATTATTATTATTATCATCATCATCATCATCATCATCACTGTCGCCTAGTACCCATATTAAAAGCCTTGCATAATTAATTTATATTAAATTTTTTATACTCGTCAATCTCAGTATAAAGACTTCATGGACCAAACTATAATCTTACAAATTAAATGTCCAGCCCTTGCTCTCACTCATTACAGTTGCGCTGAGCTGTGTTATTATAGCCTATGTGGAAAGAGAAGTATCGTAGAATTAGTTAGTAAGTGGAATGTCCATGCTATGCAAACGTGCGTTAGTAACATGACAGCGCCGTCTGTGGCGACAGCCTGGCAGGTGCTCGTCCAGTCTGTTGCGACAGCCCGAGAGGTTATGTGCCGACCGTTATTTAGTTTGATAGCTATTATTCACTTTAAACAGATTTTAAACTAATTTCATTGTATTTAATATAATCTATATGAACTACGACATATTATGATTGTTTTGCGACATAGTAAAACTTATACAAATAATAAGAAACCGAGTAAGAAAATTTCGGCTATGACTTGGCATGTCATTTCTTCACACCTTTAGCACTTATATTATTCTAAAAACACACCCAAACATAATATTAACAAAAGTTTACTTCCATTTCCTCAGCTTTTTAACGGTTTCACCGTAAAAATCCACAATTTTACTATAAAAACACGTAACATCCTACTCGTCACAGTGGCTGTTTTTGACTGACGAAAGTTAACGACTTTTTCAACCGTTGAACATTCAAATGTTCGCTTGCTAGCTGTCTTGCTTCATTCACTCCACGATTAAATATGTCAGAGCGAGTTAAACATATGTTTCACTGATATTTTACCTTACATTTAGGCGCGAATTATGCAAACCTGGCAGGTTGAGCCACAGATAAACCGCCAATTTTATGACCGCCTGAAAGGCGCTCCCACAGTTGAGGGGATATAACAAACCACCACCGAAAGAACAATACTCGACACGTGTTTCGCCTCTCTACGAGGCATCTTCAGGAGGTGTTGACGGTCTGACGCCCGGCTTCAGACCGTCAACATCTTAGTTAGTTATTTATTTATAGTTTTATATTAATGTAACCATCCAATAAATAAGTTTTTTAAATAAATTATGTTTTTGTTTTATTACAAAGTTATAAAAAGCGGGTAAAACATATTTCATAAATGAAAAGCACTCTGCAATCAAAAACATTAAATCGAATGAAACAAACTGTATTGAGCGAACGAACGAATGAAGAATGAATGATGGATCGCCACTCGCTCGCAGTATTGTATTGTTTGTGAATGGAAATGGATTTCTTGCTTTAATATGATTTAGATTTACCGAGGAAAGAAAGAGGTACAAACGCATTTCACCGATATCTGCTTTTAACTACAATTATATTCATTAAAATAGAAAAACAGCAGTTATGAAAATTTGCGATTCACGCATGACTTAGGGCTCTAGGTACTTATACAGGGTGGCTAAAAAATAACTGCATTCCCGTTGCCAGGGAGGTTATGGGATTATACTGAGCAATTTTTTGCTATAGGACAAACCCCGAAATCGCGAAAATAAAATTCGGCTGTTTCATACATTTTGGCTGGTCCATTTTCTATGGAAGGGTAATTTTTATTTCCGCAATTTCGGTGTTGGTCCCATAGTAAAAGTTGCTCAGTATAATCCCAAAACCTCTCTGGCAACAGGAATGCAGTTATTTTTTAGCCACCGTGTTTACCTACACTTATATAAACTTGCAATAAATCGCATGCGATTTTCGATGCACTTACGTAACGTGGTAATTTCATAAAACATGTTAAAAAATCTATTAATGTAACCAAAAAACTCTAATTTTTATGGTTCCTATATTTAGTGGTTTCGCCTGATGGTAAGCAATTACCGTCGCCCGTGGCGACTTGCAACACCAGAGGGCTTACAAGTGCGTTGCCGACATTTCATATGGGAGTGCTTGAAAGGTTAAAGTCGGATAGGTTCTAATTATGACACTTAAAAAAATACACTGTTGCAAGCGCCTCTAAGCTATTTATACATTATGATTTTTACCTATCAGTTTCGATCGTCATAGTATTAAAAATAAATTGTAGTCGCAAGTGTCCGATAAAATCTGTACGTTGACAGGTTTCCAGCGGATGACAGCTTAAGATAGCGTCATTTTAACGTTCACTAGTTGTAAATATTTATGTCAGCACTAACAGTAAAGTTTAGAGCGTCGCTTGATGAATATTGTAAATTACAGCAGTTTGAAATGGAAATATAACGGAAATATTAGAAAGTTTGATAGTTTTCATGACAGCAATTGTCAGTGCCATTTTTAAATTTTAAATTGGGACTGTTTTTCATTGCGTGATATTGTCAATCTTCTGACATCTCTCACGAAAAGAAAAAAGTTTGGCTCAGAATTGATTTCGCGACGATATATTTTTTTTCATTCAAATCAATTTTTTTTTAATGCCAGGCGAACTTCATTTAACCTACCTGTCTTTTTTTTTCATAAAAACATTCTCCTGATAATAAAAAAACACAACACAAAAATAATCATCGAAATTGGTCCAGCCGTTCACGCGTAATGCCGTGACCAAGGAAAATTGGGATTAATTTTATATATTTACCCATAGATAAAGTATTATACAAAAAAAAAATACAAAATAATTCCCCTTCTTGATTATGCGGACATTGCTGTTCTGGATCTCACGGAGGAACTACTTGACAAGCTTGAACGTTTGCAAAATGTTTGCATCAGATACATTTTTGGCTTACGCAAATTTGATCACATTTCATCTTTCCGCTCCCAACTCAAATGGCTGCCCATTCGGCGTCGTAGAGACATTCATGTACTTTCCCTTCTATTTAACGTCCTTTTCTCTCCCTCTTCTCCCCCTTATCTCTCGGAGAGGTTTAAATTTTTAGCAGACGGCAGCGGGCACCGGCTCCGTTCCAGTGCAGATCTCTCTCTGGCTATCCCGCCACACAAACACCGATCCTATGACAAGTCTTTTACTGTGTACTCTGTCAAATTATGGAATTCCTTACCGTCTTCTCTTCGTAAGTGTCAATCGGTCGCATCGCTAAAGGCGAATTTAAAAAAGTTATGGCTTTCTGACGGAACTTGAAATCTAAAAGATGTATGCGGTTAGGTAGTTTTAGTATATATGTATTGTATCATATACAATGTATTATATGTATTATATATTTTAAATATATATAGTTGTTTACATATTTGTTATATTTCATATCCCATACTTTGTATATAGGTACATAATTATAGTAGGATATAGGTTTACCTATCTTGTAGGATATTAAATATTTTATCTTTATGCCGTTTAGTACAGCTTTTATGTCTACCGTTCTCCAATTTTCCCTCAACTGCTCAAGGGTTAACTGGAAGAGATCCCTGAAAGGGATAAGTTCGCCTTTGTACTAATGATGTGTGTTCTTTCATGTTTTATGTTTCTTTTTGTACAATAAAGTATTTTACTACTTTTTTACTACTACTACAAAATACAAAAGTTCTTTATTAACCAAGTAGAACAAGCAAGATTGACAAAAGTAGATAATTATACATGTATAATACACACGTTACATTACAGTTAGATTAACAGTAGCCCTCAAATACAAATAACTTTATTTTGCATGAAATATGGTACAGAAGATGGTCAGACAATATTATACATAGTAGGTAACACATATTTCACCAGCATCTGGCATGCAAAAAACTAAAATTACAACTAAAACTAAGTTTAAACAATCATAATAGTCAAGGCCTTTATATAATGTCACCCACCTCAGTCAAAAGATGCCATGTATTCCTCGATGGAATAGAAGGCCTTTTGTACGAGCCATGCTTTTAGTTTCCCCTTAAACATTTTCAAAGGCAACTGTTTGATGTTATTATCCAGTCTATTATAGATTTTTATGCTCATGCAAAAAGTGTTTCTACTATACAAAGCTGTTTTTTTGCAAGGTATTGCTAGCCTATCAGGGTACCTTGTATTAAAATTACATACATCTTGATACGTCTTAAAAAGTTCTGGGTTTATTTTAACAAACACACAAATTTCGTATATGTACATACAAGGTACTGTCATTAATTCAAGATCTTTGTACAGTGGTCTGCAGGATGTCATAATATCAACATCGCAAATTGCTCTGATGCATTGCTTTTGAGCTATCAGTGCTCGATTTGCATGGTGCGAGTTTCCCCATAGAATGATGGCATATCTAAGTAGGGAGCAAACATAGCTATGGTATGCTTGTATGGCTGCCTTTTTACTACAAGTTTTTACCAATCTCCACAAAGCATATACAAAAGAGTTTATCTTGCTACATACTTTTTCGATGTCACACTAGGTCAAGCCTGTATCGTGAGGACTGTGGTGAGAAACGAATTAACAACTAGGTGGTGCTACAACGAGTACATAAGACAGTGTAAATTTACTATACAAGTTATTATGAGTATACTACTTTAAATTAAGGTTAGTATACAAATGATGATTTTTTAAATATACTTCCAAAATGTAGTTAACTATGATTGATCAAAAGACGGCGTGTTTTTATGGTTACCATTTTAAGATCCGAATTCAAATATTTTTTAATTGAATTGCAACCGTTTTTACATTATTTAACTTACCATTTTTTTACGTCATAATGGACGACACGTGTACAGTCGTCATCAGATATATCAGAGCGGCCGTGGTGATCAAAAATATCTGAACACGCATTCTAACGCCTTTTAGCCTGGGCCACAGGACATTAACAAATGTTAATAAGGTTTTTTTTTTAAATCAAAGATTCTTATTCTTAAAATTTTAAGATCGTGGGATGCTAGCTACTAAATAGTTACTTTTAACCTTTAACACATTCAGGGCCAAGAACCCGACTGTCGGATACACTGTTCGTAGCGACTATGCGCTACATACGGCGAAACCGTGGCTACGTGCTACGAGCGTAACCCGTAGCACTTATTGGCAATAAACGTGTTAAAACTATTTCCATAACAATATTTCACTTAAAATTACAATTAATATAACCTTTCAAAGTTTATTCTTATTCTAATCGTGTCTTCTATAACTAGGCCCTCGAATGATTTAAATTCCTGGCGAAGTGTGGCTATCATAGCCCCTGGAGGAGTCCTTTGGCCCTTAAGCAGACCATTTTACGTAATATTCCATTCCTTGTTCGATAAGGGTCGAAAAAAATGGTGAAGGGTGAATCGGTTCTCAATTCGGATTTTCAGCAATTGTATTATGGCATATCAATGGTTAATTTCATATTATTAATGTTTATTAATTCAAGAGCATATATGTGAGAGCTAATGGCATGAATTAATAGTCATGTTTTGTTTTGTGTGTGTTGTGTAATGTAATTGAGATCACTAATGGCTGATATAAAGTCTGTTTTCATACGTAGAATGTCATCTGTTTATCTCGTATTTAGATAATAACAACTTAGTATCCTCAATGTTTTTATCAAAGTAAACCCAGGAACTTTACTGAAAATTAAAAATTTGATATTGATATCGCATCAATATAAAAACCTACCTAAGCCAGATGTATAGCGAGTTAGCGAGTAATGTCAAGTCAATTTCTAAAAACCCCAAATACAATTAGGTTGCTTTGTTTCATTAGAGTTCCTATGGCCACCTTCTGTCTCCATCATCAGTTCTGCTCGATGGTACCATAATATTGCATTGTCACCATCAGCTCAATCAGAAATCTGGTAGTGGATCAAACTTACCTTCCAAAATTTTACTTTTGCTAACAAACTTACCTACTAACAGGGCAAGTTAAATAAAAGCTTGTAAAAAGCAGGCTGTGCCAATCTAGTTTTACTAACAAACTACCTACTCTTCCAACACCTTATTAACTCAAGTCTCCCCACGGAACCCAAGAAATTAACAAGCGATCCACGTAAAAAGGTCATAAGGTGGAATGCTAGTCGATTTCCTCGTCGACGCCTGTATATTTGCATAAACCAATATCCGGAGGTGGTACTATGGGATTGGGTAAGATCGAGTGAGTTGAACATGAGATAAGATTTTTTACAGTAACTAGGTATGACGAAAATTTTAATGGCCATATGTACTGTAAAACGTTGTACTGTAAAATTTTGAGTTGTTTCCTTATGTTGGCTGGCAGAATTGACTTTTAAATGATGATTTTGAATGATAAATAATAATGAATAACATCCATTTTAAATTGATTTGCTTTAATATTGTGTGATATTTTACAGTTAGTGTTTTTCTTGTGTTGGTGTGGTGAAATATTTTGTGTTTCATTCGGTGGCATAGTTTTTTTAACCCTCGTGTTCAAGATTCCATTTTTCGAACCACTAGCTACGCTCATGGTTCAATTTTGGAATCTTTTGGTTGCTCGGGTACCAAACGGGTACGGGTTAACTTTGCCCCCTTGTAAAACAAATACTTAGCTATTGTTTTATGATATCAACAGGAAAGTCATAACCTTAACTCATACTTAAAAAGTTTTGGATCCATTTACTCGGGAAGAATCCACATTTTCGGGAACCAATATTACCGCACAGGATACTCGGTTAGAATCGTTGCCACTAAACTGTATTCGGCACTCTCAGACTATTATCCCATATCCCCCGTACATCGCATATTGCCCGTTACGGGCTTTTTCAATCAAATCTGCTTTACCTATCGCTATTTTACTCAAATAGTGGAGGATAAGTAAATTGATTGAAAATTAACTATAAACGCCATATTTTCATAAATATATTACATTAATGATAACAATGCCACATTTCGTAATTGTAAATGTCATGTAGATTGCAGAGTTAGCTTGGCCCGACTCTATACTTGGTGTGAGGAAGTGGAGTAATAGATTCAAATTCATTTAATAAAAAATATGAGCCTGTTGTAAAAAAACAGGCCAAGTGCGAGTCGGACTCGCGCACGAAGCGTTACATACTATTACGCAAAAAACGGCAAAAAATCACGTTTGTTAAATGGGAGCCAAACTTAATTCTTTATTTTATTTTGTTTTTGTTGTTATAGCGGCAACAGAAATACATCATCTGTGAAAATTTCGACTGTTCACGATTCAGATACAGCCTTGTGACAGACAGACAGACGTATGGACAATGGAGTCTTAGTAATAGGATCCCGTTTTTACCCTTTGGGTGCGGAACCCTAAAAAGGAACCAAAACCTACAGTGAGCAGTGATTTTTGGCAACATGGTCATAAAAATTGTAGTAGGACATAAAATGTCCATTCCTAGCAAAAAGATTACGACATTAAATGAAAGGTTGGAAATTGGCAACTTTTAAGATTAAAAAGTTCGCTCCAAAACTTCACTACACCTTATAAAACAAAGTCCCCCGCCGCGTCTGTCTGTTTGTGTGCATGTATGTTCGCAATAAACTCTAAAACTACTAAACGGATTTTCATGCGGTTTTCACCTATCAATAGAGTGATTCTTGAGGAAGGTTAAAGGGGCCCACAGATTACCAGTCCGCGGACGATATCAGCCTGTCAGTTGTTCGGAACTGTCATCTTTTGCGTTTAACTGACAGGCCGATATCGTCCGGCGTACTGGTAATCAGTGGGCCCCTCAAGGTGTATAATTTGTTAAGCTTTTGTGTAACCGGTGCGAAGCCAGGGCGGGTCGCTAGTGCTATAATCGTAGATGATACCTACTTACCTACGTACCTCTACTTCTCATTTGTACTTGTACTTTCCCAAAGGTTCTAATTTTGAAGTGTACTGCTTTTAGCTAATTCTAGCGCTCTGTCTGTTGCATTTAGTAAAACCACCCGGAAACCATTCTAACAGTTAAGCCAGAGACTGAAAAACTACAAAGACAGACAAACTTTGTTTTTAGCCCGTGGCCAAAATACAATTTTTTTCCAAAATTTTATCTATATTTCCTGCGTCTCCACTACCCAAAAGTTGTCGAGAAGAGATCGCTCTTTAGCGATAAGACCACCTGTTTTATATCATAGTTTAATTTATATGCTTAATGTGTACGTCCCAAGCCCTCTCGCGCATGAGAGCCTGTGCCCAACAGTGGGACGTATACAGGATGATTCATGAGACGTGAGCAGGACTGATCCTGCACACTCAGTAACTGATAATTGATCGATCACCGTCGTATTTCGGTGAAACAGCCAGATTTTTTCCCATTTTTTAACTTTTTGGTGAGGGCAAATTTAATCCTCTACAATCATGGTCACCCTACAAGACCTAATTAATAAGCATAAAAACTCTTTAATTTTTGATTACGAAGAAAATAAACTGTCAAACTTGAGTGAGATACGAGTTTTCAAAAGTAACCAGACCGCGATGACAGTGGTGACATTCAATTTGACACAGAATATCGGTAGTTTAGTATTCTAATTTTAGGGTGACCATGCATGTCGTAAATAAATTAATAACTTTTTTTTTCAACACGACTAGAAAATTAACGTTAACCTCACTAATACTGATACGAAAGTGTTGCTTATAATCTACGAAATGTGCAGTATTAGTCCTGCTCACGTCTCCTGAATCACCCTGTATAGGCTGAATTTTTTTTTTTAGTAGGTCATGTTTCTTGTCCAATTTTATGAGGAATGTGTCTTTATATGAATGACCTTGTATGACTACCTGTCTTAATTATACTGGTCTTTGTGAACCAAGCTCAAAACCAACTAACAGTTAAACTACCCTCGGCAGTAACGAAAGCTATTACGGGCGGAATTAAGCTGAGGCTAGTTCTAATACGGAAACTTCTAGCTTATACCACTCCCGGGAAAGTGCATTATGCAACAAGTATTAAAGCAAGTGTTTTTGCACAGTCAGCATGAAAAGTAATGGATTAGACTACGCGTTAAAAGTACGCGCGTTAATTATAAAAGCCACATAATTAATTAATTCATTCATATATGTCCATGCAATTTTGCAGCTCGTTGTAGGTTAACAAACTGCTGCGATACCTTTAGATTTAATTTTCATTGCAAAAAAGAATAAACCCCTATCCTACAAAAGTTGGGCTTGATGTGATTAGGCGTTATCTATCAGTCAACTTTAGTGCATATTCACTGTAGCTCAAATCTAACTTTTCTTATGTTCTCCAGACTCCCATGAAATACCTCAGAACACATCCGTATTCAGCCTGACATGGCGTTCTCGATTATACTACAACCCATCTCCAAAACGTACTAACCACCTAAAATCCTATACAGCAATACGCTCATTTTGTACTAGTACTACTACCAAACTACCAAAGGTCGTAACCGCCTGTAACTTTGCAAGCAAATAAGCCTTTATGTCAGTGACGGTGCAGTATATGAAATACGTATTTCGAATGCCGGCGCGTCCCGGCGGACAGCGGTATTCCCTTATTTACTAGTATTATTTATTTACAGAGTTTTTCAAGAAAGGAGTGGACGTTTTTTAACGCATGTGCTCGAGTCTTGTAAGTGGGAAATTCTACACTTAAAGGACTTGGACAATTTTAAAGATAGGTACTCTGCGCTAAAACGACTATCGTTTTTCAGTACATTTATATTTTGATTTTTTAAACGCAATTAAATCTTATATTACCATCAGATATCAGATCAGATATAGTAGATGTAAACTATTAATAAATAACGTAATTAATGGTATTATTATATATAATCCTAAATCAATAACAAAACTTTCTAAATTAATCAATAAACTACAAAATAAAATATTCTACTCAAAAAGACCTCCGCGAGCTGTACGAGGTGCAAAGGTGCCCATCACATTTGCCGCGTTACCACGTTGGATAGCGATGGCCAACCTTTGCACCAGGTACGAACCCGAACATCATGACTTTTGAAAGTGTAGGGTCAGTTGTTCTATCTACATTGAAACAATCGGACACAGTGTAACTTTGCGATATCTCGGAAACTAGGTGTTACCAGCTAGTGCCGTCTGTCAAGCAAAGGCAGGCTCAGGGACCCCCAGCACCTCCCCAAAACACGAGCGCGCCTCGGAGAAGGAGCACGTTTCTACGAGCATTATTGTGAATTCGTGCAACAAAAGTAATTTTTTTCATTTGAGTATCGCAATTTTTTATCAAGATATAGACTCGAGTTTGGCGTTTCTTAACTTTTTGTTATGTTCTATGTGTATTAAAGTTTATTTGGAGCTAAATATTTTAAAATTTCTTTCACTCTTTGGTGCAGTTTTTATTAATTGATTCAAAAAAACACCCCCTAGTCTCACAATGAAACATTTTTATGTAGTATACAATGAAACATGATGTTCACTGAACACCAGTACCAGCACACAATGAAACAAACTCATTATTTTTTAAATAATTAAAGACTATGTGCAACATTTGTGAAACTAAAATACCATGAAAATTGGTAATAATTTGTCTATCATATGACAAAATATAAGATACTTAACTTTAGGAATGGCTGAGATAGGATGGTTTATATGTTGAATGTTTCATTGATGGCAAGGTTAAGGACACATGTCTCACATTGAAACAGTCGTTTATAAACACTATGTTGCAAGAAAGTGTATGAAATCAAGCATGGAGATGCTCAAAACCCTCCCGCGTCTACCTAGTTGGTAATCATGCTCCGTGGACATAAAAGGCGCCTTTTTCGCAGCATGCCGTAGTACGTGCCGACCAGATTTTCGATTCACAATGAAACTCAGATGTGTGTACAATGAAACAAGTCTTTCGCTTTTAGATATTTCAGCAATCTTATAATGATTCCATATGTCAGAAACCTTTTAAATAACTAATTTCAGCCTACCACTATTTTCTCCTTTCCTTTCTCATTAATTGAGTGAAAGCATATATGTATTAATGTCACTTATTTATTACACCGTTTCAATGTTTATTAACGATGTTTCATGGTAGACTATAATTATTACATTTGTTTCACTGTAAAAATCAGAGTGTTTCATTGAAAACATGCACAAGTACACAATGAAACAAAACTCATTTTAAAAAAAGGCTTATAACACAGGAACTGTTACAGATAAGTAGAAACCAAGAATGCCATATGATAGCCAACGAAATTGTTTATCTTCATACAAAATGTCACACTCATAACTTTAAAAACACCAGAGATAGAAAGGCTTGAACTTCTAGTGTTTCATTGATCAGCAAGTTACGCTACATAAATCATGAATTGTATGTGAAAACGTCTTGAGAATATTTAATTTTCTAAAAACTTTGAGACTCAAGTCTTTCAAAATAGTTGAAGTAGAATTGTTGAATTAACGAAGATGATGAATCCAAACATTCAAAGTCTTTACTAACGTTATTACTATTATTTGTAAACAAAAGTCTTAATAAATCCTTCCAAGAGTTTGCAAGAAACACATCATGGATAAGCTAAGACCTAACATAAACCAAACTACCGTTAATCAATACAATACATTCGCAAAGTCACACTTCAACTGTTTTAACGTAAACAAAGTCTGGAGAGCGGCCATTTTGAATTAATCGGAGCGTTAAAGCCGAATCGCTATCGCCTAAACTTTGGTTACGATCCATTTAAAATATAGGTCACTATAACTATGTTAAAATATAACAACGCAACATGCAAGTCAGAAAAAAACATAAGTGCTTGCCGTTAAGATGAAATTCACTCAAACAGTTTTTCTTTTCTTGAAATGATATATGATGTATTTGAGTAGGTAATAAATAAGTTGTTCAGATTTGTAGTTTAAAAGATGCTACACCAAAACACTTTGCAAATTATCTCTCGATACTATAGGTATCTTTTGCAAATAAAGATGTATGATTTATGAAGCAAATTAACCAAATCGTGTATCGACTCCCACAAAACGGTAAAAAATATACCTAAACATTTTCTGAAACCGTTTGAATATTAAGGTATCATGGCAGATACCTGGGCATTTCTATTTAAAATTGCCTTTAGTTCGTTTTCATAATTACGATTTCGTAATTGGCTACATAAGTGGAATTATTTTTCGCTGTTTCATAATTAATTATCAAAGAAGAATTTATTTTCTGTTTTTGTAATCGACTACTTTTTCTTCGTTCGTAGTTAATTACGAAACTCATTCGTTTTTTCATCTTTCATAATTAATTATTAAGCAAGAACTTATTGGACGCCTTGGTATAAACTTTTCTGTTGAGGTTCTAACCTCCTTCATCCAAAGTACACCATACTAAATATATGGTGTACCGAACTATTTGGCTACCTTGGTTGCTACAAAGTTTTTGACGCTGACTGTACAAGCAGATTAGGTATTCTTATCCAACCAAAGTTTAGTAAAAAAACTCTATGTCAGATAGTATCATAATAACAGTCTCATAATCATCATATCAACCGATAGACGTTCACAGCTGTACATGGGTTTCCCCAATTGTGGCGATCCTTGGGGCAGAATATCAGATATATTTATAAGATATCAGGTAATTCATTTTACTAAAAAACTAAAAACATAATTTTAACGTTGCGAAAGATAGGAAGCTCTAATATACGTATAAAATGTGTTGAAACAATTTCTACTATAAAATTGATAATTGAGCACGAAACAGCCACAAATTATTCCCTTTTCGTAGCCAACTCACTAGGTGGGTACCTAATCACAAAAAAAAATCTTACATTTGAGTTACCTACGAAACCCGATTACTAAAAGAGTAATTAGTTGTTGTTTGATAATTAATGACTAAGCAGTGAAAAATAATTCACGTTTCGTAGCCAATTCACTACGAACCCGGAAAAAAATTCTTATTTCGTAGTTAACTACGAAACTCGGTTACGAAAACAGCAAATAAATTCTTCTTTGATAATTAACTAGTGGCTCTGTGAGCTGTAGACCTCGCGAGCAGAGCTTTAAATAACATGGTGCTAAGAGCTTTAACTATAGTAAATTAAAAAAAAAACAATACGAAATTTATGTGTAAAAAAATACAAAAAGTTATAATATATTATAACTTTTTGTATTTTTTTATATATCCCAGCATACAATTACTGGGGATCGAACCCAGACCCTCTGGGCAAACAGAAAAAGCGAACGTTTACAAACTGAGCCAAATAGTTCTTAGATGGGTTGACGAAATTTAGCTACTCCTTCTCAAATTAAAATTAGTTAAATTTAAATATCTCAATACCTACGAAACCAGCGAAATAAATTTTCTGAATTTTTGGCCATTTAATCTATAAACATATCTCAAAAAGAAAACACTCGTATGGTACCGATACCACTATTTGTTTAGGCGCGAGCTATCACGACTCCGCCATTTAAAAAAAAATCAAAAAACCGGACGGACAAAAAATTTTTATTTAGACATAGAATCCAGTCACAAAATTTCACGAGATTCGGTTAAGAATTGCGACCTGTAGAGGAGAACATCCGGGCATACAAAAGCAAAATGCTCCAGTCGAAACGTAGACCTTCGCTACGCTCCGGTCAGTTATGAAACAGCGAAAAATAAGTCCACTTACGTAGCCAATTACGAAATCGTAATTATGAAAACGAACTAAAGGTAAAATTGTACCAAAAATGTTTGTGTTACAATTGCAAATTTTTAGGTATATTATTTCAACTCAGAATCACAAGTTTTTTTCCATTTATACCGAGAAAAAAGTGTCCCCAAAATTTTTGGTCCCTTTGGTTACGGTTTTCAACACAACATTCTATTGCCGCAACAAAACGGACAAAAGGTACAAAAATTTTGGGGACACTTTTTTTCTCGTGTTAGGTTCGAAAGAGCACGTGATTCTGAGTGAAAATTATATAAACATTTAAAATTCAAGTTTGGGGGTACAACTTTAAATAAAAATACACATCTATCAAGTTTTGCACTCTCTATTAGGGTGGGTCACTCGTGTATGGAGAAAAAAAAAGTATTAGTTATCCTTCGGGCACAGTTACAAAAAGTTGCGTAATAATGCCAATATACAGTATTTCAAATTATTCTGTAATCGGAATTCATTTTCTGCCTCCGGATCCATTTCAAAGTTTTCGTATAAATATTATTATATTTTGTATGGTCTGCGGAGTATATTTATGTATCGTCTCTTTATTCAAACTTTAGCTAAAAAGTTATAGCCAATAAATAAATAAAAAAATACTCAAAAAGAAACATTTTTTTTCATAATGTCCATACATTTAACAAAAACTTTGACTACAATCCGGAGGCAGTAAAATTAAAGCTAAAAATTAAATAAAAATACGTGCAATAATTAATTACCAAATGGCACCTTTTTTTAATTGTGCCCCCTATTAAATTAAAAAAAAGTAAAAATGACCCACCCTACTCTCTATTGGCATTATTTTTGTTAATTAATAGGTTTTTTACATCATAGCTATTTTAAAATCTGCCCACAGATTACCAGTTCGCTGGACGATATCAGCCTGTCAGTTGTTCGGAACTGTCACCTTTTGCGATTAACTGACAGGCTGATATCTTCCGGCGAACTGGTAATCTGTGAGCCCCTTTAGTTTAATTATACTTACGAAACTAATAAAAAAATCTCAACTCCCCTCATACTCGACGCCAAATCTTTCAACCCGTTAATTTATCAAAACTTATTTCCCATCTGAAATCCCCCCATTACCCGCAGGTGTGTTGTAGCCTTTAAATTTATTGCCTTTAGGGTCAATATCGTGCGGAGGGGCTAGATTGGAAAGTTCGTATATTATGTTATAATACGGTACTGGGTATGATTTATAGTTGCGAAGTGGCGAAGGTGCGATAGTTAGAAAAGATGTAGCAATTATGTACAGTCGCCATCAGATATATCGGAGCGGCCAAGGTGTTCACAATATCTGAACACGCGCTCTAACGCCCTGACAATAGAGGCGTGTTCCGATATTTGTGAGCACCTTGGCCGCTCCGATATATCTGATGGCGACTGTACCTACGGTGTAACACGTTGGGTGTGGTAGCTAACTGACAGCGGTGAAGCCAGTTATACTATAATATCTGGGAGACCGAGCTTTGCTCGGAAAACATAAAAACTCGGAAATGCGCGTTTTCCCAGAGATCAGATCTAAATAAATCGATTTTCGCCCCCGAAAACCCGCATATACCAAATCTCATCGAAAATGTTAGAGCCGTTTCCTAGATCCCCGAAATATATTAATATTATATATATATATGTATGTATGTATATTATTATATACAAGAATTGTTCGTTTAAACGTAAAAGATAAGTGCGGCAATGTATCTTATAACCCATTTATTCATAAAACTTTACGGGCCTGATTTAGTTAAATTATGTTTTATCCCTTTCTTACAAACACATAAGTCAAAATGACAGATAAAGACAAATGATTATTAGCTAGTTGAGATTTGTAGCGCGTTTTTTAATAAGTGGGTAAGTAGTTACTTTTTAACCGACTTCAGTCGGCTAGAGGATAATTTTATAATTTTGTCAGAGTAATTTCATTTTTAATTTCCGCAAATCAAACGCTCGGCACTGAAAAGGGTCACTTAAAGTCACGAAGCTGACTGCTAAAGGCCCGTTTATAGTTCCTTAAAGTCGTTTTACAGCCCTAATAACTCTTCGGCAGGCCGTAAACTTGACTGGGTCACTGGCAAAGAACTTTTGTAGGGTACAGTTAGCTGCAATAGTATGTTACCCTTTGAAGGCCGCAAAAATATGTGACACGCTCTTATAGCTTTACATAAAAGATCGTGTCAAATATTTTTGCGGCCCTCGTTGTGTAACATATTATTGCAGGTGACTGTACATAGAGGTTTTGGTTGAAGAAATGTGACTTTTGACACTAACAGATCGGTATCATATCGGTGTGGCATCTTATAAGGACTGTTCGAATTGGCCCTGAAGTCGCTGCATAAACCTAATTGTAGGTAAGTAGCACATTACAATGAAATAGAAGTTAAAAGCGTCCGCTAGCGTGGGCACAGAATAAATAATGGTACTACCGTATAGAAAGGACACTTCCTACAAAACCGAAGTTTGACAGCGATGTAGGGTCGAATTATACAATCCCTTTCTAATTTATGGCACTATCCCTTTCGGCTGTTTAGGATTGTCAACATTCAAGTGATTATCTTATTTGTGGTCGTGCACGCTAAAGGACGTCAAGTGGTGTCAACCCTAATAATTGCTCGGAGCAATGCTGAGCCGAACGGAGCCGAGTTTGCCCGAAGGCAGGAGTGTCTCCCACTGGCGTGCACGTGGGTGCCATTGTATTTGCAGGTAAAACCCGTCGCACGCGTCCCGCTAGTTACCGTTGCTCATACTAGTTTTCGCTAACCAGCTCCGTGCAACCATCAACCAAGCCAGCTAGCGGACGCACTTAAAAATTATGCCCTGTCGTGATGGAACAACATAAAGATTTCCATAAAAAGGTTTCCATTGAGCACATCCAATAGCCAATATACTGCATTATAACCTTTGTAAACGACACCCTTTTACCTATGTGTCGACACGTGTAGTGTCGCAATAAAAGGCCGATATTAGACATTCGGCGGGGTGACCGTCACGTTTCTTTTACAAATCGGTGACTACCTGGCGATACGCGCGTTTTGGTGCTGTGTTTACATGACGCGCGAGTAAGGACCACTATTACTACATACTACTGCACTGTGTAAGTGATCTTATTACGTCACACGCATCTCGCTCATACCAGTGTAGTGTCATGTTTAATGGCAGAACTTCCGTGAAACACAGACATATTTATTATTTTTACTAAACATATTAAATCTGATCACTTACCTTGCTAACGAATTCTAAGTAATTATCTATATCTATCTATTATATTTATAGCCTAATACCCATAACACAAACTTTTTTGAGCTTACTGTACTGCCCTGCAAAGCCAAAAAGCGCTATCTCAAAAGAAAATTCATTGCTAACTTATACTTTAGTTTCTATAACTGAGAATTCCATTTTCAAAATCATTTGTTTTTGAGCGCTATTCGGCTTAGGAGGGCAGTCGATAGGTCGAGTCGAGTAGGTCGATTTTTGTAATATTGTTACATAATATTTATTTACTAAGCCCCATTAAGACAGTCCAATTACAGTCCAAACCACTGAAGTACAATTCTATCAATCGAACAGATAACGCAACGCACGCGAAAATAGCAAGCAAGTTCCCGTAACGTGTTAACAACGATTTAGTATGTTCCCAGGACCTGCTCTGCCCTGATGTGACCTCTGAACTAAATGTTAAATTATAGTACCTATTCAATAAGCAATTATTTATTAAGCGACCAGTTTGTAGCCATATGATAAAAAAAGTAAGTTCCAGTAACTCGCCCGTTCAAACGGCCCACACGCACTCGCCAGGAATACAGAGCAGCTCCTTTCATCGACAGCTTCCAGTGATCCACTGTTCCCTACTCGACTAATGTGAAGGGGGTTTATGTAGTGCGAACTGTGAATACATTTGGATAGAAAGACACCTTGTTAAGCCGTAAACCTCATATATGACTCATATATATAATAATATGACTCATCCTTAACACATTCATTGCCACTAAGTGCTACGGGTTACGCTCGTAGCGCGTAGCTACGTCTTTGCCGTATGTAGCGCGTAGTTGCTACGAACAGTGTACCCCACAGTCGTGTTCTTGGCCCTGAATGTGTTAAAGTAAACATTATTAATTACGAGCGGTATTTATTTCATTAGTAGTACTAGCCCCGATGCATATTTTTCGTCTAGTCAGACCATTTTTAGGGTTCCGTAACCAAAGGGTAAAACGGGACCCTATTACTAAGACTTCGCTGTCCGTCCGTCCGTCCGTCCGTCCTTCTGTCCGTCCGTCCGTCCGTCCGTCCGTCTGTCTGTCACCAGGCTGTATCTCACGAACCGTGATAGCTAGACAGTTGAAATTTTCACAGATGATGTATTTCTGTTGCCGCTATAACAACAAATACTGAAAACAGAATAAAATAAAGATTTAAATGGGGCTCCCATACAACAAACGTGATTTTTGACCAAAGTTAAGCAACGTCGGGAGTGGTCAGTACTTGGATGGGTGACCGATTTTTTTTTGCTTTTTTTTTTCGTTTTTTTTTTGCATTATGGTACGGAACCCATCGTGCGCGAGTCCGACTCGCACTTGCCCGGTTTTTTGAGGTTCTCGCGTTTGTACAAAAATAATGATCTAGTTTAAAAATATTTAATGCTAATACTAACGTAGTTTAATTTTTTATGGTAATAACTAATATTCTCCATTAACTAAATCCAAATACAAGAAATACCGTTTGTATTGAGAGAAAAAAAATAACGTGTTTTTAACGGGTTGGAATATAACGGATATGAAGAGGGCTATTACTAGGGAAAGTAACACGGCTCTGCCAATGTACTGACAATTTTGTTTCGAGCCCATGCATGCAGCAGTGCTGTAGGAGAGGACAATAGGATTTGGACAACGTTTTTGAAAAGTAAATTTTTTCAGGAATAAAAGTCTCATTCAATTTTATTATACGATCAAAATAAACTAGATTAAACATTACTATTATGGTTCCCATTACTGGGTCATTTTATGTTCATGTGTAAAATTTATTAGAACAAACTAAATTGTTGTGTGAAACTAGACGACCTAATTTTCATCGCGGCTAGAGTTGCTAGTAAAACTGCAGTCTTGAGCGATTATAAAATCTTTACAGCGGAAGTTAACTGGCCAGCGGCAGTTAATCTTTTAACGACTCGTTAACTCTAAACACAGACCACTTTCCTTAAGAGGAAAGGGGACGGCCATTTCTCCATGCAAACGTAGTCCCCATTTTCCTCTCTGGATATTGACATAATGGAAAATATTTTTTTACATAATTGGATGTAGGTATATTAATCATAGCTATGCCCCTACGTTTAACTTTTTTTGATTTTTGATTATGGTAAAAATTAAGAGCGAAAAACAAATTTCATACAAATTTTTAAATGCTCCTAACTCTTACATTAATTAATAATTCGACGGTAGGGGCATAGCTGTGGTTGATATATAACAAATGGTCTCAAAATATTTTCAATAATGTCAATATCCAGAGAGGAAAATGAGGACTACGTTTGTATGAAAAGGCACGTCCTCCACGTTCATCTAACGGCTCGGCCACGACATTGAGCGACTTGCGACGGCGGCAGCGACAACCTTAGGTGGGAACGAAAGTTGTGTCTCGCTCCAACCTATAGTTATCGCTGCCGCCGTCGCAAGTCGCTCAATGTCGTCGTTTTCATTAACCCGCTCATACGTTCCGTCCGTGTAACCGCGCCAGCAGCGGACGCCCTAACATGAGCAATAATTTTAACTGACCAACTGTACTGTTAAAGGATTAAACGTTACTTTTAACCATTCAACAAAATCCATCTTACATCACCGACTAAACTTAAAGCTCTTCAAAAACCCCTCAAATATCCAAAATGGCGACCGGAAGCGCTTAGCACTCGATCGTTCCAAACCGGAAGTGGCCTGGCAACGACAGTTGTCGTAATGGCGGACAGTTGCCGGCGACCGCCGCATTTCCGGTGGGCTCAGGATCATACTTCCGGTTTTATCAGTTGATATTAATTGAATTTAGAATTGGTTTATTTGGATTAGTTAGTATTTGTTTGGGACATAGCTATCAATCCGCTTCATGCTGCATCTAATATCTTTATATCAACCTCACCTTCAAGGAAAGAGCGTAACCTACTCCCATCATAAAAGCTGGCAACGCACTTACAACCCCGCTGCTGTTGCGACTGTTAGGTGTCCATGGGCGACGTAATCGCTTCCCGTAAGGGCATTTGTCTGCTCGTTTGCCTCCTTTATCACATAACATACAATATAACCTAACACTTGCACTAATATTAGTGCGGACAAGTCTGAGCGAAATGAATGAATGAATATCATTGTAATATCGGTTTGATGTGAGTGAACGGTAACGCACTAATATTAGTGCGGACAAGTCTGAGCGAAATGAATGAATGAATATCATTGTAATATCGGTTTGATGTTAGTGAACGTTCGGTTTGGCCTGTGTGACGCTGACGATGAAAATATTTGCCATTTCAAGACCATAATAATGTACATTTTAACGCAGCGTACTACGTAGGCGAACAACACGCGAACGCGAAGCGAAGCGATGCAGCGCGGGCGCGGGTGAATCAATCCTTTGGTACCTGTAGAAGTGTCCTACGTGGGCGATCTCGTTGCGAACGCGAACGCCTTGGGCCCGCCGCGCCGCGCCGCGTTCGCGAGTTGTTCGCTTACGTAAGACACAGCGTAATATGCTTCGATATTTTTTGCATGGCGATAGCCAAAATACAACAATAGCCTGTTAACATCGACACTTTACAAAACTGTACGAAAAAACGCCTCAAATACCTTTCTAAAGAATCAGAATACTGTTCCTGTATTCAAATCTCAATAAAAAGTAATATATTACTTCACACCGAACCATTGTGTAGAATATCGAAGTCACAGCGAGAGAAAAGGTTCTTTCCCTTCGAAATAAAAACCGATCATGGTCTTTGATGTGTTTAAGAATGGGAATTTCTCGAAAAAGGTTAATGAAAGTCAGGGTGAAGAAATTTTCTCTAAGCAATCTGGCGAAAAGATCCTATGTGTATACAAAATTTGTGGCGCTTAAGACCTTTTTATCAAGGGATTCACATTTGGCAGTTTTCGAAGATTTTGTATTTAGAATTTTCGGGTGACAATGAATGAATGGATAATGGATACTCGGGAGTTATTTAAACTTTTTTTCTAATGGTATGAGCCTGCTGTTATCGAGAAAAATCGGAAATTTGCTAATAGGTATTAGATACAAGAATGAGCTGAAAGCAGAATTATTAATAGCTCAGTACATAGATAGTGTGAAGGTTTGGCATTTTAATGAAAACTTGGTTATACTTACTAAATAATTATTATTTATTATTATTATACGGCATGATAACTTTTTCCTAAACACCCTGGAAGGCAGGATTGAAAAGACAAGAGAAGAAGGAAGACCTAGAATTACTTATCTCAGCCAAATAAAAAATAATGCGTCATATGAGGAAATTAAAAGACTGGCACAAGAAAGAAATGATTGGCGATTACTCCGCAAAGCTCTTAAGTTATGATGATGATGATGACCCGCAGGTAGGTATATGCGTAGTAATAGTTAAAAAAAACACACACACACACGGACCCGCGGCACAAGTGTAATCCAACAAACAAGCTACATTGGCGGGTCACGTCGACAGTTCTCAAGCACGCTCAACACCAGGCTCATTAGCTGATGGTTGTTACATACATACATACATATAAAGTACTTATATAGTTACACAGTTTAAGAAAGTGAATGAAAGCCCTTTGTGAGAAGCTGGTGTAAAACTGAGTTTAATATGGTTAGACGTTATAATTTCTATATTCTCCTACTCATATTATAAATGTTTTGAAACGACATAGTTAACCTTTTCGACGCCGTGTCAAACACAAAAGCTGTCACTCGGACGCCACGTGTGTCAAAACTGAAATTGAACTTTATGCATATGCACGTAAGTCTATGTTTCTCTGTGGTCTGTGACCGATTAATTGGTCTTTGGCGTTGAACCTGCGGTGCGGATATATCGGTCATTGGCGTCCAAAAGGTTAATAGTAAGATAAAAACGAGGTCGTATCGAAATGTGATCCAAAACGTTATCAAATATTTAAACCGAATCAGCCTCTCACTTTACACTAGGCTCATTAGCTGATGGTTGTTACATACATACATATAAATAGTTGAAAGTTCAAGAAACGCCTGAAGGTACGGGGTGTAATGCCTTGTTAAGGGTAGCTAGTATGAAACTGTTTTGAATACCTACCTACTGTGGTTTGGTGTGAAGTATAATTTAAGGTTAAACAAACTTACCTGAAGTAAAGTTTGACCGTAATTGTATGAAATGCTGCAACTGAAAGACATTTAGCTCATATCAAAGAAGCCATCGGTGTTTTTCGCAATTTTGGAATTTTGGAGTACCTACCTAACTAGTAACTTGTTAAGAACTAACATAATATGGGACTTATCCTGAAATAAATATTATTCATTCATTCATAAAACCCACCATCTAACTCTGAACTAAATGAAGAACGAATAACGGGTTTGCCGAGGAGTGGAGAAGGTCTACTCTCCAATTTTCTATTTCATAAAATTTTCTAAAATATACACCTGGCGACCGGCATCCTATACATAGTACATAGACAGCAATTAAGTTTAGACTCTGTGCCAATTTGGCAGAGTTAAATTTAAACTGTACATTTTTGCTACACGGTCTTGAGGAGGCTTAAGTGTGATATCCTAATACATTGAGGATAAATACCTACTACGTTGTCTATAAATGTGGGAGATGCCAAATTTCATAGAATTACGATCAAACTTATTTTTAGGTCAGTTTGTTTAACCTTAAATTGTACCTGAAATCTCGTGTTTTTGTTTCCTTTTCACTAATACTTTACCCCAAAGTACAAAGCCATAACCGCTCCCTATTTAAAACACACGCATAATACTTTACCAACATGAAAACAGTATACGAGTACTCGTAATAAAAAAATGTTACGTTAACTTTTGTCTCACTCTTACTGTTTTATTTTCTACTTCTCGAAACACAAAGGAGACTCGTTATTTCTACGACACGTCTTAACCCAGTTTTAGAGTAAAAACACACTAAACTCCAGAATGTGGCTCATAAAAGTTATATAAATGCAGATTATTTTAATCAAGAGCGTAAAAGAGGATTATACAACTTCAAACTTAGTGATGTTCTAGACTTAGGTGCTAAAATAATGAATTTTGTATTCAAAATAATAACTGAACTGTGTGAGATGAAATTTTAGCATTCAAAATACAAATAATTTACTATACGAAAGTGAGTATTAGACTGTCTGGCGGTCTAGCATGAGTTGCGTTCTCACGCGCGAGTCCATATTTGCGAACGAGTTTGAATTGAAACCCGAAACCAATGTTTTACAAGCTTTTTATTCACTTGCAATGTACTTAACTATGTATGTTTGTTTTTAAGGGTCAAATCTTGCAAGTTAAATTTGACCCACTTCCCAACTTCCAATGAATCTCGAAATTTGCATAGGTACATATATTATGTAAGTCGGGTGACAATGCAATATTATGGTACCATCGAGCTGATCTTATGATGGAGACACGAGGTAGGCACAGGCACTCTACGATAAAACAACGCAACCTAATTGTGTATGGGGTTTTTAGAATTGTCTCGATGAGTAGGTAATAAGTTGCCTGTGGAATGAAAAGTACAGTCAGCGATAAAAGCTTGTACCAAAAATATTTTTTTGGCATAAACTTATTTATCATACGCAGGAAAATACACACATTCTTGTCTTTTGCGCCCAGTAAAATGAAGAGCTTGCTTATATTAGTACAAGCTGTGTTTGTAAAAGTGCCGACATGCGCACACAAGTTGGTGTAATGTGTTTGTCGCCAATGATATCTGCTTCGCTCAGTGTTTGCGAGCAGGTGTGACAAATCACCGACCTGGATATACGACAGTGTAGATACGGCATGCTTAGTGCTTGGCAATGTTACTTAAAAAATATATTTTTACCATCTTTGTGGGTTACAGCTATTAGGTTAACGACTGTCCTGTATACCCAAAGTTATCTTGTAAATTTCATTTAAGTAGCTTTAGAGCGGCATGAAATAATAGTCTTTGAAAATCAAATCCATAGCAACATCGAGTCCCATACAGGAGGTTAGGTAGTGTGACTGTTATATAGGTCTGTAGTTATTGCCCCTCCATAGTAATAGGCCCCTCTTAACAAATCAGAAAGAAACAAGGCAATTAGGTCTTAATGTTAAGAATGGCTTATAACCAGAAATAGACCATTTTATAGCATTTTTGGTGCAGCGGAGTGGTGTTAACGAAATTGGTACAGATAATTCCAATTGAAATAGTTAATATTAACGTAATTAACGCTAATTAGGTAATCATAAGGTTGAAATTGTTTATACCAATTCCGTTAACACCACTCTGCTGCACCGAAAATGCTTTAAAATTTACGATGTCTGCTTATAACTATAGCAGTCACCATATATTGCAAGGTTCGTAGACCCTCAAGGTCGTTTGTATTTTTTATTTGCAATTTTTTCATCGAGTACTAAGTAGTTTTCATTTGAGTTCCCATTTGAATAAAACAGTTGTAAAATATCAAAACTTGATTTTTTTTTACTTACATGTTCATGGATTTGTTGTAAAAAGTGTTTTCAGTAATGGTAGATCAATCAACGATCATATCTGCGCAGCTGTACGTGTGTGCGCTTGACAAATTACCGTATCGAGGATTGCTAAGCTAGATGGATGCGGTATCGTATTTATTAAATACATATTATGGCACAATATTACTAGATCAACCTAGTCCCATAGTAATCTCTAAATAAAGAAGACTTTCCCCTGCAGCTGCATTACTGCAACGGCGTTGATGCCGCCGCCACAGCTAGTCTATAAAACAATTACTGTCGTTCGACGTAGCCGTCTAGACAGGCCATGCAATTGTGCGGGGTGCGCGGGGCGAAGGGTGGGTTGCGCGCACCCGAGCTGCATACATTGCCAATGTTAGTAGCTCGGCACTGCTTACAGAGCTAGCTTGTCTTATTCATTGTCACATATTATTTTGGGCAGTTGTGTAAAAGTCTGTGACAACCCTACTGTGTACTTGTGCGGCGTCGGCATTTACGCAAACATCAAAGACGTCGGTCCACTGTTACTTTTGACTAGAGATGCCACGAATATTCTGCAACTATTCGGTATTCGGCCTGTTCGGCAACTTTACCGAATATTCGGTATTCGGCCGAACGTTGCCTACTATTCGGCCGAATACCGAATATCTGTTGCACCTACCTAGAATGAAAAATTACACAAAAAAATAACCAAAAACTAGGTATATTCAATATTTTAAATGTATTCTTGGAAAGTAGTTAAAATACGAAGGCACGTTTTTGAGCATTTGTTGGTTACAAAATATTTTATTTTTATCATGGGTCTGATTTGATTGACTCTCACTAAATTCATTAATTCTGTTCAACATAAAAATATAATTATCTTAGCAAACGTTGTGCTTTTGTTGACAAACAGTTTTCATAATAATTGTGACTCAAAATATTCGCATGTCATGCCGAATATTCGGTATTCGGCCGAGAGAGGGGCCGAATATTCGGTATTCGACCGAGATAGGGGCCGAATATTCGGTATTCGGCCGAGAGAGGGGCCGATTATTCGGTATTCGGCCGAGAGAGGGGCCGAATATTCGGTATTCGGTATTCGGCCAAATTCACTATTCGCATCTCTACTTTTGACACTGTGCCGCCGCTGTAGGTATCTAATCTCAATAATGAAACGAACGTCATTCATTTCCGAATGTCACTAGCGTTGTGTGGTAGTTGCAGTTGTAGTGCATAATTATTTTCCATCGTATTTGCACGGAAACGTACGAACGTGTCTTGCCATTTCAGTCAGTCTCGGTACAAAAAGTACTGAGGTTGACTGAAATAGCATGACAAATACGAACGTTTCCAAGAAAGTGCGATGGAAAACAATTATGCACTACATGTACTAGACGGCACTCACTCAAACTCGAATCAAATATTTGCCGAAGTGGTTGACAAATAGTACAAATCGCAACACCCGAGTCACTACATTAACTAAGATTTACATTTAAATACCGTATCCACATAACAAAAATCTCAACATTTCTTATATCCACGACAAATTACCGCAAAATTCGGCTTACGCGGCTGTTTTCTCAAAAATAATGCCTCAAGACGTCATAACACGTCAAGGGTTCCATACAAAGGAGGGTTCCGTAAAGCGGGGATCCGTATAAAGGCATAGCGAATGATTGTTATCTGTGTAATTTATTATCTTTAGGCTTCAGGGTTTTGTGATGACTTGGGTACGATGTTTTTGAAAGCAGTTTCAGTGAAACGGCCAAAAACTTGATGATTAATATTGTTGGGATCTAAACAAGTATTACGGTCATATTCTAATGAGTAAATACGTATAAAACGTTCGTAAGTATTTATATCCTAAAATATTAAAACTTATTGAAGGACTTTAAAACGCTACCCATATGAGCTCCATCATCCAATACATCTCTTGAGTAGTTGACGGATCTTCTCTAGGGGGTAATTGCACAAAAGATCCCTATGGGTCGAAGTGTATCCGCAAGGGCCCCCGAAAACAATAAGATAAGATAAGATAAAACTTGTTGATTGTTTTATGAAGGAAATAGAGCGAGTAGAACTTTTGTATGTAAACATTCTTCTCGCAATTACCTTTTTATATTGTCATTTCTATTAATTGACACCTTAATGAGTTTTAAATAAAGAGTCACAGGTGAAATTATAGAGTTCCATGCGAACAAAGTTGCATGCAGTAATAAGTATTGAATAAACGTTTCAAAACCTTAACTATAAAGAACCCTAAAATCCCAAATAGGGAGATTACAAGTTCCAATTGCGATCATTTCTCAGGCAAATTGGGTGTTTCATCGCGAGAACTGCTATGATATCTCGAACGTAACGCGATATATTACTCGAAACCGATTTCGATGCAAATCGGGCGTTCTTCACTTGTTTTAAAATCGAGATTGAGTATCGTTTAGAAATAAAACTTATTCGATGTTATCTCACGAAACGATTATATGTGACGTTCCACGGGAAAAGGTACCTTATGAGGGTTTCTAGTTTCGGAGATATTAAATGTTTTGTAAAGAGGTGAAAAAATGCTCAATTTTTTTTTATTGTGTGATCTGAAACCTTAATGCCTAACGTTTGTTTACCTGTTTTTATTTTTGTTATAAGTTAGTTATAAGCCTAGTAATGTCGTCTCAGAGTTTAGTAGAAAAGGTACCTTATGGAAAAAAGATTGAAAATTCCCAAAAAAACTAGTCAATACGGGAAAAGAAGTTTGGTAGAGAACTGTATTAGCATTCTGCAAAACTAATTTGATAATTTCAGTTCTGGTTGGGGCGCCTCGCAAATATTATAACCGTACATAGACCGACATCACAAATCCAAGTAGACTGCTATTATACCAAAGTTACTCTCGTCAAGTCTTTCTTAACTAGAATAATCTTCATTTGGTTTGGTCGCATGCAGTAAATCAGCCATTGGTTTGCTGAAAAATGCCAATACCCGACGCATTACCTTATGGAATATCTGAGGTCATTGAACCTCAATGCCACTTATCTTCAATAGCAACCGAAATATATTATTGATAAGAAATAGACGATTTATACCATCTTAACCCCAAAATATTATTAGTTTATCCTAACTGTTCCATCATCATCATGCCTCATCATGTAACTTGACCACAAGGTACCTTTTCATTACATACAAATTATTGGTCTTTTTTAAGATTATTATGACGAAGAACTAATTAAATTGGGGGCAGTTTAATGTAAATAAATATTTTCTATTCATAAAAGATAAACTATAATATGATTGATATTTTGTAGTGATGTATTATTAGATTTATTTCCATAAGGTACCTTTTCGTAAATGTATGGAGCAAATACTATTATTGTTATGTAAGTTTAAAGTGGCATAAGGGGTTAAATATAGTATTTAGTTGGGGTTTTAGGATTTATTTCATTTGAATGACAGAATTTCTTTCATATGTGCTCAAAAAAAATTGATTGTGTGTCACATTAAAAGTAAAAATATGCAATTTTGTGATTTTATATGAAAAAGTCAGAAAATACATTTTCACCTCTAAATCGGTATTGTTTTTTGCTTAAACTGTCTGTCAGTGTCGTTTTCTAATAGATAAAATTTAAATCTTGAGAGCTCATTGCAATCAATCGTGAAAATGAAATAAAACTTTATTATCAAGAGATTGGTTAGTATACACATAAATCAGTCGATATCAAAAGTTTCTATTTGCATTACAGAACAAGTCGCAATATTTTTTTAATCTCAGATATATAAGGCATTATTATTTGTAGTCAACTATGTAACTTACTTCAGGAACATAGTTTTTTAGGCGGCTAAACTTAAAACTTCTCTATCGTAAAGTTGCTCATTTCACAACATTATTTTCAAAAAATCATATCTCTGTAACTACGCAACCTAGAAGGTTGATCTTTTGTGTTATCGATAGCTTATTTATTGTAGATTACTGGGGTATGCATAACTCCATACCCGCCATAAGGTACCTTTGACCGTGGGACGTCACATATGTACTTAGGTACGGTCGACAGTATTAATTTATGACCCACAGTACCTTCTCACAGTGACAATCAATATGATAGCCGCTAGAGACCGCATACTATTGTCACTGTGACAAGGTACAAAATGGGTCATAAATTAAACCTTTCGACTGTACTAGGTAAGGTTGAAACCAAAAACGTCCCGCTTGGCGCGCTGTTCAAAATCCCATACAAAAATAGACATAACGCAAACGCGAACGCTTGTCACACTCTCGAATGAAATGTACACTAGGGGTTCAGAAGGGCGTCATCTATTGGGCATTAACATGTCGAGCTCTGTGACTGTTTACCTTCAGTGTTACTGTTCACCTTACACGTTTCCTTAAGTGTTACTTTTTACCTTAAGTGTTCTTAGATATTTGATATACCTACTTAATAATTCCCTGAAATATAAAAGTGACTACTTAAATTTAGGTACTCCTCCTCTTTTATCAACAAAATTTTAAGCCAAAACATATCTCTAAACGTTATATTTCATAACATTTAACTCTTAACGTTATATTTCATAATATTTAACTCTTAAACCTTCCTAAGCTAAGCCGTCATATACATTACCACCATTAAAGACAGCCGAAAACTCGAGGAATAATGTTTTGCCAAACTTGGCCCACACAGTCCGGAATACAATTTGCGCCTTCATAATTTACTGTTTATTATTTCCAAGTTTGTTTCAATAAGCCTTTAAAGCGGGGTGTGGTACAAGGTGAGAGCGAGAGCGGAAGCAGTTTAATGGATTCGTATTGAGATGCAAACACGTACCTTTTGCCTTAGAGTTGATCAAAGACGATTAGTTTTTCTAAGATTGCATATAAGAAATCGGGACAGGTACCGCTGTGATGGGGTAGATTAGAAGTCCAGAGCGTTAGCCGTGTAAGCTGAAGACACAGGTTCGAATCCAGTCTCCACAACTGGAGGGCTTAATCACTTTTTCTATGGTTTCTATTATTTTAAATTATTACTTCCAACTGAATAATATACACTCTGATAAATCTCAACTGTCAAAATGATACCTACAGGACGGACGGATAGATGGATGGACGGACAGTGGACGGAAAACTTAGTAATACAGTTCCAATTGCCATCCATCGGATAAGCTTTATCAAAAGAATAAAAGTCAACGTCTTGGCGCTTTCCAAAGCTGACATGTACTCGATTTATGATTGACAAATAGCTACCTAGCAATAATTAAAATTTCACACATATCAGGTTTCGTAAACGCGTCGACGATAAGCTATCATTTTATCATTTATAATATTAGGATGGATTAAATTTCCTCCCGCTACCTCTTATGCCTCGTACCATTTTTTGAACTCAATAATTCACTCACGAGCGGCACGAATTCGAAAACTGTTCCCCGCTTGTTACTCTTGTTAGCGACGGAATGTTATTATACTTATTATAAACGTATTTGTCTTGCTGTCTTTTGCAAGTTTGTCCAAACAATAAGTTATCTTTGTGTGCGATTAAGGAAAATAGTCAGTTTCTTGTTTTACACGGGGGCAACGAAGATTAGGCATTTTTATACATCTCATCAGAAAACAACTTACTAAAGATTTTCTTCAAATTCAATAAACAACTATCGTAGTTTGTAGGAAATTCTTGCCTACTTATTTATTTTTTATTTATTTACATAAGGAGATCCGACAGCTAACTAAATGACAATGGAATCATAAATAGATATATAGAGCCAATTACAGGAACTCGCAAATAGATATGTAGTAAAAACATATACTTAAGTAACAAAGCGAAAGTTAAAGCGGAATTTGCGCGATTAGCGAAATCATCCAACTCATTGAGGGTAGTAGGTGTAAAAATATATAATAGCTTGAGCCCGGAAATCAAAGAGGCAACTTCTTACGAGTTGTTTGTCCATAAACTAAAAAATTACTTGATTGATAAGGCCTTTTATAGTACTAATGAATTTTATGGGTATTAATTAATTTTTAATTTATTTGGTCATTATTATTATCGTGTAATTGACTTGTGTATATGTACAGTTGTAGATTTAATTAGTTTTAGGTGTGTATGTGATTTTATTTTTATGTTTTTGACATGTATGTTTTTACCGTATTAAACGCTCTGAATCTGAATCTGAATCTGAACACGCATCACACACACACACACACACACACACACACACACACACACACACACACACACACACACACACACACACACACACACACACACACACACAAACACACACACACATCGCACACATGAAAGAGATAAGACTCAAACCAAAACTAACAACATTCGCTTACATAATCAAACCCTTCTACCGGTGACAGGACACCAATTAAATAGTGTAAAAACAAAGAAAAAAAAATTGAAAAACTAAGAACAATATAAAGTGTTATGTTATAACTTAGATACTACATATACAAAGCACTCACTTACGAGATAAATAAAAAGTGCCTAATTGAAACACATTTCCATTCCATGAGGTTATGTCACGTACATTCGTACAATTATATATTTATCTACTGAAAAATGTATTTCTAACATGATTTGTGACTTAAATATGCTCGTATCAACAATTCATTATTTTCTATGTAGGTGAGTATTTCATTTACTTTAAATTGAACTTATTCCTTACATCATGATATAATTATTTATTGGGATAAGCTACATTAATAGTGCTGCTATTAGCAAAATAAAAATAAAATGGAATATAATTTATTACAGAACATTAAAACTTCAGAAGATTCTGTCTTATATCATTAAGTTTCCCACTTATCACTTGCACCCCTTCTTCAAAACTCAATACACCTATGCTCATTACCGGTCGTTAATATTTGAAAACTTCAGCATTCAAATATGTTAAAATATGATGTTCAAAATATTGCGCTGAATATTACTAACTAACTAATATGGCTCAGCGATCCAAAGAGGATCTTGGCCTCCGAAACGAGAGCATGCCACTTTTCCCGATTCTGCGCCGTTTCCTGCCAATTATCGGCTTGAAGCTGACGCAGATCCGCTTCCACACTGTCTCCCCAGCGGTACCTGGGCCGACCTACCGGGCGGCTACCAGTCGGTCTTCCCAGGTACGCCCTCTTGGCAGCCCGATCCTCTCCCATTCTTAATAGGTGACCGAACCAGCGAAGTCTGTGGGATTTCGTTTCGCCGATGATATTGGGTCCGGCCACCAACTCTGAATATTACTGTTATTATTTATACGTTTAATATTGGATACGTTCATTGGTATTCATTTAAAGACTATTGAAGCGAAATATAACATCACAATTGCGTAGCGGGTACAATTTCGATTACATAACAAATCTTTTAAAAATTAAGTTACCTTTATTTGGCATTTTTTAAAGACATGCGTCCTACATGCGAGCAACCCGGCTTCCAACACGTCGGATAGCGATATATTACAAATCGATCTGCCATTTATTGCGTCGGTAAACGTGCTCACAGTCGCACTTCTCACTCACTAAATACAAAATCCAAGTATTCCGTATTTAATTTTAGCTGTTAAAAATTCAAGTAACTTTTCATGATTAGTTAAAAAAATATCATTAATTTATTAAGACCCTTCAGAATATAATCATATCTAAACGAGAATATAAATTTGTCTTGTCTATTTTTTTTTCGTCGCTTATCGCTCCCGCTGCCGCTCGTCGCTCGCGCCGCGCCGTAAAACTCGATAATTGCGCTCACGAGCTCAAATACTTTCAGCGTTTGTTAATGAGGGAAATTTTCGGCTACGGCCTGCAACTTTGTGTGAAGGGGTGACTTGCTTTGTTGGTAGTGATGTGCTCCTTAGATTTTTTCCGTTAAAAAATATTTTTTTTCCATTTTTTTTGTTGACAAGTGTGTGGTGTGATATTACAAGATAAAATTAGGAACAGTGTGAAAAGAGAAAAGTGTCGACTGAACGAAGATGTAGTGACAGAAATTGAGAAAGGTATCTTTAATCCTCGGCATAGCATGTAGAAAATACTATTATGAATGAATCTATTAATGTGAAGCAATTTGTATTTCAATTTGTAGGTATATATTTTTTTCCTTATTTTTGACGATATCTTTGTATGAATAAAAACGTATTTTTGATAATAAAATAACAATTGATTTCAACTTTCACGATTTTTACCCATTATTATTCACAATAACAGGACTTAATCGCGTAAAATTAAGTTTAAAATTTATCTTTTTAAGCCATTAAGTCCCGTCTTCTTCTTCTTCCTCTCCTGTTCCCATTATTTGGGGTCGGGTCTCCTCACTGTCCTGCGCCAAGTCCTACGATCTTGGGTTGTCTGTTGGGGCACCTGGGCTTTCTTGAGGTCTCTTTCTATACTTGTCCACCAGGTATATGGCGGGCGGCCGCGGCCTCTTGGGGCCTCTGGTAGATTGAGGGCTACTTGTACTACGTGATCGTTTTCCCGTCGTTTAACGTGGCCATACCAACGAAGGCGGTTTTCGGTAAGTTTGTCTGCGATTGGTGCAACCTTGAAGCTACCGCGTATATATTCATTACGTATCTTGTCTAGCCGTGTTACACCTCCCGCCCACCTGAGCATCTTCATCTCGTTGGTATGTACCTTTTGCTCATGAATTTTCTTTGTTGTCCAGCATTCAGATCCATAAATAGCGCGGGACGGACTGCCGTTTTATAAACTTGTCCCTTTGTTTTTATGGGGATACGTGGGTCGCACAATACACCTGTAAGCGATCGCCATTTTTGCCATGCGACGTTTATTCTGTGTGCCACGTCAGCATCGACATTTGCATCGGGTGTAAGTATGGAGCCTAGGTACTTAAACCTTTCTACAGATGGGACAGGCGCGTCTCCAATACAGATGGTTTCCGGTATGTTAGTTCTGCTGAAAGGACATTTCAGGTATTCCGTCTTACTCCTACTAACCCTCAGGCCGTGCTTTTCAAGTGCTCGTGTCCACATGTTCAGAAGTTCCTGCAGGTTTGTCGCGGTGTCGGCAGCTAGAACTATGTCATCCGCGTACAACATGGTCCACGGCAGTGGAGATGGTATATTTCTGGTGAGGTAATCCATGACCAGGTTAAATAGCAGCGGGCTGAGCACGGATCCTTGATGAACGCCTACTTTGACCTCAAAAGCTCTACTTATGCCTGCTAGGCTTCGTACTCTCGTGCTGACCTTAATGTACATGTCTTGGACAAGTTCTACGTAATATTCAGGGACATTCTGGGCACGAAGAGCCTCCCACACAAGCTTACGGGGCACACGGTCAAAGGCTTTTTCTAGGTCTATAAATGTTAGGTGTAGGTCTTTTTTGTTGATTCTAAATTTTTCCATCATGATCCTAACAGTCTGTATCGCGTCAATGGTTGACCTGGATGCTGTGAAGCCGAACTGATTTGGTGACGTTTGAGAGATGTTTAAGATTCGTTTATTAAGAACTCTTTCCCATATCTTAAGCGTATGTGAGGTTAGTTTTATACCTCTATAGTTCTCGCACAGAGCCACATCACCCTTATTCTTGTAGAAAGGCAGTAAAAAGCTTTGACGCCATGAATCTGGGATATTTTTGGTTGCTAAGATGATATTAAACAGCTTTGTAAGCCACGCTACGCCTATCGGCCCATGAACCTTCCACAGATCCGCCGGGATCTCGTCCGGCCCCGTAGGTTTTCCACTTTTCATTTTCATCGTCGCGTGTTTAACTTCATCGCTCCCTATTTCGGGCACTGGTCCATATGTAGGTTTGCATGGCGTCGGATCTTCGTTTGGGAATTCTTCATTTAGAAGTCGTTCATAATACTCGAACCACCTTTCTCGGATTTGGATATTATCTGTTAAAATTTGGTGGTTTTTACTTTTGATAAATTTATTAACTTTTATGTCCATAGTTGCTCTGTGTCTCGATTTCGCTATTTTAAGTACTTCATCTGCGTTTTTAGCATTTTCCAAACTATTGTAGAAAAGTTGATTGCTCTGTGCTCTTTGTTGTGCCACACATTTTTTCGCATCTTTCTTTGCTTCCATGTATAGGTCCTTGTCTTTTTGAAGTTGCGATCTTTGCCACTTTTTGAAACACGCTTTTTTTGTTGGCCACGGAGTCCTTCACTATGTCGTTCCACCAGTTTGCATCTTTACCGTTCCCGAAAGGCCCTTTAGAAATTCCAAGTATTTCTGCGGCTTTGGCTCTACATCGTGTTTCGAACTTTGACCACATGTCTTCGGCACTACTGTAATTTACGCTAAGGTCGGTTTCGAGGTATTCTATTACAGCAGTCCTCAGTTGTGTGCCTTTGGGGCCGTTCAGATCCTTCCATTTTGTCCTAGGTGTTCGGTTGACTATGGTTTTTATCGGCTTTGGCAAAGCATAGACGGCAACAAGAAGGCGATGTTGTGTTGCGAGGGGCTCGCCCGGAATGACCTTACAATCTTTGAATTTCTTCTTGAGCACCATATCTGCCAAAATATAGTCTATTTGCGACGTTCGGCCTCCGCTTTTGTAGGTGATAAGATGTTCTTGCTTTTTTTGGAAGTTGGTATTTATCAATGATAGCGCGTGTCTACAAGAAAATTCTAGGATATCCTCCCCTTGCTTGTTGGTTTCGCCAATTCCATACCCGCCGTGGGCTAGCCCACCAGATGTATTAGTGGCTCCTACGTGACCATTTAGGTCCGCTCCTATTATTTTTAGTTCGTTTCGTGGTATGTTGTGCATCAAATCATCCAGATCCTCCCAGAACTCCAGTTTTTCAACTTCTGTGCAGCCTGTCTGTGGGGCATAGGCTGATATAATGTTGGTAACTTGCTGGTCATCCAAAGCTAATTTAATGCCCATTATACGATCACTTTTCCGCGTGACATTGATTATGCGGGTTTTAAAATGTTTATCCAAAACAATTGCCACACCATTTCTTTGATTGTTTGTACCATGATACAGAACCTGGTAGTCGTTGCCGAAGCCATTAAGTCCCGTCGTTGTGAATAATAATTAAAATAATAATTACCTAATTTTCAATCTTAAATCGGAAAATAGAGCCTGTGGTCTGTTATATACCCCATCTGGTATGCCGAGGGTTAAAAAGCTTTCAAAATATTTTTTTTTGCTACAGAAATGCTTCCAAAACGGTACATCACTATCTGTGGAACACGAGGGTGATACATTCCTGTAAGTGATTTAAATCAATACGATGTACTCACACGCCTATTCGGATTTCGAGATAATCACAAGATCTTGAGACGATTTAGAGATCAACTAGATCTAAGTACATTAGATATCGACTAGATGTGACTTGGATATCTAAGTCATAACTTGTCGAAATCGTTCAAGAGGACCTCCAGAATCGCGGAAACGTCAAATTTGACATATCTATCTTACAAATATCTTTAAATTATCCGTATCGTAACTTGTTGAAGTCTAGTAAAAATCTAATTCATTTTCCGAATCGAGCCGTCAGACTCACCGACATTTTGTAGAAATTCCTGTGATATTTTACCTGATTCCTTTGAAATGTAACTTTAAATCAAGAAGGGAGAAAGACTCCCCAAATTTTTAAGGTACTTTTACGTATGTGTTTAGTTTAAAGGTTGTTGTGTTTTCATGAATTAAAAGATACTACAGATGTAGTGCTTAATTATTTTCCATTGTATGTTCACGGTAACGTACAAACGTTCTTGCTTTTTCAGTCACTCTCGATACAAAAGTATTGAGGTTGACTGAAGTAGCATGACAAATACGAACTTTTCCGAGAAAATACGATGGAGAAGAATTATTGCGGTTATTAACCAGCACGTTAAAGAAAAAAACAATGTTCATTCTAAAACAATAGGTACCTACACATTTTATAGCAATAAAATACATAATTTCTTCTTTGTTTATTTTCTCCAATTTTTCTCGTTTGCAGCAAAATTTAGATTTAATATGAACATGAACATACATTCTCATAACTCAATTTAACCCTAAGTCACTTTATCTAGAATATAGGTTATGCTAGACTTCATAATGTGCTAAATAGCGGCATGTCCGCATACCGTCGGCAAATATGAGCTTACTCCTTAAACTATGTCGGCACGATATTCAGTCTAGTGGTCGTAGTATAGAGTGGCTCAAGTCATGAGCTGTAACCAAGAGATAGTTTATAGGTACTATATATTAGTAGTAGTAGTAGTAATCACTTTATTGTACACAACACAGGTTTACATAATATTTACAGAAATAAAGGTACAAAGGCGAACTTATCCCTGTAAGGGATCTCTTCCAGCTAACCTTCGAGTAGATGAGGGGAGAATTCAAATTAGATAGACAAACTTACGGAATGCACAGTAACATTTTAAAAGTAAACTAACCAAAATGTCCAAAAGTAAATAAAAATACATGCTACATACATAAATACTAAACATATTACATACATACAAGTGTCAACAAAAACAAAATAGACATCAGTTGGAAAGCATAAGTTTCTTCAAATTAGCCTTGAGTATTCTTATTTCTTACGTTTTAAAATTGTTGGTGATCCGATATTCTTAGGTAGCTACCTACCTTCCTAGGTAGCTACTTTGAAGCTTCAAAGTTAAGTCATAACCACTCACATAATTGATATTTTTCAGTGACCTCTATTATTAAGATAAAATAAGGGTGACAGCGTGCAACTACTGTTGCATAAAGCATGTGAGTGGATAAGCCGATACGAAGAAAGAGCCAATATGAGCTCACTCATATTGATCGCTTGCGCTCGGAATATCAAGGTCGCCAGCTCAAGAATTTGCGTTTAACTGTTTTTAGATACAAATTATTTGTGAATATATTTTTATTTGTTTTATTTCGATTTATATGTGTGCTTAGCATAACAATGGCCATAACGGCAAACAAAAACAATTGCGTGTCCACTGTGTTGCCGGCATGATGGATCACATATACTACAGTCACCTGCAATAATATGTTACACAACGAAGGCCGCAAAAATATCTGATATGATCTTATTTGTAGAGCCATAACAGCGTGGAACATATTTTTGCGACCTTCGAAGAGTAACACATTATTGTAGGTGACTGTACACTCACAGGTTAACAACTACCTAACAGTGTATAATTTTCAGGGGTGCCGTTCAATTTTAATACAAACATTTTGCATAATTACATTTAACTACTTTTAAAACATAATAAACATAATGCATAGAAACAAAATCCATAATACTATTCGTTATAATAATTAAATTACAGAATGTTCTATAATCATAAAAACGTTGTTTATAACGATAATTAGGAATAATTTTACTAGTTATAACATACAGTTAGTAATTAGTATTATGATTAAATAGTAGAACTATATTTTAACGAATGATCGGGTGACATAATATAATATGACATAAAATATAGAACAACTTACATATTCTACCTTAAGGCAGGTCGCCGTTAGGTACGACGACGAGCGAAGCGAGGAGTATTAGGTAGAACTGCGACCCTACAGCGCGCGAGCCGAGCGAGCGAAGCGAGCGTGCCGCGGCAGCGGCCGGCGAAGCGCCAGACCCGACTTAATTTTTAACCCCTGTCGATCATGAGAGAAGGTCTGTGCCCAGGCGGCGTAGCACGGTCGCGTTTTTATTCCTTGTCACCATGCCTGTCACGTTCTAACAAGTATGTAAGTGCGAAAGGGACGCGCATAGTGATAGACGATAAAAATGGAACCGTGCTGCGCCCACAGCAGTGGGGCGTGTATAGATTATGAACAGTATGAATGAACTTGGTTTTTATGGATAAGGAACGTTATGAGCATTAAATAGTATACAAAGTGATCATTATACTGATTGCCTGTTATGCAAATACATTACTATGCAACTGAATTATTATTATTACTGAAATTATGCAATTTGTTCTTATTCATTTTGTTTTTATACTAAATAATCATTTCTGCATTTCAAAATTATGCAATTCGAATTATGCAAAATGAAAATTCGATAATAGTTGTTATTAAAAACATTACACACCCAATTTTCAGGCTTTTAATTTGACAAAATTAAAAATGTTTTGATTTGACACCTAAGTGATAAAAATATTATGAGTGAGCTTAATAAAAAATACTAAAAGCGATATTCCTAGCTAAATAGGGCACCTATTTTTCGATTTTATTATTGAGTCTATCAAAGTGTCTCATTGCTAAGCAAAGGTCTCTCTTGATCTCCACGACTCCCGTTGATGCGCTTTTGACAATTCGTTACCAATTTAAAATAGATAATTAATACGCTATCGCTTGTAACACGGACCGCTTGCGCTCGGAATATCAAACTCGCCAGCTCAAGTATTTGTGTTTAGCTTAACTACGGCCACGTCGGCACACACAACACTCGCGTGTCCACTGTGTTACTGTGATGATGGGACCGCATATATTACAGACACAGACTACAGAACAGCGGCTGCTTAGCTACGACCACGACGGCAAATACAACACTCGCATGTCCACTGTGATACTGTGATGATGGGACCGCATATATTACAGGCACAGACTACAGAACAGCGGCTGCTTAACTACGGCCGCGTCGGCACACACAACCCTCGCATGTCCACTGTGTTACTGGGATAATGGGACCGCATATATTACAGACACAGACTACAGAACAGCGGCTGCTTTGCTACGACCACGACGGCAAATACAACACTCGCATGTCCACTGTGTTACTGTGATGATGGGACCGCATATATTACAGGCACAGACTACAGAACATCGGCTGCTTAACTACGGCCGCGTCGGCACACACAACACTCGCATGTCCACTGTGTTACTGGGATAATGGGACCGCATATATTACAGACACAGACTACAGAACAACGGCTGCTTAGCTACAGCCACGTAGGCACACACAACACTCGCGTGTCCACTGTGTTACTGTGATGATGGGACCGCATATATTACAGGCACAGAGTACAGAACAGTGGCTGCTTAGCTACTGTCACGTCGGCAAACACAACACTCGCGTGTCCACTGTGTTACTGTGATGATGGGACCGCATATATTACAGGCACAGACTACAGAACAGCGGCTGCTTAACTACTGCCACGTCGGCACATACAATACTAGTGTGTCCACTGTGTTACCGCGAACCACGGTCGACGTGTTCCCTCTCTGTCGCACTTGTAAATTGGTACGTAAGTGTCACAGGGAGGCAACACGTCGAACGTAGTTCGCGGTAGGCCCTCAGATCACCTACCCCACTCATGCTGCCCGATTCGAACGTTAAGATACGTGAATTAATAGATCTAGAAACGATGGTTTAGATGGATTAGATGTGTCAGTATCAAAAGTGACGTTTTTGTTTGAAGAAACGGCACATTTGACACTGACTTATCTAATCCATATCGTTTCTAGATCTATTAATTGACGTGTCTTAAAGTTCGAATCGGGCCGATGGTGTTGTATATTCCTGCCAGTGAGTACGCTTGCCAGAGCTCCACGAGGACGCGGAGTGTTAGGGTCAGCAACGCGCATGTAACACCTCTGAAGTTGCAGACGTATATATCCTACGGAGACTGCTTACCATCAGGCGGACCGTATGCTTGTTTGCTACCGGCGTCGTATAAAACTTAGAGAGATTCCACATTAAAGTACATGTTTAAGGGTTAAAATGTTTAAATAGTCCACTTTAATATGTATATTTTTTTTGTTTCCAGGTAAGAAAGCAATTGAAAACGGAGGCAGTGTAACATACCTAAGGTAATGCTAAACATTGCTAGAAAAAAAAAACTTATCGCCCGGAAAATGTCCACTGTTATTTCCTAACCTAAACTATATGTACCTATACATCTTACGCTTGCCTTATTAGGTACATTTACCCGTAACAAAATACCAAATTACCATATACTTGCACATAAACTAAAATTAAAACATCGTTCAACAGTTTAAACACATACAATAACCACAATTCATTCAAAAATTAATTCACTCAATAACAAATCTTAAATAGAGAAATTAAATACCAAAAATACCTACATCCCAACTTTATGTAGCAGAAAAAGTATAATTCTAAATAAATTACCCGCGGCAACCGTTGGCGACCTCTGCCATCATAACTCAGCCAGCGGCGCCAAACCTTTTCGTGAATTTATTAACATGTGACACGTTAGAATGAGAATTCATGTTTTGATGCTTTTAATTGAATGGGGTCGGCAACATTTTCGGGTTCCGTGCACAAGTGTTTCCTGTGGGACCATATGACGAAGCCACCGCTGTCTATTTGTCTGACCGTGGGCTCCTATCTCACAAATTGATATAGGTTGGCAATTCATATACTGTCAGAATTTAAATTTCTGTTGCTGCTGTACCCTAAATAATGATACCCAAAAAATATTAAAAATATTTTATATACCCATAAACGGAAGTTTAGACTTATTATTATTAATTTAACGGCCTCCTAGCCTAGTCGGTAGTGAACCTGCCTACGAAGCAGGAGGTCCCGGCCGTCCCGGGTTCGAATCCTGGTAAGGGCGTTTATTTGAGTGTTCATCACAAATATTTGTTCCTAAGTTATGGATGTTTTCTATGTATATAAGTATATTATAATCGTCGTCTAGTACCCACAACACAAGCCTTATTGAACTTACTGTAAAAAAAAAATGAAGTTGTAGTGATCAAAAAGCATCCATCAAACTTCTTGTCACTCGTTGCTATGGTTATTACGTTCTCCTGGGTCACTCTTAAATCCTGGTTTTATGGTATTTACCTTTGGTCCGTTTTCATAACTATGGTTTTCGTAACTGGCTGCCAAAGAAGATTAATTTTTCCTATTTCATAATTAATTATCAAACAAGAATTTACTTTCTGGTTTCGTAATCGAGTTACGTAACTGGTTATGAAATAAGATTTTTTTTTCTGTTTTCGACTGGATTGGCTACGAAATATGAATTATTTTTCGCTGCTTCGTAATTAGTTATCAAACAAGAATTTATTACTCTTTTAGTAATCGAGTTTCGTTATTAACTTCGATATATTTTTTGGAAGTTAAGTTCCCCTTTTGTTGCCAATTTCCTTTGGTCCGTTTTCATAACTATGGCTTTCGTAACTGGCTGCCAAAGAAGATTTATTTTTCCTGTTTCATAATTAATTATCAAACAATAATTCACTTTCTGCTTTCATAATCGAGTATTTTTTCTTCGTTCGTAATTAATTATCAAAACTTATTACTTTTTCTTTTTTCATAATTGGACATTTTCGTGTGATACACTTAGTACCTTTTTCGTGTAAAACGACACAAAATAACTACCGGGCACTGCGTTGAGATTATTACTCCATTTATGTATTAAATTAGACTAAGAAGAATTATTACGAAGTGAAAAATATATTTTTTGTTAAAGGAAGTTAGGTCATATTTTTCTTTTATTTTACTGTTACTAAGGGTACTCTGTTTTAACAAGCTTTTGTATCTATACAAATCTAGAAAATTAAAGTAGATGATTTACAATATTCGTATTTTTATTTTCTCTAATTTACTGTAGGGATATCTATGTAGGTACTTTTATTGTATCTAAGTTTTTTTAAATCAAAATTGGCACAGAAAGAGCCTGGATGTTGCTCTCTTCTCTTTTGTAGTCAATTTACCCAGTCAGTCACTCACAGGGTAAATTGGCAACAAAAGGGGAACTTAACTTCCAAAAAATATATCGAAGTTAATAACGAAACTCGATTACTAAAAGAGTAATAAATTCTTGTTTGATAACTAATTACGAAGCAGCGAAAAATAATTCATATTTCGTAGCCAATCCAGGCGAAAACAGAAAAACAAAAACTTATTTCATAACCAGTTACGAAACTCGATTACGAAACCAGAAAGTAAATTCTTGTTTGATAATTAATTATGAAATAGGAAAAATTAATCTTCTTTGGCAGCCAGTTACGAAAACCATAGTTATGAAATCGGACCAAAGGGCCAATTTACCCTGTGAGTGACTGACTGGGTAAATTGACTACAAAAGAGAAGAGAGCAACATCCAGGCTCTTTCTGTGACAATTTTGATTAAATAAACTTAGATACAATAAAAGTACCTAGGGTAACTTGTTGATCAATGAAACACTAAAAGTTCAAGCCTTTCTATCTCTGGTGTTTTTAAAGTTATGAGTGTGACATTTCGTATGAAGATAAACAATTTCGTTGGCTATCATATGGCATTCTTGGTTTCTACTTATCTGTAACAGCTCCTGTGTTATAAGCCTTTTTTTGAAAAATGAGTTTTGTTTCATTGTGTACTTGTGCATGTTTTCAATGAAACACTGATTTTTACAGTGAAACAAATGTAATAATTATAGTCTACCATGAAATATCGTTAATAAACATTGAAACGGTGTAATAAATAAATGACATTAATACATATATGCTTTCACTCAATTAATGAGAAAGGAAAGGAGAAAATAGTGGTAGGCTGAAATTAGTTATTTAAAAGGTTTCCGAGATATGGAATCATTATAAGATTGCTGAAATATCTAAAAGCGAAAGACTTGTTTCATTGTACACACACCTGAGTTTCATTGTGAATTGAAAACCTGGTCGGCGCGTACGGCATGCTGCGAAAAAGGCGCCTTTTATGTCCACGGAGCATTATTGCCAACTAGGTAGACGCGGGAGGGTTTTGAGCATCTCCATGCTTGATTCCATACACTTTCTTGCAACATAGTGTTTATAAACGACTGTTTCAATGTGAGACATGTGTCCTTAACCTTGCCATCAATGAAACATTCAACATATAAACCATCCTATCTCAGCCATTCCTAAAGTTAAGTATCTTATATTTTGTCATATGATAGACAAATTATTACCAATTTTCATGGTATTTTACTTTCGCAAATTTTGCACATAGTCTTTAATTATTAAAAAAAAAGAATGAGTTTGTTTCATTGTGTGCTGGTAGCGGTGTTCAGTGAACATCATGTTTCATTGTATACTACATAATAATGTTTCATTGTGAGACTAGGGGGTGTTTTTTGAATCAATTAATAAAAACTGCACCAAAAAGTGAAAGTAATTTAAAAATATTTAGCTCTAAATAAACTTTAATACACATAGAACATAACAAAAACTTAAAAAACGCCAAACTCTAGTCTATATCTTGGTAAAAAATTGCGAAACTTAAATGAAAAAAAAATACTTTTCTTGCACGAATTCACAATAATGCTCGTAGCAACGTGCTCCTACTCTGAGGCGCGCTCGTGTTTTGGGGAGGTGCTGGGGGTCCCTGAGCCTGGCCTTGCTTGACAGACGGCACTAGCTGGTAGCACCTAGTTTCCGAGATATCGCAAAGTTACACTGTGTCCGATTGTTTCAATGTACCACAACTGACCCTACATAGATATCCCTTCAGTAAATTAGAGAAAATAAAAATACGAATATTGTAAATCATCTACTTTAATTTTCTAGATTTGTATAGATACAAAAGCTTGTTAAAACAGAGTACCCTCAGTAACAGTAAAATAAAAGAAAAATATGACCTAACTTCCTTTAACAAAAAATATATTTTTCACTTCGTAATCATTCTTCTTAGTCTAATTTAATACATAAATGGAGTAATAATCTCAACGCAGTGCCCGGTAGTTATTTTGTGTCGTTTTACACGAAAAAGGTACTAAATGTATCACACGAAAATGTACAATTATGAAAAAAGAAAAAGTAATAAGTTTTGATAATTAATTACGAACGAAGAAAAAATACTCGATTATGAAAGCAGAAAGTGAATTATTGTTTGATAATTAATTATGAAACAGGAAAAATAAATCTTCTTTGGCAGCCAGTTACGAAAGCCATAGTTATGAAAACGGACCAAAGGAGTATTTAAAATAATCGAACTTACCTCTTTATGACTGTTATAAGCCCTTATATTATAGCCTAAATATAATCTTACCATCGCCCACACTTACCACCCACCACAGTTACACACATACACACCACACACACACACACACACACACACACACACACACACACACATACCCACACACAGTTAGGAGTGTTTGTGCGAAACCCGCCACGCGAGAGACCGACTCGCACTTGACTGTTCTATGTGATAAAAGGCATATGTGAATTTAAAGGAAGTTGCAATTCACGTTTTGATGGAGTTATTAGAATGGGGCTCGCAACCTTTTTTATTTGAGTGAGTAGCGTAAAAAAGGGTGATGTTAATATGTTTAAATAAAATTTACGTATTAATTTTAATTTCGAATTAAGGTTTTAAAATTTACCAAAGTTTTATTGGGGAAAAATATCTAATTGAGAACGATATAATACCTGTATTTGTGCAATAAAGTGACATACATACACACATACATATCATTTAATTCAGATAGATAACCCAGGTGCACCTCTAAATAACTACCTACCTTTAGTAGGTAATTTAATATCGCTTTGTTGGAGAAATATAGACCTAAACTTATTTTTATATGACATCGGGGAAAAACCGTAGCCAATCGACGCCTGAAATTCCAGGGGTTTTACAGTATGCGCGTTGGCGACTCTTTAATATCCCGTACACTTTTTTGTATATTTTTTTTGTATTTTTTTTTGTTTTACTTTAGCCCCGCATGGACACACAAACACGCACTCATATGTTATGTAGCGTGTGTTTTTAATTAATGAGTGTTATTAATATTAAATTCAAAGGATTAGCGGCATGAGGTTTTTTTAACAACTTATACGCGGACGAAGTCGCGGGCGTAAGCAACTACTTAACCCATATAAAAGTCAATAGCCCAAATAAACTCCTTAATAACCGAAGTAAGCAAAAACAAAACGCCAGATCGCAAACAGCTAATTGCCTAAAAAAAACGTCAAAACGGTACTGATTCATAAACATAATCCGGAATAAAACTTCTCCAAATCCCATCCTTTGCGTTGCATATTTTCCCAAATAACCCAATCAAAAATAAACCCTGACACCTCGTAGATAAGCCTCAAAATTAATTACGACCGAACAACATTACGACTTTTTTTCTACAAACGGTCGGTATTGATTATAAGCTGTTCGTCTCGCTCTAATTCCTTCTGGTTGGTTTTTTTCTCGCTCGCACAGAAAGGGATGCTTGGAGTATACTTTTACTGTAAAACACCTTTCATTTGTCTCCCAACAAGCCTATAGGGTTTGCAGAAAAAGTTGAAATAATTAAATTTAAAAATGTCATTTTTTATATGTACTTACCTAATAATTTGAGTGATGGTGGAAAATATGTTAATGTACAAAATTCAACTTTAACCAATTTACACCTAATTGTATACACTGGCCCCGTCCCATCTTCATGGCACCTCCGTCTCACCGGGTGCAGCTGCGGATGCGGCTGAGCGAAGAAAAAGGGCTAGCCGCATCGGCCAAGAATATAGCTTTACCCCTTTTGGTGTGGAAACACTCGGCCCGTGGGGTCCCAGTGCCCTGAAATTTTTCGGAGCGTTAGCAAAGAGGCTGGAGGATGTGACTGGGGACCGTAGGGCTGGCAGCTTCCTCGCACAGCGCATAAGCATTGCAATTCAGCGAGGTAATGCTGCCAGCGTCTACGGGACCTTGCCGAGGTGTGATTTTTTATTGTAGTTTAGGTTTAGGTTTGTTTTATTTTTATTAATTTAGAATAGTTAGATAGTAAGTTTTTATACAATATTTATATTTATTTGTTTAATGTTACAATAAAAGTTTTATTCTCATTGTATACTGTATATTAAATGTTAAGTCGAAAACAATAAAATTATATCGCGGTAGACCCGGGTAGAGCGGTGGTGGCCGAGTGGATATGACATCCGACTTTCAATCCGGAGGTCGCGGGTTCAAATCCTGGCTCGTAACAATGAGTTTTTCGGAACTTATGTACGAAATATCATTTGATGTTTACCACTAGCTTTTCGGTGAAGGAAAACATCGTGAGGAAACCTGCATACATCTGCGAAGAAATTCAAAGGTGTATGTGAAGTCCCCAATCCGCATTGGGCTAGCGTGGGGACTATAGCCCAAGCCCTCTCGCGCATGAGAGGAGGCCTGTGCCCAGCAGTGGGACGTATATAGGCTGAAATGATGATGATGATGATGAGACCCGGGTGTGTATTAAGAGCCCATCAACGTGCACACTAGAGCTACTGCTAAATATTCGTGATTATTTAAATTTAACGAAATATATTTAAAAAGGGGGCGCTACGTACTGTATTTTGTTTTTAAGTACCTTTTGAATATATCAAACTAGTTTTTATGTTGCTGGATTCGTCGATCTATATAGGAACTCAAAACAAAAACGGTCGTATTAACTTTGGACGCATAGATTGACGAATCCAGCAACATAAAAATTAGTTTGATGTATTCAAAAGGTACTTAAATACAAAATACAGTACGTAGCGGCCCCCTTTTTTAAATATCTTTCGTTAAGTTTAAATAATCACGATTATTTAGCAGTGGCGCTAGTGTGCTCGTTGATGGGCTCTTAAATAAATGAGTGTTATCTGCCGTTTCTGCCGACGCTACTCGTCGCCACCGAGTTTGAATCAATTTAGCACGTTTAAACCAGCCTGCAAGCCTCTTTATCCGTATTGCACCACCTGGATGTAGCTTTGTGAATTCTACCTTATATTGTAAATTATACGTGTACAGGTACTGGTTTTATAAATTATTCCTAACTTGCCCCCGTGCCCCGTTCTTTAATGTGCCTACATTTAAAATTATTTTTCACCACACCAGCTGGTAAAGGCTCTCTTGATTGTTCATAAACTGATGAGAAAGTTGCATTTTATCTACTAATGGAGCAAAGTAATTAAATGCAATTTTTGAGTTGTTTCCTTACGTTGGCTGGGTAGAACTGACTTTTGAATGATGATTTTTAATTAATATTTAATAACATTCATTTTGAATTGATTAGCTTTGATTTTGTTTGATATTATACAGTTAGTATTTTTTCTTGTGTTGGTGTGGTGAAAAATATTCTCCTCGTGCCTTGATACCCTCACAACGCTCAAGATTACATTTTTCGAAACACTCGCTATGCTCGTAGTTCAATTTTGGAATATTTCGCTTGCTCGGTAAAATTAGCACGAGAGGTTAAACAACAACTTTGCCCCCTTGTAAAACAAATAACTAATTAAAAATGGGTTACTCACGTTTAAAAAGTCGAATAAACGCTCGACATGTTTATATGCGTTTTTGGTTCTTTTTCTTAACTGGGTATATTTTATCTAAATCCTTTAGATACAAATCTAAAATTCCTTTTTTTAACTTGGTAACTCCGGTACGCGAAAGCAGTGTAAACCGGTTTGTAACTCCACATACATTAGCGCGGTATTGCCATTAGGTCAGGTTTTTCAGCGCTTATTGCATTCCTTCCGACGTACGGTCCTTGTGCACACGGACGTACGGACGTACGGTGCTTGTGTGGGTGCACTGCACACGGACGTACGGACGTACGGTGCTTGTGTGGGTGCACACGGACGTATGGACGTACGGTTGTTGTGTGGGAGAGTTCGATTCAGATGAAATAAATTGTTATGGTTTTAAACGGAATTTGATACAAGACGTAGATCATACAAAATGAAGTGAAAGTCGTGCGTGAGATGCGCGCCAATCACCTAGACCAGCGGTCGGCAACAAGCGGCCCGCGAGCCTCCCTGGCTATTTTTATGTACATAATATGGACAAACGACAATGTCTGATAAAGTCATAAATATTAACAAATTGCGGCCCGCGTCAACTTCGTTAACTACTATGTGACCCTAGGCTGCTAAAAGGTTGCCGATCCCTGACCAAGACGATCGTCAAAGTAGTATCAAAATCTGTTCAAAACCATAACAAATTGTTGAATCTGAATCGGACTCCATTCGGACCTATGGTGGTTGTGTGTTTAAAGGTGATGTGTGAGTTTGGGTTCTCGTCTGATAGAAGATATGGATAGTTGCAGGATTTGTAAGAACTTTTCGCTTTTAAAAATTCTTAGTTAGTTTGTCTGGGTGAGATCGCTTCTTAGCGATAAGACCGCCTGTTGTTACCTAGCTTCTAACTATATTTCATATTCTGTGTAAATATTTTAACTGTATGGTGCACAATAAAGGATATTTACTTACTTACTAGTTCTGCTGCTGTATTACCATTATTAATAAATAAATTTAATATAATTAAAAAAAAAAATTTTTTTGACAAGCAGAATCGTCTGCAAACGATGCAATTAAGCTTAGAATAAATTTAAAAGTGGAAATCTTACTGTCTTGGGTGAGTCTCACGGCCTCTGGATCGATACTCCAGCATCCGAGGCCGTGAGTTCAAGTCTCACCCAAGACAGTAGGTAATTTAACCACTTTTAAATTTATTCTAAGCTTAAATATACCTACTTTATTGTACCAAAAAAAACAAATAGAAGCAACTGACAGTTTTATCACTGTAAGCGCTTTATTCCCGACAACCATAATGTAGCAGGATGTATTATAAAGATCAAAATGCTTAAGAAACAGCAATTATTTTATTATAGTGATAATATTTCGCCATTCCCCGGAACTTTGCCAAATAAGACACGGCCGTAACTCAGCATCGTGCTTAATTGCCGAAACGTGCTCGACTTGAAATTGCACTTACACACCTCTGTATTAATCTTGAAATAAACGAGTGAGTGCCGCTCACACCGTAGCCAGGCGTGGCTCACTCCGCGATTTCGTCGCTTTGCTACAGGCAGCTAAAAGAACATCCGTTCCACACCAATTTTGGTGGCTAGCCATAAGCCGCGCGTGGCGCTGTCGCCACCTAGCGGCCATACCTGTTCTGATCGTAACAGACGCGTTTTGTTAGAGTGAGTCTTCTGTTGCTAGTACTATTATTTATTCTGTGCCGTAGCGTGCTGTGCCCAGCCAGGGACCCAATACCGGTATATTTTTCATACAAATAAACCGGTATTCAATTTCGGTATCACGAATATTTATGTATGTTTGTTTATGCACTTAATTTAGCTAATGTGATCAATCATTATCCTTACCTAAATACTATTCTATAATATCAAATAAATATTGTGAAAGGTATGAGATATTTAGATTTTTAGTTATACCGGTAACGGTCCCTGGCTATAGTAGCCGCAATATCAACTGGCGACTAACTGAAGTCATGATGCCATCTCTTTCCCACTTGATTGGTCTTAACAAGGGTAAAAGAGTTGGCGTAGTCGCCAATTGGTATTGCGGTGAGTATAGTGTAAATTTCATTCGATAGCGTGACGTGATGTACGCGTTTACGTTAAGTGTCATTTTGTATGGGATTTTGAGTTTCCAAAACGTCCCGCTTGGCGTGCTGTTCAAAAACCCATACAAAAATAGACATAACGCAAACGCGAACGCACGTCACGCTGTCGAATGAAATTCACACTATATGTACGTTTTCAGTATGTAATGGTGTGAGTGGTGGCCCTACCTCATAAATAACGTTCCTTTGTATGTTAATATAATAATTTTAGGGCTTATAAAACGTCTGAGCATGCGTATTGGGCTGTTTAGGAAATTAACCCGACTGCTGTGTGCTTAAACGGGTAATGTGAACATTATTCAATTTTAAATGTATGAATTTAACTTTAATTTTGACGTTATACATGTTAACAGTCTAATATTAAATTTATCCTTCACAGCTTAATAATACAGAAAATACATGAATATGTGACGTCCCACGGGAAAAGGTACCTTATGGCGGTTGGCGCTTACGCTATTATTAACGCCGCTCCAATATTAATGCGGCGCTATGCGACGTAAGCGCCAGCCGCCATAAGGTACCTTTTGCCATGGAACGTCACATATTATAATGTAACATGGTCATTACTAATTATAAATGAGTACCTACAGGCTGTAGACTGTCGCGACTGTCGCCGTCAGAGATATCGGAGCGGCCAAGATGTTCACAAATACCTGAACAAAGCCTCTGTTATCAAGGCGTTAAAGTGCATGTTTAGATATTTTTGAGCACCTTGCTCGCTCCGACATATATGATGGGGACTGTACTAAAAACAGAGTGTTAACAATAATTATACTTTGAATATTTTTACGGTTTAGACTCACTTGTTTTTAGTCACTCGCGCGACATGTTTCGGAGAGCCTAGCCGCCAGCATGGAAGCCTGTGCTTCTTCAGCAGAATACCAGTGAGTGTTGTGACAGTGTAGTGGACATAGTGAGATCGTGCTGTGTATCGCTACAAGTGTTAGGTGACCCAAGCCCAAACACACCACTATGCCCGCCTACAATAACAGCGGAAGACCTCCCCAATCTGTTTTCTCGGCGCGCGCGCAGCGTGCGACGCGGCGAGCCGCAGTACGCGATACACGGCCGTCGTGAACGCTGCTCGCACTGTTAGTGCTTGAGAAAGGAAACCTAGGCTCTCCGAAACATGTCGCGCGAGTGACTAAAAACAAGTGAGTCTAAAGGTATCGTCATGGGTCGTCCCATTCGTTTTTCGTCACGTTCTTAAATTAGTCCTATTCTACTTTCGTCACTCATTCTACATTCGTCACAATCGTTGGTGGCTTTCAATGTAGAATGAGTGACGAAAGCAGAATAGGACTAATTTAAGAACGTGACGAAAAACGAATGGGACGACCCAAGACGATACCAGTCTAAGCCGTTAAATTATTCAATGTTAGTATGTCTCACAACAGTTTAAATTCGATCATAATTATACTTGTATGAGTGCCATAACTATGTTGGTGTTTGGATAGGATATAAGTTATAATAATTATCTTTTTCTACTCCCATACTTTTATTTGTCATATAAAGGGTCGTGCACACACCTTTAAAACCCTACCTTATAGTTGTCACTCAAGACAAGTCTTTAGTATATTCCTTAAAAACGCATTTGTACATACACGCAGTATCTTTTTGGCACATTTCGATACTTACACGAATGACCTAATGACCATTACACGAATTTTAAAAATAATAACCCTTCAAGTGGCGCCAGCGAAAACGCGAAAAGTAGTCAAGTGGCGGGGCCCCAGTGGGTGGTCAGCGCAGATTAAGAAAATTTTACAAAATCGTAATTTCAGCTTTTCTATGTTTGAAAGTATATTAAATCACATATTGTTAGAATCAGCGTTATATGGGCTATTTGAATATAGCAATTAAATTATTGTAATATTTATACATTTGGCCAGACGTAATCAAACTTCGGAAAAATGACAGTTTTCCAGCTTCCTTGTTAAAAATGACTACCACCATAAAACTAATTGATTATTGGAGGTAATTGCTATTTAATTATCAAAGGAAGACTTTTCTCTTTAAGATTAAATCGATAAAAGGAACCTAAGACACAATTTATTTTACAAAACAACCTCTTAAAAAACGAGACTGACCTCGGACTAGGCGGTCGCTCCCGAATCAATGGTCCTCACCAACAAATTTTATACCAAGTGTTTTTGTGTTTCTTATGGTATGCTATCCTTCTCTAACTCGTTACCTAATTATGGGCGCTAGAAGAGCGTAACTATACTTAAATGCGTTCAATTTCACCTCTAAATACGTCAACACCTCATTAACAACTCACTGGTGGATGACAGTTTACTGGTTTTCGCATCGACCATTCACGGGTTGACCGCCACTTGAAGGGTTATCTGAAATACATTTTTGCCAACCTTATGTTAAATGTCATCTCTGACAAATGAGTGAACCATTATACATGTTTTTTTTTAATTTCATTCATTCATCCACTAGATGACATGAAAAATATTTAATTTTCAATTTTATTTCAAAGTAAGTGCTTGCTTGTAGAAAAAGCGTTGTTAACTGAGTCAAAAAATACTCGTGGTGTCTTTATTAATCACGCCAGTCGCCTTTTTTGACCTCTCTTAAACAACGGATGCATAAAATACTAGATATTTCATCACACTAGCTGGACAACTTTGCCCCCTTGTAAAACAAATAAGTCAAAATAACTATTATTTCAATTATACAAACGTGTATCACTCAGTATGAAAATGTTAAAAATAAAAACCGGGCAAGTGCGAGTCGGACTCGCGCACGAAGGGTTCCGTACCATAATGCAAAAAAAAAAAACTAAAAAAAAGCAAAAAAAAAAACGGTCACCAATCCAAGTACTGACCACTCCCGACGTTGCTTAACTTTGGTCAAAAATCACGTTTGTTGTATGGGAGCCCCATTTAAATCTTTATTTTATTCTGTTTTTAGTATTTGTTGTTATAGCGGCAACAGAAATACATCATCTGTGAAAATTTCAACTGTCTAGCTATCACGGTCCGTGAGATACAGCCTGGTGACAGACGGACGGACGGACGGACGGACGGACGGACGGACAGCGAAGTCTTAGTAATAGGGTCCCGTTTTACCCTTTGGGTACGGAACCCTAAAAATTACCGGAAAAAACTTAAAAGAACAGTTAGGTACTTACTTTTAAACCCACCCGTTATCCACCTTATTTATTGTCCGCTACACCTTTTCGCTGCACTCCAGTGTACTCGACCGGCTACTTGCTTGCCACTTGAAAGGCGAGTGGCACTCGAAGACGTTTGATCTCCTTTAGGGTTATTTTCTTGTAACGATCCGAGGAGGTTTGAAGGAAAGAAGTATTTGAGCGATTAGGAAATTAATGGGTTGATGATTTTATAGAGTCCGACCAGTGAGTCGTGTCACAAAAAAAAACCGGACAAGTGCGAGTCGGACTCGCCCACCGAAGGTTCCGTACTTTTTAGTATTTGTTGTTATAGCGGCAACAGAAATACATCATCTGTGAAAAATTCAACTGCCTAGCTTGCTCGGTTCATGAGATACAGCCTGGTGACAGACGGACGGACGGACGGACGGACAGCGGAGTCTTAGTAATAGGGTCCCGTTTTTACCCTTTGGGTACGGAACCCTAAAAACGCGGGAATTTCAGTACAAATCGCACCTGGCAATAAAATTGCTATGAAATTAAATGACAGCTTGAAACTGACAGCTTATTTGATAGGAAAAACAGTTGCCATATAAAGAATTTTAAAAATTAGTTTTTGACACGACTCGCTGGTCACTCTATCGGACTTATATTCTAAATCTTTGTTCCTGAGTTATAAATGTTTTACATGCATGTATTTATTTCTTCAGAAAGTGTATCTGTAACTATTTTTAAGTTACCTATTTCGCTTTTACTGAATTGTGACGCGGTGGGCAAAGTTATGTTAAAGGGCAAAGTTTTATACTTTAACGGTATCATACCGATACTTTGTTACTTTCCGGTTGACATCTTGGCCCCCTGATATCTTATTTTTGCGTATAAATTGCAAACTTGGCATTTTCCGTGTCCGACTTATGGTATATTCGATATAAAATACTACATGGACTATTTCCTTTAAGCAGTTAAAATACAGTATTGCCACTAAATCACAAGGAAAGTAGAAATAACAGTAAATCAGTGAAGATGTGCATTTGCATCGACAATGCCGTTCGTATCGATAGCGTGTCGCTTATTGAAAATTAAATTATTTTCACGATATAGGTACATAACACATAACTAATCTCTTATGCAATTCTGATAAACATTTGGAATACTGTAACGACTTCGTTAACCAAAATATCATGTTATTTTAACATCTCGAAAAACTTCCAAACATCTCATTATTATTCTATAAGACTGCAGAAACGCGGAACGTGGCCATCTTACCAATGGCCAATTATTGTGTTATCGCTGTCAATTCTACCCGAGGACCTGTCAAATTAGGTTCTTGACGGTCCTAAGTCAACTGACAGAGCAATAATAGTAGACATGAGAGTTAGGTCGGTTGTAGAGACTACTTCCGGTAGATTTCGTATTAGGGGACGGAAGTTCTAGTTTTTGCCTTCGATACGTCTTTCCTCATTTTAATAAATAATTTTTAGTACAATAAGCAGGTATTTTATGTGTTCAATATGCATGTTATAAACTAAAATTATTAGGTTTAAAAATTTCATCTAGGTATAAGATGAAACCTTTAAAAGAGCAATTCTTGCATATTTATATATGTGACGTTATCTATGAAAAGGGACCTTATTGTCGATGGCGCTTACGTCATTATTAACGATGCTCCGATATAAATACAATGCCCCCCAACGCTGTGCGGCGTAAGCGCCATCGACAATAAGGTCCCTTTTCATAGATAATTCCCCATATTTCGGGGATCTCAGAAACGGCACTAACGATTTCGATGAAATTTGTTATATGGGGGTTTCCGGGAGCGGAAAATCGATCTAGCTAGGTGTTATCTCTAGGAAAACGCATATTTTTGAGTTTTTATATATTTTCCGAGCAAAGCTCGGTCTCCCAGATTACATTTCTGATGTGTACATACAACATGACTGTGTACGTTTGTAATACATATACAGGGTGATTCAGGAGACGTGAGCAGGACTAATACTGCGCATTTCGTAGATTATAAGCAACACTTTCGTATCAGTATTAGTGAGGTTAACGTTAATTTTCTAGTCGTGTTGAAAAAAAAAGTTATTAATTTATTTACGACATGCGTGGTCGCCCTAAAATTAGAATACTAAACTACCGATATTCTGTGTCAAATTGAATGTCACCACTGTCATCGCGGTCTGGTTACTTTTGAAAACTCGTATCTCACTCAAGTTTGACAGTTTATTTTCTTCGTAATCAAAAATTAAAGAGGTTTTATGCTTATTAATTAGGTCTTGTAGGGTGACCATGATTGTAGAGGATTAAATTTGCCCTCACCAAAAAGTTAAAAAATAGGAAAAAATCTGGCTGTTTCACCTAAATACGACGGTGATCGATCAATTATCTTACTGTGCTGTTACTGAGTGTGCAGGATTAGTCCTGCTCACGTCTCATGAATCACCCTGTATATTACCAACAGCATCCTGATGGACTGCCTGATAGTTGGCAGCCTGACAGCCTGCGGCATTGACACGAGGCACTCGCTCCAGTGCGTGCCTCTGTCCGTAAATATTAGTTTATAAGTCTTTCTATAATTATTTTTTGTTCTTTAGTTACTAAACATTGTATTTAAATTGGTTTCTTTGTTGTGTTTTACTAACCAAACTATGGACCCAGAGTGTGCTACAAAGGATTTTTATTTCATTTATTTATTATTTCATTCATAACGAGTAATACCCGTTAAATTTACATTTCTTACGATTTTATAGTACAACAATATTATGGTTGTCAATTATTTTTAATTACTTAGTTTGCACATAGCAAGCACACTATAGCGTGAGTTTTGGATGCAACTAAAATGACCACTTCCACATTATAAAATGACTGTAGTCGCCATCAAAGATACATATTTTATATGCACGTAACGCCATGACAGTAGTCTTTTATATTTGTGACCGTTTTGTGCGCTCCGATATATATGATGGCCGGCAACGCGTAGTGAGCGGAGGTCATCTCATCCCATCTAATAGCTAGTTATCTATGGTTGTGGGTTCCCAAAGGATTGTAATTTGTACAGTTTGATTCTGGATAGGTTAAGTAGGGGCCGTTAGGGGCCTAACGGTTCAAACTCCCCTTAAGAAAGATTACGGGGGAAATCGGTTTAGGGTAACCGCTTTTTGATACGGTTTAACCTGTTGGACGGTGGGAGGGTTAAATTGCGGTCCCAAGTTCGATCCTGGGTCGAGGTGGATAGGGAGGCAATTTTGTATTTGGAAAAAAATGCGACCGTTAAATGAGGGACCCGTGTGTCGGGTCTTAAGATAAAATGTGCAATAATTATATTGTCATTATACATAGGCCGAACGGTAAGAAGGTAAAGGAAAATTTTCTGACGAGATGTTTATGCGCTTAAGAATGGAAGACCGTCTCCATATAAACGTAGTCACCAATTTCCTCCTAGATTATTTCTTTTCGATTTTTTGATTATTATAAAAGTTAGGCTGCTATTTAACTGATCACCAGATTTAGTAAAATTTATTATTATTATTATTGGGAGCCTATAATGTCCCACTGCTGGGCAAAGGCCTCCCCCCACTTTTTCCAGTCTTCCCGATCCTGTGCAGTCTCTGGCCATTCCCTTAAAAAGGAGTCTAACTCGTCTCGCCATCGCCGACGTGGTCTGCCAATTCCTCGTTTTGAGCTGGGCTGCCACTCTGTGGCGATCTTGGCCCACAGCTCACTCGGCATTCGGCAGACATGACCAGCCCAGTCCCACTTTAGCTTGGCCACTTTCCGAGCTACGTCGACTATTTTTGTTCTGGAGCGCAGCGTGGTGTTCCGGATACGATCCATTAATTTCACACCTAATATGCTGCGCTCCATAGCTCGCTGGCAAACCCCTAGTTTGGACCTCTGATACGCCGTCAAGGACCAAGTTTGTGCACCGTAGGTGAGAATTGGAAGTATGCATATGTCCATGAGTCTCCGCTTAAGTGACAGGGGAAGATCGCCTTTCATCAGATGTTTCATGGACCAATAGCTCCTCCAGGCGTTTTCAGTCCGTCTTTCGACTTCCTTCTCTTGTCGCGCCTGGAAGGAAACTAGTTGGCCCAAGTAAATGTACTCCTGGACATATGCAACCGATTCTCCGTTTATCTCAATCCTACGTGGGGTGCTGCTATTTGTCATTAGCTTGGTCTTCGACATGTTCATCCGAAGTCCAACCTCGAAGTCCAACAATATTCCAGTCTACATCGCATTCGTCGATTACTCTAAAGCGTTTGATAGTCTTCATCACGATTCCATTTTCACAGCTTTACGCAGTCAAGATATAGATCCTAGCTACATCCAGCTTATAACCGCCATTTACCGAAATAGTACAGCCGCCATAAAACTGCAGTCTTCTGGTCCACCCTTCAATATTCAAAAAGGAGTCAAACAAGGAGATCCGTTGTCGCCGAAACTGTTTACCAGCACACTAGAACAAGTCTTCCGGAAGCTCGTCCCGAGTTGGGGTGATAGGGGCCTTGTCGTCGGAAATAGAAGACTAACTAATCTTCGATTCGCCGACGACATTGTTCTATTCTCCTCGACTGCTTCCGAGCTACGATCAATGCTTCAAGTAAAATTTAATACCAAAAAAATCTATTTTACCACCCTAAAATCATGAATGATCACCAAAATTATAACACCATTTTAATGTGAAATGATTACCAATTTTATTACATTTTACTATCCTTTTAAAGGAAATGACACCAAAATTATCATTATTAACCCAAAAATAGTCAATGATTATCAAATTTTAATCCCCATTTTAATGTGAAATGATAACCAAATTTTTACATCTTGCTATCCTATTAAAGAAAATGATACCAAAATAATCATTGTAAACCCAAAAATAGTAAATGACCACCAAAATTAGAACTCCATTTTAATGTAAAATGATAACCAAATTTTTAAATTTTGCTATCCTATTAAAGCAAATGGCTCCAAAATAATCATTGTAAACGCAAAAATAGTAAATGATCACAAAATTGTAACCACATTTTAATTAAAAATGAGCAATCATTTAATATATCGTTATCCTATTAAATTAATTAATCCACTTCGTCACCTTTTTCTAGTACCATTTTATTTCTGTAACAGTCGCAGCTCTAACCTAACCTAACCCACTTTTCTAGTAGCATTTCTTTTCTGCAAGGGTCGCAGTTCAAACCTAACCTAACCCACTTTTCTAGTAGCATTTCGTTTCTGTATGGGTCGCAGTTCAAACCTAACCTAACCCACTTTTCTAGTAGCATTTCTTTTCTGTAAGAGTCGCAGTTCAAACCTAACCTAACCCACTTTTCTAGTAGCGTTTCGTATCTGTATGGGTAGCAGTTGAAACTTAACCTAACCTACTTTCCTAGTACCATTTCGTTTCTGTAAGGGTCGCAGTGCTAACCTAACCTAACCCACTTAACTGATAGCAGTTTAACTTACTTTTCTAGTAGCATAACGAAATGCTACTAGAAAAGTAGATTAGGTTAGGTAGGTATGCGGTGCGGGCTACGGGGGGTTGAGCGGGAGGGGAGAGTAATTTTGGCATCAGTTTACTTTATTTGGTAATATGTATAAATTTTTTGGTAATCATAGTGGTTTATTTAGGTGAAAATATCGCATTAATTTGGTCTTCAAGATTTGGTGATCATTAATGATTTTTGGTGATCATTCAATATATTTGGTATTTGAATACAATTTGAAGTGCAGTCGTAATTAAAGTGGTGGTACTTTTGTATTTTTAGGCCTTATTTTTTTGGTGTTCAGTTATTTTTTTTGGTAAGCATGATTTTTTTATTTAGGGTACCAAAGTATTTTTTGGTGGTCATTATATTTGTAGCCTAAAAGTTAGGAGCGATAAACATATTCCATACAAATCTTCCGTGAGACACAGACAGTAGGTATATTAAATATATGTACAGTCACCTGCAATAATATGTTACTCTTCGAAGGCCGCAAAAATATGTGACACGCTCTTATGGCTCTACAAATAAGATCGTGTCAGATATTTTTGCGGCCTTCGTTGTGTAACATATTATTGCAGGTGACTGTACTAAGATCGGGTCACTCACGTATTTTAAGTCGAAAAACGCTCGACATGTTTCACTCCCTACCGAGGAGTGTCATCAGGAGCTTGACCCGTTCTTAGTATAATTAATATGTCCATACAAATGTTCAAAATCGCTTAACCCTTATAACTAATGGCTTAATAACTAATGGCTCTGTGAGCTGTAGACCTCGCGATCATACATACTACATAGTTACCACATTTTTCTTTTTATTGACATAACGAGATACGAGTTTTTTTCAAAGAGTCACGATATGTATCTATGTATGTATTTATCTAGTCGCCTATATAGTACCCATAATATGTAGGTACCTATAGGTAGACCTTGATTTGTCTAAGATTGTCCCCAAATATTTATTTCCTTACTAAATATTACGAGTTTTATAAATTCATTGCATCTGGTTTAGGAGTTCTCCGTCTATTTCAAACCGGCAAAACTGGCTTTTACAGCTAAAATCAGCTTAAAATAATTTCCACTCATAAACTATTATTCGCGAATACTATTCAGTGAATCATAAATAGCCTTATCTAGCTTAAAACGTACGTAATATGCTTTTAATATGATTTAGGCCGCTCTGAGCTTGCTACATAGTAGAATGTTTTAGAGTAATCTATGTTCAACCCACTGCTTGGACTAGGCGTTAGTGACCGTGCCTACAAAGTTACAAACATCGCGGCCGGGTTTATATCTCGATTTTTTTTATGTTTCTGAGTTATGGATGTGTTCTATATATTTACCTCTATAACTGTCTACTAGTGACCTTTCTAATAGATCCCAAAACATGTGACCTGTAAAGGAGAACAGCCGCACTGCTAAACAGACACACAAAAGCATTTTTCCCAAATTGAAACTTATACGTTACCCTCACGCTTCATGGTCTTTCAGTCGGTCAGTTTATATATGTATTTAAGGTTGTCTAGTACACCACAAGCCCTATTAAGCTTACTGAGGGAGTAGGTCAATTTGTGTAACATTGTAAGATTGATTAAAACAAATGATACATTCTACAGGAGGATTATCTAATGTCCACTACCATTTCCTAATAGCATCATATAAATTTTTCATACTGCTCATTCCACATCTCGCTTTAGAAATGTCTAATGCCTGCTAAGTCTGCAAATATAAATAAAACTTCATTACACTTACCAGAAAAGAGATCATTCACTAAAACTAACTCTGGATTTCACCCTCAAAGTTAAATTACTGTCATTGTCCTTCGCTATGTCAGTAACGTGGCTCTCTGGCGCAGGTAATTCGAAATTAACAGGAATTTACGGAAATAACCGGGAATTATGCGACTCCCGGTCTAGGTAATTACTTCTTCAAATTAGAATGATGCGAATGCATATTAAATAGGCTCTTTTCCATATCGTAAAAGGAGAATTTTCTAAATATAAACCAGGAGCCCGATTTACATTTAGTAACTTGTTATGTGTTTGAACTGGTCGTTATACGGCTTGACGATCTTAATGACTTTCTCTTCATTTCGCATGCAACAGTTAGCGTGAGCGATCTTTAGACCTTAAATATCGTATCTAGTTAATCTCTAATTCATTTCCCGAATCGAGCCGTTTTTCGACTTAAAATACGTGAGTGACCTGTTCTTAATATACTCGTATTTAATACATTTATCCACGGAACATATTAATTTACTCTGGTTGACCTCAATTTACGCCACAACACTATATTTTTTCTTTATTACGCCATAGTTCCTTCGAAATATGCTGCCAATAAGCTTGAAACACTATTATATTACAAAGGTACCTATAACATAACTCTCACCTAATACCTAGTAAATTGTTATAATACACACAATGGCCAAACACTCCATAAGGGCGCCATTCATTTATTCGTTTATTTAAGCGGGTGGGGGGTTGAACATATCTTAGTATTCTCACAAGGGCAAGGGAGGGGGTTTTCATTGTTCTTACGTAAGATCACAAAGATGTGATTTTTTTTAATTTCTATGAAATTATGACGTTTAAATAATACTTCCACACTCTATGCTATCATTCTATCAAACACGGTGTAGAGTTAGCTTAAACGGGTTCCAGTACCTTGGAAGGTACAAATAAACGTACCAAAAATGTCGGTTCAGTAGCGGTGCGCGGCAACTACTATTGCTAGACATCAAAATTGATGTGGGCCGCAAGTACTTGTAGCGACGCGACGAAATCGCGGAGTGAGCCACGCCTGCTACTACCTACTATATTGAAACGTTGGTTTGTAGAGATATTTCTGAACTGGACTGTACGTAACTAAGCCTAATGGTGTAAATGTGGCCAAATATTTCTGAGTGGAAACGTGACGAAATATAAATGACCTCTCTAGGGGGGAAAAATGGGCATTTGTTGTTAAGCTCCGTGCGTGAACTATGTGTTTTATTCGTTTGGGATTATCACAGCCTGATTTGAACTTTAAGATAAGTACGTCAAAATTTTGCTAAAGATATGACATGAGTCGGATATGTCGTAGTCAAATATGACGTTTCTTCATACAAAAACGTCACTTTTGATACTGACATATCCGATCCATAGTGTGTAATGACTTAATAAAACGCATTTTTTTTTTAATTGAAAGCGAACCACCTTAGGTTAGTGGCCCTTATTTATATTAAATACCTTTTGCCCTTTTTTGGACTGTATAGTTCCACTCCAATATACTAGTTTTACCAACAGGAGCTCGGAAAGCTGTATTAATAACCCTGAAATTTATTAGTACTAGAATTCCCAAACACCCAAAACAACTAAACGGCCAAACCGCCAGTGCCGACCAAGGCACTTACGACCTTCTTGCAAATATTCCTGCAGGTGTATTTGACATTCGCTAAACAAGTGAGGCAATAGAAGCACGTATGAATGGAGTGGTATTTACGCGGTTTATTTAAATGGCATTATTAACCGACTAAAGCAGAATGGAGGGTAATGTGTTTTAAAGTTTATTGCTTCAATGTTACCTTATTTATTAAAGTTCAGTATTCGAAATAGTATTTCAATACTGTTCCCTATGTTCCCTATTCGTGTGATATTTATCCACATTCATAAATTTTAAACTAATTTTACGGTTGCACTCACGTATTTATTAGTCACGTTTCTAAGCTCTCCGACATGTCGCGCGAGAGACTAAAAAATACGTGAGTGAAACCGTAAAATTAGCTTAAAGTTAGGATGTCTCACGTAGTATATTAAGACAGACGAAGGTTAAACTTGTGCGTTCTTTGGGTTTTCAACGATTTACATGCATTTTGGGTTAAAACGGCAATAGCAAGGCAAAAATAGGTTCTCTTTAATTAAAATTTACATAAAAATTACACATTTTTATTGCTCGTAAGCGTAGCAACTGCTACAAACTTAAATAATTTACTTCAAATTAAGTAAAACAATTTCACTTTTATAATCATTAACTAGAGCCAATCAACCCGTCACTGTTTTCCAGCCGACTGCCTTCGAAAAGGACATACTTAACCTAAAAATTGTTTGAAGTACTTTATAAAGGCACCCAAGCATGACACAAGCAGGATTCGAATGTTTGACTGGAGATCGATTCCACTTTAACAATTTGATATGGTTTTGATACAACCGTAGTCACGAATCAGCGTGAGCCGAAATGCAATCAGGGGGCTAGCCCCAAGATTACCATCGTACATCGACAAACGCCTAACGAAAAGAAAGATGTATCGAGATGACAGATGCTCCGAAAAGTCACTTGAACATTAAGGGCGAGTTGCACCAGCCACAGTTAACAGACTGATCAACGTCACGCACCAGAGATCTATGAAATTTCCCATACAATAAAATTTAGCGAACGCTTTAGCGGTGACAGACGGATTGGTGCAACCGACCCTAAGATAATATAATAATTACGGTTTAACTTACGTGCTTTTAGTCACTCGCGCGACATGTTTCGGAGAGCCTATATCTCGATTTTCAAGCACTAACAGTGCATGAGTGAGTGGCGTTCACGATGGGCGCGCGTCACGTACTGCTGCTCGCCCCGTCACGCGCGCACGTTGAGATAACCGGTCGATAAGCAGGTCGCGCGAGTGACTAAAAACGAGTGAGTTTAACATAAAATTAGCTTAATATTAGTATGTCTCACGACAGTTTAAATTCGATTAAAAGTCAAGTGACTACATCCATACTACATTATTTAAGTTTCGATTGGCGTTTTTCTATTAAAGATTGTCATTTAACTAGGCCCCTTAGAAGTCGTGATTTAAGGCATCTCGCTCCCACTTATTGGTGCGCATGAGATGCCCGATGACACGACTCGAGGTTGTATCATAATAACATCAAAACCTTACCAAATCGTTAACACAGAATAGGCCTAAAAGTTTTTGTTTGCGAACATTGAAGTGACAACTTTGGAGACTTAATTTGTTTTTTGAGGAGTTGAAGCGAATAAAATGCAAATTAAAATTTTCAAAGACGCTTACAGTATATTCAAGGATGAAGATGACATTTCCAAAATAATAATATTATTAATAGAAAATGGAGGCGTTTTAACTACAATAAATAAATAAAAAATTATAGCAGTAGGTAAATAAACATTAATCGAGTGTTTCTTTTATTTTTTGCAATTTTTATATATGACCTTTTTTGCCACTTTTTTGTTATTTATACTGCCGTATTCGAACTTCAAGATATTCACAAGAGACGACACGTACTAGATCCATTCTAGACACGTTATAGTTTAGATATCAACTAGTTCTCTTTTGCAGCGCAATTCGGGCAACGAATGTCACTTTTACGTTAGATAGAGTAAGATATCTATTAGATGTGAATTGGATCTCTAAGTCATATCCTGTGGAACTCGTTCAAGAGTATCTCCAGAATCGCGCAAATGTCAAATTTGACAGGTTAGATCTTAAACATAACGTTATCGTATCTTGGTGATATCTAAAAGATATCTAATAGATGTCTATTTCAAAATCCGAATCGGGCCCCTAGTCACGGTCGCGAGCCCTTTTCATCCTTATAGGAGAACAAAAAGTGTCCTAAAATTTCCATACATTTTTCAAACTTTCCTTTTTGTTACCGCCATACAAAGTACATATATGGGGAAATGGTAACACAATAGAAAAAAACCCTGGGATTTTTTTTTATTCCATTAGGATCGAAAGAGCTCGTGATTCTGAGTAGAAATAAGACAAAAGTGGCAAAAAAGGTCACAATATATAAAAAATTGCAAAAAATAAAAGAAACGCTCATTCGCCTTCGATTAAGTTGTTATTAAATTTGTCACGTCTCACATGAGTAATAGATTTAGTAAACATTACTTTATTCTGCAAATTGAGTGAATCCTCCGATTCCCAGTAGATCGTAATAAATTCTCAAAGAACAGAAAAATAGAAAATTATGCTGGATTCTCTGGAACACTAAATATTCAAGGGTGTTATTACGATCGTACTATTTAAATGCACGAACGAGTCGGCTCAGTAAACCTCGTGTATTATGTGCGCACATTTATCTAGGAGTGATTCTCAAGAAAGTGGCATCGACAGGTTAAAGTTAATGAAAAAAAATTTTTTGTATTTTTTTTTACTTTTAATAATGAAAAATATGTTTTACCACTTCAAGTACCCCAAATTTTCAAAAGGGAACGGAAAATGAAGAAGTTATTTTCAAGACATACAATACCCCATACATTGAATACAGGTTAAAGTTAAGCAGGTTACAGTAAAAAATACATTCATTTTTATTTTTTCCCTTGAACGGATAATAATACGAACGTCTCACTTTTAGCATAGATGAATAAACCTTCAAACAATATTAAAATGATATTATTACATTAGGCCCCATACCAAATTCGTAAAATAATCGAGACAAGTTAAAGATAACATTCCGTTACAAAACTCCAGATTTCTGCCTTTAACCACTTGTCTCTACGAAACTACGACACTTGGGTCATAATGGTACCCTACGGTGGTTAGCTTGATACTTACCTACCTAATATTTTGCCATAGTTATGATCTAAATAATTTTTTCTGTGTATGAGTCAGATGCAATACCGCGCATATACAGGTTGGTACAGGTTAACAGAGAAAATATCCTTGGACAAACTTCGTGCGTGAATATTGTTGTAAAAAAAAATTGCCTGTGCAAAGTACATTTTAAAAGGTATTGTTTATGTTATTATATAGCATGATATTTTATTTACATAAATTGGTGCTTATAAAATCTAAAGAACTAAAACTGGAAGAGCTATGCTTTTGGACAAGACAGGTTACAGTAAAAAGTAAACTCTTTATTTTTTATAAATGTAAGTAATAAATTTAAATAAAAATAATGACTTGGCCTCGATAAACATTGTTTTAGTTTATCTAGATACATTTTTGTTTCATATGAAAAAGAAACATACATTCAGTTCAAAAACTCGATGACAGGTTAAGATGCCACTATTTTGAGAATCACTCCTAGACACGCGGTTTTAGTAACTAGATCGGCTACATCAGCCACTTGCGAGCACACCAGAGATAGCAACGGAGTTGATAGCAGTCGCCGTGGCCGAATCGGCCGTGGAGGAGTTAGCGTGTCCAGCCAAGCTCAAAGAAAAAGGAATTGGCGACGCAGCAACCGTGTAATATTACACGAACCATTTCGAGGTACTTTTGACCCCTTCACAACTTACAATTTATTTCACCTATATACATGAAATTTGGCACATTTATTGAAGCCCCTTAGCTTGTCTAGAATACAACAATTCATAAATGTAGCTCAAACAGTTATTGATAAATAATCGTTTAATAATCGGCATTTTTGTGACTGACCAACTTATAGATCAAAAACCTAATCCACTTCCAGATGACCTAGAAAATTGAAATTTGGCATCAGGGTAGATTATTAGGAGTATATAAAGGGAAATCTGAAAACTGAAAATTATTTGATACTTCGACGAAAACAAGTCATATATTGATTATCCTTAGATTAATTAAGACTTATGGATTTAAAAAAAGCCCACTTCCAGATGAATCCTAGAAATTAAATATTTGGTGCAAACATCGGGAAAAATCTGAAAACTGAAAATTTTTGACAACGACCGCGCGTTCGCGAGGGTCGCCTTTTCAGCTTGGACAAAACTGCTTTCATGGTGTATACTAGTACATTCTGTTCAAAAAGTAATGATATCCCAACAAAAACATAAATGTGAAATGAGAGCCAAGTTCAATATTACGAATATGTGTCGTGACTCGCCGACAAAAGGATTGAGATCTATATGGGTGCCAAGTTCTGTGCTGTGTAGAAAATCCTGAAATTATAAATAGGAATATATGAAGAATATTACGAAACCTAGTCTTAGGTCACGACACACTGGTCGCGGGACTCTAGTAACTTTCCCTCGCGCAGCCCTTGAGAGCAGTTGGCAACCAGCAACGCATAATAAAATTCAGAATATACGTGCCGCGAATGGCAGTTCTGCCGCAGAGCTGTTTTAATTTTAGTAGTGTGGCTGCTTTACATATAGTTAATTCATTTATTTAATATTTGAATCAGGCCACATGGCCCATAACATTACAAATACCTTATAGACCAACATATCAACGGTGCACACTAGGAACCAGAAAGATTTAAAAAGTGTATTCCTAATCATACCGTAAAACGGGGTGAAAAGACACGATTTTCAACTTCAAGGACGATTTTCGCCAATAATCCACATAATAAAAGTAAAAATTATGATATCATTTTTTGAGTCTTGGTTAGTTCTTCAATTTTGCATTTGTGAAATAAATTTTTACCTACCCAATTCAGAGAAAATCAAAGAAAACTACCTGTTTTCTCCATATCCTTAAAACGGGGTGGATAGACATAAGAAGGGGGTGAATAGAAATATTAAGTTTTAGTTGTCATAGGCATCGAATTTGGTCATTATTATGCTAATACTCTATTGGCAAATGGTACATATATCTGTTAAACAGCTATTTCACACAAAATTATTTTTTCGTGTCGTTTAACCCCCAAGACGTGTCTGTACACCCCTTTGTTGTATCTAATCACCCCCTATGGCGTAACTATTCACCCCATATGGCGTAACTATTCACCCCATATGCGTGTCCACTGACCCCTTTATCATGTAAAATTGCTTGTTATTAGTTTTTTGCAAAAAAATGCTTCTTTATAGAGAAAATTTGTGATATTATGTATTATTTCGGTACTACAGATACTATATTACCAGGTTAGCTAACTTTTACTTAGTTAATGTCAAAACATTTACCGCTAGAACAAAGTTCAGACAGGCTTCATTTCTTACCTCGGCGAGACCTTACTTTAGAGTCAAAAAAATCTAACTTTTAGGCAGTTTGATTAAGTTCTTTTGGTTCTCTTCTCTTCTATCAATGTAGAGAATAAATAGTCTACTATATACGCATTCCAAAAAATCTAATTTTAGAGATGTAGGTTTTTAAATACAACAACTTGAAAGAAAAAGTTCAAAATTTCTCTATTCACCCCGCGATTTCTGTTCACCCCGTTTTACTCTCTATAAAGACTAAAATGTCCTATAAACTTTTCTGGAATCCACCTATACTCTGTATCTTTCGGTATTTAAATAAAAGTAAATAAAATCTACCCTTAAATGGCTCCTTAAGCCAGTTGAGGGTAGATGACAACATTATATGATCCAAAAATGTAGGTTAAAGTCAAGTCGTTCAGTGACTGATCCAGACGGTTTTGTATTTGGTTGGTTAACCAATAAATGTCATAACTACCCGAAAATTTACAAATTGTTTGTTTACTTTATCGAACGAGCGAGCGAAGCGAAGTGAAGTTCTTACATTCAACAACTTGGAACACACGGCTGGCTAGGGGCACGTCCCGGCATTTCGATGTTTTTAAGCGGAACTATCAGAGGATAGTTCGATACACAATAACTTAAGTAAATTTGTTCTAATTTAAATGAAATTAGGTGAACGTATAGTTGGGGGCATTATATTTTAGTGATTAAATTTTGAACAGGCTCGATCAAGAGATTATTGAGCTAGAAGAGCTTAAAATGCTAAAAAGCTATTTGTGAGGGGTCTTGCTATTCTGGTCATAATAAGCAAGAAATTACGGTCGAGTTTGGTATCAAATGAAAGTGCTCGGCTTACACATTTGTAATATTGTTTTTGGATTTAAGACTTTAAAATAATTAGCAAGATAAAAACGAAATAAAATAAACATAATATTAGTATTTGACATTTGACAACAAAGATACAGACTTACCACAGATACAGTTTATTTTAATCTGTGTGGTGATTAAAATTTTTCAATTAAGGGCTCCACAGATCTTGCAATAAATCGCACGCGGTTTTCGATCCTTTGACGACTATGTAGCACTGTATTCAATTGATCTTTTTGGTGAACCGCGAGTTCTCAGTTCGGGGCGAACTACTAGCTTAAATACCAAAAGATACAGACTATAGTTTCAGAGTTTATATCAATAAAGAAAAACATATATTATTTTTATTGTTACTCAGTGCAAAACGCTCTTTTGGTGACAGAACGGCCTGGCCCCATTGAATCGTCTGCTCTTGTCTCGGATTAGCCCCGGAACTTTCGAAACACCACACCCTTCGGCCAGAAGTCGGCGCACTCGAAGATCCACTTCGACATAAGTGCACTTGGAAACTGTATATTAGAGAAATAATTATCTAGTTATCTATCAGTCGTACTAATAAACGAAATTAATAACTAGCTTAAATCTAAAACAGGCCCATGAGGCATTGTACCAAGGACGCTGGCGGCATTTCCTCGCTGTATCGCAATGCGATGCGGTGTGCGAGGTAGCCGCCAGCTCTTTGGTCACTAGTTACGTCAACCGGTTATCAATAAGAGACATTGTAAAAATCGAATGCCCCTCTAGAAAGAAACACGGATGATAATCATAATATTCATAATATCAACTCGCTTAACTTATTTGCATTTTCGCTGAAAATAATGCTTTAGTTGAAAAACGTCATGACCTAATTTCCAACAGACATAATTCACGAACACCCTTCTTTCTTGCCTACACCACTTAACCCACCTACTGCTATTGTCCGGCGGCCGAAGGGTTAATGAGAATTATGCTAATGCCCAATCAAGGCTAATTTCTCCCATTGTCGGGGCTAATTTGAACGAAAAAGTAATTTGGACATGATAATTGTTGTACAGGCTGTTTTATTTGATGCGGGAGAAAAGGATTTAATTTGTAATACGTTAAAGGCCGAAACACATTACATGTGTAGGTACATATGTACACACAAGAAGAAGAAGAAGTAATGCTTCGATAAAACAGTAAATTCCGAACAGCCGACTCACTCTTGACGCCGGAATACAATTACATCGTTATTGCGGAAGTAAATCTCACAGGAGACAACCGCAGCGGAACTGACGACACGGAGCTCTGTTTACGTCCTATAGTTTACTCGATTTGTCACTAGATGTCGCTAAACGGTATGTGGCGAAGTCTACATTGCGCTAACGGTAGTTTGACAGTATTTGTAGCACTAAACGAATGTTTTGATGAAAAATGGTTTCATTCTAGTTACTGGTTCAAGAACAAATTAAATTAATTTCTATGAAACCTCGACACATGGAAATACTTGGATACTTTATACTTGGAAATTTAGACCCATGCCACCGTAACTGAGTGGCCGAGCGGTTCAGGCATCTGTCGTGTAAACGGGGAACGCTGGTTCGATTCCAGCCTTGAACACTGGAGGCCTTGGTAATTTTTTCCTTCGTACCTATATGAAATTTATTTCGGATTCAATGGGTTATTTTGACTTTCATTCTGTATACTATTAATTTATCAGCTTAACTCGTTGTAAGTTGACGTACTGGTATACCTATATTTGTAAATTTCTTTGTAGATTTAAGCCCGCCTTGAACTAGAGTTAGACCAAGAGAAGTCTGCAGCGATATTGATAGCCCACGCAGTGCAAGTGTTATGTTAAACGTCAAACTTCTATAAAATTCTGACGTATACGTAAATATCACTTGCACTGGGTGGGCTATCAAAATCGCTGCAGACTTTTCTTGGTCTAACTAACGATTTTATTGTGCGCAACGAAGGTTAAAAAATATGAATAAATCTGCTGTAATTTTTTTCCCTAGCCTATTTGAGTGCCTGCTGGTGACCACTGCTGGGCAAAGGCTTCTTCCCTTAATTTCCATGACTCCCGATTTGGTGTTTCCTCCGGCCAGTTATTCCTGCTGTAAATATGTGATGTATTTTAATATCATTGCCCCGAATATAGAAGTTAAAGTGACTTAGCCGAGTTTATCTGACACGCTTTCTGATTGATCACCATACAGTTCGCAACAACATCCATTACGAGTTCGAGTTAGTGGAACCCCAGTTTACGTGTGGCTTTTATTTAAGCAAGGGTTATAAATACAGTGCGTAAATCCAATACGGGCTATAAATTAAACCTGACATAAAAAAATCCATGTAATCAATAATTAAGAAGTTTTTTTAAGTTACACTTAATTATGACCCCGTAATTATATTTAATTTACACACAATTAATAACAACTTACATATAATTAATATATGTAAGTTATATATAATTACATATAATTAATATATGTAAGTTATATATAATTACATATAGTTAATATAACTGTGACTGCCCCAAAGTTAATCTAAGTTTAAGTTGACTATAGACGTCATATTATATACCTTCTAATATATATACAACTACCTTTATATTCATTTCCAATTTATAATGTAATATATAGGTACATGTATATACATATATTCTAACATATATCCAATTATATAGTCAACAACCCTACCCTGCAGGCCTAGCACATGATTGGCGCGACAGTATCTCGCGGAGAAATAGGCTACCCGGCTTTTTCTTACTATGTTAATAAAAGGACGGGTAGTCTATCTCGCCGCGAGATACTGACACGCGAATCATGTGCTAGCCCGGCTGTTGTGCTTATAGTGTTTTTTCTTCTTTTTGTTCGTTGCTGTAAGTATATTTTTTTTGCGTCAGTAAATGACTTTTTATTTATTTATCTGAAGTTAATGGTGGAGCTTCCACACTTTGTCACTGGAAACACATTTCATAACCATCGTTTAAATAAAACCCCGAGCGATAAGCGGAAGTTATTCGTAGCGCTAATCTAAGCATCTGGAACTTCAGCAATTAAGCTGCTGCGATGGGCAAACTTTTATTTTGCACGCGGGAGTCGAACCCGCTACCCCATAGTAACAAAAAACATATTCATATCTTTTTTTTTAGTTTTTATACAAAATTTGTAAAGCGTTACAGTAAAACTAATGCATTTTACAAATTAATGATAAAAACAACAATACAATAAATGACAAACAAGAAAAACAATTTCAAGTGACATCTAGAGTTTCACAGTACGTGTACAGTACCTGTATTTATATTTTTTTTTACTATAAAATATGAATTGAACGTTTTCTCCACTCGACCCTGTCATCTACATTTTTCCACCACTTACGCCACACACCCCGCAGCCATGCTTCTCCTTATTAACCTTATTTTCATGAATATTTGAACTCCTATTTCCATTTGGGTAGTTTATTTATTTTCAAACATTTAGTTTGTATTATATGAAAATATTTTAATATCTTTTTTTCATCATTTATGCAGCTCTAAATTCAACGAAATGGTTTAATCCGTTGTTTATACATTTTTTTTATATTTTATAATTATTCGTCTATGATTTGTATGGCAGCCGCCCTCGATAGTTAACTGCGACAATCAAATTAACCCTAAGTTGCCGGAGTTCGGTTCAACCGTTTTGTTTTGATGATCTGCCATTAATATAGACCGTTGAGAACTATGGTTCATTAATACAGACCGCCAAGAACCATGGGTCATTAATACAGACCGCCAAGAACCATGGTTCATTACTATAGACCGCTGAGAACCATGGTCCATTAATATAATAAAATTATTTTCCGTGCAGGTAGGCCAGGACGTAGCCCGTCTTTGGAACGGACTTACCTATGGCATCGGCATTAAAAATGCTCAAAATAAGTTTGCATTTAAAAAATCTTTACATGCATTCTTTGCTAGCAGAATGAAAGATTCATAATGTCAATGTGTGTAATGACAAGCTCTGTACAGACCGACATTGGCGTCAATCAAGACCGCTCTTTTTGCGTCCGGGGTTAAAAACAAATATTTTCATCATTCAATTAAATTTATTATTTAACGAAAATGTAAACCTAACGCTATTGCTATTTAAGTACTTAATACTAGTAATAAAACTAACGTGTTACACAATCTACCAACGTTAAATCTTACAAAAGTTACCTATAACATTAAGTTTCCCTTGCCAACCTCCTAAATCTTGCTCAGACTGCCCGACTCATTCCAGAATCAGCAAAACGTCACCTCAGAGGACAATTCTGACACTACCAAATACAGAAAGACGTAAAACGTGGCCTTTAGTACCAAAATACATCCTTTCACGTAACGAAATATCGCCCTTTTTACGTAAACGACGTAACTTGTGCGTTGTTCTTTGGATTTATGTCTTTTTGTATAAAAGCGTTTTTTTGGTTAGAAACTTTTAGAAGCCGGGACGAGTGGAAGAAGAGGGGGGAGGCCTTTGCCCAGCAGAGGGTCAGAACAGGCTCGTAATAATTGCCTAAGAAATATTTAAATTATACTGATATCATATTTTAAATTAATTTAAATTGTATGCCTAACTACCTAATTACATTTGTATATCAAATGTTATTATGTATATTAGGTAGGTACTTTAGTTCTTAGCTCTTAAGTGTATTGCAATACTCTCACAGGGTTGTATTGAGACATGTAATGATTTACACATAAGACCTTTTGTACACACACTAAGCAAGACATAAATGAAATTAAATGAAATAATATTAGTTGGTAAGGAAGGACTTCGGATTGATTAAGGCTTTAAGTTTCGAAACACCACAACCACACAACTACAACAGAATCTACTAGAAAACTACCGCAACTTATTTACCTACCGCCTGAGGATAACACTAATAAGGCTTAAGATAACGCTGGTAGATCAATCTGTGTACCAAATAGTAAATATTGAGGTATTTTAGGATTTACCAATTTTGCCTTTGATACCGGATTATTCTTCTTCTTAGTCGGTACACTCTTGCCAGAGTGGTCGTGGTCATAATTGTGAATCTCGATGAGTGATGATCTTGCTAATACGGCGCCATTCGACGCGGACTGCAGCTTTCCGGGTAATACATTCGTAAACCGAGCACTTAGTTGCGGCCTTGATCTGGTCTGTCCATCTCATTGGTGATCTACCACGTGGCCTGGTGCCTTCGACCTTTCCCTGCACTACGAGACGCTCTATGGAGTCATTACCACGACGAGAAACATGGCCGAAGAAAGTCATTACCAAGTCATCACCGGATTATACACGGTGGCTAAAAAATAACTGCATGCCCGTTGCCAGAGAGAAATTTACCCTCCAATAGAAAATGGACCAGCCAAGTTGTATGAAACAGCCAAATTTTTTTTTCTGTATACTTAGTTCAGATGCACGTAACATAACAGTGTACGTAATATATAAAAGTGTATCACGCATAATGTAACATTAGCGAAAAGCTTTTCTCAATAATTAAAAAACATATATTAGAAGTATTTTCGCGTATAAAAAAGAATCGGAGTTAAGCCATTTTGTACGTGAACGAGTTATCCTCCCCATAGCGTCATGGAAATGCACGGAATTAATAATGGGGGTTTGTGAAAGGGGAATGGGGTACAAAAGTGAACTTTTGGGATTCATTTAAATGTGTTTGTTTTGTTTCAGGTAATTGGTGGTTTGAGCTGATTTTCGTTGTGAGTTTTTGATATGCTAACTCTTTTAAATTAGATAATGGGGTAAACATTACGAATACGAATTACGTATTTAATTTTCATTCAGTATTTATAGATAAAATATTAATTTTCAGGCAACCAGTTAGGTCAGGTTAAAAAGTAAAACTGAATAGTAATATAAATTGTTTTTCTGATGATAAATATATTAAAAATATATTAAACACGTAGTTGTTCGTTGACGCATTTCAGGATTACCTGTATTAACAAAATTTCCTACTTTGTGTTTTATTTACAATTTTGTGTTGCTATTAATAAACCTTCATTACAATTTTGCACGTAAACGAACATGTACATTTATATGTATCATATTAAAACATACTCTGACTGGGAGCGGAAGGCAGCGCAGCGGCTCGAATGGCGGCGCCTCATTAATGATAGAGTTAACATTTTTGAGACGGAACGCCGCAGTGAGCTCGACAAAAAACGTGATGAGCTTAAGGCTCGGCCGCCAACCTCAATTTCCTACAACTATGTAGGTGGTGTGCTGACGTGCCCAAAATGCGCTCGAGTATTTAGCAAGAAGATAGGGTACGTGAGCCACCTAAGAGCGCATCAGAGAGTGGATCAGCTACACTCTAATAACACGAGCTAAAAATTGCCTAGTCCAGAGCACACAGTCGCTGGGGCCGAAATCGGTCAGGAAAAAAGCATTAAAACATAATTTATATCGGATCAATTGCGAATTCATTTTGTTACCATGATTGTACATTTATAATAGTTAAGTAACTATTGAAGCGTATTATGATTGTTTTAATTTTTTGATAATTTTCAATGTAAATCTTATCTTACGAGTATCTCTTACCTTTATTTCCGATGTAGACCCGAATTAAAAAATATTATATAAAGTTTTAATATGTGTTCAAAACATTAGTTTTAAATGTTACATTTTGTTCCGTGTTCATAATACTTCGACTCAAAATAACTCGCAATCGCCAGCCAATTTCGTAAAGTAGCCCAAATTGTAACGTAAAATATTTAGCGTTCTCTCTAACTAAACGGCGGTGGCAAAGTGAATTGAAAGAAAACGGGCAAGCGTCGATTTCCAGCGGCACGTGACAAGCCAAGGTGAAGTTTGAATACTGACGAACTAGCCCCGGACCTTTGTAGAGATGGGATGTGACGCAGCGCCGAAACTATTCACTTTTTTACACCAAAGTTGTTTTGAATATTGACGAACTAGCCCCGGACTTTTGGTGTAGAGATAGGTTGTGACGCAGCGCCGAAACTATTCACTTTTTTACACCAAATTAAAAAAAATATTCTAATCTGACGTTTATTTCCCCTAAAGGCAAATCAAGGAGGGGAGGTCCTGAGCCCTGGGTAGGTATTACAACAGTAGTACATATCCCCCATTCGTCAAGTTCACAATTAACACCTGACATTGACCAAATTCTGTTAATCTCTGGGTCGGCAAATTAACGACGCTACGTAGCGTTAATAATGTATATGTTGGACCAGCAGTGTAGGTACGATGAATCGTCAGTGACCAACAATGGTTAGTGTGGTGAAAAAGGGGCCTGTGCGTATTATATCCGTATCTAATACGACTCGATTTCAGAAGACTCTGAAGTCGACTTCTTGTTTTTTTAAGTCGCGAGTCGAGTTGTATCAATCAATCGTGAATAAAAGAACTCAATTTATTTAAAAAAATCATCTCGTGATGTATTTTAAAAGTATTTCAATTGAATAAAAATCCTGGTTTGCTATGCCTAAATATTATGAGTCAATCTTCAAAAAAATCTAAAAGGGACTCGACTCAAGACTGAAAAGACGAATTCAACCTCGGTCTTGTAAAACTTCGTCGATCTCCTTAAATTTAACCCTAGTTCTGACTATCACGTCTACATACCTAAGTGAAACTTTACTTTCGGCGAAAATTCGGCGAACTTGTCAAGGAATGTCGCACGCCGAAGTGGTAAGTTTCTCTCACAATCGGATGCCTTTGCGGCGACGAGGCACGTATACTGAATTTAATAACTCGTACGCAGTAGACAGTGGAATGCAGTAACGAATGTATATAACATGATTCCTTAAATACAACTTTGGGAACAAATAATATTGACTACCGTAGGCTCAAAGGGCTTAAGAGACTTAATATAATTATATATGTCGATTACCGATGGTCTCAAAGGCGGTGGGCGCGTGGGGGTAGTACGATAATGTATTACTTCACAGCTAAACCAGTATGCTACCATTGCTACCAGTGCATGAAATAAACATTAGGACTCGTTAACCATACTAGTGCCTACTATACTTCAGTACTAAATGTTTAAAATAACTAATTGCTATTTTTAACTCAAGGGAGCGATATGAAAGTAAAAAGAAACCGTTTAAATCTTTATTCAAGTCAAACTAGGCCGGCTTCAACCCTACATATCTGACCTGAGAAGATTTAGCCCTATATGGGACCGGCAACAAACTCAGAGGGATAAATCTTTTCAAAACAAGTTAAAACAACACATAACACATCATTTCTTTATTTCACAAAAGTAAGCTTCTAATGAAATATAAGAAATCAAAATAACACTTGAAATAAAACACTTAGCTAAATGGTTAAAGAACGCGGGATTCTATAAGCTATCAGAATAATCCTTCAGGTATAAACCTTCAGGAACGTAGCGAGTTAGGCACGAGGTTGGCTAACGAGTACGTCCGATCTCTAGCGCGGTCCGATCAAGAAGAACTACCAGCGGCGGAGCCTCTCTGCTCCCGCCTCAAAGTCAAGTGAGCAAACCTGCTCGACCAGTCTACCAACATACCGACAAAAATGCCAACTCGTGCCTACGCTCACTCGAGAGAAACCTCTCGACGTTCCAAAGCCTTCTACCTGTCATCTCAGTTCAACAACATGCCAATAGATGGCGTTACTCTCTACGCAACTTTATTTCAACAATGCGCCAATAGACGGAGTTACTCTACACAACTTTATTTATTTTGTTATAACCAAATAATACGTAGCTCAACATTGCTAATCGATTTTATACAGGTGTCTAAAATAATGAACTATAACGCTGCAATACGTCTTTCTGGTGTCAGGGTCCGACACGGCCGTCCTGCGCTACACACGTCCTCGTATGTGGGTGTATGTATTTGATTCTGTAACAAAATACTCAGCACAGTATCTCATCGCTCGGTCATTCCTGACCCACAATTTGGGTATCTTTCAAATTACTATTAAAATCAAACTTTGTTATCAATCCAACCAGAAAAAATGATTGTTCAAAATTACTTTAACAATCCTCAATTCTCTAGTCAAAAATAGTCCATCGAGCAACGACTTAATAAAAATAATCAGTAATAATCGCCGCTATCTAGCGGATACACTCCATTAATCATCGCCTCCATCTGGCGGATACTCTCAAATTTATGTGAAAACAGAATAATCTCAAACATCAAAAACACAAATCACAACAGCTCTAATTCATTGCTCGACAGTAAAACTACTATTGTCATCAATATCAATTTAAGGGGAAATTATCTGGCATTAAAAAATATATTGTGGTCAAATGTGATAATAATCATTGTAGGACATCTTAAAATAAATAGCACTCTGACTTAATAATGCCAATTTTACTCATATGAACACAGTACATCAACGAATTCATTTTTAACAAAACAACACCAGTCCTTCGGTGCATTGCCAGTCCTTCGGCAGATACCAGACCCTCGTCAGAAGTAACCATCTCAGCCGCGTAAGTGCTACTCCTTGCAAAGAGCATTCTGCACATAAAAAGCAGACCACGTGCACCTCTTACATGCTCCGGCACTTCTGATGCGGTCACTAAACAATACCCAGTCCATCTAAAGCAAAACATTAGTGCCCAGTCCATCGGGCGTGCCTTCAGTCCATCGAAAGCAAAACAGTAGTGCCCAGTCCATCGGGCTTGCCTTCAGTCCATCGAAAGCAAAACAGTAGTGCCCAGTCCATTGGGCTTGCCTTCAGTCCATCGAAAGCATGACAGTATTGCCCAGTCCATCGGGCGTATTTTCAGTCCTTCGAAAGTACAAGCTTTCAGTCCATCGAAAGCAAAAACAATGTTAAGAGTGAATTCCAAAAAGAAAATAAAAACGGTTCTTTAAATCATGTTACTCAGAACCATTGGTACTATCAGCGTCAACTGATCAACTGAAACTGAACATCACTGATCAAAATCACTAAAGATCGCTTTCTACTTTAGCTTTTAACAACAGAAACTCGCTCAACACTTCTATACAGAAGTAGGTAAAACATCTCAAAATAATCCCAACGAAATGGGAACTGCTCACCAGATTAATAAAGCATGATGCACGCGTCGCGACCAAGTCAAAGGTGGTGGTGGTGGTGAAGTCCGACCCAAGCACGAAGGCTGATGCTTTCCGACTTGCAGTTGCCGTTGCTGCGGCAGATGGCGAGATGCACGATGTGGTTCATCATAGCTGGCTATTACTGAAATCATCATTTGCACGGTATCAGGTTTATCATGTATGCAGGCTAAACTTCAGGGTTTGTGAATGTGCCCTAGTAGCGGACACAAAAGACATGTTGCCATAGGATACGGGACTTTAAAAATCTCAGAATAAAATTTAAACTTCATTGAGTGCGTTTTATTTCCTTCTATGAACAAACAAACACGTGTCTCAAAAATAAGTAACACGGTAAAAGGGGCCAATACGAAAAGTGACAGCTTATTAGTTACGTTCGACTGTTATGCTTCGCCATTACACTCAAAATAAAATTCACTAATAAGCAATTAGAACGAAACCTGTCCTTTTATTTCCAAATCTCCAGCACAGATGATACTGCACAGCTGCTTCTGTGTCACATGCGTAATGGTGTCCGTAAGTTGGCTTTGCTCGGGCTGCAGGACACTGTAATATTAATTTTCATATGCGTAGCTCATGTTTCCATAGTATGCACGATTTGTGATCTATCACGGCATTACGGGCAATAATTTGTCGCAATTTTATTAATTACTAAACGTTACAGGGTAGGGATTACACAATCCTATGCATTGGCAAATCAGCAGGATCCATTTCTAACGGTGCATTGTATTTTCATGAAAAAAAATATTTTTTGAGGGTAGATGCACAAGTGAGCGATGAAATAATATCACGTCGTGATAGCCGATATTTGGTTGTAATTAACAACATGGATTTCACTTCAAAATAATTCAAGATCACTTAGATTTAAATGGATTATAAAAATTAATTGTATCTTCATAAAAAATCAATTATTGAGGGTAGATTCACATTTGAGCGATAAAATAATATCACGTCGTGATAGCTAATACTTGGTTTTAATTAACAGTATGGATTTCAAATCAAAATAACTCAAGATCGCTTCGATTCAAATGAATTACAAAAATTAATTACAAAGAAACGTAACGATCCCAGAGATGACGTCACGTAACGACCGCTATGCTCGACTGCCTCAATCACAATTTTATTCACAATTTCACATTAATTCTCACCAACTAACAATGAATTACACTCACCTTTCAATCAAGGTTAGACACGTGAGCTTACCATTACCACGTGTCCAGATTATGGAATGTAGGTCACCAGAAATACACCACGCTCCCAGGTGGCTGTGTAAGCAATACATGTGTGGTATTTAGACTAGGAATCGATATAGAAACACGGAGCTCACGTTAACAGTTTAATCTCTAATTACAGACTGCCTGAGGGTAGGTGGTACAAATTCCAACTACCGACAACATATACCATAATCCCTCCACCAATAGTTACAAAAATAACAAGTTACAGGAAAACAAAATAACTAAGTCTTATAAACAGCGTTCCTATTTCTAGTGGATCGCACACCCCGTCCACCAGCAGGCTCGGGTGGAACGGGTACCGGTCCGCTCGTGGCGCTTCCCGCGGGCAAGGCGCCGGGCTCCTCGCCCCCTTCTGCCCGGGACAACTGGCCCTCAGGGCGGCCCTCAATGACCTCATTGTCAAACTGAGCACTTCCTTCCATTACTGCAGGGGTCTGTGGTGATGCAGGTTGGCCATCATCTGGGAGTGAACAGAATGAATCGTTTTCATGGAGTCCTTCGAGCTCGGAGTCACCGTCATCTTCGTCTCCGTATAGGCTCAAGTCGTCCACGTCAATTGCAAGCGGAGCCCCTTTGTATGCCAACAGCTGATCGATGTGTTTTTTTATTGTTATGTTTAAGTCCGGCACACATACCTCGTATATTCTTGACCCCAGTTCCTTAATAATAATCCCTTTTCTCCACTCATGTTTATTTCCATTTGAAAATATGTGTTTCACTAATACGGTATCATTTATATTAAAATTACATTTACGTATTCCACCATAATGTTTACTGTGTAAGATCTGTTTCGCGCACACATTAGTCAGCGGATTAGGCGCTGCGGATGAGGACGACACCGCGGCGTCGGCGGCGGCGCCGGCGCTGGCTGCGGGCGGCGGCTTGCGCAGCAGGTCGAGCCGGCAGCGCAGCATGCGACCCAGCATCAGTTGGGCGGGCGCGTAACCGGTCGTGCAATGCACTGAGTTTCTGTAGTCGAATAAAAATTTGTTAAGTTTCCGCGTTATTCCTTGCTGGCTATTATTCTGCTGCATTATTATTTTAACGGCCCGTTTTACAGTTTTTACTGTATTTTCTGCCTGTCCATTTGATGCTGGATGGTAAGGCGCGATAGTAACATGTTGCATGCCGTTTATGTTACAATATTCTTCAAATTGACTCGAACAAAAATTACTCGCGTTGTCGGTAACTATAGTTCGCACTAAACCGTACCTACTAAAAATTTCGCATAATTTATCTATAATGGCGCTAGTATTTGTAACCGTTAACAAAAAGCATTCCACCCATTTTGAGTGAGCATCAACCGCAACTAAAAACTGTTTCGCTTGCCACGAAAACAAATCCAAATGCACGCGTTCCCAAGGGCGGGCCGGGTAGGGCCACGGTGCTAGCGGCGCGCGGGGAGGATCACTGCGTAATGCAAGACAAATACTACATGTACCTATTTTGTCCTCAATATCCCTATCTATATGTGGCCACCACATTCGCGCTCGGGCTTCCGCTTTAGTTTTTACGATTCCGAAATGGGAGCTATGCAATTCTGACAGTAATTGCTCTCTGTATACCGAGGGAATTACGACCTTATGGCCTCTTAAAATACAACCATTTTCCAATGACAGCTCTAAACGACAAGCGAAATATGGTTTTAAATCAACATAAGGCATCTTAGCCGGCCAACCGTTAATTACGTAATCTTTTACCTTATTCAGAACTGCATCGTTCGCGGTTTCTTTTTGAATGTCAACAACACTAAGCGGCATTAAAATGGAGTCCGATATAAAATTTATGTACATTGCATTATCATGTTCGTTTTGGGGTTCTAGGTTATCCTGGGCACAACTGACTGAGCGGGACAAAAAATCGGCTACATTTTGTTCTCCTTTAACATATTCTATATTAAAGTTATAGGCAGATAAGAACAACGCATACCGCTGCAAACGGTTTGCCGCTAGTTCAGGTACGCCCTTTTTGTTACCAAAAATTGATAAAAGCGGTTTGTGATCCGTGCGTAAGGTAAATGGAACCGATCGACCATATAAATAATGGTGAAATTTCTTGATTGAAAAAACGAGAGCTGCGGCCTCTTTCTGAACCTGAGCATAATTACGTTCTGCTTTAGAAAGAGAACGCGAAGCGTACGCCACTACACGCTCGGTGCCGTCGCGCTGACGCTGCGCTAGCACGCCGCCCAGGCCGCGCGGGCCCGCGTCTGCGGTCACCACGGTAGGCAGGTCGGGGTCGTAGTGCGCCAGCACCCGATCTGACGCTAATTCGCACTTGATTTTGTTAAAAGCGTTCTGTTGCTCTTGGCCCCAATTCCACTTTTCGCCTTTTTTTAGTAATAAGTGTAAGGGGTCAAGTATACTGGACGTGTTTGGAACAAAACATCTATAAAATCCTATCATGCCCAAAAAAGACTTGAGTTCGCTTACGTTCTTAGGACACTTACAGTTAAGAATGGCTTCCACTTTTTTCTCCGATTTATGCAAACCATTTTTATCGATACGGAACCCTAAATATTCCACGGAATCTTTAAATAGTTCGCACTTGTCCTCTTTCAGGCGCAACCCTGCTTCCTGTAATCTACTCAGAACTTGTTCTAAACGTTGTAAATGCGTTTCTCGGTCAGGACCAGTGATTAAAATATCATCAAGAAAAATACACGTTCCCTCTATTCCCGATAATAATTGTTCCATCGTGCGTTGAAATATAAACGGAGCATTTGACAACCCAAAAACTAACCTATTGTAACAAAACAATCCTTTATGTGTGTTTATACACGTTAAACGTTTCGACTCGTCCAGAACCAACTGAGAGTATGCGCGCGATAAGTCCAGTTTAGAGAATTCCACCCCCCCGTGTAACCTCGCAAACAAATCCTCTATTCTTGGCAATTGATAATTATCTAGGTACAAAACTTTATTAAGTGTGATCGAAAAATCGCCACAAATGCGTATGTTGCCATCGGGTCGCAACACGGGAACGATAGGAGTGGCTATGTCGGAATGATCTATTTTTTCCAGTATACCTAACTCGACTAATCGCTGCAACTCTGCCTCCACCTTTGGTTTAAGAGCTAAGGGCACCGGACGCGGTTTAAAAAATTTCAATGTACTGTCCGGCTTAATTTTTAAGGTTATTTTATATTTGTTAAATTCTCCTAATTCATCTGAAAATAATTTGGCATATTTGTTTTTAAAATGATCTCCCAACTCTATATTTTGTAAATTATTACAGTAAGCACTACTTAGTTGCAAGTCAAACGCACATATGAAATTCCGTCCTAACAACACGGGTTTCTTGGATTTGTTTACCGTGACAAACATTTTAATCTGTTTAGTGCGACCTTCGTAAGTCACCGGCAGCGTAACGCATCCTTTTGGAATAAGCTTACTTTCATTATAGCAATTAAAAACCTCTAGGGACGGCTGTAACTCGTACTTAGCGAAAACATTCATGTACAATGAGTACGGAAGAATTGAAATGGCACTACCGGTATCTATCTCACATAAAATGTTTTCGCCCGCTAAAGACACTGTTTTTCGAGCATAGGTTTCTCATTAGTGCATTTAATATTAAAAAGATCGAAACTACCTGTGATGGTGTCGTCGTCATTCGCAGTCAGGAAATGGTTGCTCCTGTATTTCGCCTTACCCGTCGTACACATACGCTTCAAATGACCTTTGACCTTACATTTAGTGCACGTGAAATTTATAAAACGACACTGATCTTTCGAATGACTTTTATAACCACACACTTCACAACGAGAGTCCGGCATCACCGCAGGTCGCGTCGCTCCGCTGCCGGTCCCGGCGGTCCGCACAGCGTACACGGGCACCGGCGCCGGCGCGGCGGGCGCGGGCGCGGGCCCGGCGGCGCGCAGCGCCTGGCGCGCACAGCGGACGCTTTGCGCCAGTTCCAGCGCCTTGTTAAACGTCAAAGTCTCCAAGTTCTGAGCGAATCCTTCTCCTTAACATCCTCCAATCCGAGGACGAACCGATCCCGAAGCATCGTATCGAGTTCCGTTTTAAACCCACAATGCTCTGCTAAATTACGCACTCGCGTTGCCCATTCGGCTAAATCTTCCCCGGTGCGCTGTTCCGCCTTATAAAACTTATAACGCTCCGCAAAAGAACTTTTCTTTGATTCGAAATGAGTGTCAAAATGCTTTATAAGCGTCTTATACTCGACATTATCGAGCTCCGTCGGGAACAACAAACTCCTTGCAACACGGTATGTGTCTTCCACCAACGCCGTCAACAGGATTGCCTTTCGTTTGTTTCCAGCCTTATCCGAATCCTCGGTTATATCGTTTGCTGTGCAAAACTGGTCCAAACGACTTTTAAATATCGCCCATTCCTGTGTTCGATGGTCGAAAGTGAGACTGCCACCAAACATGTTTCCGTGACTCGCCATATTTGCTTCTTATCGCTGGAATTCTTTTACCTATGTCCACTAAACACTAAACACACGCGTGAATTACTAAATCGTCGCCAAATTGTGGTATTTAGACTAGGAATCGATATAGAAACACGGAGCTCACGTTAACAGTTTAATCTCTAATTACAGACTGCCTGAGGGTAGGTGGTACAAATTCCAACTACCGACAACATATACCATAACATGATACCTTGACAATCCCACTTGCTGATGTCGAATACCGATGGTCTCAAAAGCGGTGGGCGCGTGGGGGTAGTACGATAATGTATTACTTCACAGCTAAACCAGTATGCTACCATTGCTACCAGTGCATAAAATAAACATTAGGACTCGTTAACCATACTAGTGCCTACTATACTTCAGTACTAAATGTTTAAAAGAACTAATTGCTATTTTTAACTCAAGGGAGCGATATGAAAGTAAAAAGAAACCGTTTAAATCTTTATTCAAGTCAAACTAGGCCGGCTTCAACTCTACATATCTGACCTGAGAAGATTTAGCCCTATATGGGACCGGCAACAAACTCAGAGGGATAAATCTTTTCAAAACAAGTTAAAACAACATAACACATCATTTCTTTATTTCACAAAAGTAAGCTTCTAATGAAACATAAGAAATCAAAATAACACTTGAAATAAAACACTTAGCTAAATGGTTAAAGAACGCGGGATTCTATAAGCTATCAGAATAATCCTTCAGGTATAAACCTTCAGGAACGTAGCGAGTTAGGCACGAGGTTGGCTAACGAGTACGTCCGATCTCTAGCGCGGTCCGATCAAGAAGAACTACCAGCGGCAGAGCCTCTCTGCTCCCGCCTCAAAGTCAAGTTGGCAAACCTGCTCGACCAGTCTACCAACATACCGACAAAAATGCCAACTCGTGCCTACGCTCACTCGAGAGAAACCTCTCGACGTTCCAAAGCCTTCTACCTGTCATCTCAATTCAACAACACGCCAATAGATGGCGTTACTCTCTACGCAACTTTATTTCAACAATGCGCCAATAGACGGAGTTACTCTCTACACAACTTTATTTATTTTGTTACAACCAAATAATACGTAGCTCAACATTGCTAATCGATTTTATACAGGCGTCTAAAATAATGAACTATAACGCTGCAATACGTCTTTCTGGTGTCAGGGTCCGACATATATATAATTTTATTAAATATTTTATTATTTTTTAAGTAGTCCGGCTAATATAATATAAATTGTAAATTGAAATAGATGTCGTATAAGTATTTAAAAAAAAGTGACCAAACATCTATCAGACTCTTGATGTTGAGGAGTAGGACCTCGGGAAGATTTCTTGGAGCTCTGAGATTTTTGCCCTGTATGGAGCCACTGCCCTGCTTTCTAACACCGACCGCACGAGAGACTGTCTCTTCTGTCTCCATACAACCTCGGCATAGCGGACTGCCTGTATCACCAGATTCATTCATTGGCCTTTGCGTCTATTGGCTCCTCTAAGCGATGGCCCAGCGATGGCCCAACAGATGGCCATGCAATGGATGAGAGCACGCATGGAATGGGCCACGAGTAGATGCATACGCACCATCGCTTGTCCACTACCTTTGATGTGCGGACGAAAAACCAACACCGTAGCCATCCCGTCGCCATCCCGCCGCGCCATAAGCCATCCGACACCATTACCCTATCTACACGCTGGCCCATCTTAGTGGGCCAAAATGGTGGCCCATCGTAGAGAGGAGCCATATTGCAGACGATTTATGGTGTAACATACATTACACCGCCTGGGACGGAATTAAGGAAACGCAGGGATGCCCAGCACCTGCATTACCCTCTCGGCTTCACTGTCTTGACCCACAGGAAAGGCCAGCCAATACGTGTGGAGACAGGTCGGCTGCAGGAATCTGTCGCTTATTTCAGGTTGGGCCCTTCTCGCACCTTACCGTAACTCCATTCCGGGTTTAAATTTTACCAGAATTAAAAATATGTTTATTAATAGTGTAATGCCTTACTGTTTCCCAACTGTGCGCTGCATCCCGCGCTGCATGGCACGTCTCTTCTAAGCTGAAAATTTCAGTTATCTTGATTTGCTGCCGACGTGCATGTTACTTGCATCCAATCTTGCCCTAGCATCCCCAATTTATAAACCCGACGTGTTGCTATACAAAGACTCGTAAGTGGGACTTGCTTACTTTATGGGGTTATATTTCTCAAGTATTAGTTTCAACACAGAAGTATACAGGGTGACTTCGAAGTCGTAAACAGAAATATAAAATGTTAAATTTAAACAACAATCCTTTTATTAAACATTCATATGTGTGTGTTGATTTAAAAGCGTGGGTTCAAACCTCGAATGTGCTGTTTAGAGCAGAAAAATCATTCTCGAACCAAATCAAGAAGTTAATGTTGTGGGTTAGACGATTGGCTATTGAATCATAATTAAACACTTTTATGCAAACTTTTACAAATTGGATAAAGTTGCAAAATGCAAAAATATTTTTATTCGTTTACCCCTCGTCTCCCACGACTCATATATGAACCGCAACGCTTATGGGGACGTCACATCGTGGGACTGGACAAGTTAAGTAAAGGGTACTCTATAAAGTTTAATAGAAACGTAGCAAGTAAAAATAAAACCCAGACAAGTGCGAGTCGGACTCGCCCACCGAGGGTTCCGTACTTTGTAGGATTTGTTGTTATAGCGGCAGCAGAAATACATCATTTGGGAAAATTTCAACTGTCTAGCTATCATGGCTCATGAAATACAGCCAGGTGACAGACAGACAGACGGACAGACGGACCGTGGAGTCTTAATAATAGGGTCCCGTTTTTTACCCTTTGGGTACGGAACCTTAAAAAGCAAATAACTTCTTCACAACATGTACGACTATGTTATTGACGAAGCTTGTTGCTGAATTGCATTTGTAGTCACCTGACAAAGCCTGCGTTTTGGATATTTTACGTAATAATCTGGATTACCTTTAAAGTTTTGTTATGGTCATTTAATAAATTAAAATAAGTTTAATCCACAAACATCAAAAAACATTTAACCACTTCAAAATATAATAATAAAATTTATTAAATATAAAATACAAAAAATATTAAGTATTATTTATGTATTTTATTTACTTTTGGACAATTTTGGTTAGTTTACGTTTGTATGTTATTGTGCATTCCATAAGTTTGTCTATCTAATTTGAATTCTCCCCTCGTCTACTCGAAGGTTAGCTGAAAGAGATTCCGTACAGGGATAAGTTCGCCTTTGTACCTTTAGTTCTGTATTTTTTTTGTAAACCTATGTTGTGTACAATAAAGGGAATATATACTACTTACTACAAAATCACCCTGTATACTTTGTCTTTATCTAAACTTTAAATAAGATTATCTAAAGCATCATTATTATATTTTTTTTAACAAGCAGAAACGTCTGCGAACGATGCTATTAAGCTTAGAATAAATTTAAAAGTGGAAAAATTACTGTCTTGGGTGAGACTTGAACTCACGACCCCTGGATAGGAAGAGCACTGGAGTATCTATCCAGGGGTAGTGAGTTCAAGTCTCATCCAAGACAGTAATTTTTCCACTTAAAAAAAAACATTATTATAGTGTCTGTAGTATCTCGCACTTCTCTCTACGAGCAGTTTATTAGAATAAATCACATGTTCACTTCTTGTTATCTCTATAAAAGATGTGAAAATTTAAAATGGCAACATTATTCTTTTAAATTTATGTTGAAGACGTGCCACTTGCCATTTCATTGTGGAAATGAAATTGTTTTGACTTCGCAGTTCAGTTTTTGAATACAAATTTCTCAATACTTTAGATATAATTTCGCTTTTGTTTTTGAATTTTGATTTAGTGTATGTCTTGTTTAATTTGCCTTGGTAATCAATTTGAGTGATGACTTTCTTAATTTCCCATTGAAATGTTATTTTGAATCATGTATGATAAAATTGATAAAGGATGACTCACGTTAGACCGGGCCGTGTCCGGGCCGGAGCTCCCAAGGCTTACTTTTCTATGACATGACAGGCGATCACGTGATGCTTTCCATAGAAAACGATGCTCCGGAAGCTCCGGTCCGGACACGGCCCGGTCTAACGTGAGTCATCCTTTATATGATTCAAAATACGTAAGTATAACATTGAAGTGAAGAAATGAAAATATTATTTTGAATGACAGTGTCAATTGTGACATTTCTGCATCACTTTAAACACTGACAGTCATATCCAGACATCGTAAATTTTATAGCATTTTTGGTGCAGCGGAGTTGTGTTAACGGAATTGGTATAGATAATTTCAACTGAAATGGTAAATTAAGGTTATTAATTATATATTAGGGTTGAAATTGTTTATACCAATTCCGTTATCACCACTCCGCTGCACCAAATCGATTCGCGTGGTGTTAACGGAATTGGTATAGATAATTTCAACTGAAATGGTAAATTAAGGTTATTAATTATATATTAGGGTTGAAATTGTTTATACCAATTCCGTTATCACCACTCCGCTGCACCAAATCGATTCGCGTGGTGTTAACGGAATTGGTATAGATAATTTCAACTGAAATGGTAAATTAAGGTTATTAATTATATATTAGGGTTGAAATTGTTTATACCAATTCCGTTATCACCACTCCGCTGCACCAAATCGATTCGCGTGGTGTTAACGGAATTGGTATAGATAATTTCAACTGAAATGGTAAATTAAGGTTAATATTAACGTAATTAACGCTAATTAATCATTAGGGTTGAAATTATTTATACCAATTCCGTTATCACCACTCCGCTGCACCAAATCGATTCGCGTGGTGTTAACGGAATTGGTATAGATAATTTCAACTGAAATGGTAAATTAAGGTTATTAATTATATATTAGGGTTGAAATTGTTTATACCAATTCCGTTATCACCACTCCGCTGCACCAAATCGATTCGCGTGGTGTTAACGGAATTGGTATAGATAATTTCAACTGAAATGGTAAATTAAGGTTATTAATTATACATTAGGGTTGAAATTGTTTATACCAATTCCGTTAACACCACTCCGCTGTACCGAAAATGCTGTAAAATTTACGATGTCTGATCATATCCATAACAAATCCAGGTCATATGTGTAACCTGTTATTACAATCAGAATACGCCTCCAACTCTAATTAATGTCATTCCCTACCAATATTCATTCAAGTACAATTGAGTCGCTTAACTTCAAACTCGGGTAAATCCATATCGTCGGTGCGAATAAACAAATCGCTATGTGTTTTTTTACAATTTTTTTTTGATTTTGGCATATTTTAATTCCTTTTTCAATTTCCTGTCGACCTATATAATTTTTTTTTATATCTTTATTAGTTTTGAAAATATCTAACAAAATTTGTACAAATAAATAGCTATGTGATTTTTTTGCACATAACAAAATTAAATGCCTTGTTTTCCGTCGAGGGTGATGGCGATAATGTGGCACATGGCGATTTATTGACCCTAAAATCCGCTATGTATCATTTCTCGTACTACGTTACTTTGGCAACAAATCGCTATGTGTAAACTTTACACATGACGATTTTAAGTGAACCAAATGTAAGTCGCTATGTAGCAAAATTCTGGTAAAAATAATTAATATTGTAAAAATTAACAAAAAAAACTGTTTATTTTCTTCATAAGTCTCATTTAAACACCATTGACCTACCAGAAAAAAATACAGGTGCAACAAATATATTACGAACAGGAATATAAACAGTTTTTTTTTGTCTCCTCAAAAGTAGCTAAAAAATACATGGCGATTTTTTTATTCGCACCGACGATAATAATATGTCAGATTATGCGATTTTGGTATTAAGAAAAGGTAATAGGGTAGATATTTGCTGAGAGGGTCGAATGGATTTACCCGAGTTTGAAGTTAAACGACACAATTCCAATTTATCGTTAAGAAAATAGTGCCCCAAAAGGCTACGACATTGTAAAGCATGTATTAGCGTAGCACGTAGCCCGTAGCACCTCTACGCCGTAGACGTCTACGAGAATTGACAAGTTTACCTTTCAGTAACAATAGCTTGTGTAACACAAGCGACTTTGAACTGTATTCAATGTGTTTTAAGGTCGGTTTTGGACTGGCAAAGTTTAATGCAGGTGTTACATTGGCTTATTTGCTCGCACACTCGCGATGCGTTGAGAGAGATTGCTTTTTTAGCATCTTATTTTATACGGAAATATATTGATGGTGGTTTAGAATTGTATTTTACGGGACACTATACACATACGGGGCGATTTTATGGGTCGTGATCCAAAACCACTTTTTCTGACTAATGATCCATTCTTCTTCTTCCTCGCGTTATCCCGGCATTTTGCCACGGCTCACGGGAGCCTGGGGTCCGCTTGACAACTAATCCCATGATTTGACGTAGGCACTAGTTTAAACCCATAGGGGAAACTAGGCCTTATTGGGATTAGTTCGGTTTCCTCACGATGTTTTCCATCACCGAAAAGCGACTAGTAAATATCAAATGATATTTCGTACATAAGTTCCGAAAAACTTATTGGTACGAGCCGGGGTTTGAACCCACGACCTCCGGATTGCAAGTCGCACGCTCTTAACGCTAGGCCACCAGCGCTTCAACTTGACTAATGATCCATTATCCAAAATAAATTTGGCTGTTTCATACATTTTGGCTGGTCCATTTTCTATGAGAGGGTAAATTTTTTTTCGCGATTTCGGGGTTGGTCCCATAGTAAAGGTTGCTCAGTATAATCCCAAAACCTCACTGGCAACGGGAATGCACTATTTTTTAGCCACCCTGTATATCTGTTATAAATGGTGCTTTCCATTAATTCCAATCACACTTAACCAAATCCCTCGACAGCTATTACTGGCCAGTTTAGTTATAATAGAATTCCTGGCCTCAGGAGGATTACAGGGAGATTAGGAGTGTTAGGTTTCAAATGGTATTCAGATAACTTTATAATAATAATTCAGCCTATATACGTCCCACGCTGGCCCATTGCGGATTGGGGACTTCACATACACCTTTGAATTTCTTCGCAGATGTATGCAGGTTTCCTCACGATGTTTTCCTTCACCAAAAAACAAGTGGCAAATATCAAATGACATTTCGTACATAAGTTCTGAAAGACTCATTGGTATGATGATGCGAGGCCTACATCCGTTAAGGTGTAATTGTGGATGTGATAAGGGACTAGTGATTTGTAATTGTGTTATTTGTAATTGTTTGTTTGTACCTGATTGTTATATGTACCTTTGGTATATGTTAATGTTAAGTTTCATGGCGCATTGGATCTGTCTGTAAGGTCATGTAAACATTTTTCAAATAAAATAAAATAAATAAATAAATGAGCCAGGATTTGAACCCGCGACCTCCGAATTGAAAGTCGCACGTGATATCCACTCGGCTATTACCAAAGCCGAAAGATAAGTTACATTGCTCAAAATTTGGCTTTACACAATATCATTACGCCTTATAAATAAAGTCCCCCGCTGCGTCTGTCTGTTTGTGTATATGTATGTCTGTGATAAACTCAAAAACTACTGAACGGATTTGCATGCAATTTTCACCTATCAATACAGTGATTCAGGAAGGTTTAGGTGTATAGTTTATTAAGGTTATGTGTAACACGTGCGGAGACTGGGCGGGTCGCTAGTAATAAAATAACTAAATACATATAAAAATATTACATCCTAAGGTAGGAAAAAATAAAAATAAAGTTTTTTTTTATCGTGTTTGGGTAGCATTACGCAACCCATCAAAACGCTTTATTCATAGGTACTTTCTCCTTTAACCACTTACGAAAGTACATACACACATCTTATGAATGAATTCCATTCATAAAGTGGGTATGCACTTTTGCAGCTACATATGCATAGTAATTTGTTTACAAGGGGGGCCAACTATCTCTGCGTACCTTTATACACAGATTCCGATTCTTTTTAGGGTTCCGTACCCAAAGGGTATAACGGGACCCTATTAGGTACTAAGACTCCACTGTCCATCCGTCTGTCAGTCTGTCACCAGGCTGTATCTCATGAATTGTGATAGCTAGACAGTTGAAATTTTCACACATGATGTATTTCTGTTGCCGCTATAACAACAAGTAAGTACTAACAGAATAAAATAAATATTTAAGTGGGGCTCTCATACAACAAACGTGATTTTTTGCCGTTTTTTGCGGAATGATACGTAACCCTTCGTGCGCGAGTCCGACTCGCACTTGGCCGGGTTTTATTTGTCTTTCCTGTTCCCGAAAATTCGGAATTATCTTAAATAATATGCCCAAAATGCTAGCACATCCAAGCTAATATTTAGGCTCCAAAATCCGTTTCAGTAAAACAAAAGGTATCTTTAGATCTTTAAAACATAAACTAGATTTAAATCGTTTACAAACACAACCGCGTAATAAATTACACACCATCAGATAAAACCGTTTTTCTTATAGTTAATTGTGTTTCTCGCAACAGACAGAGTTTAATTGCTCTTTAAATGAACCCACCTGCTGCAGTGCAATTCCAGAATACAGAGTGAGGCATGTAAGAGGGGAAAATAATAATGTATTACAACTATTATACAGCGTGTATTTTTGACAGGATCATATACAGTGGAATCTCACTAACGGCGCGATTCGGGAAATGATTTAGAGATTCACTAGATATGAAATAGTAAAGATATGTGACGGTTCACGGCAAAAGGTACCTTATGGCGGTTGGCGCTTACGCTATTATTAACGCCGCTCCAATATTCAGCCGGGGCAATTGTACCTTTTGCCGTGGAACGTCACATATCTTTACTATTTCATACCTAGTGAATTTCTAAATCATTTCCCGAATCGCGCCGTAACTCTAACCTCGATAGGACGAAATAAAATGCCATCCCCTTCCCTTCAGAGCCTAAAACCTCCATAGCTCGAAATATTCAACCTCATTAAGATGAACTAAGCAGCGATTCCCTTCACGACTATTCAGTACATCTGAAGTTATTTACTAACAAACCTCTGTAACTCGAAACAGACAGTATAAAGACTGTACTTTCTGCGTTTCTATAATTACCTCTCTAACACAAATGTTCAAGCGTTTTACCTCTGTAACTCGAAACCTCTTTAAGACGAACAAAAACCTATAAGAACCTCGATAAGACGAAACCTCATTAACACGAGGTTTTTGGCGTTTCCCTTGAGATTCGTGCTATCGAGGTTCCACTGTATTTTAATGGTAAATAGTATTAGCCATTTCCAGCCGGTCGGCCCGTAGGTACACTAATTTTTCCGTTTCAGGATCACTCGTGCGTCTGTCACAGCCTATCTGAAAAACCCCATATTGTAGACCCTCGAGAATACCTCAGCAGGGAGTCATTCCACAGCCGTAGCGTCCGCGGGGGGAAATTGTTTGGTGAATAGCTTTCAACCCCAAATGGATGGGCAAGATAATAAAGTTTTTGATACTTGGGCCCTTTTGGAGCAAAATGGTATAACCTAAATAAAATACTTATCAAATAGTAAATTATTAACAACTCTGCTATCAAAGAAATGTTCTAGAAAGAAGATTGTCCCCATTCAGAGTAGCGTGGCTGTAAGTGAATTTGCATATTTTCCATTAACCGACTGAGTCTTTTACTAGATAAATAAATTATTTACAAATGGTTTGCATTTGACACGTTTCTCTACTTGTCTAGATAGTGTTTTTGAAATGTGTAAAAGATAAAATAAAGATAATGTTTAACAACAGATTTGAAATATAAATATCTTATCGTATCGTAATAACGTCAAAAATTAACTCTGTCTGTCTGCCTATTACAGGCAGAAGCACAGAATAAATAGGTAATAGTCAAACGTCGGACTATAGGGGGCAGTTTGAGGGCAAGGTAAGGTTTACAAAAAAATCTTAACTTACGAGTATTATAATGTACCTAGTATTTGTAACATAGTTAATTAAATTAGTTACCCGTTATCATTTATTCATCTTTAATGTGTAAATACTCTTTGAAGTGATGACTGATAGCCCACTGAAGTGGCCACTTAAAAAACAAATAAATAGCTGACATGTGTCATTATGACTGTTGTTCATACTTATATTTGTTGGAATTTCACATTATAAATACTAGGTACCAAATACTAAGTACAAATACTCGAAAGTGAATTGATTGATTTGCGAACCTTACCTATCATTCTGACATGCCACGAAAATGCCCGCTGGAGTCCGACGTATGGTAATAGTACTCACTCTCTAACAAAACGCGTCTGTTACGATCAGCACAGATATGGCTGCTAGGTGGCGACAGCGCCACGCGCGGCTTATGGCTTTCCCCAAAATTGGGGCGGAACGAATGTACTTTTAGCTACACGTAGCAAAGCGACGAAATCGCGGAGTGAGCCACGCCTGGCAGAAGTTAGTTACAGGTGTTAAACATTTGTTTTCCTAGCCTATTTGAGTGACCGTGACCCACTGCTGGGCAAAGGCCCCTTAATTTCCACGACTCCCGATTTGGTGCTTCCTTCGGCCAGATGTTCAGGAAGCTGTCCAGGTCATCCCGCCATCTCCGTTGGGGCCTGCCGCGTCCACATCCCTCTACCGGCATCCACTTGGTGGCTAAGCTAGCCCCCTCTCCGGATGCATGCGGTAGACGTGACCGACCCAGTCCCATTTGAACCTAGCGGTTTTCTCGCCTACATCACAATGCGGGTTTTAAAAGCATATTTATAAACATTAATGTACATAAATAAAAACTATCAAAATATAACAAAATTAACTAAAATTACAGCGTTTTCTTCCGAACTTCCTTAATAAGAGGGTATGTTTACAGAAATCCCAATGTAGCCGACAAAAGTGATATTTAATTTGAAAAGTTGAACATTGAAGCACGTCAAAAGTCAACCTTTTGAACAAAATTTTATTTCTTATTTGTTAAACTTCGGAACTTTTTTATAAGGATTGACTGGTTTCAGAGTTTAATAAACAGTATTAGCGGGTGTATTACGAAATACTTTGTTACTTAATTTTGGTTCTCGAGTTTCAATAATAATATCCGGGGTATTCTATATACACGTGTCAAAACAAGCAAGCGTAGAATGTAATTACTTAACGCACTTAAAATGTATCCATTCTGTCAAATACATTTAGTTTTATTTAACATATTTCTCTTATTATTTTAGGGTACTTGTGTAATACAAAGCAATTATTTTATACTAGCTTCTGTGAAGAGGTAACAGACAGACAGACAGACAGAGTTATTTTCGCATTTATATTATGTATAACCCTATAGTAGGGATTAGTTCACCTTTTCTTAATCTTGACTACATAATTAGCTAAATCATATATTATATTAAATATAGTGTTTCAGATAAATCAAAAGTCGAATCGGTATAAATCGAAAATTTCTTCTACAAACCGCCCGCGGCATAGCTACTTTGCCATTTTTACTTTTGTTTTGTTATGTTTAGGCAAACCCCAAAAAATCACTACTTATATAATTAATTTCACATACTTAAATATAAACACGTGAAATATACTGAATTAAGGCATTCATCTGTACAGAATCTGATATTTACGACACAATACGTCTCTCCGTACAATGGAAGTTCCAATTCTCGAAACTCCAATATCGACGGTAACTCAAACTTTCCACGAAGCGATGAATTTAACGGCTTCGAATAAAAAGTTTGACAACCGCTGATCTCTTGAGGTGTGTGGTGAAATGATGAATAAATATTTTTGAGTATTTTCGAAGTTCGTTATTATTTATATTGAGCCTCTTTTTCACAATTTAGAAGTATGATTTTGTATTAAGCATCAAAGTTTTCAAACGATAGGCACTTCAGATGTAGTGGATAATCGTTTTCCATCGTATTTTCACGAAAACTTACGAACGTATCTTGCTATTTCAGTCAGTCTCGGTACAAAAAGTACTGACATTGACTTAACTAGCATGACAAACACGAACGTGTCCGAGAAAATATGATGGAAAACAATTATGCACTACATCCTGAACAAAGCTTAGAAATAAATGAAAAAGTGGAAAAATTTACTATCTCGGGCAAGACTCGAACTTGCGACTCTGGATGACTAGTCCATCTTTCGTGCACGAGTACGACTCGCACCTGGCCGGTTTTTTTAAATTTTGCTTTCCTTGAACATGCAACCTATAGTTATTTATTTATTTAAACTTTATTGCACACAAAATTATAAGTGAACTTGACTTTTTGGCCCAGTTAACCACTGGGCCAAAAGGAGACGGTTGTTAGGTGCAGGTTTTATAATAGAAAAACCACAAAATCACAAAACTACCACTACCTACTATTTACAAACTATATTAATTATATTGCGTCACTAACCCAATAACTTACATAAGAGTTACCTCTATCCCTTATTTTTCTTTCAATACTAAGAACAAACAACTCGGTATGTTTTTGAACAAAGTTGAAGACAAAGTGAATCAATATCGGACTCGGCGAGTGTCCTCTCTAATGAACGTTGCCTGGGAGAAGTTTGGTGTAAGTTTGCCGATGTATTGTTGGACCGTAGAAGGCTATTTGTCTGTTACGTTTAAGGGGGAATTTTCGGAAACATAATACAGGTAATATAATAATGAATGAATGAAAATATATTATTTATTTTCAGGCAACTATTGGCCCATAGATAAATACCTTAAAACTAGCATACATATTATTACAAAATATATCTTAAAACTAAAAACACACAATTATGGCTGCGATGCAGTTCGCAACCGCGCAGTGTCAGGGAGCCGGCCGCGGAACCGCCGGAACTTGACACCCTTCGGCCAAAACTCCTCCTTGGTGAAGGTCGCTAGATGTTCAGTCGGAACGCTCAGCACAAAAGAATTAAAATTCACACTGTGTCGAAATTCCAACTACACGACCCTCAGGATGAATCCGGACTTGACTCGTACATACTTTACGATCTCCTCGACCTTCGTAAGGTAGTGTAATCGGGACACATACAGCAGCGTCGTCGGTGTTGCAGGACCGAAGAGGAGGAATAATATCAATTCTTACGGGGTCCGATTGATAGGGTGACTGCTACATGTAGTTATTGGCCAGTATACAGGATGATTCAGGAGACGTGGGCAGGACTAACACTGCGCATGTCGTAAATTATAAGCAACTGTTTCGTATCAGTATTAGTGAAGATAATGTTAATTTTCTAGTCGTGTTGAAAAAAATGTTATTCATTTATTTACGCCATGCATGGTCACCGTAAAATTAGAAAACTAAACTACCGATATTCTGTGTCCAATTGAATGTCATGAGTCATGACTGTCATCACGGTCTGGTTACTTTTGAAAACTCGTATCTCACTCAAGTTTGACTTTATTTTCTTCGTAATTAAAATGCTGGCATTACGGTTAAAGAGGTTTTATGTTTATTAATTAGGTCCTGTAGGGTGACCGTGATAGTAGAGAATTAAATTTGCCCTCACCAAAAAGTTAAAAGATAGGAAAAAGTGTGGTAGTTTCTCCTAAATACGACGGTGATCGATCAATTATCAGTTACTGAGTGTGCAGGATTAGTCCTGCTCACGTCTCATGAATCATCCTGTATAGTAATTAGGCCCGGATACCTTTGATTGACATAATTATTGAAAGTCATAATGTAATGACTGTCAGATAATCATTAGTCATAATTCTGAAACCGTTCACTTTTCAGGATTTTCGTAAGGTTATCCTGTAGATAGGTTAGGTTAGGTTAGGTTTGTTTTATGGAAATCCTGAAAAATTACGCGTTTCTGAGAAAAACGAAATTATGACTAACGAAAATATGGACACACAATACATTATGACTTAAAACTTTATGGGAAACATTAGAGACCCAAAAATCGTATGAGTTCAACGAAAAAGTATTCTTAACAAAACCTTATTTACGAGTTTGGGCTCAAGCGCGGAAGCCGACGACGAAATAAATAAATGCGGGCTATCGGACCCCGGGGTCTCGTACGAACCTGTGTGTGCAGAATAAATAATAGTACAGAAGGTTCACTCTCTAACAAAACGTGTTATTACGACAGAGATGACCGTTAGGTGGCGCATGCGCGAGCCGGCGTCCGTTCCGTAGCGGTGCGCGGCAACTACTACAGCTAGACACCAGAATTGGTGTGGGCCGCATGTACTTGTAGCGACGCGACGAAATCGCAGAGTGAGCCACGCCTGCCTGTGTGCAGAATAAATGTAGAGGTTGATTCTAATTTATCAATTTGTTATGGCAATGAACTTAACCCCAAGTGTAAATTTCATTTGATAGCGTGACGAGCGCGCGTTTGCGTTATGTCTATTTTTGTATGGGATTTGAACAGCGCGCCAAGCGGGACTTTTTGGAAACTCAAAATCCCATACAAAATGACACTTAACGCAAACGCGTACGTCACGCTATCGAATGAGATTTACTAGGGGTACAGGTTTTGACCTTGATGACGATCATCTTGGTGATTGCATCTAACGCGCGTCAATCACTCCATTTCGCATGCATCCATGGTATAATAATATACTCCGCCTGGTACTCTCTTCCCGTCTTTTAGTGGTCACGTGACTGACACAAGCCTACGTCATCATGCGACAGCGCTATATAACAATATGCAATAGCGCTATATAAAGTGGCAATGTTAGTGTGACGTAGGCTTGTGTCACTCTGGGAAGAGAAGGCCACGTTTTATTAGACTACGGCATGCACCAATAGCTTGACGATGTTCAAGATCGTATCAAAATAAGATCGAAACAGTTACAAGATGTTATATCTGAATCGGGCGCTGTTTCTATTTTTATTTAGAAGGGAGTTGAGTAACCCAATAATTTTGAATACTTTAATAAATAAAATAATAGACTTGAGAAATAATTAACAGAGTAATAAAAGTCTAAACTTAGTACTGAACTATAAATTCCACATTACTTTTTACCATTTCTAAACATTGCAAACTTGCCCATAGTATTTTATGTATTGTACCTATACAAAACTTATGTTCAAAATAGATGCATAGAAAAATCCATTAAACTTTTTTAACCCGTGTTTCTTCCACATTCTTTTGTTTCAAATAGTAAAATCTCTCAGAGTAGAAAAGAACCGCTCCGTTGTGGTTAAAAAAAACTACAAATTGATTCCTTTTTAAGTTCCCATTCTCATAAATCATTCAATAAACGCTTGTTAAGGCAGCGCGGGCGAAATGCATTCGCTATTAGTGAAAATATTCTTTGGAAATATTAATTCATCCACCATTTAAATATCAACCTTAAAACTTAGCCGTAAGCTTGAAAATGCTTCGACAGAGCTACGTTAGTGTATAAATTAGTCTACCTTTCGAGCGAAATGAGACTTTAAAGTGTTAAAAGCAAAGTTCAAGTTTGTTTGTGAAAGGTACGATAATAAGGCCTATGTAGCGATGCTCTGCATTTCCAACGCCTTTTGCGTTGCACGGAAAATATGGAAATTTGTAACGATTGAAAATGTACTTTAAACGGTAGTGGTTAGAGCTGGTATTTGAAGAGCGGGCGAGGAAGCAAGTTTTCAATAGTATTGATACTTTCAATGTGGCTTTTTGCCAACGTTAGCTAGTAGTTTTATGATGTCAAGAAAGTTTGGTGCACTATATTTTTGTATTAGTTACGTATATTTTCTTTTTTTTGTGCGTTTTTCTAATTAAACTTTAATCATAACTATAATTTTACATCCAATTTCTCTACTTTTAGTTACTTAAGCAATCATTTAGGAACACAGGCCAATTCGAACGAATAAAAGCGATATTTGACTAATATTGGAATCATATCAGTTAGCTTTCATCGAATGTCAGCTAGCTTGGGCGTCTCGCTCGCACTAATACATGTACTTATACGGACCAGTCAGAGCGAGATGAACGCGCGAATCACAGCTAAAGCTAACTGATATCATTCTAATATCGGTTTTCATTGGATCACGTTCGAATTGGCCTGTAACATTACGTAACTTACCTAATTAAGTACTTACTTACTGCAGCACAGACAGCACAGTGCTGCTCCACAAAAGTTAAGTGCGGTGTGGATGCACCTTAATAAAATAAAAAACCTTATACCGAAAATCACATTGTAATTCGGGCAAATCTGAAAGGGTTTATTCCGGTGTCGGACGCGACTCGGCGCTGTAAAAATACGCTAAGCCGTTCAGCAGTCCACAGGTGTTTAACTATCCAGTTTGTATTGACCGTAGGTATATACAAAAATGTAATAAGTTTTTGGAAAAGTGGAAAACTTACTGTCACGGGCGAGACTCGACCACACGACTCCGGGATACCAGCCCGGCCCGACCTTTCGTGGTCATATTGTTCGTGGTCAACGGGAGACGGGGACGTATATTAAATTCATAATAAGCGATGTTAATAGCGAAAAAGCGCTGGTGGCCTAGCGGTAAGTGCGTGACTTGCAATCTGGAGGCCGGGGGTTCAAACCCCGGTTCGTACCAATGATTTTTTCGGAACTTATGTACAAAATATCATTTGATATTTACTAGTCGCTTTTAGGTGAAGGGAAACATCGAGAGGAAACCGGACTAATCCCAATACGGCCTAGTTTACCCTTTGTGTTGGAAGGTCAGATGGCAGTAGCTTTCGTAAAAACTAGTGCCTATGCCAATTCTTGGGATTAGTTGCCAAGCGGACCCCAGGCTTCAATGAGCCGTGGCAAAAAGCCAAAAAGGCAAAAATCTGAGACAACGCGAGGAAGAAGAGGATGGAATAAGCGATATTAATCCGCTTACTTTACTGTGGCGCAGCGACCCAAAGTGGATCTAGGCCTCCGACACCAAAGACACCATGCTGCTCTGTCCAAAGCCGTTTCTGTCCCGTCGACGGCGCCGAGTTCGCTAAGGTCTTTTTGTACTACGTCTCTCCAGCGGTACCTAAGGCGTTTTTTATTTCAAGAGTAACTATCGCGGTAGTTAACCGAAGACAAAATGAATATTATAAAATTCAACATGTGTCAGTTACCTGTAAAGTGCACAGATAACAAAATCCCACTAATCTGTACCTCCACAGTAGTCCACAGGTGATCTGGAGTCGCGCCAAGCGGCTTATAGCTGTTTTCGGGAACGGAGCCGAACTTCTTTTAGCTTTATAACGGCCATTTAAGCAAGTCCCAACTAATGTATAAGTGGCTCAGTGGTCTGTAGAACTTCTATATGACTACCGATATTTTCAAAAGCTAAATGGACGAACAAAATCCATATTATTAGCTACTTGTATGTTTTTTTTTTGAAGATGTCAATCGAATTTAATTCCCGTGAAATTGAAATGTTTCTATTAAACCTGCTATCTATTGTACCTCAAAAACGAATACTAAATGCAAAATGGCAAAAATATGTGTACCACAGATAAAAAGGGCCCATGCCGAGCGTGTGCTCCAGTGAAAATCGCACGCTCTTACCGCTAGCCCACCAGCGCTCTCTCAGTGTAGGAAGAAATCATGGAAAATAATTTTGTTCGTTAATTTAGCCGTAAAAATAGGTTTAAGTATAATATATAGTATTATTACATACATTTTTTTTAATATAAGTTTTACGGTTTTTAACTCGAGTGACACCACAAAAATGTAACATAATAATTACGGTTTTAACATTATTGCATTAATTTGGTGTTCAATAAACAAACATAATAAAATATTTTTCGTGCATGTAGCCCATTAAAGTACCTGTTCATAAAACTTAGAAATGCGAGCCGTAAAGGAAAACTGTCATTTTTGCCCAGCAAGCTGAAAAGGAGACGCTTCGCTTGCGGTTCGTGCTCGTTCTCTAAATCTGTCTGTCTGTTACCTCTTCACAATTAAAACGCTGAACCAATTTAGATGACATTTGGCATAGTGATAGTTTTAGTCCCGGGATTTCCGAGAATTGATATAGGTTGTATCATCCAATAAAAGGATGAATAGAGCGATGGTTTTTTTGTGGGATACGAAATTACTACTATTAAACGATTCCCACCGAATGGGCGGAGTCGGCGCGCATTTCACGTTTGGACAGTCACCTGCAATAATATGTTACCCAACAAAGGCCGCACAAATCTTATTTGTAGAGCCATAAGAGTGTGTCACATATTTTTGCGGCCTTTGGAGAGTAACATATTATTGCAGGTGACTGTATGGCCGCAAACCGGTCGGCTCCTCGCGGACGTGAGTGGCTCCGGACGGACTCCATCGCTTCTGCCATACATAATGTACCTATAGTCACATTGAAAATGCGCTCCGACGCGGTCTGACTCCAGCCGGTCGATGGGAATCGTATATTACTCAGATGACGTCACGGATGGAAGTTTGAAAAACTACTTTCCTTTTTCGAAACTCGCGCGAAAATCAATTACCAATATCCCAAACCGAATGCATCCCAAACATCTATCCAAATAGTTGGAACTTTTTGATTGCACGGAATTTCCCGAAGCCGACGAGAAGTTTAACGAATAAAGTTCCAGCCATGTTAAGGAATTAGTTTCTTCCGCAACGGGGTGGTTGGTGGGTTAAGGCATAAGCGGTGGCGGTAGCGGGAGCGGAAGCGTGAGCGGCGGCGATTGAGAGCATCAACGGATTAAGTTTATAAATTAGAAGATGTCCGGGAGCGGGAGCGGCAGCGTTTGTCGTGCGATATAATAGCGCCTATGGAGCATTCCATGAAATTGTCTACCGTTGTCCCATACGAACGCGAATTTTCTGAAGATTTGCAGGTATAAGAGTTTCCTTTTCTATGACAAATGGTCAAAAATATGCACAGAAAAATAATCGCATGCTTTAAATGCCGAAAAAAAGTCGCAACATAGGAAATAAAATACGCCTGTACGGGACAGCCCGTGGAATGCTCCCTATAAAGTCAAGATGACGCCCGCGCAAAGTATAGCGCATAAAATTCTGGCAATGTTGAAGGAATTAGTTACTTCCGCAACGAGGTGGTTGGTGGGTTAAGGGATTAACGTTAACGGGAGCGGAAACGGTAGCGATTGTATGTTTAAGTTCTAGAAGAGATAAGCAGAAGCGGCAGCGAGGGAATGCTCAAAATTGAACTTGTGGTAAAGTTATTTCAAAATGAAACCGCTAGCCGCTTATTCCTGACAGCACACCCAGCCAACAATGTCCTTCTTATATTTTGTTTCCAAAGTTGTGGAGCAGCTCTTGTCGTATTAAGCGCATTCGTTAGGAAAATGTATTTCTGCCATATTTCCCCCGAGTTGACATTTAACGTCACTTTATGCAACTACAAGACTTTGCGCTCGCGAATGTTAAGATTCTTGCATTATTAAGAGGATAGAGAGCCACCGCTTCTTCATACAAAACGTAAAGGAGCTGTTAAAATTTTGTATGAGATTTGTTATTCGCTCCTATCTCTTATAATGTAATTAATGAAATAATTTTAAATGTAAAGTCAAATTTAGCTTTTAAGTATGTACTAACATTATTTTTAAGTATGTACTAACAAAAATAAGATCATTGTTATCTTTATGAAATAAATAAATTGAATTGATTGATAATAATGAAATAATCGGAATAAGTCAAACGACGGGGCATACTCGAAGGGCATTTCTATCAACGATTGTCATCTTGGCTAATCCCCTGTTAAGAATGACTCGCGTTAGATCGGGCCGTGTCCAATCCGGAGCTTCCGGCGCTTACTTTTCTATGACATGACAGGCCATCACGTGATGACGATGCGCAGGAAGCTCCGGGCCGGACACGGCCCGATCTAACGTGACGGCGCGATTCGGGAAATGAATTAGAGATTCACTAGATATGAAATAATAAAGATATGTGACGTTCCACGGCAAAAGGTACCTTATGGCCGCAATAATATTTGAGCCGCGTTAATAATAGCGTAAGCGCCAACCGCCATAGTGTACCTTTTGCCGTGGAACGTCACATATCGTTACTATTTCATATCTAGTGTATGTCTAATTAATTTCCCGAATCGCGCCGTCAGTCATCCTTTATTCTACACGGACGGGACGTAATCTATTCATGTTAGTAATGAAAGCGAGGGACAGTTAAGGTGTTCATTTTTAGGGTTCCGTACCCAAAGGGTAAAACGGGACCCTATTACTAAGACTTCGCTGTCCGTCCGTCCGTCCGTCCGTCCGTCTGTCACCAGGCTGTATCTCACGAACCGTGATAGCTAGACAGTTGAAATTTTCACAGATGATGTATTTCTGTTGCCGCTATAACAACAAATACTAAAAACAGAATAAAATAAAGATTTAAATGGGGCTCCCATACAACAAACGTGATTTTTGACCAAAGTTAAGCAACGTCGGGAGTGGTCAGTATTTGGATGGGTGACCGTTTTTTTTTTTTTACTTTTTTTTTGTTTTTTTTTTGCATTATGGTACGGAACCCTTCGTGCGCGAGTCCGACTCGCACTTGCCCGGTTTTTTAAGAGATACTCAAACAAACCAATTCGAACGTAGACTTGATAACCAACTCATTCAGATATTACTTTGATGTTAAGTGTACGTTCGAATTGCACAGTCGGATTAGGTTAGGACTAACCTCAAAATCTCTAGAACAGTCCTGAAATTTGGTACGTAGGGCAAGAAGGATCTACCGATATGTCATTTAAAAAAATCCATCCAGTATCCTCAGCTACAGGGTGTACCTACTGAATCGTCTGTACTTAAACCCATAACCCTATGTAATATATGAGTATAATTATGTATGAGGGTAGAACCAATTCTCGGTGACAGATTAATGTATACCTACATATCATCGCTCTCTTTCAATAAATGGTTGTTACCAAGTGGACGTGTCTTGTGCTTTCTCTCTCTTCTAGAAGTTCCTGGATAGCTAGTGCACCCTAAGATACTTCACCCTACTTTCAGGTTAAGTCACACAATGTTTATATTAGGGTAGATCAATGTCATGTACAAATGTATAGACTAAAGTGGAATTCATATTCCTCCAACTTTCCTATTATGAGAATGTCTCCTGAAAGGTATAAGCGCTAAATCTGGATTCGGTAAGTATTTTCTCGAAGAACGTGTACTTTTTTCGCAAAAGTGTCGAAGACTTTTTCGTGTAGAATTTAATCGGCTTTAATGTTGCCTTATATTACATTAAATATTGTCATAGAGAACTTAGATTCCAAATAAAATGCAAATTTCTGCAAGATGGTACACATTTTCCAAGATGGCGGCGGTTCCTCGAGATCACCAAATGTCAAATAGTATGGACATGAAAGAGAGACCTTTAATTAACATACATATCAAATTTCAGGGCTGTTCTATAGATTTCGAAGGTTAGTCCTAATTCGATTGCTATATGTAGAGATTATTACCAAAATTGCGTTGGAAAATATTGTTTACTTTCTAAATCTTAGATGATTTTTTCTCTAAAATTAAACCCTTGAAGCGAATATTAATAAAAACCCTTCGGATAAAATAATGAGAGAGAAAACAATAGCCTTTATCATTACATTCATAAATTCATGTATTTATCAAAGAAATTTCAATAATAAAGGGTTATTTATTGGGCCGAGGAGAACCTTTTTGGGCGCAAGTCACAAACGAAAGGTTAAAAAGGTTATGTCGGTAAATTATTCGCTAAAATATGTGTCGTGCCACAGGTAAAGGCAATGCCAGTTGGTGCTTTTGAAAACCAGGGTGGTTATTTTGCAAAACATCGGCTCAAAGTTATTTTTGTCCTTCTTTATATATTATAATAATATGTAAGAGCAATTAGAGAGGCAGATAACGATATTTCGATTATCGTTTTTCGCGGTAGGCCCTTAGATCGCTCGCCTGTATCTTATGGCAGCATCTGACATTTGCTATTCAATAACATGCGCATATTTACGTTCGGTACAGTTACGTTTAACATCTGACATGTCCAACTAATAGGGGGGTTATTCTCTAGATTTTTGCCTGCGTCTGTACCTACTCCAATAAATCATAGTAAGTGTATGAAAAGTTTGACGGAGTCGAGGCTAACCGCAGTCATATAATTTGAGAACAACTCACTGGAATGTTCTTGAAACCTTATAAGCTAACGTTACTTTAACGTTATTAGGAAGCATTGACGCAAATATCGTCCTTATGGTAACATGCGACAAAGTGGGACCTTTGACTAGACTTCGGGCCCGATTCGGATTTTGAAATAGACATCTATTAGACATCTTTTAGACATCACCAAGATACGATAACGATATGTTTAAGATCTAACCTGTCAATTTTGACATTTGCGTGATTCTGGAGATACTGTTGAACGATTTCCACAGGATATGACTTAGAGATCCAATTCACATCTAATAGATATTTTACTCTATCTAACGTAAAAGTGACATTGGTTGCCCGAATTGCCCTGCAAAAGAGAACTAGTTGATATCTAAACTATAACGTATCTAGAATGGATCTAGTACATGTCGTCTCTTTCGACACATATTATAACGATCTTTAAATATTGTTTCATCTTCTTCGAGTGCAACGTGAAGCCGATTTCACCACGGTGATAGCAATAGGTTAGATCTAGATGGCCAGTTTTTATTAAAGGTATCAGTCGATTCGGTTTGTTTCGAGGATCAAAATGTCTATGAGAGCAGTACAAGATTGTACATATATTACGCAGGAAATATTATTAAATGTGATCGTATAAAGCGGGTTCTACTATATTTAAAAAATGGACTTCCCTACAACTTACATTTAGATTTTATAAACTCGCTATTTTCCCGCAGGAAACTTACCCAGCGTCTGACAGTTTTCAAATTAATTTACTTCAGAACTTGGCCTTTTTCGCGACAATGGCGTGCCATGACTCGTCTCTATTAGCCTGGAGACGTTGACGAGTAAAATATTAACTTTACGGCCCGATTCTAACTTTAAGATACGTCTAGATACGATATTCCATACGATGTAAAATTTGACGTATCTTAAAGTTTGACTCAGGCCGTTAGTTTAGCTTAGCAGGTTCAATTACGTGGCCGCTGAAGTTTAAAAGAAATATCGAATAGATTTTGTTCGTGCGACTTTCAATCCGGTGCGGGGTTCAAACCCCGGCTCGTATCAATAAGTTTTTCGGAACTTAATATAATTTGATATTTAAGTAGGTACTAGTTTATTAATAAGTAATAATTATTAAAAGACAAACAGGAATATAAAAATAAGCGCTGGTGGCCTAGCGGTAAGAGCGTGCGACTTTCAATCCGGAGGTCGCGGGTTCAAACCCCGGCTCGTACCAATGAGTTTTTCGGAACTTATGTACGAAATATCATTTGATATTTGTCAGTCGCTTTTCGGTGAAGGAAAACATCGTGAGGAAACCGGACTAATCCCAATAAGGCCTAATAGTTTCCCCTCTGGGTTGGAAGGTCAGATGGCAGTCGCTTTCGTAAAAACTAGTGCCTACGTCAAATCATGGGATTAGTTGTCAAGCGGACCCCAGGCTCCCATGAGCCGTGGCAAAAATGCCGGGATAACGCGAGGAAGAAGAAGAAACAGGAATATAAAACTAAAACTCAGTACAATTAAAATAACTAAAACTAAAAATTAAAAATACCTATCAAAATTTGGTGCCCTCGGGAGGGTGCCCAACACGCAGGCAGCGTTCCCGCGCTGGATTGCGATTGCAATTCTCTGCGCGAGAAAGCTGCCCGTGCGGGGGTCGCCCGTTGCCTCCCTCAGCCGTTTGCCGAGCGCCTTGTGGAGCATGTACTAGTTGCTTTTCGCTAAAAGAAAAACATCGTGAGGAAACCGGACTAATCCCAATAAGACCTAATTTCCCCTCCAGGTTGGAAGGTCAGATGGCAGTCGCTTTCGTAAAAACTAGTGTCTACGGTAATTCTCGGGAAATAACCTTTTGTCAACAATGCAAACAACCCTCTTAAAACCGCAACTATAAAAGTCAGCCTATCACAGTTCACGGAATATAACACAACCGTTGTCTTTTTACATCCAGCATTACCGTATGTGTTTTCTTGTACTAAAAACAGTTGCGCTGTCTACCTGAGAAACGGAGTATTTTACAAGAAAATGTTGTCAGTTACGACAAATGGAAACGGGAAGTTTGATGGAACAAAGTCGTATTTTACAGTGATGTTTATGAGTCTTTGCGTTGTTTTTCCAGAGACAGTAGGACATTTCGCACATTTTTGAGGAAATTTTAAGCCAAGGTGGAATGTTTCATCAGCGTTATGTTGGTTTACGGGGCTGTGAATATTATGTTAGGAATTTTATAGGCCATGGAATATGGCCATAGCCGTAGGGATATGTTTGAGTTTTTGAAGTAGAATTTGACGTGTTTTTCCCCGTTTTCAAGTGTAGTTCATGTAAATGTTATTAAAAAGTATTATTTGAAGTAGGATAATTTGCCAGTAGGTAACTGGCCGATTTTAGTAACTGGCCGCCCTAAACTAAAAATGAATTCTATTCATCTATAAACAGAATTCATTTTAGTATAAGTTGGCTAGTTATTGAAGGCTGGCCAGTGGCCAGTAGTTACTGAAACCTTATACTAAAATGAATTCTGTTTATAGGTGAATAGAATTCATTTGGTGGCCAATTACTAACAGTGGCCAGTTAATGGCGAATTACCCTACGTCAGTTGCAAACGTATTTTCATGTTGATTAAATCTTTATAATAATGAATTAGACAGAAATATGATAGAAAGTCATAATTATACCTGATTAAAAATAAATGTAAATGAAAATAATTATTAAAAACTATATTTATTTACAAACAAGATATATACAGTGTTTTTTTTTATATGTAATATTTAAATAGTCAGCAAACGAGCAGACGAGCCGCCTGACGGGAAGCGATCATCGTCGCCCATGGACATAAGCAACATCACAGGAGCCACTTAAGCGTTGCCGACCCTTGAGAACCCTGAATACCCGCTTCTTGAAGAATCCCATGTCGTAGTGCAAATGAAATTCCTCAGGAGGCAAGTCATTCCACATTCTAGGGGTATTACTAAAAGAAATTAATAACTAGCTTAAATCTAAAATAGGCCCTTGATGCATTGTAAAAATCATCACAAATAATATTATATAAACAATAGTACAAACATACATCGAAAGTTATCAATTAGTCATTTTAATTTAACGCTGTTGTTACCTGCACAATCCGGTCACCTCCTTTAATCTCTAGCCGCCCAGAGACCTATAAAAAGGTCTCCTGTTCCATTCTAATTTGAACTTTGTGTTGACAAAATAAAATTTAATTTTGCTTGGCAAGGTTTGACGTATGGGCGGCTAGAGGTTAACCCGACATCGGTAGGTATTCCCAATCGCCCACACTGTTAACTGACAGTTCGTAAACCTTATTACAAAAAGCATAAGGTCCACCGATGGACACAGTGTTGCTGTTTGTATCTCAATTGAGCTTACAATTACAAAGGCAATGGCCGCCATCTTGGCAATACTAACCAACTATAGACTAAAGTGATCAACCACAGACCACCTCATTACTAGACAGAGCACTTGAGACAATCGAAGTCGCCACACATAAGCGCACCCGTAGGTACCATTTTTTTTCGACTCCAGCACTTCCATTTGTCAATGACTGCCAGTGATATCTAAACTTTAGAGTTAGACCAAGAAAAGTCTGCAGAGATTTTGATGGCCCACGCAGCGCAAGTATTATTTTAACGGCAAACTTCTATGAAATTATGACGTCTAAATAACACTTGCACTGCGTGGGCTATCAAAATCGCTGCAGACTTTTCTTGGTGTACTTAACTCTAAATATTTGAAACGCGAACGCGTGGGGAAAGCCGGCGCTTGTCTATAGGATCATAATAGCAGTGTTATTATGAATATACATACAATATTTACACCTGTTATATTTTCTAGGTAAAGATCTAAAAAAACAAATTGATCTACTCTTGTATAGATATTAACTTGGATTATATTTATCCTCACGAAGCCTGTGTTGTGAATATTCTGACTTGTCATTATTTTATGCTTAATATTGATTAAAATAAATTCTATTTATAATTTTTCTTCTTCTCTTAAAGATTTCGCTTGTCTTCACAGCACTCGACTACGTCTCATTTTGTTTCTTCGGGCCTAGAATTTTAATAACCCTTATTATGTACCTGTTGCACAAAATACTATAGTATGCGAGCGAGACCGCTTTAAATAAGCGGTTGTGCTGCTCGAATTTAGTATTTTACATTTACAAGCCAAATTGCACCCGTGGGGACCCTAGCTCTTTGTAAACGCTTCATAATGCGGTGTCTGTGTAGCCTGTAACATTATACAATCGGCCAGTACCGGTACCATTTGAAAGCGGTAAACGGCTTAGTTCGATCCGAGACTGACGCGCCGAGAGATAGGTCTACAAATGGGTTTAACATAGTCAATGGGATCCGGTTACAAACGTTGCAATTGGACTGCAGTTATGACATGAACGGGCAATGATAGTCTATAGAGACAGTGTCTTTGTAAAAGGTTAGCTTTATATTATAATGAATAATTTCGATAGTGAAAAGATATTACAGAAAATATTGCATAATACATACATAATTAGGCGCCCACTGCGACGTTTTATTATTTAAAAGTTATTTTGTAAATGGCAACTAATTCCAAGAATTGGCGTAGGCACTAATTTTACGTAAGTGACTGCCATCTGGCCTTCGAACCTAGAAGGGAAACTAGGCCTTATAGAACGAAAAGTGACTAGTAAATATCAAATGATATAATCATGCATAAGTTCCGAAAAAATCATTGGTATGAGCCGGGGTTTGAACCCGCGACTTCCGGATTGAAAGTCGCACGCTGTTACAGCTGGGGTAACGGCGCTTTTTAGGGTAAATCAAATTATAGTCACTAATGAGTAATATCACGAAGGTAAAGAGATATCGATGAAGATAACTAAAGGTACAATTCTGTGGCCCTAGTGAATAAGGGTACAAGTCACAGGCAGCGCAGTTGTAAAAGGGCGTAAGTTCCACGTAACACTTATGCCCTTTTACACCTAAGCTGCGCGTGACTTGTACCCTTTTTCACTAGAGCCACAGAATTACAAAGACAAACTAAGTGCTAGCTCGTCTGACTCAACTAACCGTATTACGATCGGTACCGGTAACGTTTCAAAGCGGTAAACGGCTTAGCTCGATACTCCAATAACATCGTTTGCGAGAGTCTACAAATGGGCGCAGTCAATAGGCTGATTATGTTAGTGAGTCAATCGACCATCATCAAACTAGTTTTAGAGAGGGCTAAGGAACCCCAGCCTCTCCATCATCAGATCAGCTCGGTGATACCATAATATTGCATTGCCACCCAATTTACAGAGTAGTGCATAATTATTTATTTATTTAAATTTAGCCACATTGAAATGCCAATATCAGGGAGACCGACCTTTGCTCGGAAAACATATAAAAACTCAAAAATGCGCGTTTTCCCAGAGATAAGACCTAGCTTGATTGAGTTATCGCCCCCGAAAACCCCCATATAGAAAATTTCATCGAAATCGTTAGAGCCGTTTCCGATATCCCCGAAATATATACCTATATAAAATAAATATACATATTATTATAAATAAATAAACAAGATTGGCTCGTTTAAAGGTATTAGATATATTTATACTTGCGCCACCGGGCCCCTATTAGCAACTTCACTGCACAAAATATTCGGAGGTTTCCTCGTTATTGGCTGGAGTTTACGAGTAGCATCAAGCTATTTAAGTTGGTAAAACGCTTTTCAGCTTGAGTATTGAATAATGCTGTAACTAAATAATAGTTTAGTTCGAGCTGAAACTTCACATTACTTACAATGTATACAGATGTAGTAAATAATTATTATCCTTCGTATTTTCACGGAAACGTGCGAACGTGTCTTGCTATTTCAGTCAGTCTCTGTACAAAAAGTACTGAGGTTGACTGAAGCAGCATGACAAATACGAACGTTTCCGAGAAAATCCTATGGAAAACAATTATACACTACATCCTGTAACGCTACTAGTGCTTAGATTTAACTAGCTAACATTAACAAGTACCTAGTCAGTACATCTTGGTTAGCTCTAGTTAGCTCAAAGGACTATGGAGATATTGGAGATAGCTCACTCCATAGTCCTTTGAGCTAACTAGAGCTAACCAATCCAGCTCGGAGTCTCGGTGAGATCGTGTTACTAATTTAGATCTAGGGTTAACATAACTCAAGTTATCAGACAGAATACTGTAGTTTCACATTATACAAACTGTGGAATAAACTGTCGCCCGCGGACCGATACCTACGACCTTCACACCTTCAAGATAAGACCGTACTCTCATCTTAAAGGCCGGCAGCGCACTTGCATTGCCTCTGGTGTTGCAGGCGTCCATGGGCGACGACAATTACTTACCATCAGGCGGTTCGTCTGCTCGTTTGCCTCCTATAAAAAGGTGGTTTTTAGGGTTCCGTACCCAAAGGGTAAAAACGGGACCCTATTACTAAGACTCCACTGTCCGCCTGTCAGTCTGTCTATCTGTCTGTCACCAGGCTGTATCTTATGAACCGTGATAGCTAGGCAGTTGACAGAATATAACAAATATTTAAGCGGGGCTCCCATAATATAACAAACGTGATTTTTATGCCGTTTCTTGCGTAATGGTATGGAACCCTTCGTGCGCGATTCCGACACGCACTTGACCGGTTTTTTTAATTTTACTTACTTATCCCTAAATTTGGTAAAAGCATTTGAGCGCTGTGCAAGTAAGTAATAGGTATACCTACTTAACAGTATTAAGGAAAACTTCTGCTTCGCAAATAGATTGGATTAGCTTCGGGAAGTGTGTTAATGAGGTGTTAACATACAGACGGATTCTTCCGCGAGTTCCGATTAGGTTCGTGTGTTTAGGGAGGCATTTATTTATTTATACCAGAAGATTCCACGTTCGGATTTAGATTTTTTATGAAACTCGCTTTCAGCTCTTTTCATAATTATTATTTATTCAGAGCCCACTGTGTCCCACTGTGCTGGACAAAGGCCTCCCCCCTCTTTTTCCTCTCGTGTCTGTTTTGTTTTGTGCTATATCTGGCCAGCCTCTCAAAAAGGAGTCCAAATGCCTTTATCATCATACATTGCTTATAATAGAAGTGTAGGTAATGCAGTGTATGTAACTATACATAATTAGGCATGAAAACACTCGTTTTATGTTTTTATGAAACTCGCTTTTAGCTCGTTACATAAACCCATACTCGTGTTTTAAAACCTTTCATTATGTAGCAATCACATAAACTACTATTTTTACGTCACACTACGTCGTGCAAGAAATGATTGGCTGGTGACTTTGACTCTGTACTACTATGTCACTCTAACACGATTGGCTCCCTTGGAAACGGAGCGCACATTTCGTTACTGTGACAAGGTAACGTAGAATCGCTGATGCGAGCAAATGCGTTTGGAAGAATTGTATGCACTTTGGAGATTGGCTTTGGGAGTTTTGCTTGGTTTCGTAGTGGCAGGGTAATTTTACTTACTATCGGACGGCTATAGACCAATATCAACCTTCGTGTAGGTATTTCGTCATTCAGTTCAATTCAATTATTTATTGACTTAAGATAACAGTGATCCCATTGTGTTAGTATTACATAATAGCTGGGGAGCCGACGATGCTAAATATGTAGTTACTCGAGCGTCGTACAGACCTATTGGAATCGAAATATTAGATGATAAGAAGAAAAAAAAATAAACAGCTTTTTTTTCAGTGAGCAGGAAAGCGTCTACAATTTTTTTAAATTTTGGGAGGTTGGTGGAGGGTTAAAAAATCGTTCAGCAGTTTGTGGATTTGGTCGTTTTTGTCCAAGTTAATGCTATATTTTTGTTATAACTTAATATAACACTTATTTGTAGGAATTTTCTTAATCTGACGAACACAAATTTGACGCCTAATTTTTATATTGTAACCGTCAGATTAAGGAAATGCGTACAAATAATTATCAGATTTAGTAATAGCACAATTATAGCGTTAATTTGGACTAATATGACCATATCCACAATCTGCTTAACAATTTGTTGAACCCCCACCAACCAATGGCTCACCAATCATAGACGGCTAAGGGCCATTTGCACCATTCGACAAACCCGGGGTTAACCGGTTAAACACTGAGTTACCATAGTTACCAGTACAATTTGACACTGGGTTAACGGTTTAACCGCTTAACCCCGGGTTAGTAGGGTGATGCAAGTGGCCCTAAAAAAAGTAAAGGTGTCTACCTTTACCCCTTTACCTACACGGGGTAGCAAGATATCACTCATATCTTAATCTGAGGCGCTCGAGTAACTACAAAAATTCCCTTGGGCTCCCCTACTATAATATAATTATCATTGATCACGATGATTGAACGCGTCGTACACGAAAGGCGTGGCGTTCAAAGGGCTAAGTAAACAATATTAAATAAAAAGTTATAATTTTCTAACTGTCTCAGTCGTCTTTTAAAAAACCGGCCAAGTGCGAGTCGGACTCGCGCAAGAAGGGTTCAGTACCATTACGCAAAAAACGGCAAAAAAAAACACGTTTGTTGTAAGTATGGGAGCCCCACTTAAATATATGTAGCGGCAACAGAAAATACATCATCTGTGAAAATTTCAACTAGCTATCACCGTTCCTGAGATACAGCCTGGTGACAGACAGGCAGGCGAACATACAGACGGACAGACAAACGGACAGACAGACAGGCAGACGAACAGACAGACGGACGGCGGAGTCTTAGTAATAGGGTCTCGTTTTTACCCTTTGGGTAGGGAACCCTAAAAATCGGAAAACATATAAAGACAAATCGACGAAGCCCTCTGAGCTGAGCTGAGCGCCTCCTCCTTCTAAATTCAGAAGCCGGTTCAAAGCAAACGATTCGTTTCCAAACAGTGTCACTTTCCGTTTAACATTGCCGACGTATAAATAACTATTCAAATATACAAGAGCCTAAACATACAAATTGATTTCAATTAAATTGTCAATTAATTATCTTGTCAGTGGGCCAATCGAGCAGTCGAAATAATTGATTTGGCAAATTATTCCTAATAATTGATTGAAAACGATCAAATAATCATTTAAACAGTGTTACTTTCGTTATCATCTATAATTAAATTGTATTATAAATAGTCCTTAGTAATTTAACAATACTAATTCGAATGCCTCAATTGTTTAAATATTACGAGTGTTTTGTATTACCAGCAGTTTAATTTGTTTAGGCTACAATTTACTTAGGTACCTAAATGCTTAATTTATACTCTGTATCTTTAGGTATTTAAATAAAAGTAAACAAATTTGTATACATTTTCGGGTAGTTATAACATTTATTGGTTAACCAACCAAATACAAAACCGCCTGAATATGTCACTGAACGACCTGACTTTAACCTACATTATTTGATCATGTAATGTTTTCATTTACCCTCAACTGGCTTAAGGAGCCATTTGAGGGTAGATTTTGTTTACTTTTATTTAAATAAGTACCTAAAGATACAGACTAAAACTCTGCGTGCCATTGAAATTGCAACATTATTCTCAAATTTCTATGAAAATAATATGACGTTCATAATGACGCACCCTCACTTTGTTCTCAAGTTGATGCTAAGTTATCTTAGACGGACTTTATTGGATAAAGGAATGTCGTCTTTAACTTTCAACGTCTCATAGGAATGATATATTCCTGAGATATACTTCTAAATTATTAATAAAGCAGCAAGAGCTTCGACAAGGAATGTAGTGTATCATGAATAGTCAATGTTGTAACGCTTGACCAACGAAACGTTGTATAAATAAGTTAAGCGCTTTGTGTTTCTGAGTCATAAGATATCACATAATGTGAAGTAGTAGAATGCCTCCCAACAAGGTACTCGTATCCAAACCCAAGATCTGGTAAAAGTAGCAATGAACCTGCTGATGGGGGCAAGGCATGACCAGTCGTAGTGGAAATTGGCGGAGGCTCATGTCTAAATTAAATCAATCAATTGCAATGATGATGTTAAATGTTACTTGAAGCTATGATTTCCTTTTATAATCTGATTAAAAACTTGTAATTGCAACAATGACTTCTTAATAAAGTTACTATTTTTACAAATCCTGCAAATGAAGTTCGATTTTAGTATAATTTAGTTTTATTTGCTAAATACAAATCTGAGAAGGCAAAAAGTTGATTTTTTCACTCTATTTTGATTTACATGCACTAAAACAACCATCCGCCTTACACATTTTTAAATAACTCATTAATAAGATGAAACCCAACATAGACCCTTGTGGCACACTTCAAGATATTTAGCCAATATTTTTTGTCATTTAACTTTCAACCTTATTTTCACGTACAAAGAGTTCTATTTAACAACACCTCAATAATAGCAATGTTTATTGTTATGCCATGACAAAGTTCTGTTTAATCGAATAGCAAAATGTCGGTCAAACTCCTCAGTGGGACCTAAACAAACATACAGCAGAACTTTGAAAGATTGGCGTTAGTAAGGCCTTTGAGTGGGTCTAGTTAGTGTGCGTTATTTTCTTGTATTTCCTTACTTTTTGATTTATACAGATATATGAGCCTCTTAGGTTTAAAGTTAGTCTAAATATTTACATAGCCAATATAGCATTCAGACACCAGAATGTAATTTTGAAAGAGGTCTCGAATTTGCAACTCTTAAAAGTTTCTGTCTATAGTAAAAGTCTATTTAAATTCCATAATTAATTACTACAACATAATTCTCATAATCATTTAATTAATAGTTAATACAGAAAATAATCAGGAACATAATTATTATATTACCCGAAGGCCAATCCAAACGTCCAATCTGATATGAAAATGATGTCATTTTATTACCATTTAATTTGCGCGTGGATTTCGCTCGTTTGTAAGTATAATGTAATTTTTAAATTGTTAGTATTGATTATTTCACGTATAAACCACCAGTAAATACCAGTTAGGAACTTAAACTACACATTAGAACACAATTATGATTACAGAATATAAAATATAATAACATTTTTTTTAAACAAAACCAAACAATTATTAATAATTAGCGAAACGCGCAGGTGAATGATAACAAACAAACCTCATTTTGATGCCAAAATGAAAGTTCGAATTGATTTCCCGATAATGAATAATATAGAGGTAATAAATGAAAATCGCGCTTGCCGGCAGCCAATCGTATTTAAATTATTGAATCACCGGTGACAGCCGGAAATAAACGATCGAGTTTAACCGAGCCCGGATCGTTTTGTTGATATTATGGGGTTCCGTGTGTTGGAATTGACATGAATTGAATTATTGGATGCGTGGCCTGGTTTTCAGAGCTTATACAAAAGTTGATGAAATAGCACTAAAAACATACGCTCCTCAGAATAACGTTAGTCAAACAGATATACAGCCAGATAACGTAGACAACGTTTAGTTTTAAGATCAATATCTTATTTGCCTAAATTAAAGTATGTAGGGAAATTGTTGAATTAGACCAAGTTAGAGTTAGACCAAGATTAGTCTGCGACGATTTTGATAGCACACGCAGTGCAAGTGTTGTCTTAAATGTCAAACTTCTATGAAATTATGAAGTATAAATAACACTTGCACTGCGTATGCTATCAAAATCGTTGCAGGCTTTTCTCTGTCTAACTCTATTTGCATAGAAACACATCCAACTAGTTACTTATAAATAAAACTTTTAAAAGTGTATGTAATTCAGATTCAGATTAAACAACTTGTTACGATTGTGATCTTATTTTGATACGACCTTCAAAATCGCTCACACTGATGCGGTACATGCGAAACGAAGGCGATCCTCAAGGTCGTATCAAAACCAGTTCTAACCCGTAACTAGTTTAAAATCTGAATCGGACCCCATCACCGTTTCCAATAGGGTGGTTTACGTTTGTATGGGAAAAATTCAAACTCAACCTAGAAGAAGCGGCACCCCCTCATTTTGTTACACTTGACAAAATACGCCAAGTTTTGTAATCTTAACTCAACTACAAGGGGGTGCTCAAACACTTTGAAATTTTTCAAAGTTGTATGAAATCCAAAAAAATCAAGTTATAATTTTTTTGATTTTCATGTAAGTAGTAGTTTTCACATTATTTGAAAGTGTGATTTAAAAGTTATTAAGTAAAAAAACATTTTTATTTCTATTTTATATGATTTTTTAGGTGAAATTAAAAAAATCGTACTTTTGAAAAATTATAAAAAATATAAATAAAAATGTTTTTCTACTTCAAAACTTATAAATCACATGTGCAAATAGTGTAAAACCAGATACTTAAATAAAATTCTGAATAATAAATACTTTTTCTTTTGGATTTCATACTACTTTTAATACTATTGATACTACTTTTGAGCACCCCCTTGTAGTTGAGATAAAATTACGAAACTTGGTGTATATTATCAGTATAATAAGTGTAACAAAATAAGGGGGTGCCCCGTAGGATAATAAAAAAAATGTTTTTTGAACCACCCTAATTTCCAACTAAACAATTATCTATGTTTATATTATAATTAATGGAGTGGTTTGGCACAGACATTATCGAGGCTCTTCAATAATGAATGACGTATCAATGAACATTTGAAATGCTAAACACCCTTATTCATTCATTAAGGTGCATTAGGGTAACTTCGATAGTGGAGTAATTTTGAAAATCACAAATATAGTCTGGCAAACCAGTTTGTCTGGAGAAATAAGCGGCCAAGTGCGAGTCGGAGTCGCGTACGAAAGGATCCGTACCATTACACAGAAAAACGGGAAAAAAAAATCACGTTTGTTGTATGGGAGCCCCACACTTAAATACATTATATTCTGTTTTTAGTATTTGTTGTTATAGCGGCAACAGAAATACATCATTTGTAAAAATTTCAACTGTCTAGCCATCACGGTTCATGACATACAGCCTGTTTACAGACAGACGGACAGACAGAGACAGACGGACAGCGGAGTCTTAGTAATAGGGTCCCGTTTTTACCCTTTGGGTACGGAACCCTAAAAATACCTATTGTAAGGGTGTTATTGGTTGTGAATCAACCACGTTTTTTCTCATCTCGTCACCGGTCAGTGGTAAAGCAGCCTTATCATGGCTTCTTGATACTACAAAAGAATGTGCTTATATAGTTTAGCAGACAATATTCAAAATGAATCCATTTGTTCGCGTCCGTACTTCCATAGAATAGCTTTATTGTTTATTGTTTATTTACAAAATATATAAGCATTACAGTAAAAAAAAACCGGGCAAGTGCGAGTCGGACTCGCGCACGAAGGGTTCCGTACCATAATGAAAAAAAAAACGGAAAAAAATGCAAAAAAAAAAACGGTCACCCATCCAAGTACTGACCACGCCCGACGTTTGCTTAACTTTGGCCAAAAATCACGTTTGTTGTATGGGAGCCCCATTTAAATCTTTATTTTATTCTGTTTTTAGGGTTCCGTACCCAAAGGGTAAAACGGGACCCTATTACTAAGACTCCGCTGTCCGTCCGTCCGTCCGTCCGTCCGTCCGTCCGTCCGTCTGTCACCAGGCTGTATCTCACGAACCGTGATAGCTAGACAGTTGAAATTTTCACAGATGATGTATTTCTGTTGCCGCTATAACAACAAATACTAAAAACAGAATAAAATAAAGATTTAAATGGGGCTCCCATACAACAAACGTGATTTTTGACCAAAGTTAAGCAACGTCGGGAGTGGTCAGTACTTGGATGGGTGACCGTTTTTTTTTTGCTTTTTTTATTTGTTTTTTTTTTTATATGGTACGGAACCCTTCGTGCGCGAGTCCGACTCGCACTGGCCCGATTTTTAGTATTTGTTGTTATAGCGGCAACAGAAATACATCATCTGTGAAAATTTCAACTGTCTAGCTATCACGGTTCGTGAGATACAGCCTGGTGACAGACGGACGGACGGACGGACGGACGGACGGACGGACGGACAGCGAAGTCTTAGTAATAGGGTCCCGTTTTACCTTTTGGGTACGGAACCCTAAAAACCAAGTCGCTTATACTCATATACTAGGACAATTCATAACACATACATTTAGAGACAACCATAATAAAAATAATACAACTGTCATTAAAACCAAATTAAAATTAAATAATCATATACATAATCATTAAGAATTCATTACATCAATTAAAATAAATCCTTACAAAAACTACACACAATGATTATTCAAATAAAAGATTTCATACAAAGATGTTTACCAAATATCACGCGAGATGGCGCTGTACCGGGAGCGGCGATTTCTACATCGCGCTAACGACATTTATCAAGTAAGTTATCTCAACCAGAAACGTCACTTTTGACACTGATAGTGATAGGTCATAGAGCCTATCTGTCATTCCACGACTCTTCTCTTTCCGAACAGACTCTATCCATAACAAGCCCAGATCAAATTCATAATCTGTTATTACAATCAGAATACTGCTCTAGTTATAAATATTATAATGCTGGTCAAACCGGACGTTTTGAAATCCCAAGCTGCTTGTAAATCAGAATTAATATTGTATTCAGTCACATTAACATTGCAACGGCTTTTGAGCGATGTACTGTTACACGTAGGGTTTGCAATCCGGATCCGAAATGTATGAAATTATCCGGATCTGGATCCGGATCCGCGGATATTCCCATACATTTCGGATCCGTCGTGCAAACCCTAGTTACACGTACTCTTAGTACAGTCAGCATCAAATAGATAGGGACGGCCAGAGTGGCCAAAAATATCGAAACACACCTTTGTTACCATAGAAATAAGGATGTGCTCCGCTATATTTGGCCACTCTGGCCGTCACTATATATTTGATGCTGACTGTACCTATAGTTATAATATAAATTGATATAGATTAATTTAGGATAATTTATAAGCATTGTAATTTTGTATTATGAGAATAAAAATCTAAATCTAAACTCTTTGACGAAAATCAATAAAATTAGAATTAATTACGAGTATTTAACATAAACAAAACGTATTATTTTCAAAATATTCTTCATTAAGTTTAATACTCAAACGCAAACGATTATTAAAATTATTAACAATAAGCCGCAGTAAAAATGTTGTCAACGTATTTTTGTCCTGTAATTCCATGCAGACAAAGTCGTGAGCAGAAGCTATAGTATTTTTCAAACAGCGTGGGAACTGTGACAAATGTCATCTAAGTACAATTTTGCGAGATTTAGCCTTTTAAGGTGGACTGACGACCTGGTTAAGGTCGCGGGAGTCCGCTGGATGCGGGTGGCGCAAGACCGGTCATTGTGGCACTCTTTGGGGGTGGCCTATGTCCAGCAGTGGACGTCCTCTGGCTGATATGATGATGATGATGATGACGAGGCTTTAAGGTTATAAATTGTATAGAGTTAACATCTGTCACCTGTAAAAAAATACTATAGTATTCAATGAAAACTTTGAATGTGCCTATAAACCACCTAGTTATAATGATCGTTTTACCAGTGGGGAGACTCCTGACTTCGGGCAAACTCGGCTCCGTTCGGCCCAGCATTGCTCCGCGCAATTATTAGGGTTGACACCACTTGACGTCCTTTCAGTGCACGACCACAGATAAGATAATAACTTGAATTTTGACAACCCTAAATAGCCGAAAGGGATAGTGCCATAAGTTAGAAAGGGATATCATGATACGAACCTGAATCGCTGTCAAACTTCGGTTTTGTAGGAAGTGTCCTTTCTGTACGATAGTACTATTACATATTCTGTGGTTTTACATCGCCTCGAAGTGGAATTAATCTGCATCCGTGGTACTATCGCCCACACTGTTAACTGTCCATCGGTGGACCTTATTACAAAAGGCATAAGGTCCACCGATGGACAGTTAACAGTGTTGCTGTTTGTACCTGCAATCGCTTCAACACTTTGAGCTTGCACGGTGTTTGCATTGAGGAGTCGGCGGTAGCGGAAGCGGAAGCGGAAATGGGAATGGTGGTGAGATAAAGAACGAAATTATTCTTGCAGTATTATTCGCCGCTGCCTGAAACATTTATCTGGCTTAGAATTCGATGTGACCAGTATTATACGTAATATTTTATTAAGATACGATAAGATAAGATTTCTTTATAATCAAAGCTGTGTTGGTACGTTACATAGGTCTTATAAATAGATTTTATCAATTAGTGACGTTTATAAACATCTGCTGTCATAAACGCTTCTGAGCCATGTCTATAAGCTATTTTCAAGGGTCATCACGAACCGTCTCGAAAACAGACTTGATGACTTCCAGCCTCCCGAACAAGCCGGTTTCCGAAAAGGCTATAGCACCATAGACCACATTCAAACGCTGCGGCAAGCTATACAGAAGACCGAAGAGTATAACTTGCCATTATGCTTAGCGTTTGTGGACTATGAGAAAGCCTTCGATACGGTGGAAACATTGGCGGTGCTTGAGTCTCTTCAGCGATGCCATATTGACTATCGGTACATCGAAGTGTTGAAGTGTTTGTATAGTAACGCCATATGTCGGTCCGAGTACAGGAGCAGAGCACGAAGGCGATTCCATTGCGAAGAGGCGTAAGGCAGGGAGACGTTATCTCTCCGAAACTGTTTACTGCCGTAATGGAAGACGCCTTCAAGCTCCTGGAATGGCAAGGACTTGGCATCAACATCAACGGCGAATACATTGCCGACGATATCGTAGTCATGGCAAAGTCGATGGAGGAACTCAGCATGATGCTCGATGACCTCAACCGAGTTTCACAACGGGTGGGCTTGAAAATGAACATGGACAAGACGAAACTTATGTCAAATGCCAATGTTGTGCCCATCCCAGTCTCTGATGGGAACTCGGTACTCGAAGTTGTTGACTCGTACATCTACCTAGGGCAAGTAGTCCAATTATTAGGTAGGTCCAACTTCGAGAAAGAGGTCAACCGCCGAATCCAACTCGGTTGGACAGCGTTCGGGAAACTACGTAATGTCTTTTCGTCCGACATACCTCAGTGCCTCAAGACGAAAGTCTTTAATCAATGTGTGTGACTTTACCAGTGATGACTGATGACTTACGGCTCCGAAACGTGGTCTTTCACTATCGGCCTCATCTCAAAACTCAAAGTCGCCCAACGAGCCATGGAGAGGGCTATGCTCGGAGTTTCTCTACGTGATCGAATCAGAAATGAGGAGATCCGTAGACGAACTAAAGTCACCGACATAGCCCACCGGATTAGCAAGCTGAAGCGGCAATGGGCAGGCAACATTGCACGCAGAGAAGATGGCCGATGGGGTCGAAAAGTGCTCGAGTGGAGACCACGGACTAGCAAGCGCAGCGTAGGACGTTCACCCACAAGATGGACAGACGACCTTGTTAAGGTCGCCGGAAGACGCTGGATGCGGGTCGCTTCCAACCGGTACGTATGGAGGTCCAAGGGGGAGGCCTATGTTCAGCAGTCGACGTCTTATGGCTGACATGAAGATGATGATAATAAACATCTGCAAGTGTAAATGTCGCTTGTATCATCACCCATGGGATCAGTAACACAAGAGCCCTATTCAGGTTTAACAATTTGTTACGGTTTCGTAATTGTTTTGTGCATCCCAAACGACGTGCTGACGTGAACACCACGCGTGAGATGCATGCCAATCACTGAGATGATCGTCAACGTCGTATCACAACCAATTCAAAACGATAACAAATTGTTAAATTAAACCAACCCAAAAACGTGACAAATATTATGTCCTCTACGATAAGTGATAAAAACGCCACCATTACAACCGCACAGACTAAACCCGCTCCGCTTATCACCACCCCGCACCCCTTAAAGCAAGCTCATAAAAACGGTACTATGCAAAATCGGTGTTTGCTAAATATGAAACCCCATTACTGGGTCGCAGGCGCACGATTTACTGCCGAGTTTATTTAAATCGCTATGCTAATGTGCTCTTTAAATCTAAGCGCAGAAGGACTTAAATCGCATGCATTTTAATATGATTATACGTCGTTCGGTTTGGATTAAAGTTTTGAATATTAAATGGTAGATCCTTTGTACGCTAATTCTTGTTAGTAGTTTTGATCGCGAGTGCAAACAGGTTTTTGCATATTGTTAATGGTTGGTGTTAGCTGAGAAATTATTGAAGTTTTAGAGCGTTTCATATGAAAGATACTTACAAGTAGGTACACTGCAAGTCGATGAGCTGTTGTATTCAAATGTTTTTTATATAATTTCTAGTAGGCATCGTAAAACTATCAATACACAGCAGGTGTCCATGTCCATGAGCGTCGGTGATTGCTTACCATCGCGACTAGTCTGCTATCGCTATCCAAGGGGGCAATGCGTGTATGTACTCCCATCTTAAAGGCTTAATGCTGGGAGTAGGTCTTTTCACTTTATAAATCTATCCATTATGTTGACATATAAATTGGTTTTATAAATAAAAATGATAATATGATTACGATTTTCTTGAGGGTTTGAAGGTCGTGTGGGCCCGGAAATACCGCGAGCGACAGTTCTGTAAATGTTATGTTGTGATTAGGCTACAACATAAGAAAACCATCCTTCAATACATTTACAACAAAATTCTATTTAATTTCGAAAGATTTGGCCATTTCTCCGCAAAATGGCACAACTTTCCCAAATGTCACCCGCAATCCTAAATAAACGTTTCAAATAATAACCCGTCAGAATATGATTGCTGGCATATTATATGACGTGCCAGTGGCAACGACAGGATTTGGTATTAAAACACAGATCGCTTAATTCAAGGTGGAGCAAAAGCCTCGGCCGAAAACCTCAAAAGCAACTGCATGTGCCAACTCAATGCGACAGGCCTTAAGGCAATCTCTAACATAACAAATATATTATGTATATTAAAACAGGTCACTCACGTATTTTGAACTCCTTGTTATAAGGAAACATGTTGAGCGATCTTCGACTTAGCATATGTGAGTGACCCGATTGAATATAATTGGTATTATATTGTTATTATATTATATTACGGTTTTATTTATATTTATTATTTATTTTTGTGATTAGAATAATGATAAACTTGTTTTAATTTTATATTTGGTGTACTTTCAAACACTCGTCAAGTTATTTTAATTTTATCTGATTTTGAATGCAGTGTCTGTAGAAGGTAGTCTGCGTATTGAAATCAACCGGATTATTCGGTGCGTGCTGGTGACGTGACGTGTCCCAATCGAGAGTAGTTTTGGATATCTTATCTTATCTTATATTAACATTTTTGGTAGAAATAGGGGAGCTATTTCGGAGTGACAGTTGGGAATTAATAGTTACGATAGTTGTGATACTTCATACTATACCTAAGACTTTTTCTATAAAATATTTATTTTATATACTATAGCTTTATTACTGGAAGCATCTCCTCCATCTTAAAAAGGCTTACAACTCCTCAGGTGTTGCATGTTGCACGTGTCCATAGGCGACAATATTGCTTACCATCTGAGGCGATTCGTTTGCTCATTTGCGTCCTATATCTCCCACAAACTTCATTCCACATGCAGCATTCAGCGTGAGCGATCATCAAGGTCGTATCAAAACAAGATCAAAACTATAACAAGTAGTTGACTCGGAATCGGTCCCCGGAATCCATTAACGGTGTGTGTCGGTTGAAATTGCTTATCGCGGACACTGTACCAATCAGCGCGAGTGCTCGCGGCTCGATAACTACTCGGATAGATGAAAATAAACATGGGATGGACATACTTACTATATTATTATGGGGCTCTGTGAGTTGTAGACCTCGCGAGCTTAGCTTAAAATTTATTAAATGTATGGCTCCGCCATTTAAAAAAATTACAAAAATTTCATTAAAAAAAACTATTTAATCATCGAATATACTTCGAACAGACTTCGAACTATTTAATCATCGAACTTATGTGAAACACATAATATATGAAAGGTGCAGGGCACTTTACAACAAGGAACGGCTACAAGATGTTCTTCTCTGGCCACGAAGCGGAGAGCAAAAATGGAGTAGGCTTTTTAATATCTCCCCAGATGGCACCATTTGCCACGGGGTACAACACCGTTACCGATAGAATAATATGTATTCGGATAAGCTGTAGTTCTCTGCCACTTAATATTATTCAGGTTTATGCACCAACTGCTCAATCAACACAGGAAGACATTGACAACTTTTATGACACGCTTGAAACTACTATAGCGACCATTTCAAAACGGGAAATCCTAATCGTCCAGGGTGACTGGAATGCCAAGGTGGGACATACTGTCAATGACGACCACATCCGTCACATACTCGGAAGATATGGACTGGGAGTCCGAAACGAAAGAGGGGAGAAGTTCATTGATTTCTGCGTTAGTCACAACTTGACAATTACCAACACTTGCTTTAAACATCACAAGCGCAGACTATATACGTGGATATCACCCGGTGACCGCTATCGCAACCAGATTGACTATATTAGGTCGATGGAAGTCATCTGTAACGAATGTGAGAACCTTCCCCGGGGCAGACTGCGGTAGTGACCACCAGTTGTTAGTTGCAGACCTGCGCCTGAGATTGAAGTCATTTCGCCACAAGTCAAAACGAGCAAGAAGACTATCAACACAGGAATATGATTACTTCCAGAAAAATCTAGAACCAAAACTCATAGACAGCGTCGAAGTTTTGGACCCTGGGGAACAATGGGTACATTTAAAATCAAAAATCAATGAAGTGTTGGACTCCATGGAAATCAATACTGATACGAGGAAGGATTGGATGTCGAATGAAGTTTGGGAAACCATACAAGGAAGGAAAGAGCTCAAGAGTGGTCCAAAGAGCGAACATTTTCAGGAAGAATACGCGCGGTTGACTAAATTAATTCGAAACCGGTGCAGAAGAGACAAGAACAAGTATTTGGAGGACATCGGCATAGAAATCGAAGCTCACGCTGACAAGTACCAAACTGCCGACCTGTTCAAAAAGATCCGCCACATTACGAACAAGTTTAAACCGACCTCTTGGGTAATCGATGATAAAAACGGGAAACCAATACACGACCTCTGTCAAGTGGTAGAGAGATGGAGAGAGTATTGTGAGCAACTCTATCAGGATCGGCAGAATATACTATCTACACAGCACCTTGAAATGATAAACGACCCAGAACCCAACATACTACGTTCCGGAATTGAAGACTCAATACGAAAGCTAAAAACAAATAAGGTTCCTGCACCAGACAACATCACAGCGGAAGTACTTAAAGCTCTAGGACCTAAAGGAGTCACCTGTTTGCATAACATCTGCAACGCAATTTGGGAAACCGGTATGTGGCCCTCTGACTGGATACACTCCTCTATACTTACCCTACATAAAAAGGGATCGGTACGCGACTGCAACAACTATCGTACAATAGCATTAATTTCTCATGCCAGTAAAATTATCCTTCACGTCATTAATGCAAGGCTAAGATCATATCTTGACTGGCAAATACCGCAAGAACAAGCGGGCTTCGTTAAGGGGAAAGGGAGTCGCGAGCAAATTCTAAACCTTCGGCTCATTATAGAAAAATGCTATGAATTCAACATCCCAATATACACGTGCATTGTCGACTATCAGAAAGCTTTCGACTGCGTAAGGTGGAAAAAACTGTGGGAGATACTAGCTGAACTTGGAGTCCCAAGCCACCTTATACCCCTACAGCAAAGTCTCTATGGTTCTGGTTATGGAACGGTGACCATTGGAGGCGCCACGTCCAAGATCTTTAATTTCCAGAAGAGGGTACGACAGGGATGCATTATATCTCCCATACTATTTAATATATATGGGGATTATATAATGCGACACACCCTTGAAGGTTGGGAAGGCGGTGTGAAAGTCGGAGGAAAACTTATTTCGAACCTTCGCTACGCAGACGACACCACCCTCCTTGCATCGTCCGAAATGGAAATGGCGGAAATTCTCAAGCGGCTTGAAGAAACCAGCCGCAGAATGGGGCTCGAGATAAACGCAAGAAAGACGAAACTGATGATAGTGGACCGTTTTGGTGTTGAGCAGCGTACAGATGCACTAAACGCTTTCGAAACCGTGGATCATTTTCAGTACCTGGGCTCGGTGATCACGAATAAAGGGACCTGTGAACCGGAGATACGCAGACGTATCGGCATGGCTAAGACAGCAATGACCCAACTCGGCAAAATATGGAGAGACGGGAACATTTCGAACCGCACCAAAATACATCTCGTCCGCACACTTGTCTTCTCCATATTTCTCTATGGGGCTGAAACCTGTACGCTGAAAGCAGCTGATAGGCAGAGGATCGACGCTTTCGAAATGTGGTGCTGGCGCCGTATGTTAAGGATTCCTTGGACAGCCCACCGCACAAACGCACGCACTGAAAGAACTCAGAATGGAGAACACCCAACGTCTGTCCTCTATAATTATGTCTACACCGTGTTGTTACCTACTTTGGCCATATCGCACGAAGAGGGGACAACAATTTAGAAAAACTAGTGGTGACGGGAAAGGTCGAGGGTAAAAGACCTAGAGGACGAAGTCCAAAGAGATGGTCGGATCAGATCTCCGAGCAGCTGGAGCTACCTGTCACCACCGCCCTCCATCGAGCCACAGACCGAAACAGTTGGAGGCAATTCATAAAGCGCAAGTGGAGTCACGATCCTCAGCAATGGGGGAGCGATTAAGAAGAGAAGAGAGAGAAGAGAAAATTACGAGAACTGCAAGCCAATTCTAGGTTTAGTTATTAGACCTGTTTGATACTGGGGGATCAGTATCATATTGGAATGAGATCTAATAACTCAAACTCGAATTGGCCTGTCGGTTGAGAAATGTGTGTGAGTTGATTTATTACACAAAATACCTTTAGTAATTTTTGGTATAGGCAGGCATTAAAATTGAAACCTACATAATGTTACACAGGTAAATTCAGGCAATTTTAGTACGAAAAAGATGGTTATATCGCTCACAGGTCAAAGTACGTGTCAAGCAGGCCAATTCGAACACTAACATCAGAATATCTGGATGGTGTTTAGCAAAAATGTGTCAACCCACATTCATTTAGCAATATGTCAACTCAAAAAAATTACGCTTAAAATTGACATTTTATTACAAAATGAATGTGGGTTGACACATTTTTGCTAAACACCATCCCTGAAAGATGTAATTTAGTTATCATCGTACATATCACTCGTACAGTCATTTGCAATAATATGTTACTCTTTGAAGGTTGCAAAAATATGTGACCCGCTCTTATGGCTCTACAAATAAGATCAAATAAGTTCCGGCCTTCGTTGTGTAACATATTATTGCAGGTGACTATACTTGTCCGTAAATGTACTAGCGCGAGGGACACGCACTATAACTAAATGACATAATTTAGATATCATTATGATGTCAAATGTGTTCGAATTGGCCTGTAAGTAACAATACACCAAATTTTACCGAAATCTGACGATAAATAATACTACAACAAAGTCAACTAATTGGAAAGCTTTACACACACCCACATTTGATAGTACCGAGGGTCTTATATTCCTTGTCTAGTAGAAGTTGTCTATGTTGGGTCTATCCTTAGAACATTAGACGTCATTGCTGTCATTTTCTGTACGAAACAGTCTGCCGAGTTTTGCGGGTAACGTCAAATGTATTGTTATTTCTACATGATTTTTACGTAACGTACAATTAGCCATGTCAGTATTGTCAGTCCATACAAAAGTTTGCACAATTGTGCAAGTTTTTCGGCAGAGGGGTAAGCTCTTAAAGGCGACTCCAGTTATTAAACGCCCTAAGGGTCTATCTCAGCAAAAAAGACTGTAAACTCCACATGACCCTAATACCGAGTGAACCGATATAATTAAGATTCAGCCTTTAATGAAATTCTTCGTGGTTTCTAAAAGGCTAAGAGATAATAAACCCTTTTCTATTGAGTTCTTATTAACTGGCTACTCTGACGTTGAGCGTAATAAAAGGAACGAAAAAAGATTACCAAGAGACAACATTAAAGTAACGAAATTGCAATTTATCTATAAATGTTATTTGCAATATTAAAAAATACTCTAGTTATATGTAAGAAATCCGCAACGCAAGATTCGTCCGGTGGCTACAAATGCAAATCTGCAACATGCTTCGTCCCAAACATACCTACCAAGGATGATGTCCGCAACAGGCTTCGTCATTATAAAATCTAAGTTATCTTATCTATGGTGTCTGTGTGTATCTATATGTATCTTATTTATCTATGATGAGACATAAATCCTCAGCTAAACGTTCGTTTTTTTTTAGCATTAGAAAAATACTATGCGATCTTGACGTGTCTTTTATTGAAACACGCTTTTTAAAAATCGGTAATTATTACTTATGAAAGCAAAAGAATGTAAATAGTCGTAACTATATGATTCATAATTGTTACATATTTGCCGTGACTTAATTTTAAAAAGTGTTTTTCAATAAAAAGACACGTCAAGATTGCTTACCTTTTTTCTAATGCTAAAAAACGAACCATACAAAGTGTATCAAAATTCTTTAAGTGTTTCAAATGTGCGTTTCTGACCACGCATAATGAAGGGTTCCATACCTTGACACGGTATAGAAAAGCCATATTGAAGATCCTCAAAACAGATCCAAACATGTTTAGCGATTATTCAACTAAATAATATGTGATTAACCCGTTAAAAATATTTTTAATAGGTATGTCTTTCTTTTATAAGTCTCGCGGTATGTCAATACTTATTTAAACTTTTATAGCCATAACTCTATTATCTCCGCAGGAACAAAACTGTAAAAATACATGTGTAACTGCATTAGTGAACATTGTACCTAAGGTAATTCCAGCAAGTAACATTGATTGAACATCAATTCATTGCGTCCATGGCACGTTTATGCCTAATTGCTATATATCAAAGAAAACTACGTTTTGCGTACTTTTAAATGTAATTATTATTTAATGTTAACTCAGATCACACAGTTTTTACAACATTCAATAATTTTACTTCACTTCATTTCGTAATAATCTAAAAATACTAACATTATCTGCAAGTATCAAATTATCATTATTATCTGTCGTTATTCCTAAAATATTTTTCTCGTTCATAAACTTTTGGATTCCATTTTTTACAACTGTAAACACTCCACGATCTGTACAAAGATACACTACACCATTATTGTCTTCACCTATTGCAGTTACTGTATGAGTTTTTTTAAGCCCTTTCAGGTCCCATTGCGTCTCATTTTTGTCATAAATGTAAATGTTATTCTTAACAGTAAAATATACTATTCGTTGCTTACTGACAAGGAAATGGTCAACCTTTAGATCCACAAATTCAGAAATATGTGCAAACTGACCTTCATATTCTATGAATACTTTCTTATCTGGATGCCGAATGTAATATAAGCGGTCCTTGAAATAAAGGGATTTTATGTGAACGTCCGGTTCAGCGTAAAATTCAGATCTCCTCGTATCCATATTGTACTTGTAGATTCCTCTAAGTCCTCCTAAATAAACTACATCATTGACTTGATCTATAGCGTTGGCACATCCTTTTTTGATTCCCTGGATAGTTTCAGTTTCTTTCGTGTCCAATTTTAAAAAGGCTATTTGGGAATCAAAATTTTGAGGTCTGCTCAAGCAGAAGAATAAGGTATTGGTACTTTTGTGGACGTTCAGGAAAAATGGCTTTATTCCACTTCGGTTCCATAATAAAAGTACCTCTTTTGCGTAGTATGTTTTATAATATTCTATATTTTGCACAGGTGATGGGTTTAATATCAGGCATATTAGTATTGATACCTGAAAGAAAATTATTTTTATTAGAAAATTCTATGTAATTAGGAGCATTCCATGATATCGTCTACCGTTGTCCCGTACAAACGCGAATTTTCTGAAGATTTTCAGGTATAAGAGTTTCCTTTTCAATGACAAATGGTCAAAAATATGCACAGAAAAATAATCGCATGCTTTAAATGCCGAAAAAAAGTCACAACACTGGAAATAAAATGCGTCTGTACAGGACATCCCGTGGAATGCTTCATTACATTCCGGCTTGCTCTTGCTTTCCAGCAAGTAATAAAATGTAAATACATTATAAACATTTTATCAATCAATAAATTTAGTAAACATATAACTGTTTCTTGACTCCAGAAAAAATCTTGAAATTTCTAGAAAACCTTGAAACACAAAATAAATTAACTCATTTTAACTAGAGTCCACAATCTTGTCGCGTTGTCAATTTGACAGGGTAGGTTGGGGAGTATATATATGTCGAATACCGATGGTCCTAAAAGGCGGTGGGCGCGTGGGGTAGTACGATAATGTATTACTTCACAGCTAAACCAGTATGCTACCATGCTACCAGTGCATGAAATAAACCTTAGGACTCGTTAACCATACTAGTGCCTACTATATTTCAGAACTAAATGATGAAAAGAACTAATTGCTATGTTTAACTCAAGGGAGCGATATGAAAGTAAAAAGAAACCGTTTAAATCTTTATTCAAGTTAAACTAGGCCGGCTCCAACCCTACGCCTCTAACATGAGAAGATTTAGCCCTATATGGGACCGGCAACAAACTCAGAGGGACAAATCTTTTCAAAACAAGTTAAAACAACACATAACACATCATTTCTTTATTTCACAAAAGTAAGCTTCTAATGAAACATAAGAAATCAAAATAACACTTGAAATAAAACACTTAGCTAAATGGTTAAAGAACGCGGGATTTTATAAGCTATCAGAATAATCCTTTAGGTATAAGCCTTCAGGAACGTAGCGAGTTAGGCACGAGGTTGGCTAACGAGTATGTCCGATCTCTAGCGCGGTCCGATCAAGAAGAAGTACCAGCGGCGGAGCCTCTCCGCTCCCGCCTCAGTCAAGTTGGTAAACCTGCTCGACCAGTCTACCAACATACCGACAAAAATACCAACTCGTGCCTACGCTCACTCGAGAGAAACCTCTCGACGTTCCAAAGCCTTCTACCTGTCATTTTAGTTCAACAACACGCCAATAGACGGCGTTACTCTCTACGCGACTTTATTTCAACAATGCTCCAATAGATGGCGTTGCTCTCTACACAACTTTATTTATTTTGTTACAACCAAATAATACGTAGCTCAACATTGCTAATCGATTTTATACAGGCGTCTAAAATAATGAACTATAACGCTGCAATACGTCTTTCTGGTGTCAGGGTCCGACACGGCCGTCCTGCGCTACACACGTCCTCGTGTGTGGGTGTATGCATTTGATTCTGTAACAAAATACTCAGCACAGTATCTCATCGCTCGGTCATTCCTGACCCACAATTTGGGTCACACTCAAATTACTATTAAAATCAAACTTTGTTATCAATCCAACCAGAAAAAATGATTGTTCAAAATTACTTTAACAATCCTCAATTCTCTAGTCAAAAATAGTCCATCGAGCAACGACTTAATAAAAATAATCAGTAATCATCGCCGCTATCTAGCGGATACACTCCATTAATCATCGCCTCCATCTGGCGGATACTCTCAAATTTATGTGAAAACAGAACAATCTCAAACAATAAAAACACAAATCACAACAGCTCTAATTCATTGCTCGACAATATCACTACTATTGTCATCAATCTGGCATTAAAAAAAAATATTTTGGTCAAATGTGATAATAATCATTGTAGGACATCTTAAAATAAATAGCACTCTGACTTAATAATGCCAATTTTACTCATATGAACACAGTACATCAACGGGAATTCATTTTTAACAAAACAACACCAGTCCTTCGGTGCATTTCCAGTCCTTCGGCAGATACCAGACCCTCGTCAGAAGTAACCATCTCAGCCGCGTAAGTGCTACTCCTTGCAAAGAGCATTCTGCACATAAAAAGCAGACCACGTGCACCTCTTACATGCTCCGGCACTTGTGATGCGGTCACTAAACAATACCCAGTCCATCTAAAGCAAAACATTAGTGCCCCGTCCATCGGGCATGCCTTCAGTCCATCGAAAGCAAAACGGTAGTGCCCAGTCCATCGGGCGTGCCTTCAGTCCATCGAAAGCAAAACAGTAGTGCCCAGTCCATCGGGCTTGCCTTCAGTCAATCGAAAGCAAAACAGTAGTGCCCAGTCCATCGGGCTTGCCTTCAGTCCATCGAAAGCAAAACAGTAGTGCCCAGTCCATCGGGCTTGCCTTCAGTCCATCGAAAGCAAAACAGTAGTGCCCAGTACATCGGGCTTGCCTTCAGTCCATCGAAAGCATGACAGTATTGCCCAGTCCATCGGGCGTACTTTCAGTCCTTCGAAAGTACAAGCTTTCAGTACATCGAAAGCAAAAACAATGTTAAGAGTGAATTCCAAAAAGAAAATAAAAACGGTTCTTTAAATCATGTTACTCAGAACCATTGGTACTATCAGCGTCAACTGATCAACTGAAACTGAACATCACTGATCAAATCACTAAAGATCGCTTTCTACTTTAGCTTTTAACAACAGAAACTCGCTCAACACTTCTATACAGAAGTAAAACATCTCAAAATAATCCCAACGAAATGGGAACTGCTCACCAGATTAATAAAGCATGATGCACGCGACCAAGTCAAAGGTGGTGGTGGTGAAGTCCGACCCAAGCACGAAGGCTGATGCTTTCCGACTTGCAGTTGCCGTTGCTGCGGCAGATGGCGAGATGCACGATGTGGTTCATCATAGCTGGCTATTACTGAAATCATCATTTGCACGGTATCAGGTTTATCATGTATGCAGGCTAAACTTCAGGGTTTGTGAATGTGCCCTAGTAGCGGACACAAAAGACATGTTGCCATAGGATACGGGACTTTAAAAATCTCAGAATAAAATTTAAACTTCATTGAGTGCGTTTTATTTCCTTCTATGAACAAACAAACACGTGTCCCAAAAATAAGTAACACGGTAAAAGGGGCCAATACGAAAAGTGACAGCTTATTAGTTACGTTCGACTCTTAATGCTTCGCCATTACACTCAAAATAAAATTCACTAATAAACAATTGGAACGAAACCTGTCCTTTTATTTCCAAATCTCCAGAACAGACGATACTGCACAGCTGCTTCTGTGTTACAGGTGTGATGGCGTCTGTAAGTTGGCTCAGCTCGGGCTGCAGGACACTGTAACATTAATTTTCATATGCGTAGCTCATGTTTCCATAGTATGCACGATTTGTGATCTATCACGGCATTACGGGCAATAATTTGTCGCAATTTTATTAATTACTAAACGATACAAAGGTTGTCATAATCTTAATAGGAACATTTTCTACCGGTGCATATGTATCTTCATTAAAAATCCATTTTTGAGGGTAGATTCACAAGTGAGCGATGAAATAATATCACGTCGTGATAGCCGATATTTGACTGTAATTAACAAGATGGATTTCACATCAAAATAATTCAAGATCACTTAGATTTAAATGGATTATAAAAATTAATTGTATCTTCATAAAAAAATCAACTATTGAGGGTAGATTCACAAGTGAGCGATAAAATAATATCACGTCGTGATAGCCGATATTTGATTGTAATTAACAAGATGGATTTCACATCAAAATAATTCAAGATCACTTAGATTTAAAAGGATTATAAAAATTAATTGTATTTTCATGAAAAATCAATTATTGAGGGTAAATTCACAAGTAAGCGATGAAATAATATCATCGTTGTAATATCGAATACTCGGTTTTAATTAACAGTATGGATTTCAAATCAAAATAACTCATGATCGCTTCGATTTAAATGGATTACAAAAATGAATTACAAAGAAACGTAACGATCCCAGAGATGAAGTCACGTAACGACCGCTATGCTCGACTGCCTCAATCACAATTTTATTCACAATTTCACAATAATTATCACCAAATAACAATGAATTACACTCGCCTTTCAATCAAGGTTAGACACGTGAGCTTACCATTACCACGTGTCCAGATTATGGAATGTAGGTCACCAGAAATACACCACGCTCCCAGGTGGCTGTGTAAGCAATACATGATACCTTGGCAATCCCACTTGCTGATGTCGAATACCGATGGTCCTAAAAGGCGGTGGGCGCGTGGGGTAGTACGATAATGTATTACTTCACAGCTAAACCAGTATGCTACCATGCTACCAGTGCATGAAATAAACCTTAGGACTCGTTAACCATACTAGTGCCTACTATATTTCAGAACTAAATGATGAAAAGAACTAATTGCTATGTTTAACTCAAGGGAGCGATATGAAAGTAAAAAGAAACCGTTTAAATCTTTATTCAAGTTAAACTAGGCCGGCTCCAACCCTACGCCTCTAACATGAGAAGATTTAGCCCTATATGGGACCGGCAACAAACTCAGAGGGACAAATCTTTTCAAAACAAGTTAAAACAACACATAACACATCATTTCTTTATTTCACAAAAGTAAGCTTCTAATGAAACATAAGAAATCAAAATAACACTTGAAATAAAACACTTAGCTAAATGGTTAAAGAACGCGGGATTTTATAAGCTATCAGAATAATCCTTTAGGTATAAGCCTTCAGGAACGTAGCGAGTTAGGCACGAGGTTGGCTAACGAGTATGTCCGATCTCTAGCGCGGTCCGATCAAGAAGAAGTACCAGCGGCGGAGCCTCTCCGCTCCCGCCTCAGTCAAGTTGGTAAACCTGCTCGACCAGTCTACCAACATACCGACAAAAATACCAACTCGTGCCTACGCTCACTCGAGAGAAACCTCTCGACGTTCCAAAGCCTTCTACCTGTCATTTTAGTTCAACAACACGCCAATAGACGGCGTTACTCTCTACGCGACTTTATTTCAACAATGCTCCAATAGATGGCGTTGCTCTCTACACAACTTTATTTATTTTGTTACAACCAAATAATACGTAGCTCAACATTGCTAATCGATTTTATACAGGCGTCTAAAATAATGAACTATAACGCTGCAATACGTCTTTCTGGTGTCAGGGTCCGACATATATATATATATGGACGGCCTAATTTACCTAAAACTAATTATGTCTTAAAAACTACTACTACTACAATTATTGTCTTAAATAAGAATACGCTACTAATATAATTTGAAAACTTAAAACTATAAGATCGTCCTGCATATCATGATAGTTTTCTTATAAAGTCATCACTATGTACGTACCTGTATGTTCACGAACGTCCCCACTTTTTTGCACAGATCCAACATTTTTAAAACCCACTACGGAAGCGATGCACTCGACATACTAAAGATGAGATATAGGAGATTACAAGTAACGAAGACGATATTATGTTTATACAATTGTGTTATGAAAACATGCTCCGATTTGTTATCATTGTGAAAGTTTCTCATGTTAGATCAGCAGTTAATAATTATAAACATGTGTTAAAAACTAAAACAAAGTTACACTGTTTTGAGAAGAAAGTCACTCCTATTCAATCTAGGTTACACACGTATTTTGAAGCGACATAATATTTGAACCCCTGGTGTAAATTTAATTCGATAGCGCGACGTGACGTACGCGTTTGCGTTAAGTCTCATTTTGTAAGGCATTCTGAGTTTCCAAACGTCCCGCTTGGCGCGCTGTTCAAAATCCCAGCATACAAAATGAGACTTATCGTAAACGCGTACGTCCGTCACGCCATCTTATGGAATTCACACTAGGGGTTCTGTCTGGTACTAGTTTTCGTTGTTAAACATTCTACCCGATTCAAACTTTAAGATACGTCACTTAATAGATCTTGAAACGATATGAATTAGATGTGTCAGTGTCAAAAGTGACGTTTTTGTTTGAAGAAACGACACATTTGACACTGACATCTAATCCATAATCGTTTCTAGATCTATTAAATGACGTATCTTAAAGTTTGAATCGGGCCGATTGTAAAACAAATAAAAAAGAGCGAGTAGAAGTTTTGTAAGTAAAACTACTCGCTCTAATTTCCTTGTGTTACAACTTCTAGCAACGTAAACTAGTTCTAGATCTGAGTCTGGAACTAGTTTTTAAAATTTGGTAAATTACACTACATCTTTAATAAACTGGATTGTGTATAGAAATGAATTAGTTTATTAGAAAACATTTATTATAATCCCCCAAATGAGGGCGCCACTAGACGGTCGGCGCCCTCTTCATCATCATGACATCATCATATCAGCCTTTTATCACCCACTGCTGATCATGGGCCTCTTTTCGAATACGCCACTAGTCCCGGTCCTGAGCCAATCTCATCCAGAAATGACCCGCAATCTTCCGAATGTCGTCCACCCAACGAGCCAACGGACGCCAGGCACTCCTTTCGTCTGAAAGCGGCCACCATACCTATTAAAAGGCTTTATAAATTTGATTGTTTCGCGATCACATTTTGTAGTTCCCTTTTTTGTTTCATCAGCATTATATTAAAAAATTGACTAAACTTAATAAACTTAAAAAGCCTGTTTACTCAAAATAATTAAAAAATACATTAAATAAACACTTTATAAAAAATAAATTTCCTCGACCAAAACACCTTGAAGGAAAATCTTGGCCGGCGGCCGGCAATTTACGCGTCGTTAATTAAAACAAATGCTATTCTGTAATTTCGTCACACCGGCCCGCAAATAACATAGTCATACAGTAGGCCAGCTAGTAATTGAGTAAACAAAATGGTGTTATACATATTACGCGCAGGAAAACAATAGTAACATCTTTTATTACCTGCATCCTCCAGTACTTATTAGTACTGCTGGAACCCAATTTTAGCTTTGTTCTTAATTTTGGATTACAAAAAAAACACTACACGTTATAAAACAAAGTCCCCCGCCGAGTGTGTCTGTTTGTGTGTACGTATGTTCGCGATAAACTCAAAAACTACCGAACGGATTTTCATGCGGTTTCCACCTATCAATAGAGTGAATTTGAAGAAGGGTTTAGGTGTATAATTTGTTACGGTCTTGTGTAACCCGTGCGAAGCCGGGGCGGGTCGCTAGTTAGAATCTAAAGCTGAGAACTGGCAACGAAGATAACAAACAATTAATGTCAGACAGAATTACAGACTGAAAGGATTTGCTTCACTCATTAGTGTAACTAATATAATATTATACATATATCTAGATCACGTCTCACATCTAAAAAACGTGCCGAAGAAGATAGACTCTGACCACGATAGTCGATAAGTTTGCTCAACCTGCGTAATAAGAATGCATAAATATCTCAATAAGCTCCATACTTGACGTACTGAAACAACTACTGCTCGGGTACTGAAGAGAGAACTGCTCCCAAGGAGAAGCTCCCTGGTGCCATTGTTGATGAGGAGGATTTAACACTGGTGTTAAGAAAGAAGAAGACGAGTACGGCGCCTCGTAAGACAGTGTGATACCGCCGAGCCGCCTAATTCCGGCTTGCAGATTGCTACACCCAGTGTTGCACTGTATGTGTCGCGCCTGCATTACACCGCCACGGCTGCTAGAGAGGTGGAGTACATATCTATACCAGAAGACCGGTTACACGCTGAAGGTCTTCCAGTTTCGATCGCGCCACTACGTGCACTTCAACTCTTATGTGATGCGCGTGCAGCGACCGCTGCAGGGGACCATCGAGTGCGCAGACTTCTGGCCGAAGGGTGTACAGTAGTGTTTCGGAGGTTCCGCGAATCGGACACAAGTGTAGACGATTGAACGGAACCACGCCGCCATTCTGTCGCCATAATACTGTTTAATTTTAAGTTAATGAAATTTATAATGATGTATGTTAGTCTGTGAAGTATGTATCTGTGTGCCTTTCTTGTCTAAAAATAAATATTTTACCTATTTTATTTATTTTTTGTAGCTCTTATATATTATAGTGGGTTAGACTCTAATCGGTCGTGGGAGAACTCCGTCTTTCTAGAGTTTGTTCGGAAAGAGAAGAGTCGTGAGTCGTGAAATGTATATTGGGCCCCATACATTCCACGACTCTTCTCTTTCCGCACAAACTATATTAGGGTGACCATCATCGTCCTAGCACCGTCCAGGCATTTTGCTACGGCTCAAATTTCCATAGTAAAAAAATATTATTTAATTATTGTTAACAATTGAAAGTAAACAGTATTTTTTCCTGTATGTCAACTTTTAGAAAGGGACAGAGATTTTCTTTAGGCGTCGCATTCTGCATGTTTTTCTCTCGCGGCTCAATACGCGGATAGATGAAAATAAACATGGGATCAACATCATCAGAACTATTAGAAGTATAAGAAGAAATTAAATTATTTTCAGAAAATATTTAAATTTGTTTTTATTTCAAGTAGAAACATTACTATATCATTTGGTAAATTTTTCTTAGTATATGAAATTTATTTCAGTATATCATCATCAGAGACTGTAATTATTGGGGCATTTATGAACTGTCATAGGGAGTTCTCATTTATCGACTTCCGATACTCATATCGATACAATGTTGAACACAAGTAGTAGTTGTAGTAGATTTTACGAAAGCGACTGCCATCTGACCTTCCAACCCAGAGGGTAAACTATTAGGTCTTATTGGGATTAGTCCGGTTTCCTCACGATGTTTTCCTTCACCGAAAAGCGACTGGTAAATATCAAATGATATTTTCGTACTGTAATGTGGGGCGTCGCAGGGTAGTAAATAATACTAACTGTCTGCTGATTACTGAACATCTTTATTGAGTAAATTGGTGCTTATATACTAGTGGCCTACGTGAGTGGCATTTAGGTGACCTTGTAACATGGCAAACCTGCATGTACAGCCACCGCGCGCCCTGGCCGGTTGGAAATAAAAAACTAAGGGTTTCGCCGTCTTTTGTTTTTTCTTCGTAAATTTTTCCTTTGGAAATGTTGTCGGATATAGCACAATTCTGTAATTATTATTTTAATGCGACTGTATGGTTATAATTAGTGATAAAGTTTAATACTAGGGCTGCCACTAATGCAGGTAAAGTTTGTATAATTGTATATATAGCATTAAGTTTAGGTTTATGTTGAAATTAAACCTAATCCAAGTCTTATTTGTACGAAATAAGACTTGGATTAGGTTTAATACTGGTTCTCGTAACGGAATAAGGCTTGGGTTAGGTTTCGACTACAAGTCTAAGAACGTACGATTGTTCCAGCCCTTCATTCTACCTTTAAATTGAAGAGCTACTTATTACTGTTGCTGCTTATTATTTGGACGTTTGCTGCTGAAGCTTTTCTTTACCCACGGACCTCGCTGAGCCTGCGTTGCCCAAGCTGATTCCCGCACCCGCGGCCTAAGTTGATCGTACGGTTCGACAAAGAATGAGATTCAAGAACGTTAAGGCCAGTGACAATATTTTATTGGTTTAGATTCAAGTACTGACAGAAATTAGTTTATTTTATTGTACATATTTTCATATTATATTATTTACTATAAAGAACCTAGTTTTCATTTACCGCTCTAGCTAGCCGGTTACAACCTTTATGAAAATGTAATTAGAATTATTGTTTATTTTATTGAATATATTTTCTATTTATTAAATGTCACCTTAAATGTCACATGACGTGTTGACCCTAATACCCACCACGTCATGTGCCTACTCACCGTACAGTACATAAGTTCTGAAAAACTCATTGGTACGCGCCGGGTTTCGAACCCGCGACCTCCAGATTGAAAGTCGCACGCTCTTACCGCTAGGCCACCAGCGCTCTGTGTTGGGTCTATCTCAGCAAAAAAGACTGTAAACTCCCCATGACCCTAATACCGAGTGAACCGATATAATTAAGATCCAGCCTTTAATGAAATTCTTCGTGGTTCGGTCTAAAAGGCTAGGAGATAATAAACCCTTTTCTATTGAGTTCTTCTGGCTACTCTGACGTTGAGCGTAATAAAAGGAAAGAAAAAAGATTACCAAGCGACAACATTAACGTAACGAAATTACAATTTATCTATGGTGAGACATAAATGCTCATCTAAACGTTATTTAGCATTAGAAAAATACTACGCGAACTTGACGTGTCTTTTAATTGAAAATCGCTTTAAAAATCAGTAACTATTACCAAAGACATATGTAACTTCGTATAAGATGAATAAAGTCTAAGGAAAAAACGTGCCTCGGAAATCAAGAAAAAGTCATTCTCGAATAGATGGCGTTTCATATTTAACAATTTTAACACATAGATATCAGTGAATGAACATGGGTCAACATAATACAAAAACAATAAAATCATTTATCCCTATTTATACATTTTTTTGATAATTTTATACGTTTTCAGTTTGAGTTTTGGTCGTGTGTCGATAGATGGCAGTAAATTTACTGTGACTACAAAACTTACTATGACAGGACTCCTCTATACTATCTATTCTCTTTGCTTTACTTATAAAATCAAAACAATGTAAGTAGTCGTATATGATTCATAATTGTTACATATTTGCCGTGACTTATTTTTCAAAAGTTTTTCAATAAAAAGACACGTCAAGATTGCTTACATTTTTTCTAGTGCAAAAAAAACGAACTAAACAAAGTATATCAAAATTCTTTAGGTAAGTGTTTCAAGTGTGCGTGTCGGGCCACGCACATAGCATAATGAAGGAGTCCATTCCTTGACACGGTATAGAAAAGCCATGTTGAAGATCCTCAAACAGATCCAAACATGATTAGCGATTATTCGACTAAATAATATGTGATTAACCCGCTTAAAATAATTTTGATATGTCTTTCTTGTATAAGTCTCGCGGTATATCAATACTAATTTAAAATTTTATAGCCATAACTCTATTAACTTCGGAGGAAAAAAACTGTAAAAATACATGTGTAAGTGCATCAGTTAACATTGTAAGGTAATTTCAGGAAGTCACATTGGTTGAACATCAAATCATTGCGTCCATGGCACGTTTATGCCTACAGGTTCTCGCGGGCTTGGTTTCCGCAAGTCGACGTCATATAATTGCGCCTATTTTGCATGGTGGGTTGGCGGCACTATTCTTGCCAACCCAACTCTACCAAGAACTAGACCCTAGCAGACCCTTGACGTTGCCGACGACTTCTGGGAGAGGCCCCGGTAAGCCGAGGTGCTGTGCCCGGTATTCTGCCACCCCTGGGCATTCGAGAATGACGTGAGCGGCTGTCTCCTCTGCCTCCATGCATGCTCTGCAGACGCTACGTTTTTGCCTATTTGCTGTTTTATCAAAGAAAACTACGTTTTGCGTACTTTTAAATGTAATTATTATTTAATGTTAACTCAGATCACACAGTTTTTACAACATTCAATAATTTTACTTTACTTCATTTCGTAATAATCTAAAAATACTAACATTATCTGCAAGTATCAAATTATCATTATTATCTGTCGTTATTCCTAAAATATTTTTCTCGTTCATAAACTTTTGGATTCCATTTTTTACAACTGTAAACACTCCACGATCTGTACAAAGATACACTACACCATTATTGTCTTCACCTATTGCAGTTACTGTATGAGTTTTTTTAAGCCCTTTGAGGTCCCATTGCGTCTCATTTTTGTCATAAATGTAAATGTTATTCTTAACAGTAAAATATACTATTCCTTGCTTACTGACAAGGAAATGGTCAACCTTTAGATCCACAAATTCAGAAATATGTGCAAACTGACCTTCATATTCTATGAATACTTTCTTATCTGGATGCCGAATGTAATATAAGCGGTCCTTGAAATAAAGGGATTTTATGTGAACGTCCGGTTCAGCGTAAAATTCAGATCTCCTCGTATCCATATTGTACTTGTAGATTCCTCTAAGTCCTCCTAAATAAACTACATCATTGACTTGATCTATAGCGTTGGCACATCCTTTTTTGATTCCCTGGATAGTTTCAGTTTCTTTCGTGTCCAATTTTAAAAAGGCTATTTGGGAATCAAAATTTTGAGGTCTGCTCAAGCAGAAGAATAAGGTATTGGTACTTTTGTGGACGTTCAGGAAAAATGGCTTTATTCCACTTCGGTTCCATAATAAAAGTACCTCTTTTGCGTAGTATGTTTTATAATATTCTATATTTTGCACAGGTGATGGGTTTAATATCAGGCATATTAGTATTGATACCTGAAATAAAATTATTTTTATTAGAAAATTCTATGTAATTAGGAGCATTCCATGATATTGTCTACCGTTGTCCCGTACAAACGCGAATTTTCTGAAGATTTTGAGGTATAAGAGTTTCCTTTTCAATGACAAATGGTCAAAAATATGCACAGAAAAATAATCGCATGCTTTAAACGCCGGAAAAAAGTCACAACACAGGAAATAAAATGCGTCTGTACAGGACATCCCGTGGAATGCTCCATTACATTCCGGCTTGCTCTTGCTTTCCAGCAAGTAATAAAATGTAAATACATTATAAACATTTTATCAATCAATAAATTTAGTAAACATATAACTGTTTCTTGACTCCAGAAAAATTCTTGAAATTTCTAGAAAACCTTGAAACACAAAATAAATTAACTCATTTTAACTAGAGTCCACAATCTTGTCGCGTTGTCAATTTGATAGGGTAGGTTGGGGAGTATATATATATGGACGGCCTAATTTACCTAAAACTAATTATGTCTTAAAAACTACTACTACTACAATTATTGTCTTAAATAAGAATAAGCTACTAATATAATTTGAAAATTTTAACTCCGAATAAACTTAAATATAAATATAAACTAAATAAGTATAAAAAATTGCCTACTGAAGCCCGTCCCGGGCTGCCCCCGACGCAAAGGTGCCCATCACGCTCGCTGCGTTGCCGCGTTGGACTGCGATGGACAGCCTTTGCATCAGGAAAAACTCCGAATTAAATGATTATTCAATTTAATTTACTTTAAAAATACAATATAGATTAGTTCATTTCGGTAATGCTTTGAATAATTGTATTATCCTTTATTTATTTCTTTAAAACTCAAAATATCTGAAATAAACTGATAGATATTGAACTTCTTTTATGTTCTTCTACTTAAAACTATAAGATCATCCTGCATATCATGATAATTTTCTTATAAAGTCATCACTATGTACGTACCTGTATGTTCACGAACGTCCCCACTTTTTTGCACAGATCCAACATTTTTAAAACCCACTACGGAAGCAAGGCACTCGACACACTAAAGATGAGATATAGGAGATTACAAGTAACGAAGACGATATTATGTTTCTTCAATTGTGTTATGAAAACATGCTCCGATATATTATCATTGTGAAAGTTTCTCATGTTAGATCAGCAGTTAATAATTATAAACTACGAGTATGTGCTAAAAACTAAAACAAAGTCACAATGTTTTGAGAAAAAAGTCACTTCTATTCAATCTAGGTTACACACGTATTTTGAAGCGACATAATATCTGAACCCCTAGTGTAAATTTAATTCGATAGCGCGACGTGACGTACGCGTTTGCGTTAAGTCTCATTTTGTATGGGATTTTGAGTTTCCAAAACGTCCCGCTTGGCGCGCTGCACGTAGGTCGGAAATCACGATTAAGGCCGCCAAAAATATTTTATTGCATTTTTGCGCTTTATATACGATTTCGAACTAAGAAAACATATTTTTAGATAATTACAATTATTATTTTTAAATTTATGGCCCTTTTTCCAAAAAAATGCTGATTTTGCTCCTCCTCGCTTGATTATTTTATATATTAATGATATATATTATAGTAAATAAATATGTATTTTCTTCCATTGAATATAATAAATAATAAAATACACATATATTTATACATATATATTATATTTAGGTATAAGAGTAACATATGTATTACAGAAACTAATAGAAATATATGTCGGACCCTGACACCGGTTGTACGTTGTTTCATATACTACATTTTCGTAGAATTGTGCTTCATAGAAAATGTTTCTCATATTATCATTTCATAGAATGATCAACTTCTAGTGCACTTACATTGTAGAAGCTGTACTTGTAGATTTTTTATAGTTCAGAAAATTTATGTTTCGAAATTCATGTCTTAAAATTTAAGGTAATATATTATTATTCCTTATAATATTAAGTTTATATAAAACTTGTTTCCAAGCCTGCATATTCATAGAATATTGTTTCACATTTTATTAAACTTAATATTTTCATTTCATAGAAGGCTCAGTAACTCAATACTTACTTTGTCAAAAATTAAATCATAGATCTTTGTTACCCTAACCGAACCTAACCTACTTTTCTAGCTACAGTTTGTTTCTGCGGGGGTCGCAGTTCTAACCTAACCTAACCTACTTTTCTGGCAACAGTTTGTTTCCGCAATGGTCGCAGTTCTAACCTAACCTACTTTTCTGGCAACAGTTTGTTTCTGTGGGGGTCGCAGTGCTAACCTAACCTAGTCTACTTTTCTGGCAACAGTTTGTTTCCGCAGGGGTCGCAGTTCTAACCTAACCTAACCTACTTTTCTCGCAACAGTTTGTTTCCGCAGGGGTCGCAGTTCTAACCTAACCTACTTTACTAGTAACAGTTTGTTTCTGCGGTGGTCGAAGTTCTAACCTAACCTACTTTTCTAGCAACAGTTTTTTTCTGCGGGGGTCGCAGTTCTAACCTAACCTAACCTACTTTTCTGGCAACAGTTTGTTTCCGCAGGGGTTGCAGTTCTAACCTAACCTAACCTACTTTTCTGGCAACAGTTTGTTTCCGCAGGGGTCGCAGTTCTAACCTAACCTAACCTACTTTTCTGGCAACAGTTTTTTCTGCGAGGGTCGCAGTTCTAATATTACAATTCTTTGCATTGAGTTTTTGAAAAAAAAATTAAATAAAGTGCATAAATTCTGAAATAATAATATTTGAAAAGAAAATACTCGAACTAAATATTATATTAAAAAGTTCCTATGAAACAACAATCTATGAAATCTGTGTCTACGAAACAAGAATACACGAAACATAATACTACTGTTTGATAAGTTTCTAAATTTAAAAAGTTTGATAGTAATATACATTCAACTGAATTTCTGTGAAATATGTTTCAACCAAGTAAATAGTCTATGAAACAATAATATTGGAACCGAAAGTATATGAACCAAATAATATATGAAATAATTTCTGAGAAACGATATTCTATGAAATTTCTGTCTGTGAAATAGGGTGACACCCCCTGACACCAGAAAGACGTATTGCAGCGTTATAGTTCATTATTTTAGACGCCTGTATAAAATTGATTAGCAATGTTGAGCTACGTATTATTTGGATGTAACAAAATAAATAAAGTTGTGTAGAGAGTAACTCCGTCTATTAGCGCATTGTTGAAATAAAGTTGCGTAGAGAGTAACGCCATCTATTGGCGTGTTGTTGAACTGAGATGACAGGTAAAAGGCTTTGGAACGTCGAGAGGTTTCTCTCGAGTGAGCGTAGGCACGAGTTGGAATTTTGGCGGTATGTTGGTAGACTGGTCGAGCAGGTTTGCCAACTTGACTTTGAGGCGGGAGCAGAGAGGCTCCGCCGCTGGTAGTTCTTCTTGATCGGACCGCGCTAGAGATCGGACGTACTCGTTAGCCGACCTCGTGCCTAACTCGCTACGTTCCTGTAGGTTTATACCTGAAGGATTATTCTGATAGCTTATAGAATCCCGCGTTCTTTAACCATTTAGTTTTATTTCAAGTGTTATTTAGATTTCTTATATTTCATTAGAAGCTTCATCATCATCATCATCATCTCAGCCATAAGACGTCCACTGCTGAACATAGGCCTCCCCCTTGGACCTCCATACGTGCCGGTTGGAAGCGACCCGCATCCAGCGTCTTCCGGCGACCTTAACAAGATCGTCTGTCCATCTTGTGGGTGGACGTCCTACGCTGCGCTTGCTAGTCCGTGGTCTCCACTCGAGCACTTTTCGACCCCATCGGCCATCTTCTCTGCGTGCAATGTGGCCTGCCCATTGCCACTTCAGCTTGCTAATCCGGTGGGCTATGTCGGTGACTTTAGTTCGTCTACGGATCTCCTCATTTCTGATTCGATCACGTAGAGAAACTCCGAGCATAGCCCTCTCCATAGCTCGTTGAGCGACTTTGAGTTTTGAGATGAGGCCGATAGTGAAAGACCACGTTTCGGAGCCGTAAGTCATCACTGGTAACACACATTGATTAAAGACTTTCGTCTTGAGGCACTGAGGTATGTCGGACGAAAAGACATTACGTAGTTTCCCGAACGCTGCCCAACCGAGTTGGATTCGGCGGTTGACCTCTTTCTCGAAGTTGGACCTACCTAATTGGACTACTTGTCCTAGGTAGATGTACGAGTCAACAACTTCGAGTACCGAGTTCCCAACAGAGACTGGGATGGGCACAACATTGGCATTTGACATAAGTTTCGTCTTGTCCATGTTCATTTTCAAGCCCACCCGTTGTGAAACTCGGTTGAGGTCATCGAGCATCATGCTGAGTTCCTCCATCGACTTTGCCATGACTACGATATCGTCGGCAAACCGAAGGTGAGTGATGTATTCGCCGTTGATGTTGATGCCAAGTCCTTCCCATTCCAGGAGCTTGAAGGCGTCTTCCATTACGGCAGTAAACAGTTTCGGAGAGATAACGTCTCCCTGCCTTACGCCTCTTCGCAATGGAATCGCCCTCGTGCTCTGCTCCTGTACTCGGACCGACATGGTGGCGTTACTATACAAACACTTCAACACTTCGATGTACCGATAGTCAATATGGCATCGCTGAAGAGACTCAAGCACCGCCCATGTTGCCACCGAATCGAAGGCTTTCTCATAGTCCACAAACGCTAAGCATAATGGCAAGTTATACTCTTCGGTCTTCTGTATAACTTGCCGCAGCGTATGGATGTGGTCTATGGTACTATAGCCTTTTCGGAAACCGGCTTGTTCGGGAGGCTGGAAGTCATCAAGTCTGTGTTCGAGACGGTTCGTGATGACCCTTGAAAACAGCTTATAGACATGGCTCAGAAGCGTGATGGGTCTGTAGTTCTTCAATAGGTTGTTATCACCTTTTTTGAAGAACAGCACCACCTCGCCTCTACTCCATGTTTCAGGCGTTATGCCCTCGGACAAGACGGAATTAAAGAGCTTCTGGAGGACTTTAAGTACCGGTGTTCCACCCGCTCTCAGAAGCTCTGAAGTGATTCCGTCTTTGCCCGGCGCCTTGTTGTTCTTAAGCTGCTTCAGGGCCATCCTAATCTCGTACAGACTGATGTCCGGGATATCTTCGGTATAATGTCGGGACAGCTTGGCTCTTGGATCTCCTACCAAGCTGTCAACGGGCTTTGCGATCGAAGTGTATAACTGTCCATAGAACCTCTCGATCTCACCTAAAACCTCCGCTTTGCTCGACGCTATGCTGCCATCTTCCCGTTTCAGCTTTGTCAGCTGGCTTTGCCCAATAGACTTGTCCTTTGCGAACACTTTGGAGCCTTGGTTTCGCTCAATAGTCTCTTTAATACGGTTAGTATTAAAGAGACGCAGATCATGTCGTAGGGACTTAGATATACGTCTATTGAGCTGCCTATATGACTCCGCGTCATCGGGAGACTGCAACTGTAGCGAGCGTCGTTCAGCCATGAGGTTCAAGGTTTGCTCGGTCAATTTCTGAGGTCTATCTTTACGGCGGGATCTAAAAAACTTAGACCCTACTGTGTGGACAGTTTCCACTAGCCCGTCGTTGATTTCGTCCACTGAAGCCAAGTTCTCTAGGCAAGCAAAGCGGTTAGAGAGCTCGAGTTGAAAGCTTTCGGGGTTTTGAACATAGGCTCGAGTAGGTCGGAGCGTAGACTTCATCAGGCTGGACCTTTCAAGTTTAATATTGATATTCAGTGTGCCTCTTACGATTCGGTGATCACTACCGGTCTTTACCCTGTTGATCACAGAGACATCACTGAATATCCGTTTCTTGTCGGTCATGATGAAGTCTATCTCGTTTCTCGTGGAACCGTCAGGACTCATCCAGGTCCATTTCCTGTGAGGCGGCTTCTGGAAGAAAGAGTTCATCATGAAGAGTTCCTCTCTCTCCAGAAAGTCGGCCAGCCTCTGACCCCTAGGGTTCCGTTGCCCATACCCAAATTGCCCCACTCTCAACTCATCCCCGCTTCTCTTGCCCAACTTTGCGTTGAAGTCCCCCATAACAACAGTAAAGTAGGTTTTAGAAGTATGTATGGCCCTACTTACGTCCTCATACATAGCTTCTACTTCATCATCGGAGTGTGACGAGGTCGGTGCGTATACCTGAATGACCTTCAGCGAATATCTTTTGGATATTCTGAGTATTAGGTATACCACCCTGCTCGACACACTGTCGATGGTTATTATGTTGTTTACGAGGGACTTGTGAACGAGAAACCCGACACCACCTTGGGACTGTTGGTCGCCCTCCCGGTGGTAGAGCAAGTTACCAGACTTCAGGGTTGTCGTGTCCTCCCCCTCTCTACGGACTTCGCATAACCCTACAATGTCCCAGTGTAACCTGCTCAGTTCCTCTTCCAGCTCGCAGATCTTTTCGTCAGTCCTCATAGTGCGTATGTTGTGTGTTACCAGGGCCAGTCGTCGTCGGGGCGGGTAGCCGGATCTTTGCCGGAGATTCTTAGCACCCCTGACCCCGCTAATGCCCTGACCGCTACCATAGCCAGAGCACCGGGGGTCGCCGGAACCTCGGGGCCGTGGTTCTATTGTGCTCATCATGATGGGGGGTGAATGCCATAATCGCCACGCTTGGCAGGCGGGTTGGCGATCGCAGTCGAGTACACCGAATTTGAGGGACGCTGCTGCCCGTCCACCGGTGGTCTTGGACGTAGTTTAAGGACATACCCGGGTCCATTAGAAGCTTACTTTTGTGAAATAAAGAAATGATGTGTTATGTGTTGTTTTAACTTGTTTTGAAAAGATTTGTCCTTCTGAGTTTGTAGCCGGTCCCATATAGGGCTAAATCTTCTCAGGTCAGATATGTAGGGTTGAAGCCGGCCTAGTTTGACTTGAATAAAGATTTAAACGGTTTCTTTTTACTTTCATATCGCTCCCTTGAGTTAAAAATAGCAATTAGTTCTTTTAAACATTTAGTACTGAAGTATAGTAGGCATTAGTATGGTTAACGAGTCCTAATGTTTATTTCATGCACTGGTAGCAATGGTAGCATACTGGTTTAGCTGTGAAGTAATACATTATCGTACTACCCCCACGCGCCCACCGCCTTTGAGACCATCGGTATTCGATATATACAAAGATTTTTATCTAATATTATTATGACTGATACATTTACTCAAAAAGATTAACATAAATAAATAAATCACACGCCACATTTAATCATCATCATATCTTAAAGAAAAATCCTCCTCATCGCTTGGGTAGCATTGATCATTCTCCGCTCTCGCCTTATGTGGCTCAGCAGAAATCAATAGCTGCATAGTTTCTGACAGAAATAATTTAACTCGAGGTTTCGTTATCTTTCTCGTACTGCTGATAAGCGGATTGGAGGTCAGAAGCAACCTATGGTAAATGTCCAGATTGCAGTATTCTCTAGAAAACTTTCGGGCATAGCTTAAACGATATGACCGAAAGTGTTTCTTTCGGGCTTCTGCAGCTTCCTCCGAATGTTGTCTAAAGGGAACTATTAAGTTTTCAATAATATATAATTCTGCCATGGATCAGTATTTTGTGCATTGTCGGTGTCATCAGATGCCACTCATACAAATTTATATAAAGCTTTGCCGTTTCCAGAGCGTATGAGCGGAGCGGCGGAGCTTCCTTCCAACCAATATTCATTAGATATCAGAAACATTTTCACAATGCGACGTGATCTAATCCATCTCTTTTTAAATTCTGATTTAAAATGTGAAAATTTACGCTTCTTGTTCTTTTTTTCTTCATCTCCGTCACCTGAGCGCATAAGGAGATAATTTTCCAAAAAGTCCAATTTTTCAGTTATTGACTGAAAATTTTGTTCATTTAACTTATTAGACAGGTATTTTCGAGTCACAACTTTTAAACCAGAGGCATTTGATGAACCTAGAATAACAGAAAAGACATTTTACCGCTAATGAAAATGTAAAAACGTAATAATTTGCTATTTCCGAATTTTTTTTTAAGAAACTCGATATTTTACAAAGCGCCCAAAAGTGCCCCCCAATTTTTTTATAAAATGTAAAGATATAGTTGATTTATAGAATGACATAAAAAATATCACTGGGACGGGCCCGGAAGCATAGTATTTTCACAATTGAATATGAAAACATAACAAAATTTTCATCAAGAAAAGGGCCATGTTTAGTGGGTTATATATATATCGTAAAATAAATATTTTAAATTGAAAATAATTAAAACTTATCTGAATTTTCGATATCCATCACTTTCACTGACAAATAAACTCCACAAAAATAAATATTGGCTTAGAAATGTGTGCTTCGGATAACAGTGCTAAGAACCGCGTGTGCAACGTATGTGATGACTGAATTTTGAGAACCTGGTAGATTACCTACGTAACTGATAAGGGTGGGGTGGGATTGCCACCCTCGACACCACCGTACACGACGCTCTTCACGAGGCAGCAGATACAAGTGTGTGGCGCCGAGTGGTCCACACAAAACTATTTCGACGAGATGGTCACGACCCTCAGCATTGAGGAAACCGACGCGAGGAGGGGGAGGGGGGTGGGATTATTTCCGTGATAGTGTGGTGTTTTTCGAGAACTAATTAGTTTTGCGATAAGCGGCGGCCTAAATCGCGATTTCCGACCTATGTGCGATTGTGCGCTGTTCAAAATCCCATACTAAATGAGACTTATCGTAAACGCGTACGTCCATCACGCTATCGAATGAAATTCACACTAGGGGTTCTGTCTGGTACTAGTTTTCGTTGTTAAACATTGTAAAACAAATAAAATTGCGAGTAAAAGTTTTGTAAGTAAAAGTACAAATAGTCTAATTTCTTTGTGTTTTTCTAGAAAAGAGAACTAGTACCTACTAGACTTGTGTCTGGTACTAGTTTTAAAAATTTGGTAAATTAGCAAAATACACTACAACATTAACTAACTGGATTGTATAGAAATTAATTAGTTTATTAGAAAACATTTATTATAATCCCCCAAATGAGGGCGCCACTGGACGGTCGGCGCTCTCTTAAAAGGCTTTACGATCACATTTTGAAGGTTTTTTTTTTGTTGCATCAGCATTATATTTATAAATAGACTAAACTTAAAAAGCCTGTTTACTCTAAATACATTAACTAAACACTCTATAAAAAATTACCTTCCTCCACCAAAACACCTTGAAGGCAAATCTTGCCCGGCGGCCGGCAATTTACGCGTCGCTAATTAAAACAAATGCTATTCTGTAATTTCGTCACACCGGCCCGCTAATGACATAGTCATAGAGTAGGCCAGCTAATAAATGAGTAAAAATATGGTCTAATATGTATACATATTCATATTACACGCAAGAAAACAATAGTTACATCTTTTATTACCAACAATGAGTGAGGATGCTGGAACCCAGTTTTAGCATTTGTTCTTAATTTTGGATTACAAAAAAAAACACTATACTTTATAAAACAAAGTCCCCCGCCGCGTGTGTCTGTGTTTGTGTGTATGTATGTTCGCGATAAACTCAAAAACTACTCAACGAATTTTCATGCGGTTTCCACTTATCAATAGAGTGATTTTTGAGGAGTCAAGGTGTATAATTTGTTGAGGTTTTGTGTAACCCGTGCGAAGCCGGGGCGGGTTGCTAGTTAGAATCTAAAGCTGAGAAGGACCCGGTGTTGTGGTAACAATTAGAGGGAAAACATTTTAATTAGAGATGCAACGGATAGTTGTTTGGCCGGATACCGGATACCGGATATTCGGCCGGCGAAATTATACCTACATTTCGGTTTCTCAGGTGCGTATTGTGCAGGCTTTGATCTGTTTCGTTGTGAAAGTTCGCGTGGACTCATTTCTAGGTTCTAAAATGAGTGCGCGTGCAATAGTGGAATGTTTAAAATGTTTTAAAATAATAAACGAGTACGATTATGACCGTCACCGTTTCTTAAATCCAATTTGTTGACTCCAAAATCAAGCAAAACTACTATCCGGTATCCGGCCGGATAGTAGGTCACTATCCGGTATCCGGCCGGATAGTAAAAAGAGGGCCGGATAGGCCGGATACCGGATAGTGACCGGATATCCGGTGCATCTCTAATTTTAATACAGAAATATATGCGAGTTTTCCACTGAGATAAGTAGGTTGGTATTAGTCTCTATTACTGCTTGAAATTCTTTTATCTACATCATACCTACTAGTGATTCTGTTGCCTTACCTATCATATAGTAGGGTTAGTTGTAAAGGTTATTTACTTTTATCCTGCAGGTGGATCATTCATATCGGGTGTAACAGAATGAGGGACTTTTATGCAAACGGGGAATCGTTTAGGAAACGTACTTACTTTATTTTTCACTTTTTAATCACGTTAAGATTTCTATTTCTGAGATACAGTTTGTTAAACATTAGTGCAATAAATCTGTTGGTATGTTTCAACCCCAGTAAGTAGATCCCATGAATGACATGAATTGTTTCAATTTAAAATGTAAATAATTTTGTATGGTTATCACTTATATAAAAATATTTCATTTTAATGATTTTGTTTTACTTTTGAATCCAGCTTTACGATTATAATAGCTCTAAATAACACTAAATCACTAAGATAACAATCCCTTCAGTCCAGTCTCTAGAAATGTTCCACCCTCTATACTTACCTATTGATCTTCTAATTTTACAATTCTTTTACCTTTACTTATGTATGGCAAATGGAGGAATAATTGCTCGCAGGATTTTAAAGTGCTACCAGTATTCTAGATCTGAATAGGTACTTTAAACTTTATTTTTAGAGAGATTCACAGTTTAACCTCTGACCGAACCTTACCTACTGTAATCCTTAGTTCATATGTTCGAGCTTGTGTAATTATTTCTGTCCCGTAACTGGAGTAGGGGCAGCAAACCAGGTTAATTAAAAAAAATCTTGAACCAGATATTTACTGTCTATAAATGCATTATATTGCATCTGAATTAGAAGCCAATTTACAGTTCACAAATAAATTAGGAAAATTCACCGTCTCGGGCAAGACACGAACTCGCGACACTGGATAACTAGCCCATGCGTTGCCAGTTAAGCTAATACCGAGACTACACCCGAGGACACACACAGCGAATATTTCCACCATATGCGCTTAGGGAGGCGCCCCTAGCGACATCTACCGTAAGGATGTTATACTGATATTAACTGATTCCATCTGATAGTAACTGGCCACCTGTTAGTAACTAGCCACCTGTTAGTAACTACCACTCTAAACTAAAAATAAATTATATTCACCTATAATCAGAATTCATTTTAGTATTAGATGGTTAGTTATTGAAGGCTGACCAGTTATTGAAACCTTATACTAAAATGAATTTTAGTTTAAGGTGGCCAGTTATTGGCCGGTGGCCAGTTACTGGCGAATTTCCTAATTCTTCATTTATTTAAGTTCAATATCTAGGTTAAATAATCGCTTTCCATCCAAATTGAAGCTTTTTGCATAGTATAATCTAATTACTTTCTATATTCTGGACAAACTCTGCCCTAATTCCTTACAAATTTGTTTATATTTATTTGCCAATTTCTTTTAATCTTTCAGAGGCACTTACTAATTGTAATTCATCCCCTATCGAAGATCGTTCGAAGGATCCATAATTGGTTTTTTGTTTCTTTGTTTTTATACTTTGGCCTTAATTCTTATCTTGTGAAGTAATTGAATTGAAAATATTGGATAAGAAAAGCAATTTCATTATAAATTAGGTTTTGAGGAGGTCTGGATATTGTTTGTCTTTATGCTTATTTATAAATTGCCAATTTGCTTAAATTTAGCGTCTTTAGAAGAAAATATCTTGGCATTTTAATTTTAACCTTTATACTTTTAACCTTGTTTATAAGAGTTATGTATGATCACCAATCAAAATAAATAGGGGAGAGGGGCCTAAAGTGAGTACCCCGCCTAAAAAAACGGGTAGGTGCTGTTTTATTAAATACATTAAGAACGGGTCACTCACGTATTTTAAGTCGAAAAACGCACACGCGGATTTCTGCGGCCCGCAGTCTGCGCCGGTCCATAGCCGAAAACGCAAGCTCCTGATGACACTGCTCGGTACGGAGTGAAACACGTCGAGCGTTTTTCGAGCGTGTGTCTCACGGAAGTTCTGTTATTAGGTGATGTTATATTGTGAATATGTATTTTCATACTCTAATTACGTGATCGTGTATTGTATCTGACGTGTAAACTAATTGTATATTCTTTTGTTTCAGGTAATTAAGTACACTTAAGGAAATAGAAACAGTGGAATGGAACTTGGTATGACCTTAATATCTAAACTTAATAACTATAAGTAATCTACATATAGGTATCTTCCTGTATACATCAGTGACATTAGAATATATGACTTTCAACGTCTGTTATCAGAAAATACCTACCCCTTGCCAGTAAAATAAATTAGTACCACTGAAAATACGTAACATGAAATGAAAATTAAATGAAATGAAAATTTTTATTTCAGGCAACTAGTGGCCCATACATAAATACCTTAAAACTAGCATACATATTATTAAAATATATTTATAACTAAACACTACAAATCCCGTTATGGTTGCGATGCATTACGCAACCCCGCAATGTCAGGGAGCCGGCCGCGGAACCGCCGAAACTTGACACCCTTCGGCCAAGACTCCTCCATGGCGAGGGCCAAATAGAAACTTGTCAGAAAATCGTCACTGCTAGTCTTCATAATTTACTAAGTCTCTGAAACAACTTAGTTTACGAAAACACGCCAGCAACAAACATTTTCACTTTTTTCACAAACGTTTTAATAAGGCCCAGAATATGCACGAGTGCAATTCTGACAGTGATGCAAAAAGTGCGGTCGGCCAAATTGTTTAATTCAATCTGCTGTGTGCAAATTTAGCTCGTATTTTGGCCAAAACCTCGTCCAGAATTTCGTGGGTTGGCGAAAAACAAAACCCGTATGTTACAACTTCACCGTTCTGGGTGGTAAGGATGTTGACAGTGTTTTAGGTAAAATATTATTTTACACCATGCACGAAATAAAGCACTAGAAAATTACTGAAGGAACGTAGTATGCAGTGATTTTTTTGAGACAAATTTTATTTAATAAATAAGAAAATTTGTGGCGAGAATTTCTAGTACAAAGAAATTAGAGCGAATAGAAGTTTTACATAAAAAACTTCCACCACTCGCTTATAAGGCGTATTTAGTTTTGATGTCTATAAATAATCTTAACATACTAAAAAATACTGAAAGCCTAATAAAAAGCAGCTTAATTGGTTTTATAAAAGTGTAAGTATTAAAAGCCGGTTGCGTTTTAATTATTAATCTCAATATACAACTAAAATCTGTTTTGAAATTACTCCATAATGGCTGTTTAATAATTAAATCTCATAATTCAAATATCTTCAACAATGCCATGCCTCGAGGGCTTTTTAAAAACCTGTATTAAGTCTGTTTTTTCGCCGTATTTATTCACGGATTTTAATGACGGTGCTTCGCAAGGTAAGCATAATAAACGTTGATGTACACAAATCCTTTTAAATTTACCTTCATGCTTGAGCAAGTCTAAATTTTGTTCACTATAACCAAAAGTAATGCTTTTAAATGTCGTTTACTAACAATGTAATGTAATTTGTTTCACTTAACAAAAATAATGTTATTTTCTTTATATTTTCTATATTGCAACTGTCACACATGACATAGGTACAAATGCATAGTACAGGTACATGTCTAGCCACTGGAACTTCCATACTTAATTGTGTGAGCTACAATTATTTTTATCTTGTATATAGATTTCCAAAAAATCTAAGGAATTAGGCTTTCTGTCTGAGCTGTTTTCGCTAGGTAGGTACTTAATAGTATGTCTTAAAGAGATCGCCTTTTAGCGGTTCGAACGCCATCGCCAGTCATCTTTTGCTGAGTAGCTTTTGGTTATTCTTAATATTGTTTGTTTTGAAAACCATTCTCGTTTAAAGCCCTAAATTAGAATTGTATATTGACACCAAATGGCTATAAGTATAACTATGCAGTCATCATCATCATCATCATATCAGCCAGAGGACGTCCACTACTGGACATAGGCCTCCCCCAAAGAGTGCCACAATGACCGGTCTTGCGCCACCCGCATCCAGCGGACTCCCGCGACCTTAACCAGGTCGTCAGTCCACCTTGTGGGGGGTCTACCCACGCTGCGCCTTCCGGTACGTGGTCACCACTCGAGAAGCTTTCCGCCCCAACGGCCCTCGGTTCTACGGGCAATGTAGAAAATCGTACTTACCTAGTTTTACCACGCCACCGTCATGTTCGTGATGCCGGGTGACGGTAAATTCGTGAATAATTGACGCTCTTTTCAGCGCCACTGGCGAGTTTTTGAAAGGTTTTTGTTTTTAGGGACCCGCAGTGTAAAAGCCGGACAAGAAACCCTTAGAAAATTTTTCTCCCATATTTATAAAAAAAATCTCCTATTTTTAAATCCCTAATATTTTTTGCCATAATTTATAATTTTCCTAACATCGTATTGATTTTTTTTACCACACTAACTTGTAAAGGCTCTCTTTATAGTCTTTATTATTCAATAGTGACGAGAAAGTGGCATTTTATCCACAAGAGTATCAATATAACTTGATGCTAATTTTGAGTTGGTATAGGTACCTACCTCATGTTTGCTGGTGGAATTGCCTTTTAAGTGAAGGTTTTAATGTTAAATATTAATTAGCGTTCATAAGGATTTGATTAATAGTTAGATTTTCCTCGGATTGGTATGGTGAAAAATTTTGTGTTTCACTCGGTAGCGAAGAACTATGCCCCCTTGTAAAACAAATATAGTACGACATAAAATAGTAGAAAGAAAATGAAATGGATCCAAAAAAATCCATACCAAATTGTTGCTATGTTTAAGCATTTTACGTCAAAAATATGACAGTTACGTTGGAAGTGGCGCCCTCAATACTTTTCTTGTCGGACTGTATGTATATCCTAATATTATTTGCTGTAAGTAATTATTTCCTAACAGTAACCTATTATATATATGTCACTATAGTTCTCCGCGCAAAACCTTCTTCGAGTAATTTACAATCACCCTTGACAGTTTTTTCGACATTTCCGCGCGAGGCATATCGATAGATTGCCCGTACACATTCCCTAGGGAGGTGCGTTTTGTCGATAAATTTGTAGGTATTTTATCTTCGTCTTGTTTGTACTTGTCACGGGAATGGATTGACAGCAAGTAATTCCGAGTGTGCGTAGGTTGATGGGCTCTGGTATGTAATTACCGTTTTAGATGTGTTTATGTATCGTCCTCGTCAAGGCTTATAAAAAGTAGGTACTTACATTAACTTATTGAATATCGATGTCATTTCATGTCACGACATTGGAATGTTGAATTTGGTTTGTTGTTTATAAAATTAAAATAAATAAATTAAACATGTGTTAATTAAACAGAAACCGATTCAATGATTTTCTACGTATCATATATAATTCCACTTTATTTCTTAGAGAGTTAGACCAAGATAAGTATGCAAGGATTTTGACAGCGCAAATGCAGTGCAAGTCTTATTTTAAACGTCTAACTTCTATGAAACTATGACGTATAAATAACACTTGAACTGCGTATGCTATCAAAATCGTTGCAGATTTTTCTTGGTTTGACTTTAAAAGCTTTGGTAAGTTTGGACTTGTTTTACTTTTACTTTCGTATTTGTCATGATAGTTCAGTCAACCTCAGTACTTTTTGTACTGAACTGAAACACCATGTAACATGTTCGTCTTTCCGTGAAAATACGATGCTTATTGATTATTCACTACATCTGTACTATTAGCTATTGTTACTCTCCTTTGCTTTAAGTACTAAACTAAAATATCGACATTTGACTAGTCGCCTACATCACTAAAGTTTCGCTTTGAGTCCAATTTTTACTGCAAACTGCCTGTTGGGAGTGCGACCGGCACCGATAGGCTCAGAGAGCTAATAGGCCAACTATGCCTTTGCCTTTTAGGCCATTCACACTACATATGACACTTGGATAAGCCGCGGCAACGAATTTTATAAATCCTTTTTTTTTTTATCCTGCCGCGCGCGGACGCGTACTCAACAGCAATAGTTGCTATAAGCGGGCGAGGTGTTCAATATGATCTTGACGCGACTAACGGCGCGATTCGGGAAATGAATTAGAGATTAACTAGATATGATATAGTAAAGATAATATCTTTACTATATCATATCTAGTGAATCTCTAATTCATTTCCCAAATCGCGGCGCCAGCCGCCATAAGGTACCTTTTGTCGTGGAACGTCACATATTATCTTTACTATCGTATCTAGTTAATCTCTAATTCATTTCCCGAATCGAGCCATTAATTGTTAAGGGAATAAGAGCGCGTCAAGGTCCCGCGAACACAGGGCTCTCAGAAGGGTCCTCACGGTCCAGCGCGGCCTCCTCCAGATCCGCCCAGGCAAGGCCAACTGATGCAGCCGCCTTTTTCAGTGTTCGCCTCCAGTGGTACATTAGCGACCTTGCCCCCCTTTTCCGGGAATTTTACCTAGAGTGTACTGTTTTTCTGGCTGAAACGTCGACAAAAATGTAAAATAATGAAACTTAATCGCGTTAGACCCGTTATTGATATTAATTATGTCCACTGGTTAATATCTTGTTATGAAATAAATTAATTTATAAGATGAAAACATATCATTATATTTGTCGTTCATAAATTCTCGTTATTGAAGTTTCACTGTATTCCTGGTAAACATTACTCATGTTCATTTTGCGGTGTAACGACATTTCCAACATTTAAAATAAACCGGTTTCAATTAACACACAAGCTCTTCAAAACTGTGACATGTTTAAATTTGAATGTATCTTTATTTAAATACGCTTGAGGCTTTTTCAGTATTTCAATGTATTCCAGTTACCTACGTCATAAAATGAATGCTGTGTTTTAAATACTACGTACATAATGTACAGAAGCGCTGGTGGCCTAGCGGTAAGAGCGTGCGACTTTCAATCCGGAGGTCGCGGGTTCAAACCCCGGCTCGTACCAATGAGTATTTTCGGAACTTATGTACGAAATATCAGTTGATATTTACCAGTCGCTTTTCGGTGAAGGAAAACATCGTGAGGAAACCGGGCTAATCCCAATAAAGCCTAGTTTCCCATCTGGGTTGGAAGGTCAGATGGCAGTCGATTCGGTAAAAACTAGTGCCTACGTCAATTCTTAGGATTCGTTGTCAAGGACCCCAGGCTCCCATGAGCCGTGGCAAAATGCCGGGACAACGCGAGGAAGAAGAAGAAGAGTACATACTGTACAGTCAAGTGTAAAAATATGGATGCACTCATCATGCTCAAAAATATGTCCCATAGCTCTTATGTCAGCGAATTAAGAACTGTGGGACATATTTTTGGTAAGTTGTCTGCACCCATATTTTTACACTTGACTGTACTAGCATCCGTCAGTAATGTCATTCGTAGAAGTGTTGAAATATTTCAACTGTATGTTCATCCTCTTAGAGTTAGAATTTCCAAAAATATATACCTCTACAACATTCGAAAAAAGTGTGTATGTATTTCAAGTCTAAGTTCTGTGGTCGTGCGTATATAACATGACTGCTTTATACATTATGTTAGTAAGCTGCAGTGGCTCCCAATCTTTTTTAGTAGTTTAGTTTGCAAGTTTAAAATTTTATCTCGGCGCCATAAACTAGCTAGGCTATTTGACGCCCCTCTTTACCACCAGCACCAGGGCGCCGCTGCGCACAGTTTGGTAAACCCTATAAAAAATAGGACAATTTTATACAAATCGACCCAGTTCCACTGTAAGCCGAGTACAGCGTATGTTAGTTATTATAAATACTTATACATAATATATAATTATATTATTATATTATATCATACATTAGCAGACTCAATACTCAGTTACGGTCTTATTGCATAGATTAGATTAGATTAGATTAGATTTATTTATTTCACAACATATGATTACAGTACAAATTACATTAATGTCAATTTATAAGAATCTATATTGTGATCGTCAGAAATTAATTTAAATAATAGCAAGATAATCCAAATAAATTAATTTCATTAATAATACATAATATGAAAAATTTCACCTGAGAAGGATCGTCAAATAATAACAATAATAAACAAAGACAATGTCAAGAATAGGTATGCAAGACAAGACAAGACAAGACGGGTGTGGCGGGTAATTTAAATAATAGCAAGATAATCCAAATAAATTAATTTCATTAATAATACATAATATGAAAAATTTCACCTGAGAAGGATCGTCAAATAATAACAATAATAAACAAAGACAATGTCAAGAATAGGTAGGTATGCGAATATAAATTATACAGTTATGTCAAAAAATTCACTTATTGAATATAATGGGTTGTCCAGTAAAAAGTTTCTCAATCGACGCTTGAATGTTGTATCGGATGTTTCCGTCCTTATTTCTGCAGGTAATCGCTCATAATAAGTCGGACCGATAACACGCGGGTTTTTTGCTGCAAGCGCCATGCGACGTGGAACTGTTCGTAATCGACCTGTAGTTCTAATGTTTATACCAGATACCTCAACGCGTTTAAACAAAGATAAGTTATTTCTCACGTACATAATGATTTCGAATAAATATAATGAGTAGTGCGTCATTATTTTATGCGTTACAAAAAGGTCTCTGCATGAATGTCTACGCTTCACACCCGCTAGCGTTCGTATTGCCTGTTTTTGCATAATAAACACTCGATTGGCATCCGTAGAGTTCCCCCAAATGAGTACACCATATGTCATAAGTGAGTGGAAGTGAGCATAGTAGACCGATTTTAATGAAACGTACGAAATAAGGGGTTTCAACTTCCGTAACGCAAAGACCGCACTACTCAATCTATTGCATAGCTGGTCAACATGGCACTTCCAGTTAAGATTCGAATCCAACATAAAGCCAAGGAACTTCGTTTCATAGCACATTGGCATAGGGCAGTCTACTACACATGGGGTCGTGTTAGTCATCCGTCCTGAGAATAACATTACGTTAGACTTGCTGACGTTAAGAAGTAACCCATTTGCAGCAAACCACCGCTCCAACTGTCTACATGCCTCGTTGATGTTCTCACCACGTTGCTCGTACGTTTGCGCGCTGATTATGACCGTAGTGTCATCTGCAAATAGTACTGACAGCCCGGTGGTGATGGCAGATGGGAGATCATTGACGTAGGCTAGAAACAGGGTGTTTCCAAGGGCTGATCCCTGGGGAATGCCTAGTTTGATAAGGCCAATGTCAGACTGGAATCGCTTGCCATTTGAGGACAGTTTAACCTGTTGTCTTCGGTCCGACAAAAATGAAGCGATTAAGCGATGCGCCTCACCCGTCACGCCATAACACTTCAGCTTATCCATACGGCCGTACTTTCAAAACATATCTCAATAGGATTTACAATTTACAACTGAGATTGATTAAAACGATTGTGAATAAAAAAACGAAACAAGAATGTAACGGAAACCATCATATACTTTTTAAACAATGCAATATATTACCTGTTCATGCCAAGTTTAAGTACTTATTAGCTGTAGATCAGTACAGATGTCCTGTATTTAAGTTGACTAAAACTTACAATCGCAATCTTAGATTAAAATCTCGTAAAAAGTACCTAGAACCGATGTCGAGTAATTACTACGGGCAAAGGACGAGAAAGTACCTTATACCTCGCATTTTCAATAAATTAACATCTGAAGATGAGTGTAAAAGTGTAAATACGTTTAAAAGTAAAGTTAAAATATGGTTAATGAATTCCTTTCTCAAAGAAAATAGGTTAAGCTAAAATACAAAGTGTATAAAAAAAAACATTGCGAATACCCAAATTAGACCTTAATACATAGATATAAGTTATAGTTTCATAAGTAAAGAGTGCTGTATTTCGCCAACAAACTGTCAAGCAGTTTGGCGAAACCATATCATTGTAATTGTGTATATACTTTTGTTAAAATAAATTATAAAAAAAAAAATAGACACAAACTTAACAACACTTAAACTTAGAAGTGATGTTAAGTTAGTGTTTAAGATTTAAACTTATTTAGTAACAAACTTTGTAATAAACAGACAAATAAATGCCCCTGCCAAGATTTGAACCCGGGCGCTCTGCTTCGTTGGCAGGGTCACCGACTATGCTAAGACGATGAGGAGGTATGGATTGAAACCATTAATTCAAAATTTTTATCTGTTTATTGTCGTCTGATTTAAGAGGTAGATGTAGATAAGTAGGTATGGTTTATTTATTAGCGCCATTTTGATCATAACTACTAAGAGCATAAAAACATTCATTACTATACGGACTTTGTTTCAGTCTGTATATCGTATCTCTATCAGAAAACATGACTTGATCATTCTCGTCAAAAACAAGACCGTAAGCGTCATCTATTTTGGCCACCCTTTTAACTCCATAAGCAGGTTTATCTTCAATATATATACCGTCGTTTCCACAAAAATATATGTCGCCGAAACCATCTTCAACTATTTGTCGAACCACAAAATTATCAGCAAGAAATATGGAAGTATATGATGGATGCTCGATTTTGTATAAAGCGGTTTTGTTAGCTATATAGATATCGTTTTGTCTGGAGATGTAGAAAATGTCAACTTCGAAATGGTAAGCTTCCGCTACTTTCACAAATGCTGAATCCACGTAAACGTATAGCTTCTGTTCTGGATAACGGATGTAGTAGAAGTTCTTCCTGATGAATAATGACCATATAGATTTTCCTTCTTCACCGAAAAATTCTGCTGCTCTTGATACAAAGTTGTATTTGTAAATACCGTCATGGCCACCTAGATAAACATCGTCATTTCCTTGATCGTAACCAATAGCAAATCCTCCTGGAATCCCGTGGACATCTGTGCATCTTCCAGAGTCGACAGAGCAGGAAGTAATGGTAAAATCTGTGATGTTAGTTCCATTCAGAACGGTGTTACTAAAAAACAGCATCCCAGAGAACTTGTGGAGGAAAAGATTGGAAGGCTTATAGAAGTTCCTGACGAATGGGACCTTGTCGAAGTAGACGCCCCGGAATATGACGCCATCGCATTTGATGAACTCCGCGCTCGCGACGCCCGAGATACTCAGCAGCAATAAGAAATGCATTTTGTATTTCTAGTTTCTCAGCGTCTGAAATAGTTATTGGATTAAAACACAGACGATGTCATATATTATTAATACTTTCAGCGGAGAGATTTTCGTTTGGATTTTATGAACTCCAAGCTTATTTGAATATTGTATGCTTATATAAATTTCTGCTATGGGCAAGAATGGTTTTGAACTGGAGACTGCTTGAATAGGAAATTGTTTGGTAAAATGCTTATGAAGGATATAACATTTACATAGAAAATGGTTCCTAAACATGAGAAATGTTAACTCTGTGCATATTATCGTGGAACGAAATTTTCAAAACTAGATCAACATGCTTGGATTCCTGGGCTAAAAAAATTACCAACTGAAAATATTTTAATAAAAGTGCCCAAATAACCAAAATATGGATTTTTGAAAGCCGTTTTGAAAACAAAATAAAAAATATTCACGGAACATTCATGAGTTCATAACAAATAGGTATGTTCTTACTGTAACCGTACCACTGTAAAGAAATAATGTACATATTTCAGAGCTATTAAAATTCGTCTTCTATTCGAATTTTGAACTGGTTATAACCCTTACAAAGGCGTTTTTCGTTCCTCTACTACAACTCGCTGAAGGATAATTCTTTAGCGCATGTTTAAGTGGTCGGAAAACGTCTATGCACTTTGCAGTAATGGAGAAACAGAATACATGCAACCTCAAAGCAACTCTATTTTCTTAGCAATAAGAATGGTTTTACAATGATGAAGATACTATGATGTATAAATTCTTAATAGTAATTCCAGGAAAAAGCAGGGCTGACTTTCGAAGCTTGAAATATTAAATTTTGCTAGATTCTGTGTTTGAATTTAAGCACTTTACTTAATTAAAATTAAGCAGGTGCGTTTTTTTAAATACAAGAAATAAATAGCTAATTATGATGAGAAAAAAATGCTGTCTCATTCAATAACGGTATTCAATTTCCGATTTGTTTAAAAAAATATTTCTTTATTAAACATACATACATATACAACTCTACGAGTATTAGGAAAATTTGCTGCAACGAAAATATGCCTTTGAGAAAACGGTCTAACACAGCCAGTATCAAAGTGGGCTGCAAGTGCAAACCCTCGCTCCGCGAGAATATTTGTAATAATAAGAAAAAAAACTAGCTTTCTATAGGTATATCTGGTCCACAGTGAGGTAAGAAAAATGTTAATTTGGAGCTCCGTCAAATATTTCGCATTCACCAAAAAAGTTTGAGAATCGCTGGTCTAACAAATCTTATTAAATTGTCAAGTGAAGTGTTCCAATACAAATAGTAGGTAGTAAGGTGCAGAGCAGTAGTCAGTGAACACTGATCAAATTCTTACCTGATGAGGCCAAAGAATCCAAAGATTAAAATTATTAGTTCCAAACTTCCAAATAAACAGTATCCCTAGTGTAAATTTCGTACGTACGCGTTTGCGTTAAGTGTCATTTAGTATGCGATATTGAGTTTCCAAAACGTCCCGCTTGGCGCTGTTCAAAAACTTCAAAATCCCATACAAAAATAGACATAACGCGAACGCTTGTCACGTTATCGAATGAAATTTACACTTGGGGTACTGTTGTTTTATTTTATTTTAAAACATTAAATTAAATACTCTTATTCTTATACATGTGTCTTTCTCACGAGTATTTACGTAACACTGATTCATGTAGGTACGACGTTGAGATATTTGTTTATTAAATGCATGATGTTAGGTCACGATTTATTTACAAACAATTTATTGTTTATTATTGGTAAGAATTCATTTGTTTTATAAAACAATTTATAGCATGAAAAGGTGAGAGAAAGATGAACTTTCATCCTCACACCTTAGAGCCTAAATAGTCGCGCACTGTATGGTTTAAAAGGGCCCACAGATTACCAGTCCGCTGGACGATATCGGCCTGTCAGTTAATAGCAAAAGGTGACAGTTCCGAACAACTTACAGGCTGATATCGTCCGGCGAACTGGTAATTTGTGGACACCTTAAGAGGAATTTCCTCCGGCTGTGGAATGAGCTCCCTGTCGAGGTTTTCCCGAGGGTCTATAACTAGTAGTTCGCCCCGAACTGAGAACTCGCGGTTTGCCAAAAATTATATAGAGCGATTGACTTTGTTGCACCTACTTACTCGTATAGTTCGACATAAAATAGTAGAAAATAATTTTCAAGAAAAAAAACCGACTTCTATGGGGGCCGGTGAAAGATTATTGTACATAGATGGTGCACTATGTAGAAAAGGAGGTGAAACCACCCACTTTTCTAGTAGGTAGTATTTCGTTTCTGTAAGGGTCGCACTTCTAACCTAACCCACTTTTTTTCGGCTCTGTGAGGATCGCAGTTCAAACCTAACCTAACCCACTTAACGGCGCGTGCGGTGCGGTGTACGGGGGTTTGAGCGGGAGGGGCTAGTAAGTTTGGCATCATTATACCTACATTTTATGGTAGGTAATCATAGTGGTTTTAGCTTAGGTATCAGTGGTTTTCCAGGTCAAGGTCCGAGTCCGGGTCCGAGTCCGGGTCCGGGTCCAGTTCCGGGTCCAGGACCAGGTCTAGGTCTTGGTCCAGGTCCAAGTCCAGGTCCAAGTCCGGGTCCAGGTCCGGATTCAGGTCCAGATAAGAGCCCGGATCCGGGTCAGGTCTGGCTCCAGGGCCAGCCCCGTCAAAATCGAAATTCGAAATCGCCAAACTTGTAGTCATTGAAGATCATCATCAGCAGTTCCACTACATCAAATGCGACAGTTTTTAATGTAAATTCTTGATTTTCTGATGAAAATACACAAATTTCTATACGCATGCCTTTAAGATTTGAGGAGTTCCCTCGATTCCTCATGGATACCATCATCAGACCTCGAGCTTGACAAAAATGTGGCTTAAAAATTAACTTGCTTAACAAACATAACTAAGAGGACAAATCGCCAAACGTGAACTATGCGTCGTTGAAGAGTTCCGTTCTGATCATCATCAGCAGTTCCACTTCATCAAATGCGACAGTTTTTAATGAAAATGCTTGATTTTCTGATGGAAATACAAAAATCAGGGTTTTGACAAAAACGGGACCAATCTGTATGCATATACATACAATCAAAAAAATAATTTTTAAAATCGGTCCAGTAATGACGGAGATATGGATATGGAGTAACAAACATTTAAAAAAATCACAATCGAATCTCCTCCTTTTGAGATTTGGAAGTCGGTTAATAAATGAGGGCGCCACTTTCTACGTCGCTGTCACATTTTTGACGTAAAATGGCAACAATTTATAGTCTGTCAAGCCATTTCCGTCAGTAGAAAAAAGCGGTTATAAAATGTAGAAGCGAAGGGTTATCGTCCCATACACTGTCTCGTAAAAATTTACGAGAATTACGTAAAATGTCATATTTTTCCGTAAATTTCCCAGATTTTTCGGGAATTTTACAGGATTATGTAATTTTTTGCATGTAAAATTACATAATTTTTAACAGTGTACAAAATTTGAATATCGCGCCTTTTTCTACTGACAAACTTGTTTGACCGACTATAGTATGGAAATTTTAGAGTTCCATTTTATTTAATTTCTACTATTTTATGTCCCACTATAGGCGGCAATGGATCAAAAATCGCGTGGATATATTACAAGGTATGTGGAGCCCTTAACTGATACTGTATCTGTGGTAAGCCGAAATATTTGCTGTCAAATACCTATATTATGTTTATTTTAATCTTGCTAATTATTTCAAAATGGTCAATTTAAAAACGATATTATAAAAGTGCAAGCCGAGCACTTTCATTTGATACCAAACTCGACCATACTTTCTTGCAAAAAGATGACCAGAATAGCCAGACCCCTCACAAATAGCTTTTTAGCCTTCTAAGCTCTTCTAGCTCAATAACTCCTTGATCGAGCCTGCTCATAATTTAATGACTAAAATATAATGCCCTCAACTACACGTTTACCCAATTTCATTTAAATTTGAACAAATTTACTTAAGTTCTTGAGTATCATACTATCCTCTGATAGTTCAGCTTAAAAACATCGAAATGCCGGGACGTGCCGCTAGTCAGCCGCGTGTCCCAAGTCGAATGTAAGAACTTCGTTCGCTTCGCTCGCTCGTTCGATAATGGGGTTCTTCAAAAAAGGAGTGTACAGGATTTTAAAGGGTCAGCAACGCGCATGTAACACCTCTGGAGTTGCAGGCGTCCATACGCTAGGCTACGGTGACTCCTTACCATCAGACGAGCCGTATGCTTGTTTGCCACTGACGTGATAAAAAAAAAAGATATTACAACTTGTGAACAAATTAATTTATTTTATTAAATGTCTTGATTTATGTTTATTTTTGTGCTTAGGCACAGGTTTTTACGGCCTCCTATTAGGTAGCCTAGTAGGTAGTGACCCTGCCTAAAAAGCATGAGGTCTCAAGTTCAAATCCCGATAAGGGCATATATTTGTGTACTTATCACAAATATTTGTTCCTGATTAATGAATGTTTTCTATGTTTGTATTTAATATAATATATTAATATATATATATATAACTATAAATAATATCCTGCGTATAATTATCCTATAATATAATAGGTTAAATTTTATTTTATAGGGAAATAACCAGCTGTCAATCTTGACACACTATTAATTAATATTAATAAAACACAAGCCAAAACAGTTTCCACTAGTAAATTAAAGCAGATATAATCAATTCTTATTTTCCTACTTGACGATCATAATATAAATTCGTATAGATTAGTGTAAAATAATTTATATTGTAATTTCATATTATGAAATAAATAAATCTAAATCTAAATCTAAATCTATGCTCAAAGGGAATTACTCGTACTTAATGAAATACAAAAAAAAAAAACAATAAGTATTATCCAAAGCAATCAAATAAACCGAAAGTTACTGAACTATTATTTTAACTGACACTTGCTAGTTAAATCGAGAAAAAAAAATACATGTAAGTTTGTTAAGTACCTACTTACATCCTTGTTTTTACTGAGGGAGGATTTATATTTATTCTAATTAGTACCTAAGGCAAAATATTTTAACTGTAAGGCATATATTTGACGTCAACTAACTTGCATTTTGTATCAATTCATGGTATATAATATTAAAGTGGATTAATTTTATTTAAAAATAACACAAACCACAATATTGAACAACATACCTAATCGGATTCGTTCCATAGTTGATATAAAACTAATTTAAGTTCAGTTGTTTTGGTGGTTAGCAAACATGACCAACGAATTGATCAGTTTTGTGGTCGGACACAGATCGCAATCTACTAGATGAAGCAAGTGATCATCACACACGGCATTACCATACAGTCAGCGACGGATATTATACACAGGGTGGCTAAAACATAAGTGCATTCCCGTTGCCAGTGAGGTTTTGGGATTAATACTGAACAACTTTTACTATGCGAAATCGCGTAAATAAAATGTACCCTCCCATAGAAAATCGACCAGCCAAAATGTATGAAACAGCCAAATTTTTTTTCGCGATTTCGAGGTTTGTCCCATAGTAAAAGTGGCTCAGTATAATCCCTAAACCTCCCTGTAAAGCTAAGTCTATCAGAGGTAGTCTGTGCTAGGGGCGCTTTAATTACAGAGACCACTGGTATGCGGTCGTAGGAGTCAACTATACAGGGTGAATCGGTTACATGTATCAACATTAGAGACAATAGACTAGATGACAAGTTTTTTAATGGAGTCTATCCGGTTTGTTTCCAATCAAACAGGATCGATGGATACCATAAATAACTTGTCATCTAGCTAGCATATTACTAATTACAAAAGGTGACTACTTTGAAAAAAACTCGTATCTCGTTCTGTCAATAAAAATAAAACGCATGCATACAGAGTTACTGCGTTTTAACAAAGTAGTGACGATATATAGGTACCTACATGATTCAAGGCATTCACGAATAGTCAACCTACAGGCCAAACACAGAATCATAGTTTGTACTATAAAGTGCAACACAATATAATACAATACAATACTCTTTATTGAAAAAATCTACTGTTGACGATATTAACTAACAATTATGATTAAACATCTCACGAAAGCAATAAATTAGCATATCTATGCGATTCCAATATCACACTCTCGATTATTTGAAAACTTGCATTTACGATTAAATATGCTAATTCTAACCTAACAGCTACGTGTGCAAAAATGGTACAAGGGACCAGCTGAGGCGAGAGCGGAATTATTTTCAGGGGAAAATACGCTTGGGCTTGTTTAAAAACGTCAATCTGATATCAATATCAATTTGCCTTGATAGGAAAGTCGCTCAGATAGTACCATCGCCCACACTGTTAACTGTCCATCGGTAAACCTTATTACAAAAGGCATAAGTGTTGGAAGCTAACTCAAATTTAATAATTAGGTATGTTTTTTTTTTCTCATCTGCCGATGCATCCCGCTTGTACTAATATATTAGTGCCAGCGTTTCTCTCGCATTAGTAGGTACTTGTCAAGAAAGAAAGAAAGAAATTCAAATATCTTTATTACCACAATAACATAAACTTAAAACTAACTAAAATAATGACACAAAATTAAGAGATGGTCCTCACTCAGGTGTTGGTATATTTTCAGTACAGGCCCAGTAGATGGACTAGGTGGCGCTCAGTAAATGGACTATGTGGATGCAATGTACAAAAGTAAGGGAAAACCAGATATAAGTGATTAGCCTAAAATACAATTCAATTCAATTTATTTATTTAAAAGACAACAATGGCCCATAATGGTTAGTAACAATTAAGATTAAAAACTAAGTGTTAGTGGAACAAAGGCAGAAAGCGACAAACAAACACAGACAGCAATAACAATAATAATCACCTAGTAGCGGTTAAGACACACTCAAAATGCCGCGTATAGGTGAGTCGATCGTATCGGCCCGCTATAGTAGCCAGGATGGGGTTGGAGCTGAAAATACATCTTCTGGATATTTTCACTGTTCACTGAGAAAATCAATCAGATACATTACTCCAAGTTAATTGAAATTCCCTACAAATTGATCCTTTTTTATTATTTATAATTACAATTATGTAGTGGAAGCATATTTTATTTTTCTCAATATTGTTAAATTTTGTTAAAGTGTCCTATTTTAAGCATATCAAACAAGGTACTGAAACACATTAAACGGCATTCATATATTTTTATATGTTTAACTCGTAGACCAACTGCATCTACATCATAAATTCCTAACCCGCATTTGAATTTCGAATGCACAAATTTCGCTCATCAGCAAATCCGCTCCATCTCGTAGTCCGTACCACAGCTTAATTGCTTTGAAAGGTAGTTAGTAACATTAGCATTTCATACAGAATGCTAAATTAGAGGAAGCGGCGATAAAGAGGACATTATGCGATTCACACCCTGTATGTTGACAGTTGCAATTACTAATTAGTGTTATTATCTGAATGATGCCAGAAACTGAATATTTTTCGATACATAATGAAACGTTACAAGCAAAAGATACATATTTTCATATTTCATATTTATATTTTCGCACGTGTATTATACAACTTTTGTACGCACGTATTAAAATTTAAATTTTCGACATTGGCAATTAGGCACGTATTGTGCTAATTACCGCACTAGGGTAATTGTAAGATGCCTATTCTTTGGTCTAAGAATGAGCCAGCCCTAGGGTCAGTTAGAATACCCCTAGGGGTAGTTAAAATACTCTACTACCTAATAGAGGTATACAGTGTGGAAAGATAAGTCGGGCCCTGGAGGGAAACTACCTTAAATCCTTAAGCTGGCTCATTTTACTTAAAGGAGACATTCCTTTATGTTTAAAAAGAAACAGAACTGCATTCAAAGATTTTCTAAAACTCGCTTGCCTCGCCCGGGACACGAACCGACTAAAAATTCAAAAAAATAAACACTCGCAATTTTATTCTACTAGTCGATACAGTTAATGTTAATGATAACATTTCTCCAAGAAACATTAGGTCTTACACTCGTCTGTCGTATAAAATATCCATAAAATGTAATATTTAGTACTCAAGATTTTTTTAGACAAGCCAAATTGAAGAAAAACAGAAAAATCTTTAAATGCAGTTTTGTTTCTTTTTAATAATAAAGGAATGTCTCCTTTAAGTAAAATGAGCCAGCTTAAGGATTTAAGGTAGTTTCCCTCCAGGGCCCGAGTTATCTTTCCACACTGTATATGTTATAGATAAATAATATGAAACCCGCTAATTAAGTAACTCGAATAAACTATAACCCGAGTTAGCCTAATTAAGCTATCATGTGACCGAACTTCAAGATTTACCATCGACTGCGGTTTGGGTAATGGTCGGGCGCTATTTGAGCATGTAACTCGTTAGATTAGATTTGTTAGACATTTGTGTTGTTGTTATTAATTTGTATTGTTAATTTATGTTGTCGTTGGGCGTATTAGATAGAGTGGAGACAGATCGTAATACCGCTCTGGCCGCGTAGCCAACATGCCAATCGCTCGCTCCGTAGCGACCGAAACGCAACTGTCACTGTCGCACTAATATGGAAGAGTAATAGAGAGACACAAAGTGTTTCGTTGTCGTAGCGATAGCGATTGCCACCTTGGCTAGGCCGGCTGGACCGAGCAAAGTGGTGTGTCTTGTGTTGGAGGTCAAGACTCATTTTGGGTCATGGCGCCAGCCAAGTAAGTCAGTGTTGTTGTTATAATAACACTATTAAGGCACTATTTGTTTCACTGATTATAGTTATTTGTTTTACAAGGGGGCAAAATTGTTGTTTAACCTCTTTTGCTAATATTGATACCTGAGCAAGCGAAAGATACCAAAATTGAACCGCGAGCGTAAGGAGTGGTTCGAAATGTGGAATTGGAAAAGTGAAGAAATTGTGGAAAAGTTGGGAGCGTTGCGTGGGTTTCAAGGCACGAGGGTTAAACAAACTGTGCTACCAAGTGAAACACCACATTTTTCATCACACCATCGCGAGGAAAATAGTAATTGTAAAACATTACAAAATAAATCGAAATGAACGTTATTTTAAACATTTATCATTCCTAACTTTGTGGCCATAATTATATCTTTATCGTCCGTGAAAATCAAGCTTTACTCATTATTATTTAAAGAAAAATTTTGTTTTATCGATCTCCTGTGAAATATTGTCTAATGTAGTTATGTTGTTTTTGTAAACATCCCTTCAAGTGTTCTCCTGCATTAAAAAAAAGCTCTAATATGAAATCAATCAAAAACGAAGCGTTCAAACAACAAATTACTTACACACAGATCCGGCCATAGCGTTAACCTAAGGTTCAATTTAACGTATGTAGCGAATAAACCAACGAATAATTATAAATAATAAATAATAATATAATAATAAATACAAGCTTGTAGTATAAACCCGCTACAGCTTTAGACATTTCTTCAACCAGTAAAGTCTCTTTTGACATTGACAGATCATATCCATAATGGGGCCCACTGATTACCAGTCCGCCGGACGATATCGGCCTGTCAGTTGTTCGGAGCTGTCAAATTTTTGTTCTAACTGACAGTCTGTCTGCCTGTTAGTCAGTGGTCGGCTTAACGAATCAAATCAATCAATTTCATGACGGGTGCAGCAAAGATGCTGAGGACGCTTGTTTTCACGTACTACTTATACGTGTGTCCGGCATTATATGCCGTCCGTGGTTACGGGCCTTCCCCTATATTTACCTTTATAAATAGGTATGTGGCCTAATTCCCACAATCTGTGTAAGTTTGTGTTTGATATTTACCGGCTAGGTTTTAACCTGGTGATCATTAGTTATTTTTCCGCCCCGCTATCGCTCATGCCTTGACCCCACTTGAGTTTAAACTAACACATTAAATTAGTAGCTCTAATTAGCCACATGCCCCGTGCTCTCTCTAAAACCTGCATTTTCGAATTAAATTTCTCTTTATTCCTCTTTTTAATGCGGTATTCAAAATGTTTTATTCTCATTTAAAACACGTAATTACATTTACTGTAAGCGGGTCGAGTTAAAACTGCACATGTTTTTATAGTTTTTATATAACGTAATTTAGGTTTTAAGTTTCTAGTACTTATGAAATCTCGGGCATGGCACAAATTCAAATGTTTTAATGGAAACAAAGGAAATGCGTAGTTTTATTTTTTGACTAAAAATGTAGGTGAAAATGAAATATGTTTCTATGTGAGTTTGCTGCAGCGATACGAATTGAAATATTTCAAAAGCAGGATATGTTTTAAATAGAAGAATAATTTTAATACCACAACCTATTTATTGATACTAAACCTTGACTAATATAATATTTTAAAGTAATATTGTCGTTGACATTATGATTCGGTCAAGTTGTGTTCTAATGTATGGGAAAGACAAACAAATTATAGCCAGCATTCAATGAATGTAGTATGATACCTTTGGGTATGGTGCTTTACGCACACATATTTCATGCTAAAAGGGGGTGTAGCGTCAGGGGGAGGGGATGGGACACTAGTGTGCGTAAAGCACCATACCCAAAGGTATCATACTACATTCATCAAATGCTGGCTATAATTTGTTTTTCAATAAACACAATTTGACCGAATCATTATAACTACACCTATTTAAACGACATAATATCATAGAAGATCCACGTTTAAAATAACACTTGGACCGTCTGGGTTATCAAAATCGCTGCTAACTTAGCTTGGTCTTACTCTACTCTGGAAAATCGTTTTAAGTACCTATTAGGTACAGTCAAGTGTAAAAATATGGGTGCACGCATCATACTCAAAAATATGTCCCATAGCTTATGTCAGAGAATTAAGAACTATATATAGGACATTTGAGTAAGTAATAATAATATGCACCCATATTTTTGCACTTGACTGTACTTATGAAAATAAAATTCGTGGTTAAACAAAAGAAGACCGCCAGGTTGAAGTGGGACTGGGCGGGTCACGTCTGCCGCATGCATCCGGATAGGTGGGCTAGTAAAGCCACCAAGTGGATGCCGCAAAATAAGCGCGGACGTGGCAGGCCCAGACGGAGATGGCGGGACGACTAAGGGTCGGTTGCACCAAACCGTCTGTCACCGTTAAAGCCTTCGCTAAATTTTATTGTATGGGATATTTCATAGATCTCTGCTGCGTGATGTTGATCAGTCTGTTAACTGTGGTTGGTGCAACTGGCCCTTAGACGCCTTCATCAGTAACTGGCTGGAAAAAGCACAAACAACGGGAGTTGTGGAAATCTAGGGGAGAGGCCTTTGCCCAGCAGTGGGACACTATAACGGGATATAAAAAAAAACTACATAAAAATGCAGTGTCTAAATTTCCAGTATAATGAAGCTATATTTTCATCGTTGGTGGCAAGCGTATTTCGCTTACTTCTCGAAAATAGTGCATTTTTTGTGCCAAAAAGCCTAAGCCTCTCTGGCCTGTGCGATCTGTATGCAAATTGGCATGGTGATAGTCGGTGGTTAATTCGTAGAAGCGTTGAAAAGACTAGCAACATGGAGTCTGACGAAAAAACTAAGTATTATACAAAGAATGTAATTTGTATCTATTTATTTATTGACCGACCGGTGTGGTCTAGTGGGTAGTGACCCTGCCTGTCAAGCCGATGGTCCTGGGTTCGAATCCCGGTAAGGGCATTTATTTGTGTGATGAACACAGATATTTGTTCCAGAGTCTGGAGAATGGGTGTTTTCTATGTATTTAAGTATTTATAAATATGTTTATATTGTATATGTATATCGTTGTCTAAGTACCCACAAAACAAGCCTTATTGAGCTTACTGTGGGACTTAGTCAATTTGTGTAATAATGTCCTATAAAGTTTATTTATTATTTATTTATTTATATCTATTAAAACTCGCGTAAAACTATAACGATCAAAGACATCACGAGCTAACCTATTTGCTGCCATACAATTCGGTTGTATACGTCATGCGTTGAATGATACAATACAATACAATACAATACAATACAATACAATACAAATATTCTTTATTGCTCACCAATATGAAAAAGAACCTATATTCTCCGTCGCAATACTGTTGGCAGAGCAGTCGTGGTCACGTTGAACGACGAACGATTCCTGGCAGATGCTTCTCTGGCACATGTGTTAAGTGGGGTGTTGGTAAGGGCTTTTATCTGATCCGTCCAACGCATTGGGGAACGTCCTCTTGACCTACAGGCATTGACCCGTCCCTGGACAACAAGTCTCTCCATGGCCTGCTCTCCACGTCGCGTCACATGTCCGAAGTATCTGAGGGAAAAGAACATGACATACAAATTAAGCATAACTTAAACAATGGTAGACAACAGGCGGTCTTATCGCTAAAGAGCGATCTCTTCCAGACAACCTTAGGGTAGTGGAGACACGGCAAAAAAAAACAAGTAATGTGAGCAGATGATGCAGTGAGTGATAGAAGTTGAGAAGAAATAAAAGAAAGGAGAAATAAAAATACCTAATGGTACACATACAAAAATAGCAAAAAGTATAAACTACATATACCCTAAATAATGGAATGATGGTCCCTATGACGGTTCATTTTTATACGGAATAGCTGTCATTTAAAATGTTTGGGTTCGTGTGACACTTAAAATTTTTGACAGATTTATTTTATTATGACTTATGAGTCGTTGATGAATGATGACTGTCAATTAAAGAATTACATTTCAGTACCATTTCGTACCTTGTAACAGTGACAATCAATATGAAAGTCGCTAGGGACCTCATACTATTGTCACTGTGACAAGGTACTAAATGGTACTGAAATTAAATTCCTTGACCTAACAGATTTTCGAAACAGATCAAAACATAATAAGTATTTGTCAAAAATTTCATTTTTGGTACAAGCTTTATCGCTGACTGTACTTTTCTTACGACAGACAACTAATACTCATCGAGACAATTCTAAAAACCCCTAACACAATTAGGTTGCGTTGTTTCATCACAGAGTTCCTATGGCCACCTCTTGTCTACATCATTAGATCAGTTCGACAATACCATATTATTGTATTGTATTGTCATCAGAACTACATACAGCTGCCAATTATCATGACGCTACGATCCTTGGAAGATGGTTAAATTAGTTACCTTAGATTCCATTACAAGTTAGTTACATACAGGTCGACCTAATAAAAGCTTGTTAAAAACAGTTGATGAGTAAGTACCAAGAATCTGATAAATTATAAAATGTGCTATATCAAAAGCAAGCTATGGCTATGCTAAAAGTCGATGTAACTTGAAATTATTAGTTCAATGGCGCAGAAAGCAACGGCGCCTTTATTCTTTACACGAGCAAGTTGGAAATTAGTGTCATCATTACTCAAATTTATTAGGTTCTAAGTTTTGTCTGTCTTCATGAAGTTTAGGATACCTAATGTTAGCAAAAATGTCACCAATTTTTACTCAAGCTAAAACTATGCCAGAGAACGTTTTAGCCGAGAAACAGCAGAAATAATACTTGAATGTAGTTATCTAGATTGCAGTTGCAAGTACATGTGTTTTACGATTTGTACAAATGTTACTTTTTGTGGCTTTTTAATTAGGTTTATTTACATGCCTTTTCAATCTTATTTTTACGTAAATACGCACAATAAAAATATTTTTGCCAAACTGATGTCAGTTTATCTTCCTAATTCCAGATATCAGTTTAAAATAAATACTTAAACGGGATCATACTTAAAGATATTTTATATTTGTGTGTGTACCCGCCTAAAGTAACTTGGCTAAGTCCTTGGTTACTTTAACAAGTTTAGTAATTCATGCTCTTATATAACTTTTTAAATAATTAACATTTCTCCTTGAAATCATCAAAAATGATTGCCATAGCACCCTCCACCCGCCATTGTTTTCTTTATTAAACCTTTAATTCGGACAATTGTTCTTCTTAAAGCTTGCTATTCGCGATGTTGAATTACGCAGTGTATTTTTTGTCCTTTAGATAAGGTGGTGGTACTAGTGCTCGACATGCTAATGCCCAATAGATGATACCCTGCTGTTGACCTGCTGCACCTCTCAATGACTTAAGGTTCAAGATGACATGTACTGGGACCGCGTCGAGCACCAGTACCACCACCTTATGCCTTTATTTAGCCCTTTAAAACACCAGATTATTTTTAAGGTACAAATACTTTTATAAAGCTGAATTAAAACTGTTTTGATATATGTATTAAAATAATCTCTGGATTGATTGAAATACGAACTGTGCCGGTAAATAACGCATACATTAGTTTGCAAACATTTATTTGAATTGAAAAAAAAACTAGTCATAAATTGCTTTACCTGCAATCTGCAATCATCTTGTTTTAATAAAATATGTTATATAACAGAAACAGCGGTAGAACCTATTTAGGTACCTTCCTATACTACATCATATAAAATAATTAATAAACATCACAAACTTTCTCAAAAGCTTTACCAAAATTTTAACCACACCAGATAAAGTTGATTAATTAAAACTTATTGAAATGAAATAATTAGGTGTAGCTAACAAAATGCAACGTGTACCAACTTTAGCTTAGTTATAAACTGCCTTGTTTGTGTGGCTTATATTAGTTACATTGTATAACAGGGTTATACTGTATTATTTAGTTAAAATGTGATACAGGCTACTAAAGAGAACAAATTAATGGTTATTGTTTTAAATTTATTCATTTGATTATTAAACGCGCATACTGCGAGTTTTGAAATATCTACATAATTACCTTCACATAACGGGTAACTCATGCATATTATAATTTACACATAAAGAAAGCGTCACAACTTACGTGAGTGATTCATATAAAAAAAATTATGAATAAAAAAAAATATCTTTAATATTGTAACTGCGATTAGGTTTTTTCCAATCACACTCGTATCATTCTCACAGACGAAGTCGCAGGCAGAAGCTAGTAGTTTATAAATGCCTCTTGGTTTTACATATAATATTCAGCTATTTCATTTAGGCAGCTCCAATTCTCCTGACTGTATCCATTTCTAAAACATCACTAAATAGGTATATCCCTTTTTCCTACAAATCCCCTCGCAACATCCCTTTGCCTAAATCACAAGTTTTCCAAACACCTAAACTATAGATAGGGCAAAGTTACAACAGTTTGTGAGATAGCCAAAGGGCACTAACAACAAATATCAATAAATCTCACGATTGTAATCAGACCCTTAAGGCGCATTCAGATTTTTAAAATATGATACTAAATATTGAATTGATATTGAGTGAATCTTGCTCTCATTTACACAGGGTATAGTGTAGTAAATGAAGCAAGTTGTTGTATGGAGACCCATGCATTAATTTGTCAGTCGATGAAATTTAGCTTGGTTATTGTATAGTATGAGCCGAGACTAACATTATAAATATCCGAAAAAAAAACACTCCTAAGTTAGGTAAAAACACAAATCTGATTATATATTGAACCGAGTAATTCCTCAGTCCAAAATTATTTTACAAAATAAGTTATTTGTATCAGTATGTGATACTAGAAAAAAATCTAAAAGTTTTGTCAAACATGAGAATATTTTTTTATGATACTTAATTTTTTTGACGCTCATTTTCATCGGAAAATTGCTCTGTCATTTTTTTCTTCTTATATGATCTTAGAATATAATTTGGCGCAGTGGGTAAAAAAATCCAAAAAAAATGCGTATCGAAATGTATGCATTAAGGTTTACTCGGCTAATTCCGAATGTCGAAAACTGTCGGATAATTCCGAAATTCAGATGAAAATCACCCTTAATTCCATCATAATAAAAGTCTCTTTTCGGAATTATCCGACAGTTTTCGACATTCGGAATTAGCCGAGTAAACCTTATAGAACTATTAAAAACTGAGAGTGGAAAATTTTTAGATTTTCATTTTGTAGGTATAAAACGGCAATAAAATGGCATTCCAGTGAAAAAATTAGACTGAGCAATTTTCCGGTCCAAGACACGCCAAAAAATTTTATTTTATTAATACTGGTATTTCTGCTGGGATATTTTTTTGATATTTCATATATTGTTGCAATACGTTACATGAATATGTCTGGTGAAGAAACTTTGAACGGAGCATTTTTCCGTAAAAAGATATTAACGATTTAAGACTTTAGGTATTTACTTTAATTCTATGTATGTCTTTCCCATCACGGAACAATGGTGTTCCGGACCTTTGGGAGGCGTGCGCGGAGCCGAAGCCAACACGTAGAGGCCCTTTTGACACTTTAATGAAATGTAAGGGGTACACCGAGCGGAGGCTGCCCTTGCCCGTGTCATGGGACGCACGCAGAGGCAGCACCCGCCAGGGTGTAAGGACTATTGAGAGTTGATGGAATCTAAAATGAACTAGGTTATTGGGTGAAAGCGATGGACTAAGAACTGAGCTATGGGGTAAAAAACCGGACGCCTGCCTAATAAAACGGTATGCAATTTTATTTCCGGCAGACGGTGACTCGCCCTCACAAGATGGGCCCCCACAAAAAGCGACATCTAGGATGGCTCAAGGGCAACACCGGTGTGAGCGGCTCAGGGGTGTCGAGAGGTGTGCGCCGCTTTCTACCCAGTGGCTGTTAACAGCCACTGTGCCAACTCGCGTCTTATGCATATTTCACTTCCACCCCTGGAGCTTATAGCTCTAACGACTCCACTCTGGCCGGCCGGCTAAGGCAAGCCAGAGGCAGAGAATCCTGTCCCACCCACCCTCCTTGCGGGTAACAGAACTCTCCAGGAGCACTCGGGTACGTGAGGTCGCTAATCCCCAACAGCTCGCCACAAGCTGCCCTGCGTTGACTGATTGCACTGGTAAAACCAGCGGGCGATGGGGTCGTCACATCCCTACGCCTTAATTCTATTATTATTATTCTTTGGAAATGTATACAATACTTTTTATTTATTGAAACTTTATCATACTGTAAAGTTTTTTCTGGCTGAGGAATTACTGCGGGTCCCCTACCTTTATTTACTACACTCGTAGGTATCTAGACTATAAATTACAACTTCTACTGTAAGTCGATTCGTCGATTCCAAAAATAACGGAAATATCTTATGTATTTTTTGTATGGGATTCGAAATTTCTCCATTTCCATAATGAAAAGTGTCCTGTGAAATTTTTCTGAAATTTCTTTTTCAATTTTGTGAAAACTTGCCACCTCTTGCCACCTCATCTTACATCTATACCTGCAATTTAAACCAGGAAGAAAAATCAACAATTATTTTTGGTAACTATTTAGTACTTTCTTTGTAACTTTGTACAGTCAGAATTTATTTTTTGTTTTACAAAATTTTATTTTAATTTTTTTTATTTGTGAAGCATTTCGTACCTTGTCACAGTGACTAGCAATATTATAAAAGTCGCTACGGACCTCACTTGTATTGTATTGTATTGTGACGAGGTACGAAATGGTACTGAAAATAAATTCCTTGAACCTAGTAGGTACCTACACAATTAATTTCAAGAATCAAAATATACAAATAATGTATTTCCAATTTGATCGATTTAGGCCTTGAATGATTTTTTAAGCTATCTTTTGTATGTCTGTTCAGAATATAATCAACATAATGTTTTTAAAGTCTGAATACGCCTGCACCCTTAAGTTCTAAACAGCTGTTGGGTTTGAAAACTATTTGGTCATATTGTTAGTTTAGAAATTAAGTTAGGCGTTTGGTTTTGCATATTTTATAAGTGAATTACGTAAATAATTTTAGTCAATGTGAGGTTCACAAATTATCTGTTAAGTATTTTGAACATGAGATTCTTCAAAACCAAAAAGGCTAGGGAGATTCCGATTTTGACACAGTTATGACACAGTCGGTAAATATTAGTAGGTATGTTAAAAAGAAGTTATGTTCCAAAGCTGTTTTTTTACGTCTAACTGTACAGTCAAAAATAATAATATCCGTACCGTACCATTTCGTATCTTGTCACAGTGACAATCAATATCAAAGTAGCTAGGGGCCTCATACTATTGCCACTGTGACAAGATACAAAATCATACTGACCGTACATAATATTTAAACTGAATAAGGTTTGCAATAAATAGTATTAAATATTAAGTGTGAGTGTGAGTGAGCTAGTGCTCATTTTTTTATTCTATTTTTATAAACTAACTACTCTAAACTAACTAATCTTATATTTTTAAGATTATAATTATGTACTAAGGGATACGGGGATGTAACCCCTGTTTAAATTATTGAGTTTCTTGCTGTTATAGGCTGCGACAACAAGCAAATTTCAAATTTTCTCTCATTTATTATGATATGAATGCTCAGCCTTATTTTACCGCAGCTCCATAATAACAAAACGAAAATCCCCTTAAACATTTCTTTTGTGTCCCTAATGAATGCCAGCCTTGGTCAACTTTCGTCAATTGTTGCTTAAAAACTTATTATAAACAAACCTATTTACCAAAAACTTTGAAAACATCACGATTTCTAAAACCTAAAAGCGACTTTATGCCAACTGAGTAAAGTTTAAATTAAGTAGATTTTTTCCGGTTGAAAATGGGTTGGTTGAACGAGTTAACCGAACAATTTTCGAGAACAATTGTGTACGGTGTCCTTATTTTAGAACATTTACCTTTAACCTCCAGTCTGGTTAAATCGGATTTTGGAAAGAAATAAGCACAATAGAGTAAAATTGAAAGTGGTTTAGTCTAATAGTCTTGTTTGTTTCTGGCTTGATTCTTAACCTTAATAAGAATTTAGGTTTAGGTCAACTATTCATCATCATCATCATAATTCTTTAGAGCCTGGAGTAACCGCCATTCCGTTCTCTCTGACACTGTTTTGAGCTCCTGATACGTCACTAAGTTGATTTTCTCTTTGGCTGGGTCCAGAAACGCACGTCTTGGTCTTCCTCTGCCTCTCTTTTTAGGGTTCCGTACCCAAAGGGTAAAAACGGGACCCTATTACTAAGACTTCGCTGTCCGTCCGTCCGTCCGTCTGTCTGTCACCAGGCTGTATCTCATGAACCGTGATAGCTAGGCAGTTGAAATTTTCACAGATGATGTATTTCTGTTGCCGCTATAACAACAAATACTAAAAAGTACGGAACCCTCGGTGGGCGAGTCCGACTCGCACTTGTCCGCTTTTTTTAGGGTTCCGTACCCAAAGGGTAAAACGGGACCCTATTACTAAGACTTCGCTGTCCGTCCGTCCGTCCGTCTGTCACCAGGCTGTATCTCACGAACCGTGATAGCTAGACAGTTGAAATTTTCACAGATGATGTATTTCTGTTGCCGCTATAACAACAAATACTAAAAACAGAATAAAATAAAGATTTAAATGGGGCTCCCATACAACAAACGTGATTTTTGACCAAAGTTAAGTAACGTCGGGAGTGGTCAGTACTTGGATGGGTGACCGTTTTTTTTTGCTTTTTTTTTGGTTTTTTTTTTTATATGGTACGGAACCCTTCGTGCGCGAGTCCGACTCGCACTTGCCCGATTTTTATTATATTCTTCAACTATTAACACAACTTAACCAGTTAACCCTTTATAAGGCATACGGTTGTCAGAAATTAAAATTATGCATAATTAAACCCTATACTTAACTTTAAAAATAAAGTTCAAAATCAGGTGAGAAATATATTTCCTCTGCCTCATAAAGGCTTAAAAAAAACATTTTAAATCATCAAATCAAACATTCTTCAAACCTAAAAGCTTGTGTCACTTAACAGTAAATGTTGTAAGTCATCCAGATTTGTACATTTTGTACAGAAATCCAATATAATTTAACGGCATTATCGCTGCGATAAAACATTATCCGAATAAAATCTCAAGATTAGAATCACATTTCACTCCAAAGATCTGCGACCGGTTTAATAAGAAGCGAATCTACGCAATAAAACTCCCAACTCTAAAGCCGGCCTCACACAGCCGGAATGTCTCTCTGAATAGGGAATACTAGGCAAAGCTCGGCGTAGGTGGCACCACTAGCACATACAGTAAACAAACCTCATTGACATCATCAATGACACATCATGCGTCATTAGGTCAATCACATGGCCTACCGTGAAACACTACAGTCGAAAGTTCGGTTTCTGTCTCTCTATCACTCTTGCTTATTCCATCGATAGAGAGGCAGATAAAGAAATTTCGATTTTCGCGTTTCGCGGTAGGCCACCTGTAAACAAACCGCCTTGATGCATCAATGTCATAGCGAAAACTTCTCAAGAAACTGTTTAAGGCCTAGTATGTATAAGTTAATCTATGGTTCTAAACAAATTAGTGCTGCACTCTCGCGGCAGAACATTGCAGTAATACTCCCTATTCAGATAGCCCGGAATCCTATACAAAGTCAGTATGTTCCACACACGTTCCGATTTAGTCAAAATATGAATTACTCAGATCAATCTGTATAATGATACTGACAAGCGTTCTGAATTCAGAAAAGAAAAATTAAGAGCGTGAGTTTCTGACTCTTTCCATACTTTCGTTGTGTGGACGAGCACTCACACACACATACACACAGACACACACACACACACACACACACGCATGCCGGAATCAGATTACGCCTAAGGCCGGCCTCTCGTACCCCGTACGTCTCTCTGAATTCATAATCTGAATTCAGATTCTAAATTCAGAAAGCGTTGCCTCACACATATTCTTAAACATTCCGATTGACCACGAACATCTGTCGCACTCTCTCCCACGAATGTCAACTGGCAAATTCATAATCTGATTCTGGCGTGTGTGTGCTCGTCCATACATAATGTATGGAAATAAGTGCGTCAGGAATTTGTAATCTTAATTTAGAACGCTCGTCAGTATATTCTTACAGATCGATTCGAGTAATTCATAATATGAAAAAAAACAGAATTTGTGATTAGCATTCACTGCCAGCCTTTTCGTAGCGCTACGCTCATAGCCGATTCCAGCGTTTTCCCGATTTGTAGAGGAAAGTGACTGCGACTCAATGTGTTAATGACGTTGCATAGAATTCCGGGTTTTCTGAATTAAGAATATGAATTCAGATATATAGTCCGGCGGTGTAAGACCGGCCTAAATGACCTCTTTCTCCAATCGATTAATATAAAGTGACAACCCTAGGCGAGCTACTCACACTCTGACATCGACCTTATGCTGTAGGTATAGAGTTTATATTTGTTTGGAGGTGCTGTAATTCGGTAGGGGCATCACTCATTGCGTCACCTAAAAGGGTCGCCAATGATATTAGAGTCAGGTGGGTCGTGTCTAATTAGGAAAGAGGGAGGGAGACAAAAATTGGACGAGAAATGTCCACTGCGTTGTTTTGCTTAGTAGTGTATATTGCCAAATTCTTATTTAGGTACTCCCTTTTACTGCGAATTATTTTATATTATAATAGGTACAAGTAGTCCTTTTTTTTAAGCTGAGAATATTTTTATTAAATAAAAAATAAAAAATAATATATTTAAAGTGGGAAAATTTACTGTCTTGGGTGAGACTTGAACTCATGGCCTCTGGATTTTTGTTTTTTTTTTATTATAAGTTGAAATAGAGACCTACCCACTAAATTCGAAGCTATTATTAGGGACAATTTTTATTTTGTTGCCGTTATTTTATGGACAGATTTCGATAAAATTTAGTAGATAGATAGAGTTTTGTACAATATCAACGTATATCCTTAAAAAAACTTCCACTGAGTTACCAAAACCTATGGTCGTTTCGTAACTTAGGGGAAAATTACACAGATATTTTAGTCTCAAATTGCAATTTTGTATTTATTCCACCTAAAAATGAGGAGCTCTTCAAACCAGCCTTTTATCCAAAAGTAACGAAAATTGGCCTTAGTATCTTAACCCTTTAACGAACAAGATTAAAAACCGGCCAAGTGCGAATCGGACTCGCGCACGAAGGGTTCCGTACCATTACGCAAAAAACGGCAAAAAATCACGTTTGTTGTATGAGAGCCCCACTTTAGTATTTATTTTATTTTGTTTTTAGTACCTGTTTGTTGTTATAGCGGCCACAGAAATACATAATCTGTGAAAATTTCAACTGTCTAGCTAACACGGTTCATAAGTTACAGCTTGGTGACGGACAGACAGATGGACGGACAGACGGACAGCGGAGTCTTAGTAATAAGGTCCCGTTTTTACCCTTTGGGAACCCTAAAAATCTACTCGATCCATGCCTCACCGCCTCCTTAAAGTTCTGCATATAAAAATACAAATAGATTGGTCATTTTAGCCGTATAATAATATGTAAATGTACCCTTTATAGAGTTTATAGGGGTAAACTGATAGTGATAAACCATCAAGTTGTACGAGAATCACAAGTTTAGACGCATTATCATTTCCCCGTGCCGCAAGCCCGTTTTATTTACTCCCGCAAAATGGATTCCAGGAAATTGTTTTATTATCCATCCGACTAGTAGGCTGGGACACGGATCGAATAACGTAACGTCGTCGGATATTGGAATGATAGCTACGGGAAATGTTACCTTACTACGATAAAGATATTATAAATGGTAAGGGGTTTGTTTTTAGTGTTCCGTACCCAAAGGGTAAAAACGGGACCCCATTACTAAGACTCCACTGTCCGTCTGTCCGTCTGTCTGTCACCAGGCTGTATCTCATCAACCGTGATAGCTAGACAATTGAAATTTTCACAGATGATGTATTTCTGTTGCCGCTATAACAACAAATACTAAAAAGTACGAAACCCTCGGTGGGCAAGTACGACTCGAACTTGTTCGGTTTTTTTAAACTCGCAGTGTTTCAGAACCGCTACGATCTTCAAACCTGCAAGAAAAGAGAATACTTCCCATCTGAAATGCCGACAACACACTTGCAACTCCTCTGATGTTGCAAGTGTCCAGGGTTGACAGTAACTGCTTACCATCAGGGCATGCGATTGCTCGTTTGCTTCCTACATCTTAAAAAAGTTGGCATTACCAAAACTACCTTCGATAGATGCTAACTAATTAAGCTATGTGTGCATAGCGAAAATATAAATTTTCGAAGAATCTTATACCTTTAATCGAACAATTCTTGTATATTTATTTATTTATTTTTTATTTATATATATTTCGGGGATCTCGGAAACGTCTCTAACGATTTCGATGAAAATTGCTATATGCGGGTTTTCGGGAGCGATAAATCGATCTAGCTAGTCTTATCTCTGGGAAAAAATCGCGTTTGAGTTTTTATATGTTTTCCGAGCCAAGCTTGTTCTCCCAGATTTTTTTTCTGTATTTGCCATTACTCCATTGTCTTTGCCATTACTCCATTGTCATGGTCATAACAAATATTTAATTAAAAGTGACTACACAGGGATATAAGATAAGATATAAATTAGTTTCAAAGTATCTGACGAAGACAAGTTTCCGCAACTATCTCCCGGTCTAGCCTCGCAGTTGAGTTTCCATTACACTTCTGCGATTCCATTCCATAAACGGATTTGTCTTTAAGAAAATATGTCTAAGCGCTGCAGCTTCAGGCGAAAGAATAACAACTGCTGTTTTAGTTAGGTGCATTCGGGTTAGTGCGTGTACGGGTGTTCGACTGACAAGTAAAATCAAGAAGAAACAAATGCCATTACGCATTGAGTCCGCCATTTACGTAATCATACTTACCGGCAATATAATAAAATGCTTATTGTAATTTTAATCAATGCCTGTCGCTCCTTTAGTGACATAGAATATGTAAATAAAATGTATATAATTATTTAAATTCTCATTCTAAGTGAATTGTACAAATTCTTATGAGAATAAAGAATCTTTAAACCGATTTGTACATTTCTATTCTATTTTACGAAAAAAATGTTTAAATAAATAAATTAAAACACTTGGATTTGTGTTTTGTGCTCACAGGTATATATCGAGTGGAACAAAACGAGGGACTTTTATGCAAACAGAGAATGGTTAGGCTACGTATTTCACTTATTAGGCCCCTCGCCCACGGCGACTTTTTGTAGCGATGCAGTAGCGATGCTGTCGCGCGTTCGCATAGATACAGTCGCGATGCGGTCGCTAGCTGTGTGCCCTCGCCCACATAACACGATCCAGTCGCGATGCAAACGCGATACCGTCGCGCTTCTGTCGCGATGCAAACGTGATACCGTCGCGCTTTTGTCTCGATGCTAACGCGATTCAGTAAAGCTATGTATGTCGTCCGACACGGTCGCGCGTTTGCATCGATACAGTCGCGATGCTGTAGCGCGTTGCAAATGCGACTAACGCGCGTTAGTAGCGATGCTGTAGCGCGTTAGTAGCGATGCTGTAGCGCATTGGTATCGCCTCTGTAGCGCGTTGCAAATGCGACTAACGCGCGTTAGCAGCGATGCTGTCGCACGTTTCGTAAACGCGCGACAGCATCGCTACAAAAAGTCGCCGTAGGCGAGGGGCCTTAATCATGTTAATATTTCTAACCGTTTTTTAGATACAGTTTGTAAACATTAGTGCAAAAATCTGTATGTTTCAACCCTAGCAAGATGATCCTATTAATGACATGATATACATGACACATCATCTCCCACACTCACTCACACCAAATATTGCAACAGGTAAATAATTAGTTACGGAACCCTCTGCTTCCATTTAGTTTAATTGCCTCCATTTAATTTAATTCATAACCTTTACTTGTTCTTTAGTTGTATTATTTAATACTTAGTTGTAAGTTTGCATGCACTATGTACTTATCTGATTTTCAAGCCGCTGTTATTTGGTCAATTTCCGCATGTAGCTGACTTTCACGACACAGGCATAGCCTAGTGTGGAAGTCGTCGATAATTTGCATACTTTTAAGAAATTCTTCTTGGTTAATAAATAATTTTTACTTTTACTTTTTTACTATATGTGTCAATTTAAAATGTAAGTAAGTTTGTAGGGTTGTCACTGATATAAAAATATTTTATTTCAATGATTTTGTTTTACTTTTTAATCCAGCTTTACGATTATATGTAATAACTCCATTGTAGATCACTTAGATAACACCTCTCCATTCAGCTCAGTTCCTAGAAATGTTCCATCCTGTATATATAAAATTATAAGCTGAAATAGATGTTGTATAGGTACTAGAGCTACTAGAGGGCTTGGTCACTTTTTCTTTAATATAAGTATGATATCTATTCCAGTTTAACTCAAATCAATTTAACTCGACTAGAGACAATAATTTAACTTCTCTTAACATGTCCAAAAATCTTAATAACCCCAATGCACCACGAACGTTAGGGTTTATTTAGAAAGAAAATATTGGTAAAGGAAATTAGATAGATTGTTGTTCTGTTAAAATACCTGAAATAACATTACTCTCCTGGCCGGGAAGTCACGGATTGTTTAACGAGTATGTTTAATCAATTTGTTAGCTTACTGGTTGTGGTTACAATAATACGATTGCTGTTACTACTTTGGAAATAAAATATTACTACACAAGTACACAGGTCGGTAATACATTGCCCAACGAGTATAGGTTTAAATCATTTGTATTAGACTGGTGGATTGTTTTCTTTTGTATTTTCTGTAGCTACGTTCGGTATTATACTGTTGTTTATTTTTTTTTTATTAAACTAAAATGTGGAAGTGTGGAATGAACTGTTTTCTGCTGTATCTCCGAACTGAGAGGCCCTTTGAACCTTCAAGAAAAGAGCATATTCCCATCTTAGATTGCGGCAACGCACTCGCAACCCCTCTGGTGTTGCAGGTGTCCATGGGGGAAGGTAATTGCTTACCATCAGGCGACTCGTTTGCTCGTTTGCCTCCTATATAATGAAAAAAAAACGTATAGCCTCCAGTAAATATAAATATCTGAGAGACCGAGCTTTGCTTGAAAAACATATAAAAACTCAATAATACGCGTTTTCCTAGAGTAAAGACCTAGATCGATTATTCGCCCCCGAAAACCCCCATATAGCAAAATTCATCGAAATCGTTAGAACCGTTTCCGAGATCCCTTAAATATATATATACATATATATATGTCGGGGCTTAATGTAGGTTTAGGTATTCAGGAATGGCTAGATGCACTAGGTGGTACATCCGTAGGACGTAGATATTTAACGCGAGTACAAGTACGCGAGGCGTAATGCAGTCTCTATTGCTACTGTCCGACCAGATTGAGATTCAATCCCAGAGTGACGCCAGCCTGCAGCCTGGCGATCCCACTCACTCTAGTCCACAAAAAACCATAAGCTAATTAATTATCAAACAGAGCAATTTCCGAGAACACATTCAGACGTTACAAAAACCCCTGACGCCTCTAATACGCTCCCATAGCCTCTTGAACAGACATCTTTATTACCCACGTCGCTTACAAGTGTTTTTGATAAATCGTAAGTATGTCATGTAAGCGCCCATTATTTTCAATTTACCAATTACATCACCTGAGCGTCGACATATATATATATATATATATATATATATATATATATATATATATAATAATATATATATATATATATATGTCGACGCTCAGGTATATGTATGTATATATATATATATATACAAGAATTGCTCGTTTAAAGGTATTATTAGATAGATTAGATACACTACGCATGGACCGGTCCATAATGTAAAGCGTGTCTCACCTTAATACCCTAGCCTCTTTCGAAGTCACATAGTGTTTGAATAACTTAGTAAAACGTGCAGGCTCCTTTACATTCAGCGCGGGACATGTCACAAGGGCCTTCGGGACTCGGTCACTCAAATGGCCGTTTTGGACATTTTCGCGTACAACTTACGTTTTTACTACACTTTGCCAAAGATACAGAGGTTGTTTGGAAGTTTGGAAGCGTTATGAGCTTATGAGGTATTTTTAGGGCTCCGTACCAAAAAGGTACAAAAAGATCCGTTATGGTGCGACTCTGTCCGTCTGTCCGTCCGTCTGTCACATCGCTAAATATCTCGTCTCGAGAACTACTAAAGCTATCGATTTGAAATTTAGAATGGTTATGAACAACGCAATAATATTACTATAGAAGTATTTTAAGCGTTTGTCTTAGAAATCGATGAATAGAAGTATTTTTAGAGTTTAAAAATGTAATGCTGAATAATACACATCGTTCTCATAAATACGCTAAAAAGTATCTATTTCAAATGGCTTTTAGCAAATGTAGCCGCATTTACAGAAATTAGAATCACTTAAATTAGGAAACTATTGTATAATGGTTTTCAGATGACGCTCTTGCAATATAAATCTAGGCGCCAACAATATGATTATAAAATTTTATAGTCGGCCAAACGACTTTATCAGTACAAAAAGGCGGGAAATTCTATTCTATGGGACGATAACCCTTCGCGCCTATATTTTTTAAATTTGCCGCTGTTTTCTACTGGCGGAAATGGATTGACAGACTATACTATTTGATTGTATTGACATTATGACGAAGCCCAAAAAGACCTGTCCGCCCTCGGAATACCCAACTGGCGTGAAGTGGCGCAGAATAGGGCAGAGTGGCGCTCTCTTGTGTCAGAGGCCAAGATCCTTTTCGGGTCACTGAGCCAGTGATGTATGTATATTTATTATTCATAATATATTAGGTTTTTATTTAGTCCTTTCCAGTAGGTAATCAAAGATCCTTGTCAAGTAGATACACTGGCAACTGACGCAAAAGGGTTCCAGCAAAAACGCCGACAATGAATACGAATGTGTAGCAATTTTTCAAGTGTGACGACGCGGCTGTGGCCCGGAGCTGGCGGAGCGGTGAGCGGGGCGATAAGCAGAGCGGATTTATAAAAATCTATCGATCATTTATTTATTGATTTAAACTTTATTGCACATAAAATTACAAGTACAAATGGCGCTTAATGCCATAAGGCATTCTCTACCAGTCAACCACTGGGCCAAAAAGAGACGGGTATTAGGTGCAGGTTTTATAATAGAAAAATTAAAACGATAATCACTATTAATCACAAAACTACTACCTACTATTTACAAAATAAACACTAATTAACATACGAAGACCACCAGGACCAGGGTATGTCCTTAACCTACGTCCAAGACCACCGGTGGACGGGCAGCAGCGTCCCTCAAATTCGGTGTACTCGACTGCGATCGCCAACCCGCCTGCCAAGCGTGGCGATTATGGCATTCACCCCCCAAAGGGGGAGGCCTATGTACAGCAGTGGACGTCTTATGGCTGAGATGATGATGATGATGATGAACATACGATGAAATAATAAACGTACCCATATACTTTGTATGATGCACTTACATAAATATCATGATCATCATGATGATGATCATGATTATCATTATTATGAATAAATGATGTGTAGCTGTTTTTGAAGTGTGACGCAGCTCTGCTGTGATCAGAAGGAAGCGGAGCGGTGAGTGAGGCGATGAGCCGAGCGGAATTTTAGAAACTTTGTAATGAAATGAGACCAAAGCTTCTAGAGGAGCGATTGGAAAAATGGGGCCAGTAATGTTTTCAATATCTACTTTTTAACTCACGTTTTCCTTAAGGGGCCCACTGATTAACAGTCCGCCGGACGGAATCGGCCTGTCAGTTAAAACAAAATTTTGACAGTTCCGAACAACTGACAGGCCGATACTGTCCGGCGGACTGTTAATCAGTGGGCCCCTTTCAACTTATTAAATGAGAAATGCACAACTAGGTACATTAAGAACATAAATCTGGAAATAAATAAAAAGCATGGGTTCGTTCCCATTATAGACAGGCTCGCACCAATGAGTTTTTCTGAACTTAAGTACATCGAGATATCAATTGATATTTACCAGTCGGTTTTCAATTCATATCTCTGTTGATACGGAAAATAATAACCTAATTGTTACCGGCGTCTAACGGCTCGATTCAGAAAATAAGATTTCTACTAGAGTGAATAGAATCAGGCGTTACTTTGCGGAAATCCATACTAATTAAAACCAAAATATTATTTTGCTAATCCGCGAAAAGATAACGTGCTAGTCAATCAGTGCTAACCCGTTATACTTACTTGCGTATTTTTACATGCAATTAATATTCCCACCCTCCCACCGCAAAAATAAATACGCAAATAAATATAACAAACCACCACCAAAAGAATAAACCTCGACACGTGTTTCGCCTCTCTACGAGGCATCCTCAGGAGTTGTTGACGGTCTGACGCCCGGCAACGGAATGACCTGTCTAGAATGGTCGGCCATATTTATACCTTGACCACTCCCCCTACCGTGCAAGTGTGAGTGAGATGGAAAAATTCGTAATAACGGCGATGACGCAACATTCAATTGTTCGTTAAGAATCATGCCCCTATTGTTGTACCTAATTATTTCCAGTTGTTCCAGAACACCCAAACGCAATCCCTTTTCGCAAACATGTAAAATATCAAAAGAATGATTCTCAGATAAAGTGTGACCTGTATCTAATAAGTGCTTTGCAAAATTGGACTTCTCTGGATGGTTATGTCTATATGACGCAACATGCTCTTTATACCTAGTAGTGAAACTACGGCCCGTTTGCCCCACATACACTTTATTGCAATCGTAACAGGTAAGCTTATAAACTCCAGACTTTTTCCCATTCTCGATCTTATCTTTGCCATTGCAAAGCTTTGAGTGCAAAGTATTATTTGTCTTAAAGGCCACAGAAATGTCGTTAGACTTCAAAATTTTGTAAATTGCATCAGACAACTTGCCAACATAAGTTATGCTCGCTTTATATTTTTTAATCGGTTCAGAGGATCGTGCCGCATACAACATAGTGTTAACCATACTATTCCGCTTTTTCCTGATGATACCATCCACAACAGACTTATCGTAACCATTCGAAACTGCTAAGTGATAAATATTATTTAATTCAATCTGATAGTGTTCATCAGAAAGAGGCACAGTCAACATTCTATGCACATAACAATGAAAAGCAGCCAACTTATGCTGCCACGGATGCGTGGAAGAAGCCGGGATAACTGTATCGGTATGTGTAGGCTTACGGTAAATTTTGAACTGATGCCTGTTGTTTACTTTAGTGATTGTTAAATCTAGAAAATTCAATGAGTTGTCTTGCTCTAGTTCCTTTTTAAACTTAATTTTTGGATGCTTACCATTAATTTCAGCAATAAATGCATCCAGCAGGCCCATACTACCCGTCCAACAAATAATCAAATCATCCACGTATCTAAAATAGTATAATATATTATTGTTGCCCACAATATGCTGGTTCTCAAAATGGTCCATAAAAATATCAGCCATTAAAGGACTTAGTGGTGAACCCATAGCCAAACCATCACTTTGCAAATAATACTGTCCCCCAAATCTGAAATAATTTTGTTTCATACAAATCGCTGTTAGATCTATCAATTCATCTACTTCCCCTGGATGTAAACGTTGCCTTTCAAAAAGACCCTTAATAATCTCCAAAGTCTCTCCATATGGCACATTTGTAAACAAACTGTCTACATCCAATGAAAGAAGAACAGCATTATCTGGTATGTTAATGTCCTGGATCTTTTCTATTAACTGCAAGCTATTTTTCAAGCAATATTTCGGCTGGAACTGGGACTTGTCTCTTATAATGGAATTCAACCTTTTTGCCAGATTATAAGTTGGCGCACCCAAATATGAGACCACTGGACGAACTGGGATATTATCCTTATGAATTTTCGGAAGTCCATTTGTGTGTCCATCTCGAAAATCCGAGATTGCAAAGAGACCCAACTCCAGGGTTCCAGAAAGATCTTAGACAAGCAGTTAAGAATTCCTCGTTTGTTTTTGAGACCGAACATCAGAAGAGTATGGTTGTGCCTATGAATCCACGAGCTCCTATTCTTTATGGACTTCCGAAAATTCATAAGGATAATATCCCAGTTCGTCCAGTGGTCTCATATTTGGGTGCGCCAACTTATAATCTGGCAAAAAGGTTGAATTCCATTATAAGAGACAAGTCCCAGTTCCAGCCGAAATATTGCTTAAAAAATATCTTGCAGTTAATAGAAAAGATCCAGGACATTAACATACCAGATAATGCTGTTCTTCTTTCATTGGATGTAGACAGTTTGTTTACAAATGTGCCATATGGAGAGACTTTGGAGATTATTAAGGGTCTTTTTGAAAGGCAACGTTTACATCCAGGGGAAGTAGATGAATTGATAGATCTAACAGCGATTTGTATGAAACAAAATTATTTCAGATTTGGGGGACAGTATTATTTGCAAAGTGATGGTTTGGCTATGGGTTCACCACTAAGTCCTTTAATGGCTGATATTTTTATGGACCATTTTGAGAACCAGCATATTGTGGGCAACAATAATATATTATACTATTTTAGATACGTGGATGATTTGATTATTTGTTGGACGGGTAGTATGGGCCTGCTGGATGCATTTATTGCTGAAATTAATGGTAAGCATCCAAAAATTAAGTTTAAAAAGGAACTAGAGCAAGACAACTCATTGAATTTTCTAGATTTAACAATCACTAAAGTAAACAACAGGCATCAGTTCAAAATTTACCGTAAGCCTACACATACCGATACAGTTATCCCGGCTTCTTCCACGCATCCGTGGCAGCATAAGTTGGCTGCTTTTCATTGTTATGTGCATAGAATGTTGACTGTGCCTCTTTCTGATGAACACTATCAGATTGAATTAAATAATATTTATCACTTAGCAGTTTCGAATGGTTACGATAAGTCTGTTGTGGATGGTATCATCAGGAAAAAGCGGAATAGTATGGTTAACACTATGTTGTATGCGGCACGATCCTCTGAACCGATTAAAAAATATAAAGCGAGCATAACTTATGTTGGCAAGTTGTCTGATGCAATTTACAAAATTTTGAAGTCTAACGACATTTCTGTGGCCTTTAAGACAAATAATACTTTGCACTCAAAGCTTTGCAATGGCAAAGATAAGATCGAGAATGGGAAAAAGTCTGGAGTTTATAAGCTTACCTGTTACGATTGCAATAAAGTGTATGTGGGGCAAACGGGCCGTAGTTTCACTACTAGGTATAAAGAGCATGTTGCGTCATATAGACATAACCATCCAGAGAAGTCCAATTTTGCAAAGCACTTATTAGATACAGGTCACACTTTATCTGAGAATCATTCTTTTGATATTTTACATGTTTGCGAAAAGGGATTGCGTTTGGGTGTTCTGGAACAACTGGAAATAATTAGGTACAACAATAGGGGCATGATTCTTAACGAACAATTGAATGTTGCGTCATCGCCGTTATTACGAATTTTTCCATCTCACTCACACTTGCACGGTAGGGGGAGTGGTCAAGGTATAAATATGGCCGACCATTCTAGACAGGTCATTCCGTTGCCGGGCGTCAGACCGTCAACAACTCCTGAGGATGCCTCGTAGAGAGGCGAAACACGTGTCGAGGTTTATTCTTTTGGTGGTGGTTTGTTATATTTATTTGCGTATTTATTTTTGCGGTGGGAGGGTGGGAATATTAATTGCATGTAAAAATACGCAAGTAAGTATAACGGGTTAGCACTGATTGACTAGCACGTTATCTTTTCGCGGATTAGCAAAATAATATTTTGGTTTTAATTTCTACTAGACTTCAACAAGTTACGATACGGATAATTTAAAGATATTTGTAAGATAGATATGTCAAATTTGACGTTTCCGCGATTCTGGAGGTCCTCTTGAACGATTTCGACAAGTTATGACTTAGATATTCAAGTCACACCTAGTCGATATCTAATGTAGATCTAGTTGATCTCTAAATCGTCTCAAGATCTTGTGATTATCTCGAAATCCGAATAGGCCCTGTAAAGCTTAAAAACTGGAGAATTTCGATAATCTTCCGCCGACTACAAGAAGTGACCTTACCTAAAATGGCTATTCGGGTAGAAACTTGACTACCGTAAGGTAGTTTCTAGGATATCCAAGTCCAAGGGTCTACGCGATGCTTGGGACAAATAAAGTACCTATACAAAGAAGCTTTTATGTCGGTACACGGAGGAACTTGTAGTAAAATTATCAAATTTTAGTGTTGGCGAGGATGAGAAAATAAAGTTTATTTTCTGTCATAAATTTAGAATTGCGTATGCTAACCATTTCATAATTTATTAGGGTAACACCTACGCTGAGAGTTAAATTTTACACTGAAAATGAAGAATTACAGCATAACACACTGAGTATTTTAATTATTTAAATTTTAAGCCTGCTTAGGAAGGCTTGGAGAGCACTGGTGAAAAGTGTCCACAGTCGTCACGTCCCTCAGCCATGAGGCCCGTGAGATGGCAAGGAAGAAGAAGGATGAATTTTAGGAATTTAATTAATTTTAGATAATGTTTCAGCCAAGGTATCTACTATAATATATGAATGCTATTGCGCCATTGAATGTGATCACACTTTGCACACTACTAGCTTTTGCCCGTGACTTTGTCTGCGTGGGTGATGATGATGACGATTACGCATTTTTAGAAGCAAATTGCCATGTTAATAGCTTTTGTGCAAAAATAGTTACAATTTTTAATGGTGTTGTTTTAGAAATGTTCGATTTTTTTTCTATCGAGCGAAAGTTGAATCGACGAAGTTACTCAGAAAGGCCTCAAGTGTGCTATTATTTTTATTTTACTATCTTATCTAAAAAAATACTACGACGAAAAAAAATGCTGGTTGAACCCACTGCACCTAAAGTGTTTGAGTGATACATTCTTCACCGCTTTCCCCATTTTTCTCCCGTTCATTGTTTTATTACCCCCAAATTTGGCTTAAAACCCTCTTCGCCGTAAATTAATACCGTTACATTACATAGCTCTTACAATACAAGTCGCGATGTATGAAGAAATACATTTGCCTGAGAGCTGCTTGCGAGAAACGAGATAAATTGATATACGTAGTGATGGGAACATGTTGTCGATGTTTTGTAGAGCACAATATTCAATATTTTGCAAAATAGATACTAAATATTGTCAATCGCTTCAAAATTAACTTATCTAATTTCGCTGCAATACCTCATTTGTAAGATATTTTATTTTTTTGGATTAAATTATGTTTGAAACGTAAAGGTTTTCCTGTTCGTAGTCGATAAAATAAAGCTAGGCAACAGCTAAGTACCTATTTTCGTTTCGTATATTGTATTTAATGTACCTAACAATTGAATCTATGATTCTATATGTTGTTGACTGACAGGGAGTGCCCAAGACTGACGTAGACTAGTTTGGCTCTGAATGAATATTACTCATATTAATTAGTGGTAAGCGGTGTGGGCCACACATATTGTAAACAATGTAGTCATTAATTAAGTATTACTTGTAGTGGCTGTTTGTAAATAAATTCAAAAAAAGTACAGTCATATTAATGTTTTGTATGCGAATCAAACTGTGTACCTACCAAAAAAGCAATCCTACTCAATTTAGTTATCGTTCTATTGAAGTGGTGAATGATTCGTATGGACCAATAGTCATTTTTCTTTATTTTATTTTGGTAAAATGTTTATTTCGTTTTAAAGTATTAATTTGTAACAATTCTTCTGTAAGTACTAGTTTTAAAACAAACTGTAGGTAATATCAATTGTTCCCGAATACACTTTTTTTCGCTCAAAACTCCTTACACTATGTACCTACCTACGCGTTATATTATTATAAAAAAATATATGAATCACAATTAAAATACCTTATCGATATTTTCTCGTCCCATCACTACGCCTGAACAAAAAGCCTGGCGGCGTGACGCATGCCGGCGATTTTTTACGAGCAACACTAATGCCGCCATTTAAATAATTCGCCAGGGATGGTATTATGTACCCCTTTGTTGCAGCATGCCTGGTTAGTTTTGAATATTTTATATTTTTGGAGCGAGTTTTTATTTACGGAGTCTTTCAGACAATCTTGGAGTTTTATTTAATACAAGAAAGGTTTTTAAGTTGCCCATGATGTGATGTGATAAGCTACGGCTAATTGTAATAAATGATTATGAATATGATTATAATTAATTTAGATCAATGAATATATTATATTTACTTATAGCGATATTTTGACAAAAATATAACCAGCTTTTTGTTGCATATGCAGGTAATTTTTTTTCGCGATTTCAGGTTTGGTCCCATAGTAAAAGTTGCTCAGTATAATCCCAAAACCTCCTTGGCAACGGGAATGCACTTATTTTTTTGCCACCCCGTATAGGTACCCTGTAGAGCTTAGACTTTATATAGGTCAACTAAAATTGGCACAATATCACAAGTTTAACTAGTTTAAGATGTAACTCGATGGCAAGACGTTTCGGTAACGTCGGCACGCAATCAATCGTGATTCGGATCGAGGTAACCCAGTTATTGAACAACGGTTGGAGCGTATCGGGTTATTGATACCACAGTATATAAGACGAGTATATGTATATTTCGTGTTAGATACCACTACTACAAATTGATACTAGTCTTACGCTTACCAAGAGATGTCTGCAATGATTTTGATAGCACACGCAGTGCAAGTGTTATATTAGACAAGTCAAATATACTTTATTCATGTAGGTAGGCACAACAAGCACTTATGAACGTTTTACATATATATTTATCTTAAGGTAATTTAAACGTCAACTTCTATGAAATGATGACATACATATTTATTATATATAACGTAGTTATTCTATATATTTGTTATTGTTACTTCTCATTGTTACAAATAAATGTTTTTGAGAAAATGTTACACCGATCGACCTAGCCCCAATCTAAGCAAAGCTTGTACTATGGGTAGGTATTAGGCGCCAATACTTAAACATGCGTATATAGACACATAGAAAATATCCAAAAATCAGGAACAAAAACACACAAATAAATTTTCTTACTGGGATTCGAACCCGCGACCTCCTGCTTCGTAGGCATGGTCACTACTGACTAAGCTAAGAAGCCGTTTTGTATGGAACTGTGTTCTTTGTGTGCAAAAAAATAAATGTTCTAATAGAGCTCCAGTGCTTGTAACTGACTGACTCATTAATTTACCCGCTGATCGAATGAGCGAATGCGATTTCCGTTTTTCAACAAAGCGAGCCAGTCACTCGTTGGAATCACTCCGGCAGTCGCTCAATTGGATGGATTGGAGCTAAATATGACGCGTTGACGAACTAAAGTTAACGTTTGGTGTTTCAATAATTTCAAATCATTTGTGACATCTTATCACCAAGATAATTGTAGGATACGACGGAATATTTCGTAAAAAATTTGGGAACAATCTTACACAGGTCGACCTTTTCCCAAACTAATCAAAGCTTGTATTTACTATGGATACTAACCGACGATATACATAATTATGTAAGTACTAGTATATAGGTACCTCTAGATAAATACCTACATACTAAGATAACATCCATAACTCAGTATGGCTAAGATGGTCGGCTCTTTATCATTTGTCACCATACCTGTTACGTTCTAACAAATATGTAAGTGCGAAAGTGACGCATGGCATCATGACGGTGATAAAAATACAACCATGATACCGCTTGAAGTGATACCGCTTCGTGATAAAAAGTCGTTCAAAATTTCATAGAAATCAAGAGTACAAAATTGCTCCATAGTTCACAAATACGAAATGTATGTACAAACTAGCTTAACTGGAGCAAATTTTTAAACACTAGGTATAGTGAAGTGATGTTATTAGCTCGATACGAGAGTAAATAAAGTAGGAATAATGAACGAGGCGCGCCGGTAGTTACTAACTAGTTTATAATGCCAAAATTGTTTCCCTAAGGGCCCAGGCCCACCCGGGTAACGGATATAAAATCCCTGGAATTTAGCTCAGCCTATAAATGTAACTACGCTTGTAAATTTAAATTTTATACGATTTTGAAGACTGTTATTAATACTAAATAGGTAATACTAGTGGTGAATTCTTTACTGTACAGAAAACAAGATAACTTAACACAATTTCACAATAAAAAAAGGCAAGTACAAAGACAAACTTATTCCTTTAAGGGATCTTATTAAGATTCCCTTAATAAGGGAATCATCATGTAAATATATATTATATTTAACTTCTTGAATAGGTATTTATTTTGACTGAAAAATGCCAGTAATAAAAACCCACCCAGGCGTTTCGGAAAACTAGTTTAATCGAAATTCCTTTTCACTTGGTAAATGCAGAATTTATGAACTTAAAACGCCCTCTATTTTTTACGTCAGTCAAAATCTATTGAAGCCATGTAACCGGACCAGCGATAATGTCGCTACCAACACCGCTTTGCCGCCTGTTGACATTTAATCCCGCCAATTTGACCCTTAGCCACTTAGTTACAAGGGTCGGCGTGTGTTTAACGAACTGGCTGTTACCTTTGTAAACGGAGATGTTAGTTTTAATTACAATTTGGCTCTGGCGGGGTTTTTCGCGCGATAGTTAGAATGGAGTGATTTTAGCCGTTATTATCTTTTGATAGGTTTTGTGATGTTATAACTGTTTATTAGTTTTATGAAACTGAAGTATAATTAAATCAAAGAATGATCATGTAGCGGCACACTTAGCATGGAAAACCCCCCAAAACAAGATCTCAAGGACCCGTAAGTACCTATACACCGTGTTTTTTTTGATTTCCGTTAATTTCAGGGGTGCATTCCTGAGCTTAAATCAAGTAACGTTGTCAAAGACACCGATATTCTAATTAACTTCATTTCGGAGATAATCAATATTTTTTTTTTCCTATAAGGCCTCTACAAGCGTGTACACTTGCCTTAGGGCCGGTTTACATATTGATTAGTGTTTAGAATGAGTTCATGCATTTGCTACTAAACTTAAGTACAATCTCGGTCGATCGATGTTCGAAATGACATTAATATGTCACAGATTTCAATTGTTTGGTTGAGTTAAATCTAATGCCCGTGTTACAGCAACGCTATATGCTACATTTAATTACTTTTTTAACTTATTTTTTTTTTTCACAAAAACAAAAAAAAAAAAATTTTTTTGAAAATTAACTATGCCATTTAGTTCTCTTAAACGTACTTAACCATACCCCGAAGTTAACGGAATTCAATAAAAACACGGTGTATAATGAAGTTTGATCAGTCGTTGTAGAGATTCTTAGTAAGGTGTTTGTAAATGGAAGCCTATAAATTTTGATTCCCTTGAGAGTGTCGAAATACACGGTCTTTGCGGCATAAATGGCGGTATCTTTTTTTTACGTTAACTTAGATTAGAAGTATTTTTTCACAGCTTCAAGGGAAAGACCTGAGTATAATTATGTTTTAAATTTCAACTCGATACCTCCTCGCTTTCCCGAGATAAAGGGTCTTGACAGACAGACGGACAGACGGACAGACGGACGGACGGACAGACGGACAACAAAGTGATCCTATAAGAGTTCCGTGTTTTTCTTTTGAGGTATCCTGGAACCCTAAAAAGGGGTCTTATTCGGGTGTTAGGTAAAAATAATAACTTTTCCACTTCCCCAAGTTTCAGCCGTAATCGTAATTGCTACGAAAGTCTGCGAACGAGAAACGGGGAGAGCCGAGAAAGCGGGATAGATGGAAAATTGTCCTTATGATTGGAAATTGATTGATTCCCGCTTGTCTTGGATTAATGTGCGTGTTGCCCCCATTTTGGGGATCCAAGTACGTTTAGTTTGGCTTTAATAATAACATCCCGTGAGTTCAAGTCTCACCCAAGGCAGTAATATTTCCACTTTTAAATTTATTCTAAGTTTAATAATAACGTACTGTGATACTAGCAGACTTGGAGGGACTACAGCACATAATCATTTACCATCGTATTATGTTCGTATTTGTCATATATGTACTTCAGCCAACAAATTTTTTTTTTTTTTACTGAAACTGACTGAAATAGCATAACACGTTCGTGCGTTTCCGTGAGAATACGATGGTAAAAGATTATGCATTACATCTGTAAACAAATTAATGTAATTATAAGATTGTTATCATAAAGGTGACAGTCCATTTCCAACGACAGCAGCACTACCATTCATTTTACTATGGAAATTGACAATAACACCGACGAGTTCGTACTAGTAGTGCAACTGCCGTCAGAAATGGAATGTTACCCTAACAGTCCTGACGTGCAACACATTTCATATGCCGCCGTAAAATTCATGGCGCTTACGCGTTTAGGTCGCGAGATTCATCGTTCCGATTCTATGGTTTCTTGTCAAAACAACATCACTCATGGCGCAAAATAATGGTTATCTGTACCGGTTCTATACCTTAGTAATAATAGTTTTTAGACCTACCTAGTGTTCATATCATAATTATTGTGTACTGGTGTTCAAAAGTGCATGGAGATGTTTCAACCGTAATATTAAGGCTCGACGTTACGGTCGACATCTATCCATACACTTTTGAACGCCAATGTACTTCGCGTTCAATCCCTTGCACACGACAGGCGGAGTGTTCGATGTACTCCTCAGTTTAAGCTCTTGTTGTAATGAAGAAACTCCAGGATAGTACCTACTATATTCTTGATTTATTAACTTAATAACTAACTACAGGTATAACGTTAGGTTTATGGGAATCTATAGAAAAATATGTGTACCCGCTTCGGATGTAAGGTGCAGTCTATGTAGGTACGCGGAATGGGGAGCCGTGACGTATGTGTGTGACGTCATGTGTCGTCAACCGGTCTTCGTACGAGTACTTATGTTGCGCCAACACGGAGTAACGCGAAAATTAGATATGCCTCAACCTCGTTCCGTCGCGTTGGCATCAGGGTAGCTCGTCAGCTCGTCACACTAAGCATAATATCAGAATTCTAATCCATTATTAATCCACAAGCGTTTCGCGGCGCGGGGGCAGGCACGGTTCTAATAGCGGATGCGGTACTTTTATGAATAGAGTCGGATCACGATAACTCTGCATGGCATTTTCATTGACAAACGGCGCGATTCGGGAAATGAATCTCTAATTCATTTCCCGAATCGCGGCGCCAGCCGCCATAAGGTACCTTTTGCCGTGGAACGTCACATATCTTTACTATTTCATATCTAGTGAATCTCTTATTCATTTCCCGAATCGAGCCGAAAGTGGGGCATTGAGGCAATGTGATCATTAATATCAAATGTATATTAAAATAATATGATGATGTCCTCCCAGACGTATCCGTCGACGGCGACATCCTGACAAGTTTTTATTTATTTATTATGAGTATGACGTAAATGACACTGGGATCACTTAGTTATTTTCATATCGGTGCAAAGTTAGTTTAGACGTCCTCTACTCTTTTATATAGAGCTAAGGCCCATTATATTAATGTGTAACTGCCAAATAAGATTATACATACATATGTCTATTTTATTTTAAACCGATCAAACAAAATAAATGATTCGGTTCCAATTGAAAATTGTCCAAAAGTCCTAAACCTAGTCCTAAATGAAAAATATTTTCATACATACCGGCACCCGTATCTTCCTGCCTCCATCCCCTTGAAATGCGCCAACCTAGAGATGTTTACATTCAATTTGGTGCTTAACTCAAGTACTTCACCATTAGCTCAAGTAAGCCGTCTATTTTTAAAATTTGTAACTAAAATGCCACATCCACACCTTCCGACCCCCTCCCCATCATGAGTAGCGACAGGCTAGAGATGTTTACATTTAATATGGGCCTTAACTCAAGTACTTAACCATTAGAGCAAGCACTCAATATAACGTTTATTTTTTAAATTACTGTCTCCGCTTAATACGTTAACGTTTAATACAATTATCCGCGTAACACGTTACTTTACGGGTCCCTGCAACTTGTTTTTAATATTTTTTTCACGGTAGCTAAATAAGTTTTCCTCCTAAGATACCCTTTCAAAGTGTTCTTAAGCGGTTTTGTATGTATACAAACACTTAAAATACTACATCAGTTTTCATTATTTATAGGGAAATAAGTTGCTACATAAGAATAACGTACGATTCCCACCGACCGGCTGGAGTCGGGCCTCACCGAAGCGCATTTTCAATATGCCAAAAGCGATGGAATCCAACCGGAGCTCTGCAACTTACAACACACACCAACATTTAATTCTTTAGTAACTTATTTACTAATAATTTACTAATAATAAGTAGCTAGGGATATTTTAATACTAAATTTCATACAATTCCCCACCCCCACCCCTCATAAATAGCGGCAGGCTAGATAATATTTACATTTAATATGGGCCGGATTTTAATTTGACTAAGCCGGCCACTATTTGCTGTTTCGGGATTTCCATTTAAAAAGGACAGTTACCCTTAAAACATACCCTTTTGAGCTGGGTAAATATTATTACGCTGGACCGTTTTGTGATGTTACTTTAGTCTTAAACGGATTAGGGTGGATCCACTTATTCATCATTGATGGCACGTGGGGGGAGGTCGGAGGATCTTGAGGGGAGTTGGAGACATAAACCAGTGTGTCCTTCTTACTTATGGCGTATATTCTATTGTTGTATAAAATCTACCGCGGATGGAGTATCGAGACAAACCTTACTGGTTTAACGATACTTTTGTAATTAAGCTTAGATATTGTGTTGTAATTACCTGAATAAATAAAAAATAAATTGGGAAAGTGGCATTCTGAGTACATTCTAAATTCGCTATCCTAAAACAATTAAATTAAAAACAGCGCCACCTAAGAACTGTATTGGGAACTATGTACCTTACTGGAGGCGTATCTATGTACATCGATAAGCCATCTAGGGATTCTAGGGTTCGATAAAGTGCGTTAAAGGTCAGATAGATGGCGCTGTTAACTACGCATGTTAATAATCATCTTTCTCTGGCAATCCCTTTACGTCTGCAGTAAATCACATTACACTATTTAAGTCCATCATCATCTTCTTTGCGTTATCCCGGCATTTTTCCACGGCTCATGGGAGCCTGTGGTCCGCTTTGGCAACTGATCCCAAGAATTGGCGAAGACACTAGTTTTTGCAAAAACGACACCCATCTGCCCTTCCAACCTAGAGGGGAAACTATTATTTTTATGCGGAGTCAGAGTGATAACACATTCGGAAAGATGTGAAATATTTAATATACATTATTATAAAATTACACATGACTTATTTAGATGGAAAATAATTGTCGAGTGACAATCAGAACGAACACAGACCATGACATATATAAAATTCACACTGTATTCTAAAGATGGCCAGCGATACACTTCCAACACTAAATAATAATACGACGAACCGCTTGATTCGAACTTTAAGATACGTCAATTAATAGATCTAGAAACGATATGGATTAGATGTGTCAGTGTCAAAAGTGACGTTTTTGTTTGAAGAAACGTCACATTGGACACTGACATATCTAATCCATATCGTTTCTAGATCTATTAACTGACGTATTTTAAAGCTCGAATCGGGCCGGAAGTTATGTTACACAGATTCATAAACAGCTGTAACATAAACCTCACAATCCTGTTCCGTCTGCATTTAAACCACATTACAGTATTTAAGTCCAGTGAATCAAAATTAATAACCAAAGGTCTCATGTAATCTTGGGACCGTGTGTAACAAGGCGTGAAGAGTAAGTGTGGTTGGCTATTGTCATGGTCCACTAAGGCCACCCCACACTAGCGTCTTTTCAGCGTCGACGCCTAGTCAGCTATGGAAAATGGCGTTGCTGCGCAGTTACGCCAACGTTGCGTCAATCACACGCCGCCGACGCTTGACGCTAGACGCTAGACGCTAGACGCTAGACGCTAGACGCCGACGCTCGGGAGAGGCTCGTGTGGGGTAGCCTTTATAGATTTACTTGTTGGGCCAGTAATGTACCGCGAAGTTTCACTGTCACATCACAGGGCTTGAAGTTCTAGCAAAATGAGAAAATAAACCGGACAAGTGCGAGTCGGACTCGCCCACCGAGGGTTCCGTACTTTTTAGTATTTGTTGTTATAGAGGCAACAGAAATACATCATCTGTGAAAATTTCAACTGTCACGGTTCACAGTTCGTGAGATACAGCCTGGTGACAGACGGACGGACGGACGGACAGCGGAGTTTTAGTAATAGGGTCCCGTTTTACCCTTTGGGTACGGAACCCTAAAAAGGATACTCGTACTCCGGAAACCCCGTTTACTGATTATTCTTTATTGTTTGGCTTCGGTTTTACTGACTACTAAGCCTCCGGTCGGCAAGCAATTGTAATACGAGCGTAGTAAAGACAATACATATGTCCTCGGACGGAACCCTCGTCCACTCCTAACCGTATTACCGAACGATCCCTGATTTGCCAAATTACCCCAAAACAGTAGCATCAGGAAATTAGGGCCAAATCGAGAATCATGTTCATCCCAATGTTATAAATGCGACTTACTTACACTACCTCATATTTTTAGTATTGTATACAATAGTGATAAACTTTGAAACTAATTAAAAGTGGAAGGCTCATAAATATATGGTGGAAATATTTGCTGTATTGGGTAAGGTCTTGGTAGCTCGATGGAAGAGCACTGGGCTATCGATCCGATGGTCGTGGGTTCAAGACCCACCCTAAATAGACAGTGAATTTTTCCACTCATAATTTGTTTCTAAGCTTAGCTCGCAGACGTTTCTGCTTAACTTCCTAGTGATATAGTCAAGCTTTTCAATCTCGTACCTACTTAGCCCACTAAGCTTTTTTTAAGTCAGCATTTTGAATGCTTCGTTATTTTGCCCTGGCACCCTATACGCCCTGCAATTGAAATAGTTTTGACAGGTACACTAAAACATTATCAAGGGGCACCTAATATGTACCCTTTTTTATCGAAGTGATACAATAATCCCCACATGTTCTTTTGGCAGCGAACTAAAACACAATTCGCCTAAACCGAGTGTACATTCACCCAAACAACTGGGTCAAGCATTTTTTCTGCTATCCGTACTGATATAAACAACATTCTGTACACAGAATGACGAATGTCAGTAGAAAACGCATGTTACTTACGGCCTTATGCGGCTGAAGTCGTACAACTATTTTCTGTAGTGATGTGTAGGAGGAATATTGGCGTAGGTGCTTGGGAATAATTCTGAAAAAAAATGTTGTTCTTAATTCGTAAAGTCTAAACTTTAGTTTCATGGTTTTTAGACGACCTAGTGAGAAGTGGGTCTGCCTGTGAAGCCGATGGTCCTGGTTTCGAATCCCGGTAAGGGCATTTATTTGTGTGATGAACACAAATATTTGTACCTGAATCGTGGGTGTTTACTATGTATATAAATAAATAAATAAATAAATAAATATTAGGGGACATCTTACACAGACCAACCTAGCCCCAAACTAAGCAAAGCTTGTACTATGTGTGCTAGGCGACGATATACATACTTATATAGATAAATACATACTTATATACATAGAAAACACCCATGACTCAGGAACAAATATTAGTTTTCATCACACTAATAAATGCCCTTACTGGGATTCGAACCCAGGACCATCGGCTTTGCAGGCAGGGTCACTATCCACTAGGCCAGACCGGTCGTCATATAAGTATGTATTTATCTATCTATATAAGTACGTATCGTCCCCTAGCACCCAAATAGTACAAACTTCGGTTAGTTTGGGGCTAGGTTTATCTGTGTAAGATGTCCCCTAATATTTATTTATTTGTTTATTTATTGGGTGTGTAATGTTTAATATAATTATAAAAAAACTATCATACATTTGTTATAACGCCATTTGATATATTATTTTATGTTATAATGTAATTTTTATTATACGTTTCCTTTATTATATAGTGATTTCATCTAAACTGTCATTGATATAATGCCTAATGTAATATAATTTTCAAATAGTATATAGACATGTTTTATAACGACATATGTTATATTATATTTTTGTATAACGTAATACTTCATACAATTTTATCAAGTATAAATACATATATCGTATAACATTTTTTGTCATATTTCATTTACTGATACCGTAAAGTTTTACATACTTTTTATAACTAGTACGCAGGCCTACTGCTTTTGCTAGCTATTTTATTCTAGGGAGGTCGCAGTTCTAACCTAACCTAACCTATTTTTCACGGTTTTCGTTCTGCGAGGGCCGCAGTTCAAACCTAACCTAAACCACTTTTTTGATAGAAAATTTTATTCTACGGAGGGTCAAAGTTTTAACCTAACCTAACCCTCCTTTTGTTAGGTAATTATTCGTTTGTGCGGAGTCGCAGTTCCAACCTAACCTAACCCATTAACTATTATGCTACATGAATAATTATGTGATGTCACTTGTTATAACAAATAATATGCTTTAGAGTATGTAATAATTATGGCAATGTATATTAGACGAAGTGTAAATATACCTTATGACCATTATACCAATAATAACATTATGTATATCGTTAATTAGGTATTACGGTAGTATGCCATTTATTACGTTATTCAAAATAACGATATATCAAACTATAATATATGAAATGTAATTATAACAAATGTAATGCACCCTTATTTATTTATTATTTTCATATTGTTCATAGCCACCTATGGTTCAAAAGTTAGGGGGTAGACATTTTTTTTTCTTTTCAAATCAATTACCTATCTCTGAAAAGAAAATCTTGAAATTCAACCTCTACGGGGATGTAGGTAAATACAGTTATAATTTTTAACTTCTAATAAAAAAAATATTCAATATATATGGGAAACATCAAAATCCAAATATTCCTATCTAATGAACATTCCTGGGAATGAACAGAACATCACTATTTGCAAAACGATACCGGGCAATTGCGTAGCGTGTAACATTGTTTTGGTGTCCGTAGGCTATCTTATACCAACCCGTATGGAACAGAGGTATGTTGTAATTTAATATACTATTGATATTTGATTTCCTCGATCTCGATTCGATCAAACAGTACGAGGAATTTAAGGTGCTTAGGCAGGGCCAGATTTCCGTCTCTAGGCCCACAAGGCTCAGGCTTAGGGCACAAGTAACCTAGCAATGGTTACCATCAGGCCGTATGCTTGTTTGCCACCGATGTACTTACTACTTACTTACTCCGTTGGCTCAGCGACCCAAAATGAGCCTTGGCCTCCGACACAAGACAGCGCCACTTTTCTCGGTCCTGTGCGATCTCTCGCCAATTGTTGACTCGAAGTTCGCGCAAGTCCGCCTCCACCATGTCGCACCAGCGATATCTGGGGCGTCCGATAGGACGTCTTCCTGCTGGGCGGCCCAGGTATGTTCTTTTCACGTTCCGATCTTCGTCCATTCTCTCCAGATGGCCCAACCAACGGAGTCTGTGAGCTTTATTAGTCTCTCCTATGATGTTATTAGGTTCAGCCACTACGTCTTCGATCTCACGATTCCTAAGGACTGAACTGGTATAAAAAAGCAATGATTTTGAAATGGAGAAGGGCCCAAAATTCTTAGTGCCATACCAAGTGCCAGTGGTTCCTTTATCTGGCTATTAGTTATAAAATTTCATAGTTTTCTGGTGACATCGTTGCTTTTCATAAAAGCAAATTATTCAAGTTTAATGCTACTCTCAGAAAACCTGGATATAAAAAATGTTGAATACAAATAAACTAAGTAAATCAAGGATACAAAAAGTATTCATTGACTTGAAAAGTTTTCTATAGCCCCAGCAAAAAATACTTACTTCAATAAATTAGATTTTCTTCACAAAGAGTTCAGAAACTATATCAATCCATTATAAATCTTGCTTTCCTTAAGACCTTTAGTTTAGTGCCTATTAAGAGGGAAGTATACTATGTACTCGTCCTTAAAAAAAGAGAAAATGTTTTTCGACTTCCAAATATTTTCCATTCTCATTCCCATGATTTTTAGTACGTTATTAACACAATGAAAAATTAGGTACTTATTCCTTTTTTCAAAATTTGCAATACAATTTTTTTTAATCGAAACCTATAAACCTTGATATATTATGCTATTTATGCTGAAGCGATCGACATCCAAATCAAAGCGATTTGTTGATATTTAGTTAGTGGAAACCTTTATCTCTCAAAATGGAAATTTTATGAAAAAAGTACCTACCTATAAAGTGTCAGTAACTATTCTTCCCTCTTAAGGAAAAAATAGGATTTTTCTGAATTGACTTGGATACTAGATAGGGGCAGTGGTAGTTAAATGGACCACGGGGCTCGACGTTGAACGGATAAATGTATGCTCTACGATACTTACCTATTTATTAGAACACATAGACACACGACAAAAATTTTGTTAGTGAAATAAATAGGCAGGCCTGCACCGCGGGAGACCGTATGCATTTGTATGTCATGTGTGACAGTTGGAATAATAGAGGAGAAAATTATGAACTAAATGTACCTACATAGTTTTGTTAGTGAAATAAATAACATTACATTACAGAGCCTCTACCATCAGTTTTAACAGTGACATAACGCTCACGTCTACGTAATTTACTTTCTGTACATCTCGCTTCCACAATTGCTCGCATATGCAAGTACGAGCGAGATGCATAGAAAGTAAGTTACGTAAACGTGAGCGTTATGTCAATGTCAAAACTGGTGGTAGCCGTACTGTTTTACAGAAATTACTTTCCTAACATATGGACACAAGTTTAGATAGACTATAGAGCTAACCTTAAACTACCTTAAGAAGTAAATTTTCAAATTTAGAATACAATTCAATAGTGCTGCTCAAATCGTAGCATTTTACAAGTAAATTTGGCATATGGTAACCTCGTGCTCTTTTTTAAACGCTTCATAATGCGGTATGTATGTAGTCTGTGGGTCCATTTCAAACCAACTGACCCTATAGGGGCATGGCACACTGCGTCCGATTCGCATGTCGCTCCTACGTGCGAGCGGAATGTCGCTATAATACGCGCATAGCGTTGTGTCGCTCAAACTTCAGTTAAAATAACATTTTTGTAAATCTTAATCCTCATTTTTATTCCTTTAAACTAATTTTCATATACTCAGTGGACTGTCGCTGCTTCGCACCTTGCCAATTCTTAAATAACCTCTCAGACTGTACTTAAGAGGAAAGGGGACGACACCGGTTCTTCATACAAACGCAGGCCCTATTTTCCTCTCCGGATATTGAAATTATGGAAAAAATTTATGTTAATGAACTATAGTTATGCCCCTTCGTTTGATTTTTTTTATTTTTCTATTATTATAGGAGTTACAAGGGTAAAATCTAATTTCAGAAAATAGCTCCTAATTCTTATGATAGGTATGTAATTAAAAAATCTAAAAGAAAATCTAACGATGGACATAGATATGGTCAATATAGATTAAATAAACGAACTATTCTTGTATCAGATATAAATTTATATATTTCGGCGATCTCGGAAACGGCTCTAACGATTTCGATTAAATTAGCTATATGGGGGTTTTCGGGGGCGAAACATAGATGTAGCTAGGTCTTATCTCTGGGAAAACGCATTTTTGAGTTTTTATATGTTTTCCAGCAAAGCTCGGTCTCCCAGATATTATAGATTAAATTGTGTGTGTTGGGCGGACAGAATAGCGTCAGAGACAAACGCCACATTGCAGGCTAGCATGCACAGGGCCCAGGCGGCTTGGAGAGCGCTGGTGAAAAGTGTCCACGTTCGTCACGTCCCTCAGCCATGAGGATACGACAAGGAAGAATCAAGAGAAATTGTGTAAAAAAAACTGTAGTCAATAATAGGTACCCGGGGAGGAAAATTTGGACTACGTTTGTATGGCGGACCGGCCGTCCACTGCCGGCTTAATGACAACGTAGCGCTTGCCAGATTCTTAACCAACTTCAGCCAAGGAGGTTGTAACGTTCGTAAATTAAAGCGCTCCGACCGACGTGACATTAAAACGGTTACTAATGCCAAATTTTTACTTTTAAATTTTAGAGTTTTTGGTTTATTGCATGTTCTTTCTTGGCTTAAAATACGGTAATAAAGACTGGAACTTATGCTTGCTCTGAAAAGATTAGGAGCCAACTTTTGGCTAAACTTTGACCAGTTAAAATGATTATATTATTATAAGTAATTATGATTGTATAATTATATTTTACTCAGCGATTACCAAGTTTGTTAAAAAAAACTGAAAAAAAAACAAATATAAATTATGTCATCATTTTGGAGACCACTTTAACTTTGGATTCGTTTTACAATAAATTTAATTTTGGGAGAATTACTTTACTCTTGTCATCCTTTTATGAACCACATTTGAAGGCCCCTCATTATGTATCAGTTTCATAAAGTGCAATTTTATGTAACCTACTTCTAGCGTACGACTCAAAGCAGTATATTCTAATCCACATACATACGAAATAGTATTTTTATATTCATATTTACGGTTTCACATTTGTATTCATTCCTACATTTATGACTTCAATCAGACTAAGAACATAGCTCTAGAGACTTCATAGTACCTAAATATTCAAGTGTAAGTCTACTATATTTATGATAATAGTATATGTTACGAGAAGTGTATTATGAGTACTGTGCGCCAAAATAATTATTAACAAATAATTGTGCTTTCATTAAAAACGTAAATATTTTTGGTTTTAAATGTGTCTTGAGTTGATACATACTCATATATCTACCTACATACAACCAAAACTATAGAAAAACTATATATTCTATAGAACTATAGAAACTATGATATTTCTAAAAGCTGAAATTGACTGACAATTACGCACAGCCTAAATATTTCTTCAAATATTGCAAAACTCAACTAAAAAAAAATAATTTTAAGAAGAAGAATAAGAGTAATATTTTTATTCTTCTTCTTTTTGACACTTATTGCCGTTATTGGAAAGTGGGAAAGTTTTTAAAGACTAAGCGGTCGTAGTCGCATACGGAGGCTAGTCCCACTAAATTAACTGGGCATTTAATAGAATAAGTTACCGTTAGTTATGACAATATTAATGAAGTTTTCGAAGTATTTAATTTGAAAAATGTCATAAAAATGAAGATTGAAAGTTTTAATGAAAAGACAGTGTGGCTGGCTTAGTATAAAATAAGGCTGCATTCAGAAGCGTTTATTACGTGGATTTCGTGTAGATCATGGTATAATAATATACTCCGCCTGGTACTCTATTCCGAGATTCGCGTACTTATGACCTAACTGACACGGGCCTACGTCATCATGCTGTTTACAGGTTCTCAAACTTTAAAATGTGGGAGAATTTTAACCAACGGTGAAAATTATTTTCTTCTTCTTCCTCGCGTTATCCCGGCATTTTTGCCACGGCTCATAGGAGCCTGGGGTCCGCTTGACAACTAATCCCATGATTTGACGTAGGCACTAGTTTTTACGAAAGCGACTGCCATCTGACCTTCCAACCCAGAGGGGAAACTAGGCCTTATTGGGAATTAGTCCGGTTTCCTCACGATGTTTTCCTTCAACGGTGAAAATTATTTTAACGGCATTAATTTTAAGTTCTTCATGTAGAAACATAGTAAAATAAAACAAATCTAATGTATTAAATTAAACTTTATTTATCTATACAAGACAAACGTTTGAAAAACTAATTCACAGTTACACATTAATTACCAAGCTTACGACGTGAAAAGTTTGGAAAACACTGCGACTGCTGACACTGAGAGAGAAGGAAATAACAATTAACACGCGTTCGACAAGGATGACGGTCAGGGCATGAAGTTATCTAGATCCGAATTGTCAAATGTGACAGCGCTATTCTGTGTTGCCAGTAATGTAAACAGAATTACCCGAACGTCTGAAATTTCTTTCGTGAATCGGAAGATATTGCTAACGAATAATTAAAAATGACGTGTTATTGTAAAATTTAAGATAAAATACATATAAATGAAAATTATAAAATTATAAAGAAATATTTTAACTTGTTAACCATGGGTATAATGTACCCATGTAACATGTTATGTTGAAATAAAGTGGCAATGTTATTGTGACGTAGGCCCGTGTCTCTCTGGGAATAGAAGACCATGTTTTATTAGACCATGGTGTAGATAGATAAATCTGCCCTATTAACTTATTGGCTACGAAGAAAAACACACGCAATTTTAATGCACTATGTTAAAAATTTAGTAATGCAGGGAACCCTTGGAACGCGAGTCCGACTCGCACTTGATCGGTTTTTCTTAAGTTATTATTTTTCTTAAGGCTCGGAACAGGTTTTTTTCAAAACCCCGAAATAGCCCAATATTATTAATTATTTTATGCTTTTACGTAGGACTGAATCATGTATTTAGGTAACAACTTCGTATTATTATATTGTCCCATTAAAAATGAAATAATAAACCAAAGAACGAAAAAGAACATAATAATACCGGTAATTTTTGCATAAAGAAAAAACCGGTTCCGAGCCTTGATGTTACGTACCTACACATAACTTGGTCAGTAGGTTAAGTCTGAATTGTTTTACTGTGTTACGATATATTTAAAGAAACCCGCTTCTCAATTCGCCCCGCTACCCGCTGCCTCCAAAACGTGCAATTGTGAATATTAAGTAATATAATTGTTCTAGAAATGACTCAGTTTCCCAAACTGCAAATTGGATATTTAAGATGCGTCGTTACTTTTCATGGCCGCGAAGGCTTTTAATATTTGGCCTCCTTATTAAATGCTTTGTCTTCGAAAATATGTATACAAAGCTTTGCCCATGGCTTCGTCCCTTACCCCCTTAGAGGTTGACTTTCAAAATATTTATTATCCTTTTTATAGAAGAGCAGAGCTCTGCGGTATTTGAAGAATATCTGCCCGATTCGAACTTTAAGATACGTCAATTAATAGATCTAGAAACGATATGGATTAGATGTGTGAGTGTCAAAAGTGACGTCTTTTTTTGAAGAAACGTCACTGACATATCTTATCCATATCGTTTCTGGGTCAAACAGATCACTGTGTTATGTCTTTCCTGTAGACATACACAAGAGTTAAGGGCTATAAAGGTTAATTTTCTTATTTAACCCTTATCCACGTGAAAAGGTCCTCCTTTTATTTAAAGAACTATGATAAAATCATTACTTACATGCCCACAAGCTGTTAACTATTGCCCACAGGAGAGAAAACTAGTGTGTTATCGCGAACAGTACATTTTTCTCTCCTGTGGGCATGTAAGCAATGATTTTATCATAGTTCTCTAAATAAAAGGAGGACCTTTTCACGTGGATAAGGGTTAAATAAGAAAATTAACCTTTATAGCCCTTAACTCTTGTGTATGTCTACAGGAAAGACATAACACAGTGATCTGTTTGACCCTTCTAGATCTATTAATTGACGTATCTTAAAGTTCGAATTGGGCCGCTGGTCTCAAGGTCCAGCCTTCTACGGTTTAGGTTTGTTGTTTTTCAATGTCTATGTAACGGAACTGTTATATGTACAAATTGATTTTGTTATGTATCACCATGAGTTCGATTAATAACAATGCGTAACGGTTTTGATGATTGCTCACGCTGAGTGTGAGTTAGTAGGGTAATTCGACAGTCACTGGCCACCTGTTAGTAACTGGCCACCTATAAACATAATTCATTTTAGTACTAGTGACTAGTTATTGACGGGTGGCAGTTATTGAAACCTTATACCAAAGATATATTACTTATACTAAAATGAATTCTGTTTATAGTTGAATAGAACTCATTTTTAGTTTAGGGTGGCCAGTTATTGGCCGGTGGCCAGTTATTATTACCCTACACACAAATTAAGCATATAAATTAACCAAGACAGTAATCGAATTTAGAGTACGCGATACAGGGCCGTCGTAAACGCTGCTCGCACTGTCAGTGCTTGAGAAAGGAGACCCAGGCTCTCCGAAACATGTCGTGCGAGTGACTTAATACAAGTGAGTCTAAACCGTAAAATTATTCAGTAACCAAGACAGCGTGCGTTCATGTCTTCGTTGATTTATATGCTTAAAGTATGTGTACTTACTGTTTCTTTGTTATTGGTGTACAATAAAGAATATTTGTATTATATTATAAATATGACCTGGTAACTTTTGTTGATGGCTAACCGTATTGTATATTCCCTGGATATCAAACATAATACCTGTATAATTATGCATGAATTCAGCCATATTTACATTCTATTGTAAGCTATGTGTTAGATATCTGCACAAAGCCGGGACGCCATTGACGGTGGACAATGGGCCCAATGATTAATTCTTACAAAAGGCGGTTCAAAATAAGAATATGGGTGGTGCAAAAGGTAGTGGTTATAGCGATTTTGATGAGAATGGAAAATACAAATGCGTTTGTCAGGGACTCTACGAAAAAAACACTCTCTCAAGTATAGTGTTATTCAGGTACACTGAAATAGATTTTTGCATAACGGTAACGATTATATTTTGTTATTATTGCCACAAAAATTGTGACTTGCGAACTATGCGTTAAACCAGCCAAATAAATACGACTATAACTAATCAATGAGTTCGGCTAATTATTATTTTTTGTATCCAGTGACATGTAACGAAGCCATACGATAAATATTTTTTTAGTGTAATTCAGTAAGTATATACTTTCATATGTTACGAGTATAATTATATAAATGTCTCCATTTTCTAAGCGTCCAATACTCTTAGCATTTGTAACCTACTTAATGGCAGTGCAGAAAGTATACTGCACTTGCACACAGAATTAACCAATCCGACAGTCGAATTTAACCATACGTAAAAAAAATATTTAATTTTTAACATACGCACTCCTAAGTGTACTAGAGTCTGTGGGGAAAGAGAAGAGTCATGGAATGCATGGGGCCCAATACATTCCCCGACTCTTCTCTTTCCGAACAGACCGTACAACTGATATTTTTACGATTATTTCAATAAAATGTTGATAGTTGATTTATTTTGAAGCTGCCTGATTCTAAATTTGTAACCTTTCATATCGGCAAAACTAAAATGCGTTATTGATAATATTTCTAGCTGTACATATTAGTAATTGCTTATTGACCGTTTTCCTCCGTTCTGCCTCATTAAGGATATAAAAGTGAAGTGAATATTCATATGACTTTCATTTGTATTACACTCAGTGACCCTTGTTCAAGGAAAATAACAAATATAATTTGTCGAGAATCGCTGTATTTTTTCCTACGAGGCAATATTTAGCATGTTAAGTAGTAAGCGTTTAAGCCTCGCTTAGTTAAAATAATGATATACAGTGGAACCTGGATAATTGCAATCTCAAGGGACCGGCCATTTTTTGTCCACCAGGTTTACCACCATAACCAGGTTTTTCATTTAAGCAGGTCGTGTCAATTAACGAGGTTCAAAAAATCGTTGTGTCAATTATAGAGGTTTTCATTAATAGAGGTTGCGTTCTGGCAAATTTGTTTTATGGAGGTGCAAATAACCATTGAAAGTAGATTTACACGCTTACGTTCTGGGTTTCTGGTCTATATATAGCTTCTTTACTTGCACTTTTACACTACATTAATAACTACTTTATTTTCTTATTAATCATTTGGGTTTAAAAAATTCCCTTGAACTGTAGAAGAAAGTTTTATTGGAATGTAAAAAGCATACTTTGTTTTTGATTTAATAAAAAATATTTCACCTACTACAGGCTGTGATAGATACCCAATAAATAAATTGAATTCTGGATGAAGATATAAATAAAATGATCATTGCTATTAAAATATTGTTTCTGCTGTCTACAACTACATTATTTCAATTACAGAGGTAATAAGTAAGACTCGTTTCAATAATAGAGGTAAAAAGGAGAGCAAAAATAACGGATTTTTTTAGCACAGTGTCAATTATAGAGGTCTTAGTTGCGACGTGGTCAATTACAGAGGCAAAATTACGAAAAGCTCTAAAATCTAAATTGCAATTATAGAGGTTCCAAAATTTCAATTATAGAGGCCCTTTGGTCTCAAGGGACCGGGACCGGACTTTTGGTTGCAATTATTGAGGTTTTCCATTTATCCAGGTGCCAATTAACCAGGTTTCACTGTATTATCTCCGTACGAGTACCAGGCCAATCTATCAATGTCTGCGAAACGAGCAAACTTTGCTACTTCTTTCGCCAATTTTTCACCAATTGAGCCTCTCAGGCTGGGGCAGCTCATATTGCTTAAAGAGCCTTTGACACGACCAGAAGTAATCTATAACCAGACATCGTAAATTTTATCCTCGGAAGTCCCCATGTGCTTGTACAAGTACAAACTAAATTCGAGTTTTGAACTCACATAGAAATAAAAGAAAGTTCCAAATTCAAAAGTGCCAAAATTGCCCTGAGGGTCTTACGAGATTATAGCCTTATAGCATTTTCGGTGCAGCGGAGTGGGGTTAACGGAATTGGTATATAAACAATGTCAGCCCTTTAATAATAAAACTTCCGTGAGACACAGACATATTAAATTACGCGGCATGAGCGTTTTTCGACTTAAAATACGTGAGTGACTCGTTTTTAATATATTTAATTTCAGCCCTAATGATTAATTAGCGTTAATTATGTTAATATACTTACCTTAATTACCATTTCAGTTGGAATTATCTATACCAATATAATACCACTCCGCTGCACCAAAAATGCTATAAAATTGACGATGTCTGTCTATAACCTATAATAAATGCAATGATGTTTTTTAATCGGTGATAAAAAGAGTTATAACTTTTTAAACTTGTTTATGAAAGTACTCGTAACTTTTGACAGGAAGTTTTTACGCTCAAATATTCTATACCATATGATACCACTACCACCACCTCCATATAGCCATTTTAAGATTAATAGACCATAAGTAGGGTGATAATTAATTCCAATAAACAAATTTTTACAATAGAAAATACTTGCGAAAAAGTATCTCGTTCAACCATAGATAGGTACTACAGTTCAGACAAAGTTAAAATTAAAATATCGACCAACATATGAGAAGATAATATCGAAGAAATTACGTAATAAGTATACTTACGCATTTTTGTATAAATTTCCACATTGTAACAATAGTTCCTGATATATTTGAATGAATCCTGAGTACCCCAACTGAAAATACAATAAAAATATACACAGACCAAAATACGTCTAAAGAAATTAAGAAAGGTTCTGAGATTGATCCCGGATTACGGGCCAGACAATTTTCAATCATTTCACCTTTCACGTGAATAATATATTAGCCGTTGTAAAAGTATGGGTTCCTTTGTAAGGGTTCTACCTTTGTAATGTAAGCTCAAAGTTATTGTTTTCTGAATATGAGAATGGATACAAGTGTTGGATATATTTGTAGTCTTTGTAGGTTAGAAAATATAATGTATTTAGGGAAAACAATGTATTCGGGTATGGTTTTGTATGGTAATTGCATAAGGAAGGATTTGGTTACAGTCATGATAAGTGTTACAGCATTTATTGCTAATCTAAAATAATAATAAAAAATCTTTATGCTTTCAAATACAGTTTATAGTTTTCTTATATAATTATTACATTCGATCATCTCTATTCCCTGCACTATAAGTTCAAATTTCAGTGGCAAATGGAATTTTCATTTATATGGCTTAGTAAAGAGTTCCTGTCATGGTAAATTATGTAGCTACAGTACATTTACTGCCATCTTTCGACAGACGATTAAAACTGTTAGAACGCCATTTGACTTTGATCCTTATTCTTTCCCTGATATGTGTTAACTTACTAAATATTAATATTAACGCCATCTACTCGAGAGTAGGCTGAAGGTTATGGCGCCATCGCTGGAAAAGATTGCACCATACCTTTGGCCTATAGTCGAGTAGATGGCGTTAATATTAATATTTAGTAAGTTAACACATATCAGGGAAAGAATAAGGATCAAAGTCAAATGGCGTTCTAACAGTTTTATGTTCTGTCGAAAGATGGCAGTAAATTTACAGTGGCTACATAATTTACTTTGACAATCCGTCTCTATACACTCTATTCTCTTTGCTATGGGTTGGGTGGGATTGTCCCATATTTATTGATGTAATTACTAACACGGACTGTTGTCCTTGTCCCCAGGTGTCAGAAGACATGGGCTACGTGATATACTCGGCGTTGGGCAGCTTCTACATACCCTCCTGCATCATGGTGTTCGTGTATATACGGATATACTACGCTGCGAAGGCCAGAGCGAGACGAGGGATCAGGAAAAACCCGAGGCCTAGACCGGTAAGTTTATCTTATCTTACCTTATCTGATCTTATTTTTGTACAATTGTACACGTTCTGTATTGTGGTGTTCGTGTACCCAATACGGATATACTACCGCGAAGGCCAGAACGAGGTGGGGGATTAGGAGAACCCGAGACCTAGGAGCTGTAAGTTTATCTTATATTATCTTTTGTGCAATTGTACATGTTCTGTATTGTGGTGTTCGTGTACATACGGCTATACTATGCTGCGAAGGCCAGAGCGAGACGGGTTATCAGGAAAAACCCGAGGCCTAGTGACAGTTGCGTTTCGTTCGCTACGGAGCATAAACAATTGCACGTTGGCTACGCACCAGTTGTGGTTAGAAAACTGCGCAGTCGAATGCCACATACGCTGCGTTTTAGGCTTACCCTAGTGTGTATGGCCAGCTTAAACCATAAAGTAATATAAGTAAAGAAAGAGTGGTAACTCCATACATCAGTTTTCTTACCAAGACGCCCCAAGAATCGTAATCGACACCTAACGTCAAGTAGTGGAACTATCAGTACCGCTACTTGACACCAGATGGCATAAGAATCGCTATTGACGTAAAATGTATTGCTAAAATAATTTACAACTAATATTAGAAGTAGAAGGATTTGAAAATAGAGTTTCGAGTAATCCGGTTACAATATTAGCTGAAAATTGTTGAGCATTAGAGTTTTTGTTCGCTGCGACATCTATAATATTGTCGACTAGCAGTATGATATTTTCCGCTACTTGGCGCTAGATGTCAACTACGAAATAACGCGCGTTTTGGTAAGAAAACTGATGTATGGAGTTACCACTCTTTACTTATATTACTCTATGACTTAAACAGCGGGCTTAGCAAGGTTGTACGACAAGGTAGTTATCACGCAATAGGTGTGGATAAAACGGCCGTTATCGTCGGTTTTATCATCCATACTATGGTTGCAGACGATATATGGAGTTATCCACATTTGACAGCGGTAGATGATAGAAGACAATTTGCATAACATGGTCGTTGGATAAGATGTGGATAATTTGACAGATTGTCCCATTTTGACAGTTCAACTTAGTTAATTTTAACTACGTGCTTCTTAGATGACGATAAGCCTTGTCGTGAAAGCAAAAGTAGTGAATAATCATATTTTAAGGTATAAATTACAGGTAAATATCAGTTTTTCTATGATTATATTGAGAGTTATTAGTTACAATGTTCCGCTGTATATAATATTGTCAATATTTTCTTCGCAGGGAAGTCAAATTTTATTATTCCTACTCGCGGCTGCTGTTGAAGAAAAATATCGTAAACAGCTTTAAGAAACACTTGCAGCCCATTTGATATGACGGACGAAGAGTTTCGGCATATTTACAGAGTGCGTAAGGAGTGTGCAGTGCATTTACTTATGTGCCGAATTTAACGCCGAGCTTCAAAACGGTGATGGGTTACCTACCAAAACATCTCAAAGGTAAAGCTATAAAATTGCAGTGTTTCTTATAAAGTTAATATGTATTCTATGCATAGACCCTATTATATTTGAAATCATTGATTCTATGTAAAACAGACGTCTTAATGACAATGCTACTAAACTCTTCAATACTAGGTACCGGCCTCATTATTATATGTAAAAGTTAGTATGTTAAGATATCTGTTGTACAATCTCTTACTTATGCTACTAACCTACTAACAGAGGTTACTTAAGCTACTATTTACTTCAACATTCATATCCTAACCTCCAGGGGGAAAATCTACTTGACAAAATTAGATTTACAGTACCGGTCAATAACATATCACCTTTGTGTGTTTTTGTATGAACTTGTAGTAGGTTAGTTTGTAGATTTCATATTTTACTAGTCATTTTATATAAATATGCATGTTTTTCCAGAGATGAGACCTAGCTAGATTGATTTTTCGCCCCCAAAAACCCCCATATAGCAAATTTCATCGAAATCGTTGGAGCCGTTTCCGATATCCCCGAAATATTAGGTCATTACCTATGAAATTGGCGTTTTGTTCGGAGAATTTCTACGAAACACGAATTTCCATACAATTAATTTTGCGGATATTTTTTTGATGGCTAATTCAAACCAAACAAAATTTTTCCAGTAATTTTTGACACCTTTAAGGTATGTTTTCAATATCTCCATTTCTTGAAAATTGGTACCATTAGAAAAATATAAGTAATTTTAATACTCGAACCGACAGCACATGAAAAGACCTATTTTCAAGGCATAATTCTGAACACTTAACAATAAAAAATAACAATTAATTGCTGTCAAGCAGTTTGGCGAAATCATATTGTAGTTTTATTGTAATTGTGTATGTACTTTTGTAAAAAAAAAAAAACTAGGATCAGACTTATATCTATGAACAAAAACGCCAATTTCATAGGTAAGGACCTAATATATATACATATAAATAAATAAATATACAAGAATTGCTCGTTTAAAGGTATAAGATATTATGAATACTGAAATACTGTGAACTACAATAAGAGACTCAGCATATTACTAAAAAAGCTCTTTAAAAATAATGAAGTTGACCATACATTAAAACAAAAAACCTCTATGAAAAAATCATTACATAGACCAATTTTTCTCATCGCTGGACAAGGAATACTACTAAACTACCTAAAGCTGTGGAAGTCACTCACAAATATAAAAAAAAGTTATACCGTAAAAGCATGGAGGTGATATATTATTGGCCGGTACTGTAATTAGGTACTTATTTGTTTTAGGTTCTAACAGTATACACCACACCAGCAGCACACCTACACCAGCAGCAGCAGCAGCAGCTGCTGGTGTGTAACAGTTACACCTGCTAGCTGATGGCAATTAACTACCAACGTGGGACTAGTCAAGATCATGGCTTGTCCATTGGAGCACTACTGACTGGATTGGCCACACTACTGTAAGCCTGAACCTCGAGCAGTTTGTAGATGCTGTAAACAGAAGGTAAGTTCTTTTGAGCACTGAATTAAGTATTAGACATAAAAAACTGTGACTTTCCACAAGGACTGTCTTAGTAACTTTTCCTTTTTTGAATAAGTATGAGTGCGGCTGTATTATGCATTGAGATATGTACCTACCCATTGTTTGATAGTTATGTATGATAAGTAGTTATCTCTGGGATATATAATCTGGGAATGCAATACTTATTAGGTTTAACTAAGGCACCTAGTTCTAATGTGCTGCCTTGTTTAATGGATATTATTCCTGGCGATTGTTTAGTATATATCTTGAGTGCACTAGACTGCACTCATGTGAAAATACTTACTCCATCGCTGCCACATGAACCTACTTTTACTTATTTCCTTCTTTTTCTTCCAGAAAACTTCTCGTGGATCAAGGGAAAAATTAGAGAAGACGCTCCTAAAAAACTTCCTAAGCATGCAAGCATGCACAAAACCGGCTCTTAATAAGCTTAATAAATACATATTTCGCCTATTACTATGTTTTACTATCACACAAATACCTACCTAATTTACCTATATTTCTATACAAGTAGAGACTAGTAAACATTCAAGACGGATAATCTTCACACAGAACACCATTCCCGGGCATGCTTCAATGTAGGTGTCACTTATTCTTATTTTTCATTTTAGCCTTATGCGTACAAAATTTGTGATATTATAGCTTCTAAATGTAAAATCCGACTCATATGCAGTATAGTACAATGAAAGCATAGGTAATAAAAACATTTTAGGCACGTTCTTACTTAAGAGGAAAGGGAGATGGCCGCTTCCGCTTCTCCATACAAACGTAGTCCTCATTTTCCTCTCTGGATATTGACATTATGGAAAATATTTTTACATAATTTAATGTATATTAACCATATAGCTATGCCCCTACGTTCGAATCGTTGATTATTGTAAAAATTAGGAGCGGAAGACAGATTACATACAAATTTTTAAATGCTTCTAACTCTTATAATAATTAAAAATTAAAAAAAAAGAACAACCGTAGGGGCATGGCTGTAGTTGATGTTGATATGATATACAACAAATTGTATCAAAATATTTAATGTTATTATCCAGAGAGAAAAATGTGGACTACGTTTGTATGAAAAGACGCGTCTTAAGGACGCGTCTAGTGAGTCTGGCGGTGAAAAGGTCAAATAAGAATATTCCTAAATGCTCTATTATGCTAATAAGTCTACTTTAGTGACTATAACTGCGGTCAGACTCAATACGCCAATAACTAATGTTGAATATTAAAAACTATGTTAAATTCCATTTAGGTAGATACAAGAATGACAATTCTCGTCACTTGTGGTGTTGTCAAGTCTTTTTTGTTTACTAAACTCTATAGATAAGTTAACAATTTCGGCTCTGTGCTAGAGAGAATATTATAAATGGGTAAATAAAACAACTATTGCCAAAAAATTAAACAAAGTTTATTTACACATTAAATGTAGGTGTACAAACAAATCATTGGCTGCCGTACCCGGTGTGAAAGTGCCCATCATGCCAGCAGCTTTATCGCTGGATTACTATGAAGTATGAACAGCTTTTGTACCAGGAACGTCATATGGCGCCCGGGGCAGGCACCAAATTTGCGCCTCCCCCCCCCTCTCCGAAACGAAATGGGACCAACCCCTAAGTCGCGAAAAAAAATTTGGCTGTTTCATACATTTTGGCTGGTCCAATTTCTATGGGAGGGTAAACTATTTTTTTCGCGATTTCGAGGTTGGTCCCGTAGCAAAAGTTACTCAGTATAATCCCAAAACCTCCCTGGCAACGGGAATGTAGTTATTTTTTAGCCATCCTGTATAGTGTATAGGAAGTCTCAGTAGTCCACATATCGATGAATGTCGTCGATAGACAACATGTCACAGATATGCAGCAGCAGCTATTGAAGCAGGTTCCGTCAACTACGGCTCATATGCGCCTGCCGGACAAAGGGCTAGCGATCCACTTGCATAATAGGTAGTCTATTGGACAGTCCATAAGATGGTAACTTCGACAGGAGACCCCTAACGTAAGACGCGCTAACACTGGACACAACTCTGAAGCACTTGGCCCGCTCGCCTTATAAAACGAAAGCATAGCAACTCCCGCCGAATATCCCTCTGCTTGATAGAAGTTTCTGGCATAGAGTATTCACACTACGGGATGGTGGGCGGTAGGGCGCTACCGTCGTCTTTCAAGGTCGAGTTCGATGCAAAAAGAGTTCCTAAAAGATCGTCTTTCTCTTTTGCGCTGTGGGCCAGATTACCATCCGCATTTCACACTTCACAGTGGTGGTAAATACGACTGACAAAAGTTTCCCTGCTGCCTCAGTTTCGCCACTGAGCGGGGGCCCTTACCATTCTGTCTGATTCGACGGCCTAACTTACGTTGTAAAACGCTTAATGATAATACTAATGAACTGAAAAGGTTGTTTGTTGTTTTATTTGTGGATAGGTATGACACATATATATATTTTTGGAATGGTCTTCTCACTAGCTTTTATTTGATATCCATATTATTGTAGTATTGCTATTTCATAACTGCTCATCTATAAGTTTCGTTTCCAATATAAATAGAATGCTTAACGGCGCAGAAAAGATCAACATTCCTCTCAGACCTCCAACAAAAAGGGGCCAAACTGAAAACCAGCGCTGGACGCCAGTCTAGCACATGCTGAGCTTGGTACCCACGGCCAACATGTCTTGCTAAGTGTAATTACCTATGTATAGAGTAGACAATAAGTTAGTACTTAACCTAGAATAACTTAGTACATACTTATCATAGAATTTATATGTAGGTATATGGTTTGTATTCCTAATATTTTTTCTACCATCAACTTATCATGTTTTGGCAATGGAGCATTCTATGCAATTGTCTACCGTTTGTCCCGTAGAAATGCAGATTTTCTGGAGATTTGCAGGTATAAGAGTTTCCTTTTCTATGACAAATGGTCAAACATGCACGGAAAATTAATCGCTTGCTTTAAATGGCGAAAAAAAAAGTCGCAACACAGGAAATAAAATGCGTTTGTACGGGACAGCTCGTGGAATGCTCCAATAAAGTGATTTCATTTCATATCATAAACTGATGAGGGCATTCAGAGTGTAGCCTTGAGGTTGCCAAGCCAAGCAACCAAGTCAGGTGTCACGGTCTTCAGGTCCTCAACAGGCCCAGGAGTGGAGGAGGAGTGGAGTAGGCAGCGTTGGAAGATATGCTAAGTGGTCTGCATTCTGCATTCGCAAAGTGGGAAAGCCGTCTACCTCCATTTGTGTGGCTGAATTGCAGCGGCCATGTCCGGTTCTCAGGCGGCACCAGATTTTCCGAGGAAGGTCAAACCCTTTTGGTTTTTTAGTTGGGTCAGATATACAGCAACTCCGAGCTGCCGAAGCTGACCATTCCGCTATCCACCTATCCGAAATATTAAAGCTGCTCAGGCTCCCAGCTGTAGCACAGGGTCGGCGGGCAGTCGGGCGGCAGAATTCCTCGTGGACAGGCATTGTGGGGTTATTCGTGATATTCTCAGCCTCCCTCTTCAACGCCTTGAGTCGTCGGATGTGAGGAGGGGCAATGTGACTCAATGCCGGCAGCCAGTGGCGGTTGTAGATCGGATAGTGCCTGAGATGCATCGCATGGTCTCGTTGAGCTTAACGTCCAATCTATGGGTATGTGCACTTTCAAGCCTCCAATATGTTATGGCTGAAACAGAAACAAATTATATTAGATGAGGTCAGGCGCAGGCTAGTACTTACAGCGGTTCATTGGCAAATTATGTGAAATTAATGTCACTTTTAGAAAGCTCTCGTTTTTAAGCCAGGGGGATTTTTTTGTTACAGTTGTCCAAATTATCGATTGAAAATAAATTGAATTTTGTTCTAGTAATTATTTATCCGTTATTAAAGTTGTATTATGTATCAAGTGTAGTTCTGTACCACTTGCGTCATAAAAACAAACCAACCAACACCTTATTTATCAAAATGTATCTCAGATATTCTATGCTAGGGTAATATACGACACAAACATACCCACACACATACATAGGCTGCTAAAATCATTCCCATAGTCAGGTATAGGTACAATAGACCACTTTACCAAACACAAAAAAAATATTCCAGCTGCCAGCAGTAAAGAAACCAGCTTCTACTCCCAAGCCCTAACAATATAAATAAGTTTTTGGCAAAAATATAATTTTTGGTACAAGCTTTTATCGCTGACTGTACTTTTCTTTCAACAGGCAACTAATACTCCATGAGTCCATTCTAACAACACCAAGCACAATTAGTTTGCGTTGTTTTATCACAGTGTTCCCATGGCCACCTCATGTCTCCATCATCAGATCAGCTCCATGTCATCATAATATTGCAATTGTCATCCGATTTACATATTGTTATGTATGCAAAATTTCAGCTCAATCGGAAATCGGGAAGTGGGTCAAACTTAGCTGTCAAATGTATATGGCCAGCTTTAGTGCTAACATAACTGTTCCTAGTATTCCTATATTACCTACATGTTATAAGTAAGAATATTGTACGAGTAGGTATTATATTTTTTATAATCTTAGTAGAATAGGTACTAATACAATTTATTTGTATTGAATAAGGCCGGCGCCCCACTGCTGCGCACGCTACATCCACGGCCCACGTTTTAATACAAACCGTGGGCAAGCCCACGAAATTTTGTATAGGAACGTGGGTCGTGTACATAGCGTGGGCAGCAGTGGGGCGCCGGCCTAACTCTTGCAGGGAATTTGTAAGTTACTTGTGGGTATGGCTACTTTATTTATTTAATTTATAAACTTTATTGCACAAAAATATAGAATTACGTAAAAATGGCGAACTTAATGCCAAAAGGCATTATCTATCACCTACTAGTCAACCATAGAAACAAATATGTGACGTTCCACGGCAAAAGGTACCTTATGGCGGCTGGCGCTTACGTCGCATATAATATTGGAGCGGCGTTAATAGTTAATAGCGTAAGCGCCAACCGCCATAAGGTACCTTTACCCGTGGGACGTCACATATAAACACTAAAGGTTGGTGCAAAAACCAATCAAAAAGCAAATGCAGTAGGTATATCTTAGATATACATACTAACATAAACATACATATATGTTATAAAAATAAATGTACTAATATGTATATGGGATGATAGACACTAGACGAGACATTTAGCAGATAACTACCGAGCATGACTACTCAAAAAACAAATTTTCTTGGGGCTTGTCTTACAGGTAGAGGGAGTGCATTCCATAGATAGGTTGCCTGAACGGCAAAACAATCATACATAAAACGGTTATGAAGAGGAAGGACTTAAAGTTTAAGTGAGCGGGACATCCGGAACGGGCATAAAAACTAAATACTTATTAATAATATTATTTTATCTTTATGTCTTAGATTTATGGCATAAAGTGTGTCTTTTTCTTTTTCAATAAACTTTTATTCTTGCTACAAAACCAGCTTCTAGAATATACAAACAGAGTAAAAAAATATATAAGTTTTTAAAGTGAGGTCTACGGGTTTCAAAGATTTTAATATTTGTTAGAACCCTTAAGTATGCACTTTTTATGCAGTGTGAATAAATGTAAGGTGTATTCGAGTATTACCGAATGTCGGATAATTCCGAAATTCAGATGAAAATCACCCTTAATTCCATCATAATAAAAGTCTCTTTCGGAATTATCCGACAGTTTTCGACATTCGGAATTACCCGAGTAAACCTTATGCATAGGTACTGTTCAGTTGTAGTGTAACTTTTACACATCCTTGTTGCCAAATCAACTTCCTGCAATTATAGTAGTGATAGAACAGGTTTTTAACAAACTTTTGTCACTTAGTAGAACATAATAGATAGAATGAGAAGAAATAGATATTAAGTGTCAATAATATTAAAAGGCACCAGAAACTTTTCATGATTTTAGTTTAAGAAAGGTGTACTTACATCTTCAATCCTTTCTTCTAGATCTTAGAACTTGTGTGCACTGTGCAGCATTGCATTTTGTATCTCTGGGTTCCGAGAGGCTCATGAATCTCCCTGTAGGTGTAGGCGAACAGGGGATGCTGAGTTATATATTTGGCTAGCATTTTCTTGTGCGCCGAAGCATCGACTGAAATTAAACATATTCATGACAAAACCAGTTAATGATCAAACGAACTATAACTTTTTCTATAAATAAATTAGAGAAACTTACATTTTGGGTGGCATTTCCTTTAGTTTACACAGCAAATCAGTATTTTTCTTCGACTTGGTTTGTATTTTCACTAAATTCACTGAATCATGCGCGTACGCGATGCTTGTCAATGTCAAGTGAATTGTCAGTTGAGAAAACACGATTATCCGTGCATGTTATAATGTAAGTCAATTTGTATAAAGCTGTCACTCATTTAAACATTTTTCAATTTGGAAGTGTAGTAATAAAACTAACTATTCGTTTTCAAACATCGTCCGACACACGTCCGACATTTTAATAAAGCCAGGCATTAAATGGATTTTTCATAAACTCTAGGCATAGACAATCGTGGTCACTTACGAATGATAGTGGATAACTTTATACGATATCGACGTGGTATTCTTATCGTAACCCGTAACCATGTTCAGCAAAACGATAAAAATACGACTATCGTTAAAAGACGACAGTAGATTCCACGCGCAATATGATATAACCTTGCTAAGCCCGCAGAGCTTAACTTCTTCGACATAATATGCATGTTTAATAATATTTGTTTTGCACCGTGTATTTGTTGTGCACATTATATTAAACATGTCATGTCCATCAGCTGCAGAGACACGAACAACATATATCATGTTGACGATATCATTAATTTAGTCGCGAGTGGACTAGCTTGCGTGCGGTAGATTAATCAAATTACTTCTTTATACGACTAGAACATAGCCTACTCGGTGGCAAAAATCTCAACTTGATTGAAATAATATACACCGTGTTTTTTTGATTTCCGTTAATTTCAAGGGTGCATTTCTGAGCTTAAATCAAGTAACTTTCTCAAAGACACTGATATTCTAATTAACTCCATTTCGGAGATAATCTATAATTTATTTTTTTCCTATAAGGCCTCTACAAGCGTGTACACTTGCCTTAGGGCCGGTTTACATATTGATTAGTGTTTAGGATGAGTTCATAGATTTGCTACTAAACTTAAGTACAATCTCGGTTGATCGATGTTCGAAATGACATTGATATGTCACAGATTTCAATTGTTTGGTTGAGTTAAATGTAATGTCCGTGTTACAACAACGCTACATGCTACATTTAATTACTTTTTAAACTTAAATATTTTTTTAAAAAAAGCAAAAAAATATTTTTTTTTTGAAAATTAACTATGCCATTTAGTTCTCTTAAACGTACTTAACCATACCCCGAAATTAACGGAATTCAATAAAAACACGGTGTATACACCTGTCCCACTTTTAACAAACGTAACAGCCATTGGAATAGGTATTTTTATTTAACATTTGTTGCCTTAAATTAAGGAAAGAGGAATAAGTAGGAGGAAGGAGGAATTAGTTTTCCATCGGCTTATCTATGCCATATCATTGAACTATTATTACTAAGTACATATAGGATCGGCACAGAGAACCAGTATTTTGCGCCATGATGTTGTTTTGACAACAAATATCTGTATCTCACGACATAAACGCGTAAGCGCCATCAATTGTACGGCGCTTACGACGTTTTGTTCGCGTGGTACAGGTTGTGATTGCGACAATGTCATACAGCTAAACCTTTCTCAAGAATCACTCTATTGATAAGGGGCTATTCATTAATTACGTCATTTCAAATTAGGGAGGCGGGGTCTGGACATCGGATGACGTAGGAGGAAACGGGGTCATTCGAAGCATGATTTTTGGATGATTTTAGAAGGGGGGGGGGGGGGTCAAAAACCATCAAAAATCGGTGACGTAATTTATGGACAGCCTCTAAGTGAAAATCACATGAAAACCCGTTCAAAAGTTTTTGAGTTTATCGCGGACAAACAGACAGACGCGGCGGGGGACTTTGTTTTATAATATGTAGTATCATATCAGTAACAAATCAAATTGAGGTTTTAAAGCTTCAAATCGGCCTCTTGAACTTAATCATTGAAGTTAAATAATACATGTGAGAGTTTCGTGACTTATAATAATATTGTTTTAAAATTATTTAATTCCATTTTGCAAAAATTCCGCCTTTTGTTCATTATATAAATAAACAAATATTTTTCATTGTTCTGTTAACTTAATCTTTGGACGCCATACGTGGTACCTATACAAAAAGCTCACTCACACTCACACAATTATTAACCTTATTTGAAAGTGTGAAGGTAACTTTGATAGCGCACCTTATTGGTTATTCCACGCAAAAGCAACGCAAAGTCACCATTTTATTACGTGTTTCCTTATTAACTTGACGATGATAATATAAATTCGTATAGATTAGTGTAAAATAATTTATATTGTAATTTCATATTACGAAATAAATAAATCTAAATCTATAATTATTTAAACCTCAATATACAGGGTGGAAAGGCACGACGATCCTTTCCGGAAATGGGAGATAGTTTAGCCTAAGCTCTATATTTTCTCCATAGAAACTATGTTAATATGGGCAACCGTTTCTAAATTATGACCTTTTAAACATCCACGCAAAAAACTACTTTGTTCTAACCCTAACAGGTGACAGAGTCAATGAACTTACTTGTAAACAATCAGTATTCGACAGGAAATTATGCTAATTTGTTGCCATCTAACCATTTTTAGGTCTGCTTACAGCACGGTAAGAATTATTGCAGGATTTTCGCTTTCTTAGTGGTTCCACTTGTTCAATACTTGAATGAAATAGTTATGTTATTCCTTAATATTAATAATACTAACCACAACATTGTTTACAACGACAGTTCAAATGGTGACATTGACAACCACTCAAAAGTACGCAATCGTCTTATAAATATCTCTGGTTTCCTTGACTGATAAAAAGGTTTTAGTTTCTTAACACGTTTCACAAAAATATTTTCGAATAATTGGAAACTATTTAAAATAATAAAAAATTACATGTAGGTTGTGTTAGTTGCACCAAATGAACTTGCAAAAATGAAATACTAAGAATAAATCAAGAATAAATACTTCTTCAATACCAAACTAACAAACCTTCTTGCGTGGTAGGAAATAGACAAGACGTCTGATGTTTGAAATTAAATTTTCATTGAACTATACTTATTGAATGTCATATTCTTCAAATAAAAATGTTAGATGCTCGTGGCTATTTAAATTTGTGGGGCTGTGTAAAAGATATGGTGTACCAAACCAAACGGAATGTGAAACTGCGGACGAAATGAGACAAAGGCTAATTGGTGCTTTCTGCGGAGGATAAATGACGAAGAGCATACACTATATCGCATGTGCATCGACATACTCGGGTACGGGCTGCGGCGGCGTTGTAATACACGGGGGTACATTTGAACACCGTATGTGAAAAGAAGATAGTATTAAATATTGGAAAAAAGTAATTATCTAAGAAAGTAATAAAATTGTTTGTAATATTTTTGCATGCATTTGATTTATTTGACATTTATGCGTCATTCATACATCATTGCGATACTGTCAACGATCGGAAAAAAGTGTAAAGTCCCGAGCTTTCCCGACGGAGATCCTTAATCTAGCCGTCATGTGCACATGCTATAGGGTTATCACCACAGTTAAAAAGTAGTATTTTTGCAATTTTTATTTTTTACTCAATTAACGATTCTTACCATTACCAATAGTCTCTGTATCACTTAAACGACCTAATACTTCCGGGAAGGATCGTCGTGCCTTACCACCCTGTATATCTAGGGATACATTTTAATACTTATCTATAGAAAATGAACCGTGTTCTTGACACCACGAACAGTGAAAAGTTTAATTATTAATTATTGTTGGCGTCCAAAATTTCTATTATAATAATTTTAATTATTTCAACACATTCTTATACAACGAGTAACATTTGCTTGTTCGTATGTTTCAGAACGAACAGCAGACGAGCTTCAGCAACCCGCCGAAGGGCACGCGGCCCATGCCGGCCACGCCCTCCATCCCCATGCCACAGGGCTTGGATAGTAATTCTAATAATAGGTAACTTTTATTCGCCATACATGCATAAAATATATTTGTTATAAGTTCTTCTTCTTAGTCGTGCTCTCTTGACAGAGTGTTCGTGGTCATGTCACGGTCGATTTCTGCGCCACCGCAGCTCTTGCGGTCCGTCGCCATGTGGCTCTGTTTTTGGTGGAGTGGGAGCAATCGTTGACTGAATTTCCTGTGATGAATTTAATGAGGTCTGTCCATCGTGTTGGGGAGCGGCCAAGCGATCTTTTGCCCTCGACTCTCCCTTGCACCACCAAGCGTTCCATGAAGTCCTCGTTACGAGTGATATGTCCAAAGAATTTGAGGACTCGCAATCGCACAGTCGACGACAATCTCTCTTTGATATTGAGTTCTTTCAAAATCGAAGCGTTGGTACGGTGTGCAGTCCATTGTTATAAGTATCCATCCTAATTTAAATTTTCCACCACATTCTGGGCTTTCATCGCCATATTCAACGACCTAAATCCGGCCTATCAATGGACACATGTCCTCTTTTTGTAAAAGTCCAGGTTCAGCAGTGTCAGTATAAAGATACCTCAAAGACAGAGTGTCAGGCAGATTTACTTTCGCGTGTATAATATTAGTAGAGATTATTTAGATAGCCTCATATTTATCCCATCGTCTTACCACAATAACAATCATATCAAGAATATCTTGAAATTCACGTGCATGAGACAACCATCCATTATAGATTTTCCTTTCAACAATGAACACAAGTTCTAGACCAAGTTGGATATCGGTAACACAACTTCGTACCGAATCTCTCCGGTTCTATTCATCGAACCGAACTTGAGAACTGATTAAAAACAATGTTCTGATTGAATATCTGTTTCTAGTGTCTGATTGAAACTGAGTTTAGAAGTAACAATGAAGGTTTCTCTGAGAAAACAATAATAATTCAATCGACAAAATTATAATACATATTACACAAGTGAAAAGATTCAAATTTAAAAATTTAAAAATTAATGTTTAGCTGTAACTGAATTTAAATCTACAGAGGCGCTACACAGTAGCTCACAGAACAACAGTAAGCAATTAATAGAACAGTTACCTAGTCTCGTATAAAAATGGAATCACAAGATCCATCGTTTGTTTAAAAATGGCAATTCTAAGTCATTTCAATAATAATTTGAAAAAAAAAAACTTATACATATATAAGATAAAGAAAATGTTTTTAATGACAAAGAGTACCTATCTGCTGTAAAACTGTAGAGTCATTGTTAGTTTGTCTTTAGTTACCTATAATAAATTTATGACGTACCGTAAATCTTCTCCAAGTATAGAAAATTAATTATGTTAATTTAATTTAATTGTTGTGTCAATAAAGATAAACTACCATTAATAGGTATAGTTAGGGCATAGTGAAAATTCCTGGACTGGTCACTTAGAAAAAATAAGTCGTCTCATATATCAGTATCCAGAAACTTTCAGTATGGCCCACGTATATTTTATAATTTAAATTTTAATTCATTTTAAATTAAATTTAAATTAATAAATTAATATGTATAATTATTGTGGTAGGTATGTTTATATTAAATATAGGTATTAAGTATATGCCGATTTAAAGTAAACCATTATGACTACTATCATGTACTGTACTATCACAATTACCAAACATGAAGCAAAATATTGAAAATTTTTACCACATACCACATTCACATAATATTTGTTCATTTATAGCGTACAAATCAAAATACTTTGATTTCAATTATTCAATCTCAAATTTTCCCACCTTGTTTCAGAGTAAGTCAAATATCTACGATAGAGGCACAGCAAGTGCAGATACCCACGGTGACGTGCGACCTCGCCAGCGACATCTCCACGAGCGAGGCGGGCGACATGCTACCGCAACAAGAAGAGAGAAAAGACACACTGAAGGTAACAATATTTTACTCTATTCTCTTTTGTCATCGATGAGTTATTTAAGCAAGTTGCGATTTTAGAAGACAAAATTACGTAATTTTATTACAAATATGATTCTACATACTCTATGCATACATACATGTCGCACATTTACCAGTTGCTTTTGGAGAAGAGATTTAAAAAGTCCTAGTTTCCACTCTTGGTTCGAAAGTCAAGACAGCAGTGGCCACAACCCTGAAGAAGAACCTGTAATTTTTGGGATTGTTGTCAAAGCGCGGGTCTTTTTAATGATTCAAGCAAGAAAGCGCTACGTTCAGCAGCAGGTTGTACAGTGCCTTAACCTCCTTATTGTATGATAAAAATCCTGACTGAATTTTTAGTCATCCTTTTGCATTTGTTTCGAGAACGATTTTTTTCTGCTCTATACAAGTATATAGCACCTACGCTAAACCCACGATTTTGACTACTACACACATATGAAAGGTTAACAATTTCTCGTTATTGTTCCAGGTGGTAACATCAGCGCAAGTGACCCGCAATCCGCTCGCAGCGTGCCAGCTCCGCAGCTCCACGCTCAGCGTGAACGGTGAGCCGCGCGAGCGCTGCCAAGCGCCCAGCGTCGCCATCGACACCGACATGGTCTCTGAATTCGACCCTTCTTCTTCAGATTCCGGCGTCATCTCCCGCTGCGCCGGCGTCAAACCCCTCAAGTTCAGAATCTGCCAGCCCATCTTCGGAAAGAAAGCCGAGAGCTCGAGAAGACAGGAGAAGAAACAAGCGAAGAGCGAGTGCGAACCGGCGCTCCCCAAGCCGCATAAACCTAGAGATCCTGAAAGGGAAAAACGGAGGTTAGCTAGGAAAAAAGAAAAACGAGCGACCTTAATTCTAGGTTTAATCATGGGAAGCTTCATAGCATGCTGGCTTCCATTCTTCTTCTTATACATCTTAAAAGCGGCCTGCAGAGCATGCGAAATTCCAGGAATCTGTTTCGCTGTAGCCTTCTGGCTGGGATACATGAATTCTGTATTAAATCCTGTGATTTACACCATTTTTAATAAGGATTTCAGAAGGGCGTTTAGGAGGATACTGTTTAAGTGATGTTTGGCCTACCTGTGCTGCTACAGATGCGTGGCTAATCGCATCATGATGGCGCAACAGCGGGCAGCACCGGGGCTTTACAATGTACGTTAACGCCATAACCATGGACAGTCTCATGTGATAACAGTGAAATATAGCAAAAAGCTAAAGTACCCTTCGTTTATGAGAGAACCAACACTAGCGTCTCTTCGTCAGCGTCTAGCCTCCTAAGGCCCAGCCATACAAATGAAAAAACCAAAATTTGCCACTGAAATTTGAACCTATAATGCAGGGAATAGAGTTGATTTTGTATTGTTTGAAAATTGAACGAAACCAAACAATTGCAACTCTATTCCTATTTTAATATGGTTTAAATTTCATCGAAATAATTAAGTACTATAGGTAGGACTTTGGGCCTTAGGAGGCTAGTCAGCGCTATGGAAAATGGCGTCGCTGTGCAGTTGAGCCACCACCGATGCGCCGAGCAGCAGCCATAGAGACTAAACGCTGACGCTCGGAAGACGCTAGCGTGGGTTCTCTCTAAGTAGTTGTGGGTTTTATGCCAGAGCACTATTTGTGGTTTAGTGATCTTTGGTTCAGATTGGAAACCTTTGCATTGTCAGTAAAATTTTGAAAACAGTACATCAATAGGCAAGTAGCCTAGACTACTAGACATTTTTAAATAGCGAACATACGTTGATATATTTATTGCATGCAACTTTCTTGGCAGGGATAAAGATGTATAATTTTTATCTATAATTGATTAAGCACTATTTTTACTGGTAAATTACAAGCAAAAGCAATAATCAATAAGCTTGACACGTTAAGAGTTACAATCTGACCAGCAAAATGTAACGCCAAGTTTTATGTTTTAAAACATAATATTGAACGAATTAATGGAACCAAAAATCACTACATCATTAATATAAAGTATTAAACAGAAAACTGTATACAAATTAACATTATCATTATATATCTTAGGTCAGCTTATTCTTAGGCTTCTATATATAGTTACTTCATGTAAAATAATACACTTACACTAATTATGACTATTGGAATTATGTCAAACATGAAGTGGCTACAATATTGTTTTGCTGTAATATAAAAATTGTAAAAATACATTTTGGTAGTGATTTTTAAAATGTAGCAAAAACTATAGGGTTTTATTTTGGAAGTTTGTTCTGATCGTGTTATAACTTCTACACATATATTATGACTTTATCTTATGTTTAAATCATCACATTATTCCTAAAAAAAATATAGTATTCATAAAATGTTTACTAGCGGTCTCCAATTTTCTAACCTGCTTAATAATTATTGGCAATTGAATAGTATAATAAGATTTATTGACATGCATTTGTCAGGTTAAATTACAATATATACTGGATGCTACGTCTTTAAATTTCAGTGGTCAGGTGAATTGTACTCCTAAAAATTATACTCTTGAATATTAGAATAGACACTCAAACAGATTTAGCTTGAAAGTAAAAGTATATATTATGTTAGGTACAAACTACGTCTACCTTACCATAGTATAGAGACTGGTATCCTGCAATGAGATGTTCCTACAGACTGATCTAATATTATTTTGATATAGCATTAGTGAAAACCGATTTAGAACATCCTTCCCAAATAACATCAATAGAGTTTGTATAGACAAACTATAATACTGCAAACACTAACGGATTTGATTATACTTGTAACCTAAATATTCCTAACATACTGTAAAATATAATAAAGGAATTAAATAGCTTTAAAATTCATAAAGAATATATTTCAAAATTGAAATTTTAGCTTGCATTAACAAAGTTAAATATTTCACACTCAGCAAGGGGATATCACCTTTATATATTTATTTATTTTTCAGCAGCATGTGTTTTAACACCTAATGTAGTATTTATAATGCACGGTATGGTAAAATTTGTGGTGCAACACTTTAGTTCACGTTTATTTGTTGGAGTTTTAATGAATACAATAGTACGAAATTAGGTATTTCATATTTTACAACATTTGTCACTATGTTTCATGTTTACTTTTTTGTATGATAGATAGATAGACCTATTTATTTATGTAGGTATCAGCAAGTAAATATCAGTAAACAGTACTATTTTAATAGTTATGCTTACACACATCCCCTTGCAATACATATGCGCTTATAATATGTACAAAGTAGTAGTATTTGTATACTTATTTGCTAGTAAAGTCCTAAGATTCATTACATTTCTACAAGTTGCTACAATTAGTTCAAAAATATACCTACAATTCGTAATTTTGTGGTTTACTATAGACAGTTAATTCAATAAAATTGTCGTAGCTTAAATTTTCTTAAATTACTATATTGAAGCATTTGAAATTATTGTAGCAATTATTCATACATAATGCATACTTACACTTTAATATTAACTCTCACATGGGATTGATTCCAACATAACACAAAACTCAAAATATCCTGAACACTATCTGACACACTTCTTAGTACAAAATCCAAAGTCTCATAAAGGGTAATTCACCAGTAACTGGCCACCTGTTAGTAACTGGCCACCCTAAACTAAAAACGAATTCTATTCACCTAAAAACAGAATTCATTTTTTTTTATCATGACCAAATATATTAATCATTTATTTACATACAATATATATACAGTGGTACTACTAAACGAAATTAATAACTAGCTTAAATCTAAAATAGGCCCTTGAGGCATTGTACCAAGGATGCTGGCGGCATTTCCTCGCTGTATCGCAATGCTGATACGTTGTGCGAGGTAGCCGCCAGCTCTTCGGTCACCAGTTACGTCAACCAGACGCTTCGCGATTTCTGTGAACAACTTATGCGCACTGGGACCCCATGGACCTAGAGTTTCAACTCCAAATGGTACAAAATAGTACTCTCTACCGAGTTCATATTAGTATAAAGTTTCAATAACTGGCCAGCCTTCAATAACTAGCCACCTTATACTAAAATGATTTCTGTTTATAGGTGAATAGAATTCATTTTTAGTGTAGGGTGGCCAGTTATTGGCCGGTGGCCAATTACTGGCGAATTACCCGAATTATTTAATGTTGATTATTTAACAACATTTTTAATAAAAATTAATGGTTTATCTTTAATTTGGAAGGAATTGATTTACTTATACTGAACAATGAATTGATTTTCATTTTATGAAAATACAAATATCCATTTTATAAATGCATCGTTCTTCCATTACTCATGATATATTATCCAAATAAAAAAGAACATTGTAAAGACGTGGTGTTAAATACAAAATTGAATGTTTTGTGAGCGTGATTTTATTAAAAATCGTACTTATTTTAAGTAATACATTTGATTAACATTTCATCGTTTAAGATATCATTTATTTTTAACAATTAACAATAATTTTAAGTTTTAGTAATAATTTAGAGATTACATTTATTTTTATTTCAATATTTAAGACGTAAAAGTCGCTGGCCCAATATTACAGGTAGTTAAATTTTCACGATAGTTGAAATTCGACTTAATGTCACTATGACAATGTTCAAATTTCAATTCGATAAAAGTGAAACATAGAACCCTGTAATATTGGGCCAGCGTGCGAAGTGATTGTTTAATTAACCGATTTACTTACTGAAAGAGGAATAATAATTTGTGAAAATAGCTTTTAATTTTTGATTAAATAATGCTCACAGTATATTCAATCACAGTAGAATTAATTCTATTATAATCTAAAAATGACTGTGCCTCTGTGCCTATCGATCAAGCACTAACACAACAATAAATGCACTTTATATAGTTAAAAAAAAACATGTATTGGTATTATTATTATATGTTCTTAATCTGATTTTAAGTTATAGTTAGGATATTTGCTGTAAACTTTTTTTTCGGTAGCGCTGGTCGCGAATAATTATTAAAGTTTTTAATTATATTACTTTATGTGTAAATAGTACTTAATTTAATATTAAATGTAAATTAGTATTAATTAATTAACCAAAAAAGAACACCAAAATACTTCCTGTAAATTTTTCTAATCTTATGAAAATACATTCAGTATTTATGTATAGTAATGTAAAATTGTTTTATGAATTGCCATATAAGATAAATCGTAAATAGTTTTTTTAACGCTTCCCTTTGTAAATTATAGCTATGGTCTATAATAAAATCATTATTAAAGAAACTAAACTTATGACTAGCGTTATAGTTTCTTTTAAAACCGTACGTATATAAATTACTAATAAAATATCAACTATACCTGCGACTGATCATAGTTTACACATCTTGTATTCATCCTGCATATATTTACTATTGTACATTATTCAACCTTGTAAATTGTATAACTAAAACAATTACCAATATATAATTCTAAATTATAAAAGAACAACAACGAGAATTTAATTCTAAATTGATGTAAACTTTCTTCGGTAACGTAAGTACTTATACAGTTTTAACGTAATTGTATAAATTATTACTTAATTATATAATAATTCGAAATAATAACACTGCAACACCATTGCCGTATAGCTGTAATTAGATTTTTAGAATAATTAAACATTGTAACTCGTATTGTACTGAAATCATGAGCAATAGACATTGATCATAAATTTGTTTTTAAAATATCTCTTTTATAAAATTTCATATAGTCTTCCAATGTGTGTGTGATTCTACATAAATCAAAATATATTAGTGGAAATCAAAAGTTCTTTTCCAATGTAAATTAACACCAGAATTTTATGTAGGACATAATTTTTGCACGGATAGAAATTTATTTATGACTATATTGATTCTGCCATTACAATTTTAAATATATTATAATGTAAGATATTTTTATTTATATGTTATGCGGAATAACAATTAAAACGTTGTTTTATATTACAGACGGATCCCATCAATTAAGCACCGAGCCCTTGCTAGTTGTTGGGATCCTATCTAAAAAAACATACAATCAAAAAGATGATTGTGTGTTTTTTTTGCAAAATATGTTCTTGCTACACTTTGCCACCGCAAATGTCGTTCGAATATTAGACACCAGTATTAAACGCAATAATTTTACTTATACAAAGTACCTACAGTTATTTTTTAAGAAACAAAATGTAATAAAATTTTACAATTTCAAAGTTACGTTTGTACAGATATTATACTAATTTGTTTATCCTTACTAGAGTTCCCTTAACGACTCAAGTCGATATTACATATGTATTTAAAAACTAGCAAATTGTTCATGAAAAATTGTTCTAAATTTAATATACTATTTAAACTACGTATAGATAATTATATACAGTAACCTGTCTAGAATTTGTTATGAACTATTTTAATTTATCATGACGCGTTCCGTTCGTACTGTTCTTTATGATGTACTGTGGTAATCTACGCTAAGGTTATACGATACTACTAATTCTTATCGAGTCAAGTGTAAATGAAAAAATATACGAAGTACCAAATATACAAATTTTAATCTTTAATGTTTCGTTTGAATTTTCATTTTATTTCCCCTATACTAAGTACAGATGTAGTAAACAATCCTTTTTCGTCGTATTTTCGCGGAAACTTACGATTATTTCAGTCGTGAGTCAGTCTCACACAACAAACGCAACGAACAAAGACAAACAGGAACGTTTCCGAGAAAATACGATGGCAAAGGAGTATTAACTTCATATATACCTATACGAATACGTATTTTCCGCTTTGTAGCGAAAAGCGCCAACAAACAGAGAACCGGCCTAGCGGGTCGCCGGCAGTGATTGTAAAAACATACCATACCATACAAAATCGGCAATAATGTATTCATACGGTTTTCACTTGTCAATCGAGTGCTTCTTGAGGTAGGTTTAGGTACATATAATTTGTTAACCCTTGCGAAGCCGGGCGGGTCGCTAGTACAAAATAAAACAACTCCTTTTTATCATGCACTTAACTTTAATTCAAGAAAGTAGAAACAGAAACAGACTTCACTTTGAAGACATTAAGAATAGAAAAAACCGGGCAAGTGCGAGTCGGACTCGCGCACGAAGGGTTCCGTACCATAATGCAAAAAAAAACGAAAAAAAAAAAGCAGAAAAAAAAACGGTCACCCATCCAAGTACTGACCACTCCCGACGTTGCTTAACTTTGGTCAAAAATCACGTTTGTTGTATGGGAGCCCCATTTAAATCTTTATTTTATTCTGTTTTTAGTATTTGTTGTTATACTAAAAACAGAATAAAATAAAGAAACGACAACAGAAATACATCATCTGTGAAAATTTCAACTGTCTAGCTATCACGGTTCGTGAGATACAGCCTGGTGACAGACAGACGGACGGACGGATGGACGGACGGACGGACGGACAGCGAAGTCTTAGTAATAGGGTCCCGTTTTACCCTTTGGGTACGGAACCCTAAAAACTATAGTTTGGTTTTCGGTACTAGAAAAAGGCGGCTAATTTTAAAAACTGTGGGCCCGAAGGCTTGTCCTCCCGGAAAGTTTGAATTTCGCGCCTTTTTCTACCAGAATATAATTATTTTATAATGCACGTAAACCTTCAAATAACAATTACTCGCAATTCAAATCGCGCTTTGGTTTTAGTAATAGTTGCATCTTATTTCTTTCCCATCTTTCGAGAACAAACAAACAAACCACAAAGCATTAAACTTCACCTTATTTTAAACTTCCTTATTTTGAAATGGCTATAAACTATAATAATATTATTTTCAGTTTCTGATCAGATTTGGCCATGTCGAATGGAAGTTGCATTTTAATTGTGAAAGGGTCCACCTCTTTACGTAAATCGCGTTTTGCTTCCTGCTTCATTGCTGGAGAAGCCCAGTTGAACCATATATTGAAAAATGGCATCAATGCTGTCCGAATTTCTCGTTTATTTCTCGTACGTTTTAGCATATTTCCGAAGCAAAAATAAGCGTCTGCGGGGCCTCTTTTCAAGAGAAAATTCTCTATGTCCTGTGCTTTTTTTTCTACAGCAGGACGCCCAGAATCTATCCATCCTTTGCATGTAATATCGAGGTATTCCAGTTTTTCACATCCACGAGCTAACCCTTCTAAAAATGCACTGTTCACATATCGGTTATCCTTCATCACGAGGCGTTTTAAATTATGAAGCTGACTGAAGCTTTCGATGAATTCGTCGCTCAGATTAATATCTCCAACATTATAGTCACATAAAGATATATATTCTAACTTTGGCATACTTTTAAACAGTACATGCAACTTAGGATACATTGTTATCGAGTTCCCATCAAACTCCAGTGTTTTCATGTTTTGCGAACGATCAGTGATATAATATAAATGCTGGAACTCTAAGCATGAGCAGTGATTAAGACCCAAAGATGTTAAATTATTTAAGTACGTAGATTTTAGAAAATATCCAGTCAGGTCAACAAATTCAAATTTAATTTCTTGCCAATAATCATTACGAATTATTTCACATACATTTTGATCTGTAAAGCTACCGGTGACGGAACGCAGACCGTTTCTGCTCAAGTTTAATCGTCGCAAGTGAGGGCAATTACACTCAATGGTCTCCCAAAATGTTTTATCAATTTTACTGGTAGACAAACTAAGAATTGAAGACCCCATTTTCTCTACTATACTGCATAATCTAGGCAGAGAATAACCTGAGGATATATCTATGGTACGGTAGGAGCAAGTGGCTAAAGAGTTAAAGTAATCACTGTAAAGTAAAGGCTTGGCTATCAAATTTATATTGCGACAAGTCTGAAGATATTCTAGTACCATATGCTGCCACCGCCGGCTGACTGTCTCGGAGCGGACGATGTCCTGGATGTCCACATGCACCAGGATCTCTCGGCGACAGATGTCTACTTCAAGCACATCTAGTATTGTTACCGCGTCAGGATCTTCCATAGTTTCTTTGTTCAGAACTGCCAAATTTTATTTAAATAAACACTTGAATGTAAATACAGCAGATATTCTACGTTGGTGGACTATCAATGTCTAATTTGACTTGTCAGATTTTTAAAACGTATTTTAGAGGTAGAATTGCTATATACTCGTTGCAAGGACCTGGATATAATCCGGACTGAGTACTTCGACAAAAAAGTGTGATCGAAATAGAAGATCAAATGTGGAATTCAAACTAGTTTTAGTAATGGTAAGCAACTATAACTTTGAACAGATATTTATACAATCTTTAATCACTCAATCATAAGTAAATGAGAACCTTATCTAATCAATTAATGATAATGACACATGTCTCCTAATTTGGACTTCAATGTGTAGGTACTTACATAGACAAACTTTCCAAATATTTACTAATTACAACTACTTAGCTAACGGTTTACCATTTAAAGATCTATTTTTCTGTTTCTGTTTCTTTGTTCAGAACTGCCAAAAATATTTAAATAAACACTTAAATGTAAATATCGCAGATATTCTACAATGGTGGACAATCAAATGTCTATTTTGACTTGTCAGATTTTTTAAACCTATTTTAGAATGCTATATAGAATAGAATAGAAATATTTTTATTCGTGAGCACAAACACAGAAAAGAAAATTATACAAGCAGAGAAACATAAAATAGGAGAAAGTGCTGATCTTCCGATGAGACCATCCGGTGAAACAATCACGACAGGTAACATGAATATAAGTCTGATATAAGGAATATAACAACAAAATTAATATAGATGGTCAAGCAAATCTTGTCAGTAGAAAAAGGCGCGAAATTCAAATTTTCTATGAGACGATATCCCTTCGCGCCTATATTTTAAAAATTTGCCGCCTTTTTCTACTGACAAGATCTGCTTGACCAACGTTATATACAAAAGACAAAGATAGTAGTAGTAGTTAAAAATACATGACAATAAATTACTATGTATGGTACAATACACCTGTTATATATCTGGTCAAACTCATCTTGGCCGTACATTACGCCTGATATTTACAGCTAGCGCCATATTACGGCAGCTACGCAAACTAAACTAAAATGACAAATAAGACAGACAGACAAGACAGTGAAGACAGGTCGATTTGTTACGAACAAAAGCAATACTTTATCGATCTTATAGATTTGATTGCTTACAGACAGTCAAAAGAGGGCGAGAACAATATTTTTAAAAGTAATGTTCCATAGCAATGCAACGGGAACGTAATCTGAGTGGTAAGTAAAAGCAGAAACTACAGGCAGCTTGTATCGTGTAAGCAGGTTTCCTGGCTATATTGGTACCATGGACTATATACTCTTTGCACGGACGTGTATATAATCCGGACTGAGTACCTACTTCGACAACAAAGTGTGATTGAAATAGAAGATCGAACATGGAATTCAAACTAGTGGATCACTTATCATTTGTTTTGGGAGCATTTGGACAAGCATTTAAATGTCCTCAAAAACCTCAATCACTTCTTTTATGGTCCATTTTATTATATCTGACTTTGTTCTCATGACTTGTCAGATTTTGTAAATGTAAGTAAGTCATATTTAACTACTTTAATTATAATAATATATAGTAAGTTGATGGATCACTAATTAATTCATTTAAAAAAACAGCTAGAAATCTCTATGTGTAATGTGTAAAAGTAGCAGAAGTATACTTTTGTGGCTTCAAGCTCAATGCCAAGAGGTGCCGAGCTTTTTTTATTAATTTTTTTGCTTAAGCACAAAAAAAAAAGCTCAGGGGCCGATTTTTTAATTTCGACCGCTCGATTTAGAGTATTTTGTTGAATAATATCTCCAGTACCCGGCATTTAAATTCTACTAATAGAATTGAAAAAGAGTGGTCAATACCACTCGATTCCCAATTTCTATTGCTCGTATTTTAAAAATTAGCATTTCGCTGTTTTCCACCGATTTTCGAGTGACGAAATCGAACGCTCGATATTCAAAAATCGGCCCCCTGCACCTCTTGGCATTAAGCTAAAATCCACAAAAGTACGTGTAACCTAATAAAACAAAATTTAAGCACCTCCTGATATTGAGCCAGAACCCTCCAAATATTATAGTCAGACCGTAAAAAGTCTGCAGCGATTTTGATAGCCCACGCAGTGCAAGTGTCATTTTAAACGTCAAACTTCTATGAAATTATGACGTATAAATAACACTTACGCTGCGTGGGCTATCAAATCTGCTGCAGACCTTTATTGGTGCGACTATAATGTGTTGTTTTGTTTACATACCTTCTTAACTTCTTTGAAAAGAATACTAACTACTAGAGTTAGACCAAGAAAGGTCTGCAGCGATTTTGATAGCCCACGCAGTGCAAGAGTTATTTTAAACGTCAAAACTCTATGAACTTATGACGTATAAATAACACTTGCACTGCGTGAGCTATCAATATCGCTGCAGACTTTTCTTGGTCTAACTCTATTCTTTTTGTTTTCTTTTTAAGAGCTTTATCGCTTAGGGATTATATCGCTCCATAATATAATCAACATAAAATCACAATCATTTATGAGTACTAAGGCCTATGTTTACTAACCACAATTCTTATTTCCATGATTTGATAAACACTCAAACATAATAAGCAATCGTTATCCAAACACAGCACAATTTGTAAACAACGTCAACGTTCCCTAAGACTTTCTGTAACATTGTTACTATGAGCACTATATTTAATTATCTGTGGATTGATATTGTATTTTATTGGAATTATTTCTCAAATACGTAAATTGTATTTAGGAAATTAGAGTTTTAAATGGTAAACCATTAGCTAAGTAGTTGTAGTTAGTAAATATTTCGAAAGTTTGTCTATGTAAGTATTTACACATTGAAGTCCTAATTAGGAGATATGTGTCATAAATTAATTAGAGTGTCCCGGAATCCAGGACAATTTACACTTCGATAGCTATAAAAATTGGGAGCAAACGAAAAAGCCGGGCTTCACACAGAGCATTTAATGACAACTGATCTAAAAACAAAAGGTAAAACAAAATACCATAAAAACATAGACAAAATGTATAAAAAGTATAAATAACACATAAAACCTCAATTTAGTCCTCGACATCATCCCCCCCGTGTAGCAAGGCTACACAACTTCTTCGTGCAGTCGAGCTAACTTTCTGGCGGGCCTCCTTAATAGGCCCCCTTTTGTGGCCACGTCAGCCACTCTGACAATTCCATCTCTGCCCGGGAACACTTCCACTATACGGCCTATAGGCCAAACACCTCTAGGCAGGTCGGGGTCAACTACGAGGACAACGTCGTCTATTTTTAAATTGTAATACTGCCTTCCGTCGTTTCTTCTCGGCTTCAGACTGGGCAGGTATTCTTTGAGCCACCTGGTCCAAAAGTGCTCGGACAGTCGTAGAACTTTTTGCCACTCCTTTCTTGACGAAAATACACCATCGTCTAAAACGGCCGGTAGCTGCTGCGGTGAAGAGGTACCAATCAAGAAATGGGACGGAGTCAGGCTTTCATACTCTCTGTTCTCAGTAACGTAGGTTAATGGCCGCGAGTTTACTAGCGCCTCTGCCTCTAGGAGAAGAGTATGGAGTAGTTCCTCTCTGGGAGCCCTTTCCTTTAGAGTCACAAGGAGTGCTGTCTTAACTGTCTTTACAAGTCTCTCCCAACAACCACCCATGAATGGTGACGCCGGAGGAATGAAGCACCACTCTATGCGTTTGCTGGCAGCAAAGTCTTGCACAGCGTCGCTGTAAAATTCACACAGCTGTCTGTTGGCTCCAACAAAGCATGTCCCATTATCCGAAAGTATCTTATTCGGGAGTCCTCGACGTGCAGCAAAACGACGTATGCTCATGATTGCGGAATCTGCTGATAGACTAGCAACAATTTCCAGGTGCACTGCTCGTGTCGTCATTAGTGTCCGACCGAAGGTTCGGTTTCGGTTTCGGTTTCAGCCAGTTTCGGCCAAAAAAACATGTTTCGGCTGTAGTTTCGGTTTCGGCCAAAAAACGGCCGAACCTTTCGGCCGGGCCGAAACTTACGAAATGGTACTTCGGACAAAGACCAAAAGTTGGGGAATAAGTAGAACAACAATATTAATACTTACATATATGAATACTGATTAGTACAGAAATTAATTGGTTTATTATAAAACACAATTCCAGTAATGAGGGCGCCACTGGACGGTCGACGCAGTCTTAAGAGGCTGTCAATACCTATAACGCGCACACTGTCTAATTGTATCGGAGTGAATGAGATAGCACTGTCGCATGTTACTGGGCCCTGGGCAAGAGAATAATAAGAAAACTCATCATCTTCCTCGCGTAATCCCGGAATTTTTGCCGAGCCGTGGCAATGGGAATGGGAACCTGGGGTCCAATAGACAACTAATCCCAAGAATTGGTGTAGGCACTAGTTGTTACGAAAGCGACTGCCATCAGACTGACCTTCTAACCCAGAGAGTAAACTAGGCCTTATCGGGACTAGTCCGGCTTTCTCACGATGTTTTTCCTTCACCGAAAAGCAAATAGTAATCAAATATCAAATTCGATGTCTTTTTCGCTCTTATTCACTCACTTATTCAGTCATTTTCCTATCTACCTCTAATGGCAAATTTTAAGCGAGGCTAAAGGCTACGCTCAACTAGTGCCGCAAAGTTGATTTTCTCAATAGTTAATATTTTGCGAGGCTGAACAGCTGACTATTGATTAAAACGAAGAAAAATCCCTTAAAAATGTTCCCAGTACAGTTTTTCATACGAATACGCGACCTTAGCCTCACCTCACTTTTTACCTCAATTTACCATTGGTTTGTGTTAATTGTGTTCCACGTGTCCTCTACTTCAGCTTATCCTTTGGCCTCGCTGAGCCTTGCTCGGCCTGCGATCTCGCTTTTTAATACAATGGACATTGGTTGGAGTATGTGCTCAACTACTTATCCTGAAACCTGAAGCACGGCTTTGACTTCGCATGAAAGTTCGCCTCACTGGGGCACTTCGGACTTTTAGGCCCAGATGAAGATCGGTACCCGGCCTTGCGATATTGTTAGCAAAAAATTTCGCGCTCGCTGCGCTCGCGTTTTTGGTTGGTTTTATGGTTGACCCTGTATCTACATGTTAGCTTGACTGGTGAATGAATGGTTGTCTATTGTTTGTCCGAACATTATATAAAATAATACTCATATGCCCGAATTTTATTTGCCCGAATTTCATTTGCCCGAATTGTTTGTTTACCATAAAAATGATGTGACATACTCTTTGTTTACCCGATTATTAGATTCCAGAACGTACGAGTGCCATACGTGTTGTTGTCCATATTATTAATTGTAATAATATTATTTAATAGAATATTTAACCTCACCTAACCCACTTTTCCAGTAGTATTTCTTTTCTGTAAGGGTCGCAGTTCAAACCTAACCTAACCCATTTTTCTAGTAGCATTTGATTTCTGTAAGGGTCGCTATGGAACTCACTTTTCTGATAGCATTTCTTTTCTGTAAGGGTCGCAGTTCAAACCTAAGCTAACCCACTTTTCCAGTAGCATTTTTTTTCTGTAAGGGTCGCAGTTCAAACCTAACCTAACCCACTTTTCCAGTAGCATTTCTTTTCTGTAAGGGTCGCAGCTCAAACCTAACCTAACCCACTTTTCCAGTAGCATTACTTTTCTGTAAGGGTCGCAGTTCAAACCTAACCTAACCCATTTTTCTAGTAGCATTTGGTTTCTGTAAAAAAATTATACTATGGCTAGTGATAATTATGGCTTACAATGATGATGACAAATGATATTATTGAAATTGATTTTATGGGAAACAAAGTTTCTGCCACGTGACTAATATAGTAAACAACAAGTATTGCATATGTAATTATGGGAAACAATATAATGGCTGTTGACTATTATGGCAAATGAAATTATGGCAAATGAAATTCTGGCAAGTGGGTGTATACCTGAATGAATAGAGTTAGCCCAATAAAGTTTCTGCAATGATTTTGATAGCATACGCAGTGCAACTAGTGCAAATGTTATTTATACGTCATAATTTCATAGAAGTTTTGACGTTTAAAATAACACTTGCATTGCGTGTGTTATCAAAATCGATGCAGAATTATCTTGGTCTAACTCAAGTAATTTTCTTACAAAACTGCTTAATTAACATCAATCTCAAGGACATTTGGGTATTGACAGCCCCATAATGTGTGTAAAAGCGGTTTTATGTCATTTTTTCAACGATTTTAAGAAGTCTAGAAAAGTTTCGGTTTCGGTTTCGGTTTCGGCCGAAACTAGAGCCAAAGCCGAACATTCGGTTTCGGTTTCGGTTTCGGCCAAAAAACATGTTTCGGTCGGACACTAGTCGTCATGCAGGTAAAGAGGGCTATCCATCGTTTTTCTCGTCGACGGCCGATTGACACTTCGACTGGGCCGAAATAATCTAGCCCGGTGTTTGTGAACGGGCGTTTGTGGTGTTCCAGGCGCACATCTGGTATGTCGCCGGTTGGTGGGATGTGGGGCGTTGCTTTACGCTTTATACAGTAGGCACATTTTCGGGCAACCATGCGCACTTCGCTACGGCATCGGAGTATCCAAAATCTTTGTTTAAGTTCGTTAATCACCAGCTCGTTGAAGGCGTGTGCAGCTTCGACGTGGTAGTGCCGTATGAGTAGACGAACAGCTGGGTGACGGCCATCAAGAATAATAGGTGATGCAGTGGCGTAGTCAACGTTCTTCATGTGCTTTATACGACTGTCCAGTCTGAGGAGGCCATCTTCATCAATAATTGGGCAGAGAGGATTCAATTTGCTCGACTTGGGCAAGGGCTTAGCTTCTCGAAGCAAGGCAAATTCTTCGCCGAACAAATCGGTCTGCGTCTGTCGAAGAATGGCAATTTCGGCCTTCTGCATCTCTACGGCGGACAGTGGTGGAAGCTTAGAAGAAGGGTTAGTTTTGTTTTTGGAATTTGGATTGTCATGTGCCAAAAGGGAACGAAACTTATTGATGCACTGAAATATACGTGCAGTTGTACGAACCAGGCGTAACCATTCACTAAAACGTGAGGGATCTGGCACAACCGATGAAGGCTTGTCCAGATTGATGAGTCCTACATGCGTCTTAGAGGGTTTTAACTCCTCCAAGACGGATGTAGTTTCAGGTGTCGATGGTTCTTTGGGCCATTCACTGAACGGCAGTAATAAGAAATCAGGTCCAGAGAACCACCGCGATAAATCGACGTCACGATCTTTTAATCTAGTCGCGTCATCCGCTACATTCAAACCACCTGGTACGAATTTCCAGTTGGTAACTTTGGTGATTTCGGTGATTTCGCCCACACGATTCGCGACAAATGGTTTGAATGTCCGTGCATCACTACGGATCCAACTTAGTACTGTGGTCGAATCAGACCAAAAGTAGATTGCATCAGGTTTTATATCGTGACCGATGCATACCGTATTGGCGAATCGGGAGGCTATCAGGCTAGCTTGGAGTTCAAGTCGTGGTATAGACGTAGGTTTCAAAGGACTCAGTCGGGCCTTTCCACCAATGAGAGACAGCTTTACGGAACCGCTCGTTAATGTAAAGCGCCAATATGCGACGCACGCGTATGCCTCCTCGCTGGCGTCTGCAAATATATGGAGCTGTCTGTCACGAATGATATCATCTGGAAACCCACATCTGTACCAGCGCGGAATTTTTACGCATGTAATCGTAGCAAGTTGTTGAGACCAAGCTCGCCACTTTTGAACGGCATGTGATTGCAGCTCAGTGTCCCAATCAATACCAGTTCGCCATGTCTGCTGGAATAAAATACGACCTTGAATAACCAGAGGAGTTAAGAGACCGAGGGGGTCGTACACGCACATCGGGTAAGACAATACCTTTCGTTTTGTTAATTTGTCTTGGTCAGGTATGGGAGAACCAGTACGAAAACTAAAGGTATCGCTCTTTGGATGCCATATAAGTCCTAAAGTCCTAACAAAACCTTCAGGCCCTACATGTATATCTTCAACTACAGGAGCTCGTAAGTCTTCTGGTACGGCAGCAAGTGCAGCGGGTACGTTAGAGACCCAACCACGCATCTCCATGCCTGCCGCTTTGTGAACCGTTACTATGTCAGCCGCAAGTTGCGCAGCTTCTTGGACACTGTCAAGACTTCCTAAATAATCATCCATGTAATGATCACGAACGATAGCCTTTGCGGCGGCCGGGTAAGACCTTTGCAATTCCTGAGCGTTACGATTTTTATGTATAAAGCAGTACAGGGGCTGCATACAGCACCGAAGATAACGGAAGTCATTCTGTATTCTTTTAATTCACAGTGAGGGCCATGTCTCCAAAGAAAACGTAAAGCGTCACGATCTTCCTGCCTAATCCTAATTTGTGGAAACATTTCTTTCACGTCAGCTGTCATAGCAACATGACCTTCACGAAAACGGAACAATATGTGTAGCAGTGATTGCAGGAGATCAGGCCCCGGGAGCAGGAGTGAATTCAAACTAACTCCCGAAGCCTTTGCGGCTGCGTCATGGACTACGCGCAGTTTTCGTTTTTGTGGGTGTATTACAGGAAAATGGGGTAAATACCAACGTAAACATTTGTGTGTAACGCTTGTGTTTATTTTATCATGGTATGTTTCCTTTGGACACTCTTCAGTGTAACCTTTTGACATCATGTTATCTATAAAGGCACAATAATCTTTTTTGAGGTTAGACTCTCGAGCCATGCGCCTTTCCAAACCGTGAAACCTAGAAAGCGCTTGAGGATAACTGTCAGGTGTGTTTGGAATATCATTACGCCATAATAGACCTACTTCGAACCTACCTGATGGCAAACGTTTGGCGGTGGATTCTAAAACCTTTAAAGCGTGTTTATCTTCGTTAGAGTACACATTTTCAGACTTAGAAATACCTATGGCATCAAGGCGAAAATAATCTTTCACAAGTTCGTCCATGGTGGTGTCACTAGCACTATTTTTGCTTGAAATGTGATTTATAAAATAGACGGGTTTAGACCAAATGTTGGATTTGCCGTGTAATACCCAACCTAAAGCTGTACGTGTGGCAATCGGATCGGTTTGGGCACCTTCCCTAAGCTCACGGCAGATAGTGAGATACCAATGTTCTGCACCAAGCAAGACTTTAGGTGTAGCTTCCGATATTGAAAGAATGTCCGCTAAATCAGCCAAGTGTGAATATTTCGTAATGTCGCTTTGGTTGACAGTTTGTGTGAACAGTGACAATGAGTTTACGGCCTTAGCGTTGTTAACCGTGAATGTTTCAGAACATTGTTTACCTTTTATAGAAAAGCTAACATGTTGGATGGGTCTGTGTACTGACATTCCACAGGCTCCGTCAACCTTGATTGACTGCATGGGGCCGGTCGCTCCAATGTGGCGTGCCACCTCCCAGTCGATCATAGTTGACATGGAACCGTCATCAAGTAACGCATATGTGTCATATTTTCCATGAGGTCCACTTACTTCAACCGGAATGACTCTTAAAAACACTTGAGATTCTGGACTTGACATTTCATCGTTTGAGTGTGATCCAGTGACGTTAGAAATTGTAACAGTTTTATCAATGTTTTTGAGTTCGATAACATCGCAGGAGGAAGACGGAGACTCTCTGGCAGCATTGACTACGTGAGGCGTCGCTGCTGAATGTAGCAATGGGTGATGAAAACGCTCGCACCCGTCGACACCACATCGACCGATCCTGCATGACTTCCACCGATGTGCTTTAGATACCAGACACTTAGAACATATCTTTGCTTCACGCAACCAAATCCATTTGTCATCTAAAGATAGTGACTTAAATTCCTCACACTCCGTAAGTTTATGTTTATTGTTCTCTTCATGACGAACTTTTGCCATCATATTCACATGGAATTGGCGTATTAAGTTTATTTTTCAGACACATTTCCAGTGACGTGCGGTGTGAAGCAAGGATGTGTCTTAGCGCCAACCCTTTTTGCGCTATACTTTGCTGCTGTGCTGAAGGATGCGACAAAAACGTGTAGTGGACGTATAGAAATTAGCTCCAGATCAGATAAGTCCATTTTCGATTTGTCGCGCTTTAGGGCCAAAAGTAAAGTCACGAAGCACTCGATATTGGACATACTTTACGCGGATGACGTTTGCCTTATGGCTGATTCAGCAGAATCTCTCCAGTCGTATGTGGACTCTCTCCATGCGTCATGCTGTAAGTTTGGCTTGGTGATAAGTGCGGCAAAAACGAAAATTCTTGTACAACCACCTAGGGGTTGTCACATGGAATACTCCAGTATCAATCTGGATAACAAAGCTCTTGAAGAAGTGCCACGTTTCAGGTACTTAGGAAGCCAACTCCGCAATGACAATACCTTAGCGTCTGAAATACCATCACGCATAGCCAATGCAGCTGCTGCATTTGGCAAGCTCAGCAACCGTGTGTGGAGGTCGCACGATTTGAAGCTGTCCACAAAAATTATGGTTTACAAAGCTATCATCATACCCACTCTGCTTTATGCCTCAGAAACGTGGTGCAGCTATAAATCAGACATGAAAAAACTGGACACCTTCCACCTACGTTGTCTGCGCTCAATTTTACGTATAAAGTGGCAAGACAAGGTACCGAATACGGAAGTTTTACGTCGCGTCGAGATGCCTGGTATTGAAGCACTGGTCATGAAGCATCAGCTAAGGTGGTGTGGCCATGTCGTGCGTATGGAGAATGAGAGACTGCCCAAAGCAGTTTTCTACTCAGAGCTCTCTTGTGGAAAGCGGAAGCAGGGGGGCCAGTACCTGCGACATAAAGACGTTCTCAAACGCCACCTCGTCGCTTGCGGGATGCCGACTGACTGCTGGGAGGGCATTGCATTACAAAGATCGGAATGGCGTTCTAGTGTTCATAAGAAAGTAGCTCAATTTGAGCAGCAGCGTCTGGAAGACCTGGATGCTAAGCGTCATATCCGCAAGACGCGACCTAAGCCCTCCTACACATACACCCGCAACTTGACTGGACAACTCCATTGCGCATCGTGTGACCGCATCTTCAAGACAAAGTTTGGTTTTGCGAGCCACATAAGGGCATTTCATAATCCGGATAAGAATTGTTGATGGGGTCGCCATTGCCGGATACGGCAAGGAAGGAAGAGAGAGAGAGAGTTTATTGTTACAGTAATGACATAGTTCATTATTGGTGTTACGCACAGATGTCACATGAATATTTTCACTTCGTGTAGGTTTGTGTGCTAAATTATTGTTGCCGACTGTACTATGTCGCCTACCTGACTCTGAAATAATGGCACCATTTCGCCTACCTAAACCTGAAGTAAAGGTGCCGGTTTGCCTACCTAACTCTGGCATAAATGTGCCAGACCGCCTACCTAAATCAGGCATAACAGTGCCAGGTCGTCGGGCGTAATCAGGTATTAAACCGTAACGATTGTGTTTTATAGCCTCAATATCAAGAAACTCAGACAGTACGAGGGTTGCACTGAAAATGTCGGGAATAGAGAAAACTGTCGCATCTAGACAGTCAATCTTTGTTTTAATGCATACTTAAACTCAAACTGACCACGCATATAAATTTTCTTTTGAAAGTAATCATTCTGTAATGCACACGGCTCATAATCCCAAAGTCCTTTTTGTATGGCGATTTTGGGGCCTTAGTGGTTTTGTATGAAATTCGTGGAGTAGCCAACGGAATTGAAGTTTTTTTACATATATATATATATATATAAAAGATTTTTTTACTGTTGTCATATGAATCTTTAGGAATGTCGAAATCTGCCGATATGCAACTTTTTTGGCAGTCTTTTTAATTAACAGCACAAATGCGATTTTAATTTTTGACGTCGCTTTGGAAGGACATGCTTCTTTAAGATCACCCATGGGATAAAATGAAAGTGACTTTCATATTTAATTTTAACTGCAAACGAGCGTACGATGAACTCTAGTTCATAAAAAAATAACAGAAGCCCATTGTAACTTTTATTTGTTCGCTGAGGGCATATTGAAAACCGTTTAAAAATATGATCCGAAAAATCACTTGGCCAAAAATTCACATAATGTTCGACATACAATTTTCAAATTGCCAGTAATTCTTAAATACAAATGACAACCAAATGGAATATACCTTAAAAGTTTTATAAAGAGTTACATTTTTATAAATGATATGCCTGTTTCTATTATGTTATTTCTAAGTGTCCCATTCCCGAATCTTTCAGTGCGACCCTCGTAATTGAATTTTAGGCACAGATCGGTCACTTTTGTACGCAAATTCTTTCCACTGACTGTACAATATCGGTGTCAGTTTGGCTAACACACTATGAAACAGCTCTACCGAATAAATATGCTCTATCTGATCTAAGTTTCTAATTACTGCTATACAATTGCGCAATCTACAAGCAAAGTTGGTAAGGTCTCTTTGATCAAAGCTTAGCTTTGGGAGATTCCGCACGAGAGTAATCTCGTGTAGCACGATCATTTCAGGGAGCGCGAACGTCTGCTCCAGCACGTCGAGCACTTGCTCGGGCCGCTCCGCCGTGTACAGCAACGACGACACGCTCTCCAGGGCCGCGCCGCGCAGCGCACCGCTCAAACGCACAAGATTTTCTGTAGGCGTAAACAAATGTTGAGTATCGCGGTAAATGCGTTTAAACATTAACCATTCCGTAGTCTTACCGCTAAAGGGAGTAAGCTGTAGTTTATGCGAGCACCTTTGAGAATAAAAATAAGGCTCGGGCTGATTTGACGGCAACTGACATTGTTTGTTATTTGAGTTGTCAAGCAACGGCATTGATGTCAGTGCCTTATTATTATTGCTCGTAGAGGTTTGCAATAAATTTGAATTGTCATTTATTGGTATTTGAAATGTCACGGGTTTTCTGTAGACATCGCGATGCATTTCATGATTTTCAGGATTATGATGTACCACTGAATTTTCATGATTGCGATGCGACGCAATCATATCATTTGTGTTAGGATTTTGACGCGTGGTGTCTCGTTCTTGAGAGAAATATGGGTTGATAGGGTTGTTTATATTATTTTGTTGAATATAACTAGGTTCTAAACCTAAGTTTCTCTCGCGAACGTGAACCGTAGTAGAGTCTGCGCTTGTAGGCGGGATATTTATTAGGGCCGCATCGGCGTTGTTGTCAGCGGGACGACGGCCGCTATGGCTGACGTCGCGGACCCACGATGCAGTTCGTGAATAAGATTGACTGACCGTATGAGTGTTGGATCGTCCATCCGCTTCTTGGGTTGCCAGTCTTGCCTCTATTTCGAGCTCTTCCACTTGCTTAGCTTGTTCGAAGAGCTTACGTTCGAAATCAAGCCGCTGGCGTGCGACCTCCTGCTCACGTTCAAATAGCTGCTGTTCACGCTCCAGGCTGCGACGCGCCAATTGGGCCTCCTCGTTCAACCTCAGTGCCTTTATTGTAGCTGATGAACGAGAAGACGACACACGCGACCTGTTACTGGGAGAAACAACATTAATGTGTTCAGCACTATTTACACGACACTGGCGAGGCGTCTCGGGGGCCTCGGGGACTTTGGAGACGTAGGGTGCGGGCGTATCAGTGGTACCGGTCGTAACGGTGTCCAACTTTGTGGGCTGACCGGACCCACCCGCAGCCGACGCTCCGGGCTCCTGGGGGCCTTTGAAAACGTGGGGTGCGGGCATAACAGTGGTACCGGCCGAAACGGTGTCCAATCTCGAGGACCGGCCGGCCCCACCCGCAGCCAACGCTCCTGAGTCCGAGCGCGTCTTGCCAGCACTTTTTGCTGGTGTGCTCAGCTGTTTCGTTTTAGAACGCGTGATCCGGTTCGAAGGACCAAAATGTCCCGGAATCCAGGACAATTTACACTTCGATAGCTATAAAAATTGGGAGCAAACGAAAAAGCCGGGCTTCACACAGAGCATTTAATGACAACTGATCTAAAAACAAAAGGTAAAACAAAATACCATAAAAACATAGACAAAATGTATAAAAAGTATAAATAACACATAAAACCTCAATTTAGTCCTCGACATAGAGAAAGTTCTCATTTACTTATGATTAAAGTGATTAAAGATCGTATAAATATCTCTTAAAAGTTATAGTTGCTTACCATTACTAAAGCTACTTTGAATTCCATATTTGATCTTCTATTTCGATCACACTTATTTGTCGAAGTACTCAGTCCGAATTATATACAAATCCTTGCAACTAGTAGGTATGTAGCAATTCTACCTCTAAAATAGGTACGTTTTAAAAATCTGACAAGGCAAATTAGACATTTGATTGTCCACCAACGTAGAATATCTGCTGTGTTTACATTCAAGTGTTTATTTAACCCCTCTTTGCAAGGTGATGGAAATTTCCATCATAACGTAATAAAGGTGCTTTCGGAGGTAATTGATATTTATTTTTAAGACTGTCAACTTTCAACACTAATCCATTTTCTGATTTTTTTACATAAATTTACGCAGTATTTTAATTTATAAAAATTACATTTGTTTTAAGACGAAATGTCGGAAAACCTGGCTCTTTTTTCGGGGTTTGTTATATTTAAAAACTTTTTCATAGGTATAGGTATATATATCACAAATAATAGTGTACCTTTTCATGGTAAAATTTTTTTACGTACCTATCTCTTAATGAAAATTATATAACATTTATATAAATATAAATTAACCTATTCAATTTCTAACACTGATTTCGCAGTAAAAATTGATGTTATAATTCTCTTATTATTTTTCGCAGAAACAGTAAACAATTACGTGACACATATATTTATTTCGGGCAAAAATAAAAAATCATGCAAAGAAGGGTTAAATATTTGGCAGTTCTGAACAAAGAAACTATGGAAGATCCTGACGCGGTAACAATACTAGATGTGCTTGAGATAGACATCTGTCGCCGAGAGATCCTGGTGCACGTGGGCATCCAGGACATCGTCCGCTCCGAGACAGTCAGCCGGCGGTGGCAGCATATGGTACTAGAATATCTTCAGACTTGTCGCAATATAAATTTGATTGTCAAGCCTTAAGTCAAGCCTCAAGTTACACTGACATGAAAGAAGAAATTGCCAATTTAAAAACTCAAATTGAAAGCACGAAATCTGAAATCGTCAATTTGGGTCTTGAAAACTTAGAACTAAAGAAACTTCTACAGCGCCAAGGGCAGCAAATTTGTAGCCTCAAAGAAATATGCACAAAAAATAATATAACTCCAAAGAAACATCTTACTCCACTGAGGAAACAAAAAAGGCGATTATTAACGGACAGCTTTAGAACTATTTCGACATCAGAACAAGAGACAGACCCAGAGGCCAAAACTTACGTCTCATCACCTGAAACAGAAGCCAGTCAACACACGAATAATGGCATAACTACGGCAGAAACACATACTCAGCCAGAACCAAAAGAAGATGTTCAATTAAATGGGAAAATTATTGTTAATGAAAAGGCGGACATAAATTTAGAACATGACACTGATACAAGTATTCAAATAATACCAAGTCCACCCATACCAGCTGTACTAGAAGAAAAAAACATCAAGCAAAACAGCGAAACTGCTACTACAGGTACACATGTCCAGACAACACCAATAAAACATATTGTCAACGAGACGTCAGACCAGCAGAGTCAAATCTTAGACCGTGTAAACAATATGCAAAGTAAGCCATCAAAATCGGCGAATGCTATAGAAAAGCCAAGGACACCTAGCAAAAAAATTTGGATTTACGGCACACAACAGTGCACAGGTCTAGCACTGGCAATAACAAAGTCGAGGAGAAATACGAAATATGAACATTATGCAGCACAAGCGATGATAAAGCCGGATGCTCCCACGGAAGAGATTATAAACAGTAGTGCTAACGAAAATTTCATGGTAGGGGATAAGATTGTTTTAAGTGTAGGTGAAAATGACTCAAATCCGTTTAAAGTTACGAGTGAGCTTAGCTACTTTGTTATACATAACAAACATATTCCTATCATTATAGTAAATGTTGTTAAAAATGATTATGTAAACCGAAACCTACTAAACAAACATATGAATTTACTATGTAAAAATTATAGTAACTGTCATTTTATAAATATTACTTCACAAAATAGTGATGATTTCTTAAAAAAGCTGTGTTATAAGATAAACATCACAATAGACTTTCTGGATTATGAACGCACATATCTTTGCCCCATGATGTTAAAAAACCGTTTGAGTTGCCGGTATCCTAAATCCAAGTCATGTTCCAAAGCTGTAAACCACTCTGAGCCAAAAATAAAAATGACAGACCAAAGGCTAAAACAAAAAAGTATAGTAGATTATTTCAATCAAAAAGCACCTGCTAAGGTCGCATGTAAATCAAATCAACCAGTAAATGTTGTAAATACTCACAATGATGAAGCTAAAGTTACAGATCCTGATTTTTTTCGTGACTAACACCAGTCTGTTAAATATTATGCATCAGAATATAGCAGGTTTTCTAAGTAAGAAAGATACTCTACAAATAACGCTCAATGAATTGTCGAGATGTAACACAAATATTGACATACTTTGTTTAAGCGAGACCTTTATTAAATTAGGTGACGAGCGAAATATACAACTCAAAAACTTTAAACTAGCTAATTCATTTTCTAGATCAAAGATGAGGCGTGGAGGGGTCTGTATCCTCTGTAGAGAATACTTAGATTTCAAGGACCTTCCTATTTTTGAGACCTTATGTCAAGAATTTGTCTTTGAAGCGTGTGCCATCGAAGTGCCTTCACTCAAAAGTATTATTACGTGCATTTATAGAACACCAAGCTCAAATACTTCTACGTTTTTAAAATTACTCGAAGAAGCGCTGACAATACTTCGCAAAAAAACAAACAAGCAAATTATATTAGTTGGCGATTTTAATATAGATCTACTTAAAGAATCTAATGCTGCTGCTGAGCTAAATCGAATAATACAAAATTATGGCTACATTGTACACAAACGAGAATCCACGAGACAAGGGGCCTGCCTAGATTTACTTATCAGCAATGTTCCAAAGGCCCTAGGTAAAAACTTACCACTTTGTTTATCGGATCATGATACAGCACAATTATTGTCCATTCCAGTAGCTAATAAAATGTTACCTCCAAAGCACTGTTTCATAAGCAAACGTGACTACAGTCCAGAGAATGTCGGTAAATTCTTGCAACATCTGGGTAGCTTATCATGGTCGGAAACATTTAATGGACAGGATGTTAATGCTGCATTTGACAGCTTTCATGACATGTACACCCTCCTCTTTAATTTATGTTTCCCTGTTGTACGTGTGAGAATAACAAACACAAAAAAACAGAATGCTTGGATCACAAAAGGCATTAAAAAATCCACAGCCGTCAAAAGAAAACTACGTTTCAGTTATTATTACTCGCCTAGTGACCGCTCTAAGCTAAAATACTTGAAATACAGTAAGTTACTTAAAAGATGTATCTTAACAGCCCAGAAAATTCAGAATACGAAAGTAATCAACCATAGTAAAAATAAATGTAGAACAACCTGGACTCTAATAAAAAAAGACACCGGTCATAATCTTAAATCAATTCTGGATAAGACCTTTGATAAAATTAAACACGACGAATCAATAATCACGGACCAGAATACCATTGCGGATTTGTTTAATGATAATTTTGTCGATTCAACAAATCTAAATAAGGGAACAAATGGGTCTTACTCTTATCCATACCGTATAGAATCAGTAATATCCAGCTTATTTTTACACCCGGTGAGCCAAGATGAAGTTTATAAATATATAATGTCCTTACGTAATACTAATTCTGTGGGCTTTGACCAAATACCCACTGCTATATTAAAATACTCAGCTTTAGTCATAACGCCTTTGCTGACTCATCTTATTAACATGTCTTTTGCGCGGGGTATATTCCCGGAGAAATTAAAAATCTCCGTAATCAAACCCTTATACAAAAACCGGCCAAGTGCGAGTCGGACTCGCGTTCTAAGGGTTCCGTATATTACACAATTTTTAACAATCAGTGCCGGATTAAGATATGTTGATGCCCTAAGGATTTCTAGGTGCCCCCTCTCCCTCGGGTCATCAAGATTACATTGATTTTTTGGTAAATTGAGAGAAGTTCATTGCCGCGTTACAGCTGAGAATGGAAATCAGTCACATCATTTTATCACGAAAATTGACAGTGCCGCCGCAGTAATGTTGCAACAGAGTACCTAATGCTGTTGCAGTCGCCACCCGAATGTCACCTTTATCATAGCTTAGAAAGTAATAGAAACGCGAGCGAAGCGAGCGCGGAAATTTTTCGATATAAAAACGCAATATGATAGACAGTTGTAAATTTTTACTTTTAGTATGGAAATCAGTCACATCATTTTATCACGGAAGTTGACAGTACTGCAGCAGTAACGTTGCAACAGAGTAATGTTGCTGCAGTCGCCACCCGAATGTCACCTTTATCATACCTTATAAAGTAATTGAAAACGCGAGCGAAGCGAGCGCGAAAATTTTTCGATATACAAACGCTATTTTACTTTTAGTCCCAACCAGGCGCGAATCCAGGATTTCATACAGAGAAGGGATGGGACAGTTTTCTATCAGCCTAGCTTCGCATAGGGCTCGATATTTCTTAGGCTTCGATATTCGAGGTTGTTTTCATGCATAAAATATGCAAGAAAGCAGAGCTTGGAATTGAATTGGCGAAGTGTGAGAAAGGCAGTAGGCCTAGCTGCGAAAGAGGAAAGCTTGGATTTGGATCCACGCCCATGTGTAATTAAGGCAGAAGGCCTCGCATAAGACCTAACGCCGAACCGCAAAAGAGTGGGTTGAAATCGAATCTATGCATGTAATCACGACTCTTCTACTGCTACCGATTGTTTCCCAAAGAATTACGCGCCATTATTTTTGCAAATTAGCTTTTGGACAGCTAAAAAAAATCGTGTGGTAAAAACGATGTGTCTGTCCCTAATTTTAAAATTTGTTCACCTTTTTCAACCTGGCATTTTGGTGCCCCTCCTGAACGTGGTGCCCAAAGCACGTGCTTGTTTTGCTTATTGGTTACAAAGTCTTTATTAATTCAACCATTAAAGTCGACGAGTACAAAAAACTTTAAGCTAGCTCTCAATTTAACATTTTTTTTTAAACATTATTTTTAATTTGACCTTACAATTACTCGTAAGTAGGTAAGACCGTTAAATATTTAAAATGATTATCTTATCAGAAAATTATCACCAATTACTCTAAGAAAACTACTACTCTAAGTAATCCGGCACTGTTAACAATGTATTTTTTATGTGAAACGTGAGTGAAATCTCTTTAAAAAATCCGTAGGGGTCGGATTAAAAACTGTAATTAAGTCCGACTCACGCTTGACTGTACATTTCTAATAGGTTTTCCTGTCATCTATAGGTATAGACCTATTTTATGTATTTTTTTCAAAATTTTAGACCTAGTAGTTTCGGAGATAAGGGGGGGGGAATGGTCATTTTTTGCCTATTTTCTTGAATAACTTCTAAACTGTTGATTCGAAAATTATAAAAAAAAATTATTTGAAATCCTTACAATAAGCTCTTTCATTTGATATGTAACATGATATAGTTTGAAAAAAATTTTTTTTTATTTTTTCATTTACCCCCCAAAAGTGGCCCCCATGTTTAAAATTCATTTGTTTACGTTACATGTCCGTATTCGGGTCACAAACTTACATATGTGTACCAAATTTCAACTTGATTGGTCCAGTAGTTCCGGAGAAAATCGGCTGTGACAGACGGACAGACAGACAGACAGACAGACAGACAGACAGACAGACGCACGAGTGATCCTATAAGGGTTCCGTTTTTTCCTTTTGAGGTACGGAACCCTAAAAAGGAGATAAGCAAAATATTGAGAACTACAGACCCATCGCCCTACTTTCCGTCATATCAAAAGTCTTCGAAAAAGCCATGCACGCCCGTATCGTAAGCTTTATAAATAAATTCAATGTCCTAAAACCAGGGCAATACGGGTTTCAAAAGGGAAAATCCACTACATTAGCGGTTTTCAATTTAGTCCATAAGATATTAGAACATGTAGATAAGAAAGTGCCATGCACATGTATTTTCTTTGATATGAGTAAGGCGTTTGATTTCGTGGAGCATAACTTACTTCTTTTCAAGTGTTACCAATATGGTCTTCGTGGTAAAACCCATGAATGGCTGAAAAGTTATCTTTGCGATAGAATACAACATGTAGATATAAGTACTCTATCCGATAAAAATGAGCTGTGTTCGGTAAGATCCAAAAACAGACATAATAGAGTAGGCGTCCCACAGGGCAGCATCTTAGGCCCGTTACTCTTCTTAATTTATATTAACGACTTACCTGATGTATCAAATCACGATTGTACCTTATTTGCCGATGACATTTCTTTGATAGTACCCCTTAATGATAATTATAATAATGAAGAATATAATAATGACATAAACAATACTATTTATACAATAATTAAATGGCTTAAATGTAATAATTTGAATGTAAATATTAATAAAACTACTTATGTGCAATTTCACAACATATATGGCAAAAAACAGGACCTAAAAGTTGAATATGATGGAAAAACTTTGGTAGAGAATAACCAAGTGCCATTTCTTGGAATACTTTTAGATGATAAGTGCTCTTGGAAATCGCACATCGACAAAGTATGTGGAAGAACAAACAGCTTTGCCTATGCTCTTTGGCGTTATACTAAAGTAACAGATAGACAAACTGCTATTCAAGCATATCATGGCTACATTTGCTCAATACTTAGATACGGGATTTTGATATGGGGTAACTCGGTGCATATAAATAGACTTTTTATCGCACAAAAACAATGCATACGCAATATTTGTGATGTACGACAGCATGTATCTTGTAAACCTTTATTCAAAGAGCTTAAACTTTTAACATTACCATCACTGTATATCTATGAAATGTGTATTTTTGTAAAGACAAATCCAAACCTATTTAAAAAGGTGAGTGATGTGTGGAGCTTTAATACCCGTTACCCAGATAACTTGTACTTGCCGAGAATAAAAACGAAATTATTTAAGAACAGCTGCTATCCAATGGCCATCAGATTATTTAATGCTCTACCGAACAGTCTCAAAAACTTGTCTTTAAGGGAACTGAAAAGAAAACTTTCGCAATGGTTGCTAGAAGAATGCTTCTATTCTGTTAACGAATTCCTGAAGAGAAATGAAATTGCCCGTAGCTATTAAGTATTTATGTAATTAAATGTATTGATTATGGTTTTGTAAAAATAGTTTAGACTAGAATAAGTGTTTATATTTGCATGTCTTTACTGACAAAGCATGTGAGACTCAATACCTCTGTTGTAAATACCTTTGTAATGACCATGTTTTTAGCAAATAAATTTCTGATTTCTGATTTCTGATTTCCGATTTACTTTACAGTGATTTGTTTAAGTCTTTACCCATTATTTGCTCCTACCGTACCATAGATATATCCTCAGGTTATTCTCTGCCTAGATTATGCAGAATAGTAGAGAAAATGGGGTCTTCAATTCTTAGTTTGTCTACCAGTAAAATGTATAAAACATTTTGGGAGATCATTGAGTGTAATTGCCCTCATTTGCGACGATTAAACTTGAGCGGAAACGGTCTGGGTTCCGTCACCGGTAGTTTTACAGATCAAAATGTATGTGAAATTATTCATAATGATTATTGGCAAGAAATTAAATTTGAATTTGTTGACCTGACTGGATATTTTCTAAAATGTATGTACTTAAATAATTTAACATCTTTGGGTCTTAATCACTGCTCATGCTTAGAGTTCCAGCATTTATATTATATCGCTGATCGTTTGCAAAACATTAAAAAACTGGAGTTTGATGGGAACTCGATAACAATGTATCCTAAGTTACACTTGCTGTTTAAAAACATGCCAAAGTTGGAGTATATATCTTTATGTGACTATGACGAAAAAGGTATTGAGTTGAGTAACGAATTCATTGAAACTTTCAGTCAGTTACATAATTTAAAACGCCTTGTGATGCGGAATAACGGTTATGTGAACAGTGCGTTTTTACACGGATTAGCTCGAGGATGTGAAAAGCTTGAGTGCCTAGATATTGCAAATATGAAATGGAGAAATTTTGAGCGACCAACAATGCAAGTGAAAGCACAAGATCTTGAGGCGTTCCTCCTAAAAAAAGGGCCCGCAGACGTCCATTTTTGCTTCGGAAGTATGCTAAAGGCTGGAAATTGTGAACTTATGATAAGTGCCTTAACGCCGTTTATCTTAACGTGGCGCAAATGGGCTTCTCCAGCCATGAAAAAGAAAGGGTACCGTGATATGGATAAACTGGTGGACCCTTATATACTTAAGCTTCAACTGACATCCGACCTGATCAAGTCTGACCAGAAACTAATAATAAAATTTCTGTAACTACAGTTTTAAAAACTACATTTAAAAATAATGAAATCGTAAAATAAGGCAAATTTCACACAATGCAATTCACTTCGTGGTTTGTTATTTCGATGGCAAACAATTATGTAATACAACCACACTATGCTAAACGCAAAACGCGATACGAATTCCAATGTGACCACTATAATGTAAAGAGACGAATACACTTAGGTACAGGGTGTTCATATTGGGGCCTGTTTACACATCGATGTGTTTCTTACGAATGAACACATTTACCACTAAATGCAAGTAACAAATGTATTAACCTGCAATAAAAAATAATCTATGTGTCAAGTTGTCAACAAGCCCAAATTCGAAATCACTTACCTATTTTGATCTTAACTATGATTCTTGTGTTTGAACGTTTATATGCTTTATAGTTTATTTTCTTTCTTAATTTGTTCAAAGTGATGTCTGTTTCTGTTGCTACTTTTTTGCAATAAAGTTAAGTGTATAAAAAGTGTCATGTTTTATTTAGTATTAACCCTTTTCCAGGCATAGTACGATTTATCGACCACATACGCGCCAAGAGAATTTCAACCCTAGTAATCCGATTTAAGGTTAAAATTGGATTGGATTTTCGGGAAATATGACTTGTCTTCAAATGAATGATCAAAGCTGGATTAATTAGAATATATTTGGATTTTTTTTCAGGAAAATCTTGTAGATTGGTGCGGCCTGGAAAAGGGTTAATATCAAGATTGGCATTGTATTAATATTACAATATCAGGATTCTACACCTTTACATGTGTGGCGCTTTATTTAAATTCATAATTATATTATTTATTCAAGATAGTTCTAACAACTTTTAACTGCCGTGTTTTGCGGTAAACAGTTGCTATCAACACTCTGTATTGTATTAGCAAAGATAATAGAGTGTATAGAGACGGATTGTCAAAGTAAATTATGTAGCCACCGTAAATTTACTGCCATCTTTCGACAGAACATAAAACTGTCAGAACGCCATTTGACTTTGATCTTTATTCTTTCACTGATATGTGTTAACTTATTAAATATTAATATTAACGCCATCTACTCGACCATAGGCCAAAGGTATGGTGCAATCTCTTCGAGCGATGGAGCCATAACCTTCAACCTACTCTCGAGTAGATGGCGTTAATATTAATATTTAACAAGTTAACACATATCAGTGAAAGAATAATGATCAAAGTCAATTCTATCAGTTTTAATCGTCTGTCGAAAGATGGCAGTAAATGTACTTTAGCTACATAATTTACCATGACAGTAACTCTCTATTTCAAATTCTCTTTGGTATAAGCAATAAAAAACGAATCACTTTAGCTCTCTCTTGCACTGCGTGTGTGTATGTATGAAATTTCATTAAATACCTCTCGTCTAGCCGCACCCGAAACGTGATACTTCCCAACCTAATATGAAGAACATAATATCAATATTTCATTGCATGTTTGAGAAAAACTCCTTGCTCGATATCCACCGCAGGCACCGCAGCGCACAGCTGTGTGTGTGTTCGCCAAGTTGGCGAGTGCCACCAGGGAGGCTAACTTACCCCTAACCTAATTGAAAATGCTATTCGGAATTTATGTTTACCCCTGATAAAGTTTAGCGGCGAGGGAGCTACGTGGTGGTAATGATATATGGTAAAATTTGTTTTTATATGTCGTTTCCCTGCTTTGTTTCTTGCCATAAAGACGCTTTGACAGGTTATTCGTTAACATGAAAGCTAAGTAGGCGTATATAATTAGTAAATATTTTGAAAGTTTGTTTATGTCCTAATTAGGAGATATGTATCATTAATTGATTAGAGAGAGTTCTCATTTACTAATGATTAAGTGATTAAAGATCGTATAAATATATCTTGAAAGTTATAGTTGATTACCATTACTAAATCTAGTTTGAATTCCACATTTGACCTTCTATTTCGATCACACTTTTTTGTCGAAGTACTCAGTCCGGATTATATACAGGTCCTTGCAACGAGTATATAGCAATTCTTCCTCTAAAATACGTTTTAAAAATCTGATAAGTCAAATTAGACATTTGATTGTCCACCAACGTAGTATATCTGCTGTATTTACATTCAAGTGTTTATTTAAAAAATATTTGGCAGTTCTGAACAAAGAAACTATGGAAGATCCTGACGCGGTAACAATACTAGATGTGCTTGAGATAGACATCTGTCGCCGAGAGATCCTGGGTTACGTGGACATACAGGACATCGTCCGCTCCGAGACAGTCAGCCGGCGGTGGCAGCATATGGTACTCCAGTATCTATATAAATTTGATTTTCATGCCTTCCCTTTACAGTGATACTCCTATGTTTAAGTCATTTCCCATTTGCACCTACCGTCCATAGATATATCTTCATTTTATTCCCCGTCTCGATTATGCAAGATAGTAGAGAAACTGGGGTCTTCAAATCTCAGTTTGTCTACAACTATAGCTGATAAATCATTTTGGGAGATCATTGAGTTGAATTGCCATTTCTTGCGATGTTTAGATTTGCGTGGACATTATTTGCGTCCCATTCCCGGTGCCGCTAGTTTTACAGATCAAAATGTATGTGAAATTATTCGAAATGATTATTGCCAAGAAATTAAGTTTAAATATGTTGACGTCACTGGATCCCCAAGTAGCATGGAAGTGTCGGCAACATCAATATAGCAGCCAATTAAGAACTTAGAGTGATTTAAGGGACGTATAAGAGTGTCAGAAAAGATTTAAGCTGTATAAAAGGTACTTTACAGACATTATACAGCTCAAGCTGTATAAAATCATTATAAAGGATTCTGCGGAAGCATGGGGTGCTTTATCAGAATATAAAAAATCTACTATAAAACTAAAAGTGTTGTGAGAGACTACAAGCTAATTCTATCGTAAAAGCTGTATACAGGCTGTATTGTAGTAACACTTGGCACTTTTAGCTGTACAAAAGTATCTGTCAACTCCGTTTTAAAACATTAAGTGTTGTGAAACACTACAAGCTAATTTTATCGTAAAAGCTGTATACAGGCTGTATTGTAGTATCACTTGGCACTTGTAGCTGTACAAATGTATCTGTCAACCCCGTTTTAAAGCTATTTCTTATGGCGTAATCTTACTCTCCTATAAGAATAGTAGTTGTATAACTTCTGTCTGTAAGGGTATTATAAAACCAAATGAATAAATGGCAGCTATAGTACAGCTTTTTTCTGTATTACTGATAGAGTCGCTTATAACAATCTTTTGGCGTAATTTTACACTCGTATAAGTATAGTAGTGTAATGATTTCTGAAAATAAGTGTATTATAAAACTAAAGGAATATATGACAGTTACAGTCTTCTTCTTCCTCGCGTTATCCCGGCATTTCGCCACGGCTCATGAGAGCCTGGGGTCCGCTTGATAACTAATCCCATGATTTGACGTAGGCACTAGTTTTAGTTATTTTAGTTTTTACGAATGTTTTTAATGAATGACAGTTACAGTACAGGTTTTTTATTTGTTATACGGATCTCTAAAGAGAATTATAACTTATGTACGGAGAACCGAAATACAGCCAAACGAATACAAATATTCTATTATAAAGCTGTTTTAATTACAAAAGCTGTAAAAGACACTCTATTTATTACACAGCACAGCTACTAAGATTATAATGCTCTCCAACTATCCTGTAGGCTGTTTAAAAATTGTCGCCATTTTACAATAAAAAAAAAACGTATTTGTAAATATAATTAAAGAAATACTTGCAAATATTTAGCAGACTAACGCCGTGTTATGATTACCAGCTAAAATAAATTGTTTAGCCTTAGAATTAATATTTATAAATATTTTTGATACTCTAACCTTAAAAACAAACAGTAACTTTACCGATTTTTGATATTTTCCTTATGGTTTCTCTTTGTTATTTTGCAGGCGCGTAAATATTTTGCCAGAAAAGATACACAGGTTCACAATAAATAATAATCCGCACTTACCAATAATGTAAAATTCCATTCAAGTCCTGTATAATATTTACTTTTACTTTTACCATCCACTATAACACATTTATTGTCGCCATTACTATATTACGAATGAACAAGATTAAGACATTTTAGTTTCTTAAATGATTATTATTCTCTTGTAATTCTTTCTTATAACTCATTTAATACTTATATTCTTATATCGTACTTATAAGAGATTATCTGTAGTGTTAAGGTTTCCTGTTACACCGAAATATAGCTGTAATGCAGCTATTATGCAGCTTATGTATTGCTTATACAGCTACTCTACAGCTCTAGTAACGCCAAAGGCTGTATAATTTGGGCCCTTTTTTTACTTATAAGGGCTGTATAAGCGCTTATACAGCCTTTGTACAGCCTAACTGTACAGCTTATAGTATACAAATAAACTTTAATACAGCTTATATACAGCTTGCAATGCTACTTGGGTCGTTTCTAAAATCGATGTACTTAAATAATTTAACATCTTTAAGTCTTTTTAGCTGCCTGTGCTTGGAGTTTGAGCAATTATATTATATCGCTGATCTTTCGCACAATATTACAAAGCTGGAGTTTGATAAGAATTCCATAACGATATATCCTAAGTTGCACTTACTGTTTCAAAAGATGCCAAAGTTGGAATATATATCTTTAAGTTACTATGACGTTGATGGTATTGAGTTGAGTGACGAATTCATCGAAACATTCAGTCAGCTACATAATTTAAAACGCCTTGTGATGAGGTATAACCGATATGTGAACAGTGCGTTTTTAGAAGGGTTACATCCACCATGTGAAAAACTAGAATGCCTCGATATTAGTACATGTCGTCCTGTAACAGAAAAAAAAGTACAGGACATTGAGAATTTTCTCTTAAAAAGAGGCCCCGCCTACGTTTATTTTTACATCGGATGTCTGTTTAAGGAACGTAGCAGAATTAAGAGTCCGATTCTGAGAGCATTAGAGCAATTTTTGTTGATATGGCGCAAATCGGCTACTAAAATCCTGTGGAAGAATGCAATCGACGATGCGCATGATGAACTGATGGATCCTTTTACTCGTAAATTTCAACTCCCATCTGACATGATTAAGTCTAATCAGAAACTGAAAATAATATTTTTATAATGCCGTTATTTAAATAACGGCAAGCAATTATTAAGATAAGATATGTTACGGCAATTATTAATAAGACACTTAATAATAAGAACTTCAAAGTGAAGTCTGATTCTGTTTGAACATTTTTGCATTATACTTATATGTGTAATAATTTTATAATAGGTGTCAAGTTTTATATAGTATTACTATATCAAACTGGTGTTGTATTAATAAATATTAGAAACGCACAATTTTCGTTACCCTTTTAATATCCCTATTAAATAATAATAAAACATTGAAAAAAATATACATTTCCATATCGATTCACAAATGATCATGTTAATCATTAAGTAAAACAACTTTAAAAATGGTTAAATTACTTTATTTACCAAATTTTATAACATTTAACAGCAATTTTAAACAAATCCACTAACAAAGTTATAGCAACACAACAATAAGTACTATAAAAATCTTTTAACAATTTAAAATACAATAATTACTCGTCATATCTTGACGCGTAAGCAAGTTATCGTAAGCCCCCGGATGACCCGGATCTAGGACCTATGATCACCTAGGTACTACTAATGGAGGCTTTGACAATCGAACTGGAAATACAAATTCTTTATTGCAGTAACTAATAATACATTGCAGTCGATACCTAAGCATATTCCAATTATGGTACATTATAATTGTAGTTTGGCAAACCAATATGTCAGTAGGAAAAGCGTAAATTGATATTTGCCGTTTGTACTGGGCTATAACCGCGAAAATCGAAGTTCGCAAATTGCGGGCATTTTTCTCTGTTACTCTTATTACGCCTTCATTGGAGTAAAAGAGAAAGATCCCCGCAATTTGCGAATTTCGGTTTTCGCGGTAGCCCTTCTGGTCTGGTGGTGGTGTTTGTAAAGGTACCTACAAGTCGCGCGAGTGTCTAAAAATACCTACGTTAAACATTATAAGCTTAGTGGTCTGCCTGATTATAAAAAAAAATATATAATTATCAGGTAGTCAGTTTATATTGCCTACTACCTATATTTTACAATATTCTACATAATTCACAGATAGTAAACGGGTACAAAAACGGGCGCTGAGGCTCTAGGATATAGTCACAAATAAATAACTAGATTATGCTATTCTGTCTAAAAAAAAATGTGAGGAGTGAGATCGTCGGAGGAATCTTCTGGCTAAGGATTATACCTTTTCTGCTACCGGATACTTTCTGCTAACTTGCTACTAAGAGCTGTCTCTCACAGCAGAAATTATCCTGTTACACTTGTGACAGGATAGATTTAGCCCTTCTATTTCTATTAAGGAGATCACCATAAAGGATGACTCACGCTATTAGACAGGGCTGAGACCGAGCCGGAGCTCCAGCGCTTCGTTTTATATGGAAAGCACCACGTGAACACCGATCAGCCGTCATAGAAAATGACGTCTTGTCGAACGCCTCGGCTCGGATCCCGCGCGGTCTAGCGTGAGTCATCCTTAATTTTTACTTAAAATTAAACATTACGTTAGCTATGTTTGTACGGACGACAATCCTGTTTACAGAAGTTGTTGGAAGTTACAGAACCGACCTCTAGCTGACAATATTCGTTACGATACATGTACCACATACTCTCAATAGACACAAAGGAGACTGGCGAAGCCACGTCACAACTAGTAAAAAAAATGGGTGGATCAACTATTCCTTGACGTTATGTACATTATAAGCGCTTATTACACTTCCACACCGTTGGGCCTTAATACGATCGTGGCCGACGGTGCGCCCGAGCAAGATCGTTTTGCATTTCACGAAATATAAGAGCATCGTCAACAATATTTGACATGTAACATATACTTTGTCTCGAATTGGCAATCATGGTTGATATTTTTGTAGTTGAACTATTTTTTACACCAAGAAATATTGTGAACGATGTGACAATATTTCATGAAACCACATGAAACGTAAAACGATCCTTGCCCGATATCAGGACCGACGTCGCGGCTCATCGTTAGCCGTCTGAAGGCAGGATAAGTGTAATAAGCCCTATTGTGTCCAGGGACTGTCTCATATCAAACATAAAGTGTCATTCTATGGAACTTGCTAACTATGTAAACATACAACTACGTAAACATATTGAAATTGTCTCTGAATGATGAACTTACTTCTGACTTTTGTTTACATAAGTAGTTAGCAAGTTCCATAGAATTACACTTTAGACAAATAATCATTCAGAAAGAGTCTTTGTAGTGTTACGCTAATACTAGCACCCAAAAGAAAGGGATGAGTACCCATTGTTTTGTAGTTCAGAAAACCATAACTATGGCAATGAGTGGTAAAACAAGTTGATTCACCCACTTATACACATGTAGTGGCCACATGTATCCAAATACAGGTACATATCTAATATCGCCTGGCAAACCAAGCGTTTAGTTGCGAAATTCAAATTTCATATGGGAGATAGAATTTTCCCGCCAATTTTTTTTCAATTTGCTGCCTTTTCTTCTAACAAATTTGGTTTGCCAGACCATATACCTAACGTTACATTGTTAACTTATTAGGTATTTGCTAATTTTAAATAAACTAGGTAAACTACTTACCTGTAATCTATAGTTTGGGAAGAGTCGTTTTTTAGTGGAGCATTTTAAGCAGAAAGAACAGAGAGGCTATCGCAAAAACCGAAATTCGCAAATTGCGGGGATCTTTCTCTTTTACTGCAATGAAGAATTATATGCCTTCATTGGAGTAAAAGAGAAAGATCCCCGCCATTTGCGAACTTTTGATTTTCGCGGTTATAGCTCAGTACTCTCTTTTTCGTAACAGTTTTTTACTGACAATTACTTGTTTACCAAACTATAAAATTACAGATTTCAATACCTTTCATGTTAATATATATTACTGTGTCAACTTTTAAAAAGGCTGCCCCGCTCTCGCTCGGCACTTTTTCACACTTCTGAGGCATATCACACGCGAACTGATTTTTTAAAATAGAAGTTTTCTTTTTCTCCGGGAATCTAATATATGGTCACTACTGTCACTAGTTAAGTAGTAGAATACAACTAACATTCGAAGGAAAAATTGATGGCAAGAGAGGAAGGGGAAGAAGGAGGGTCACCTGGCTTGACAACGTAAAAAAGTGGACGAACATGGATAACGCAGCCACACTGGTAAGAATGGCTAAGAGCAGGAGAGAGATGGCAAAGGCGGTCGCCGACTTCCGTTAGGGCATGTCAAATGAAGAAGAAAAAGTAGTAGAATTAAGTAATACGCTTCATACCCTATTAATAAATTTAGTACCGTGACTAGGTATACATATTTTTTTACTAAGCGCTTATAGCTTATATCGCTTTTTATTACATTAAACCATTGCCGAGCAATTTCGAAAGGGCGGGTGTACAGTCAACGGTAAAAATATGGGTGTACAAATCATTTCAAGAATATGTCCCATAACTCTTATGTCAGTGAATTAAGAACTATGGGACATATTTTTGAGTAAGTTGTCTACACCCATATTTTTACCGTTGACTGTACCATGGCTTTCCGATGGTCGATTGTGGCCTCGGCAGCAATTAGAGGGCGTGGTTACTTTTTGTTTAGTTTAAGACATCTATTTCAATTCATAATTTACTAGCTTTTGCCCGCGACTTCGTTTGCGTGGAATTAGTAATTTAGGTAGCTATTATTTTATCCATACTGCGTTTTGTTGATTCCCCATACAAACTTCGACGCCCCTTTTCACCCCCTTAAAGGGTGATTTATTGAATGAAACCTATCCTTTCTCCTTCCCCGGGACTCAAACTATCTCTATACCAAATTTCAACTAAATCGTAGGTACACTAGCGCCGGGGCTACACCTCGCGGGCGGTATAGTTCCTATTGACAAAGTTTGTTATGCAGTTGTTGTTAAGTCCCCATACAAAATTTCACCTCTTTCAGGGATGATTTATGGGTTAAAAACTATCCTATGTCCGTCCTCGGGACTCGGACAATCTAAATACCAAATTTCATCTTAATCGGTTCAGCGATTTAAGCGAGAAGAGGTAACAGACAGACAGATAGAGTTCCTTTTATAATATTAAATATTAAATTATATTATATTCAAAAAGTATGGATATGGTAGCTCAAACCAATTTGTCAGTAAATAAGAACAATAAAACTATATTTTGCTTTTGGATGCTAGCACTAGTGTAAGATCTTTAGATACTATGATTCTCTCTGTCTATGTTTGAAATTAGACAGTCCTTTGACATACTATACTTAGGTACACCTATTTGTAGTAAAATAATTAGATTTATTTCAATCTCTATTCGAAAATAAACTCGTCTAGTTTCACATAATTAATACGTATCGCCCGACGCTTAATACGTAAACAATACGTAGAGTAGAAGTGAAATGCTGATATCACTGTCGATAACTATAACGTATAGCTGCGCCCCTTCCGTCAGTTAAGTAGGTACACAATAAGTAAGGTATGTGAATTGCTTTAGTATGCTTTGTTATAACTGTATCCAAGAAATATTTTTCGGAAATAAACAATTTATTTTTTTATTTTATGACCGACTTATATGGGGCTTTTATTACTCGTAACAGTCGTAATGTAATTTACAGCTAGACTTTTGGCGCGCGAATGATATCTGAGGGTCTACTACAGCCAACATCACAAAATCGAAAAACGTTATTCTACCTGTCTACCGGCACCACAGCCGGTAGCAGTATTGGCACAGTACACTAAGAACAGTAGTGAATCTAAGGCCGCTCGGCAAGTTATTTGCCTACTCTTGCGTTGGCGCTTAGGGTTGTCACTTTTATTTTTAGTTAAATATTATTTGCGTATTATGAGTAGCACTACGTTTCTATTTATTATAATATAATGAAATGTTCTATCAATTCATAAATGAAGTATAAATAAAACGCTTTTTAAATATTAACATTAGGAAATGGCAGTTATTAAAAAAATTATAAATTCGATACAGAAAAATATTCCTCCGGTTTCTGCATGTTCGGAACGCTTTATTGTTAGCGGTTAAAGTAAATTCTCATCCTTACGTATAACTTTAATAGTAAAAAGGTTTTAGGGAAGCATGGGCAAGTAGGTATTATGAAGAATGACAAGTCCGGGTTTGAGGAGTCGTTATTGAGACACTATATTTTTTTTCTACTGTACGACTGTAATTTTTGAATTAAGATTTCTTATACCAAACTGCAAATGGGTATTTTTAATGTACGGGCTCCCAACTCAACTATAATATTCATTTCGATACAGTTTAGTCAACTATAATGAAAATGACCAATCACAGCTCGCCGCGGTCAAGAGGACGAAACAAAACCATAGCTCAAATTAATTATTTATTTTAGGTTGTATAGTAGAAACAATTGGTTCATAAATCAGAAACGCGCATGTGACACCCTTAATATAGCAACATCCATAGACTACGAAAACCACTTAGTGTTGCTTGTTAGTCTCCATAGGCTACGGTGGCCAAAATCGAGAAAACAACTGTCTAAAAATTGAATTTAGCGCGGAGCAAGTACCAGGGCCTCATGAGTTACGAGGTGTCGTTGACCAGCCCGCCGGGTCGCGGCGGCCGGGGCGCGTACCAGTATTATGAAGGTATCGCGGCTGCTCCCGTATCTTAGCTGTATACTTTTGGTTTGGTTTGTTTGTATGATTATACTAGTTTAAAGTATTATTTTTGTTGATTCGTAGAAAAAGTATTGTATACAATAGTGATATAATCAAGCTTTTCTATCTAGTACCTTACTTATACTATTGCCTCTGTTCATAGTCATGATCAAAAAAATTAAGGCGTACCGTCAGAGCAGACAAATGCGAGCGGGCGGGTAGCGTACTCGAATGCGCGCGATCACAGTCGCGGTACGGCCCACACTGCCGCCACCGTATTCCCCCGCATATTATGCTAATGTGTGCGTGCCAGCGCGTGCGTACACGGCGCCCGGCGCGCACGCACACATTCAAGCCGGCAGCGGCACATTTCTATGAAGATTCACTACTGTTCTTATACTGTGCTTGTGTTGTGGGTACTAGACCACGATATATATAATACACACAAATATATACCTATATAAATACTTATATACTTACATAGAAACATCCATAACTCAGGAACAAATATGCATTATTGCGATAAGTTAAGTTTTCTTACTATTAAGTTATTCCTTATCGAAGAGATCGTAAACCATTGTACTGATGTGATTTTAAACCCTGACGATGGAACTGGAACTGTTTAAAGGAACCGTGGCCGTCATTTCAGGCCGTGCTGGCGAATCGAACGATCACAGTGATAAGCATACATCGGATTCTAGGGGGCAAATTGTATGACGGGATCCCTATCCGCCATACAATTTGCCCCCTAGAATCCGATGTTTGGTGATAAGTGTACGTAACTTTGCTATCAAGATCTATAAGTACTTACTTTTTAGATTTTTTACACACAATTCAACGAAAATTTATTTATTTAATTCCACGCAAACGAAGTTGTGGGCGGCAGGTAAGTAGTCCGACATAATTATAGGCTATTATAGTAAAATATTTTTTAAGAAATATGTAGGGCCATCTCATCCATCACCATCAGCCACCCAACATTATAACATAACACAGACATCATCCAGACGTCACTAGGCTGCTGAGGAAAGAAAATAGAATAGTACGTTTTGGAAAATAATGAAACAATTCGTCTCTGTACTATACGAGTATACGTATTAAAATTAAAAGTCTCGGGGATCGAACTCAGATACTTTGCGAACAATTAGTGCCAAGCAAAAACATACGCTCGATCGTACCTCTAAGCTAAACCGAAAAAGTGGCAGATTATGATGTTGACTCCACGGTAGACATTATAAGTAATAATGGGACTGATGGTCATCATTATCCCAAGAAAAATCGAAGAAATACAGGAGAATCCCAATTTGTAATTGCAATTTGTCTAAATTCCAATTTGTAATAGCACAGCCTGGCCGTGAGCTCCATTCCCAGTAAATAAAAAGTTAAAAACCATGATTACGCGAAGCAGAATTTTGACTGCACGAAACAGCGACATCTACGTGTAAACTTATCTAAATGTACGGATATTTGTTCAACTTTCAATTGTAATTTATATATAAGATACCTATTTATATTCAATTGTAATTTATTTTTGTTATTGTACATAAGGCCGTAGGCCCGACGTGAGGTTGTCAAGACACTTTTCCTATTGGGTCGTGTTTAAGCTCCAACTTCCCCCTCTCGTGTGACGCTTCGGGCCTTCAACCCTACGCGGAACTCGGCCTTCGGCCTTCGCGAGCCTCGACAATACTTAACTTTGAGTGTATACCCTAAAAATCTACCGATCACTACCTGGTAGGTACATACCTCTATACCTGTATTCTTTTTGTATGATGGACTTTTAAAATTACAGGTGAGCCCCATGTTTCCAACCAACAAGACAAACGAAAGAGACTGCAGCTAACTTGAATTAAAGAGAATTATGAATTTGTCACTCTAAATACGCCGTAATGGGAGTAAACGAGAAAGATGCCCGCAATTTGCAAACTTCGGTGTTCGCGGTAGAACCCCAGCGCTGATTTAAATATCGTTTTAAGTAGATAATTTATAATCCATGCATTAGTCGTCCTACGTCTTGAAATATATTTTTCATTAGATAGCTTTATTTTTCCACTTTGAGCTATGTGAAGTAAAATCTGCTTGAGTGTTTGATTACAGTCAACAAAATAGGTATATCTATTCATGCACCGCAATATAACAGCGATAGGTACAGGAATTGCGAACTTGTGTTAATTAAGACGAAACAGGAGCTGAGTTTTAAATATTTTAGGTAAATATACCCGTCTCGCTAACGGAAGCGGCTCCTTAATTAAACTAGTGCGATAAGGACAAGGCGAAAAATCCTGCGTAAAAATCTCAAAAATGGAGGTTTCATACTCGACTGTTTCCTCCTCCAAAACTTAACCAATCGTAACCAAATTTGGAAATCTAAATAATTATGAAATTATCTGTGTTGGACCGTTTTGCTTTTTTGGCTAATTGATGTCAGTTTTGAATACTAGGCCTCTCATTGCGGCATAGTCAATGAGGCCATTTTTGAAGGGCTCTAGCGCCTTAGAAAACAAAAATATCGAAAAAAGCAAAACGGTCCGACACAGATATTGACAATATTAATCTGTGTTGAAAAAATCATTGCTCTAGCATCAAAACCCATGGAGGAAACAGTCGAGTACGTTTGTATGGAGAAATGACCACTCCTGTTGGCTCTTAAGCCATTCAATACACACTCGTGTGTAAATTTATGTTTAAAATATCTGGGAGACCAAGCTTAGCTCTGAAAATATATAATAATCTCAAAAATCCGCGTTTTCCCAGATATAAGACCTAGTAGCTAGATCGACTTTTCGCCCCCGAAAACCCCCATATAGCAAATTTCATCGAAATCGTTAGAGCCGTTTCCTAAATAAATAACAAGAATTGCTCGTTTAAAGGTATAAAATAAGATAAGATAAGATACCGCCCATTAATTTCTATATTTTTTTTGTAAATACATAATTTACATCGCGGTCGGGGATCGAACGTACGACACGGGTTTAGTTACAAATTTTGAAATCTTTTACAAGCTTTTATTTAGTTTCACCTGTCCCGTTGTCTGTAATCAAATCTTGCAAGTAAAATTTGATCTCCACTTCCCGGTGTCCGATTGAGCTGAAATTTTTCATGCATGTATAAATCGGATGACAATGCAATATTATGGTACCATCGAGCTGATCTGATGATGGAGAATTTAAAAATAAGTTACGGCAAGTATGTAACAATTATGAATCTAATACGATCATTTATATTCTTCTGCTTTCATAAGTAATAGCAAAATAGTTACTGATTTTTAAAACGCGCTTTTCAATTAAAAGACATGTCAAGATCGCTTACCTTCTTTCAAGTTCTTTCTAATGCTAAAAAACGAACTATAACAATTAGTAAAGAACATTATTTATTTAGCTGAAGCATATTTTTTTAATCTTGTTAAAACTAAAAAAGGATACAAATTGCAATCAAAATTACAAATAAAAATTAAACACAAAAAGTTCACCTTTCCTGGGAATCGAACTCAAGTCACTTATGCGATCACACTTTCTGACGAAGCAAAATGCCAGCAATATGACTGTAAATGAGGGCTAGCGTTTCTTTGCTCACCAGTTGGCGCCACTGTTGATGGTGGTCCAGAAAAACAGAAGATATCAAAATTTTTACATGCTTATTTTTCTAAATGCATATAAGTATTTTAGTTGGCACTTTTTTTATAAGTACCACTAATATAGCTATGGTTTACCATGATTACAATCAAAGATTTATCACAATTATGAATAAGGAGTGAAAAAAGCGATAATTAAATGAATAAGGAGTGAAAAAAGCGATAATTAAAAGCTTGAAACGCCCAAAACTTCTATACATTTGACATTTTGAAAGATAATCCATCCATCTACAATAGCGCGGGTTTACTTATTAATTTTGAAATAAATATATTTTAAAATAAACACAAAAAGTTCACCTTTCCTGGGAATCGAACTCAGGTCATATGCGTTCACACTTTCTTCCGAAGCAAAATGCCAGCAATATGACTGTAAATTAATCAAGTTGTTTTTAGAATTTTTAGGTTATTACAATAGTTACATAATGTTTTAAAACTCAATAAAATTTTCTTTGTTGCTTTTTTTTTTCAGAACACAAGAAGAGTCTCAAGGCTGCAGGAGTGCACTTAAACAGCGGACGATTTATAAATAGTTACGAAAAGAAGGTACTTAGTTCCAAAAGCTGCAGAACAATGTTACGGGCTGTGACTCCAATCTCAGGCGGTTGGTAAAGAACTTGTGCGGTAGTTTTCTAATAGAAGGCAACTGAACTTTGGGACTAAAACTAATTAAAAAATATTATACTTACTTTTCTCAGTGAACATAATAAAAATGACCTTGATCCAGGCAGCCTACGGACTGGGTCAGTTAGTAACTTCTTACCAATCGCCTCAGTTAGGCCTCTCACTAAAGTCCAAGAAGCAGCGAGCAGGAGGGACCGAAAGTCAATGAGTAAATTTTTCACTCGACGACTATTTAAGGCACATCACACACTACCTGAATCAGTACCTAATAGTCAAATGGCACCTGTCTTTTTGTATAATACCGGTTATTACATCTACCCGGGGCCCAGGGCACTCTTTGTAGGAAGGCCGGTCAACGGTTGCTATACCATCCTAGTAAGCATTCTTACAGCAGTTTTCCGTTATACTTAATATCTAATAATACGTAACCCTTCGTATGCCTTTGTTAAACATTTGCTACTGATTTAATAACCTACTGATATGAATGAAAATTGTAAATTACAGTCCAAATTGTGTGGTACGTACTACCACGTACACGGGACAAGGCATACGAAAATTTAAGAGGAAATAGGACAGCCGCTTCAAACAAACGTAGTCCCCATTTTGCTCTCAGGATATTGGCATTATGGAAAATTATTTTTACATAATTTAATTTATACTTATTATTCTTATTAACTATTATTACTTAGGGGCTATTCATAAATTACGTCATTTCAAATTAGGGGGGGGGGGGTCTGGACATCGGATGACGGTAGCATGAAGTAGGAGGAAATGGGGTCATTTGAAGCATGATTTTTGGATGATTATAGGGGGGGGGGGGGGTCAAAAATCGTCAAAAATCGATGACGTAATTTATGGACAGCCCCTTAGCTATGCCTCTACGTATGACATTTTTCTCTGCAGCTGACTGGTGGCAGACCCTCCAACGCGTTCGGTCCCTATAAGCTATAGCTCAATAAATTCAAAAAATAAAACGATGCGGCATGTCTGTGATTGATATGTACCTACTTGACATCAAATTGTGTAAAAATATTATAAATTATAAATTGAAATAGATGATTTGTTATGAAAGGTGATTTTGCGCCTGTCGACTTTTCAAATAGTTATTGTTAACGATCTTTTGATATTTTGTGCCCAAAATGTAAAAAAAAAAAACAAAAAGTTCTCCCGTGGCGGGAATTGAACCCAGGTCACAAGCGAACACTTTGCGTTGGGCCAAGCATACATAGATCTGCTTGCTAGATTAAAACCAAGATAACTCTGCAGAGATTTTCATAGTAGTCGATTAACAAAATATCTTTAATAATGTTAGTTATAAATTGAAATATATGTCCATCTATCCAGAGATAAATCTATCCTGTCATCCACTTTTATTCTATAAAAATGAACTACATTCATTTAACGTTTTTAGCAAATCAAGATAAAACAATTTTTTAGTTTTAAAACATTGTTAACGATCTTCTGATATTTTGTGAAACGGAAAAGTAACGGAAAAAATAAAAATAATAATAAACAAAAAGTTCACCCTAGGTGGGATTCGAACCCGGGGTCACAATGCGTGCACACTTTATGAAACCATGTTCTAAACCTTATTACAAAAAGCATAAGGTCCACCGATGGATAGTTAAGAGTATTGCTGTTTCTACCTAAGCCGGTTGTCCGAAAGGAAAAAATCAGCGCAAAAAGTAAAAAAAAAACGAAAAAATTCACCGATGGCGGGAATAGAACCCAAGTCACAAGCGAATACTTTGTGCTAAGTCAAACATACCTAAGCTGCTTGCTAGATTCAGACCAGACATGCAAGTGTTATATTTTAAATGTCAAACAGCTATGACATTATGACTTTAAAATAACACTTTGCAAGTCTTTGCTTTGAAAAACACTGCAACTAACGTTACCTTGGTCTTACTCTGCCACCCTAGTTAGTAAGCATGCTAAAAGCAGTTTCCCGGAATTATTAGTCGATTAATGTCTATAAGGAAAAATTACGAATTATAATAATGTAAAAAAAACCGCCCAAGTGCATGTCAGTATCGCGCACGAAGGGTTCCGTTACTCAAAAAACGGGAAAAAAACACGTTTGTTGTATGGGAGCCCCATTTAAATATTTATTATAATCTGTTTTTAGTATTTGTTGTTATAGCGGCAACAGAAATACATCATGTGTGAAAATTTCAACTGCCTAGCTATCACGGTTCATGAGGTACAGCCTGGTGACAGACAGACGAACAGACAGTCTCAGATAACGGTTAAGTATACTATTCAGTTATATTAGTGTGACAGAGACATTGGGCGTTTCGTTCGCTACGGAGTGTAAACGATTTGCAACTTGGCTAAGCACCCAGCTTCCTCGCACACCTCTGGTGGAAACGCAGCCTAAACCTGAGATGTTAAGACATCGCATTGGTTACATTGATTTAGAAAATACAATTCTCGACATTTTTTTTCGGACTATTCACAGTTAGACTTAGTTTCATTTTTGTACTTCGTTATTGATACTTTTAGTCTTTTAAATTTTTTGACAATAATATGTATTTAGACATTTTAGACGTTATTATTTTTAGTCATTTTTCCTTACGACAATAGTCGCCTAATTCGTTTTCCGTTCCACATAATATCAGGACACTGTTATGCCCGTTACCAATATATTTTTTAAGAGGAAAAGTGACGAAAAAATATTAAGCCTTGAATATTATCGGCAATACAAGGCAATTTTTTTTTTAATTTTAAAATATTGTTAACAATCTTCTGATATTTTGTGAAACGGAAAAGTAACGGAAAAAAATAAAAATATAAATAAACAAAAAGTTCGCCCTAGGTGGGATTCGAACCCGGGGTCACAATGCGTGCACACTTTATGCAACCATGTTCTAAACCTTATTACAAAAAGCATAAGGTCCACCGATGGATAGTTAAGAGTATTGCTGTTTGTACCTAAGCCAATACCACAGTATAGGAACAGTAGTGAATCTTCATAGAAATGTGCCGCTGCCGGCTTGAATGTGTGCGTGCGCGCCGGGCGCCGTGTACGCACGCGCTGGCACGCACACATTAGCATAATATGCGGGGGAATACGGTGGCGGCAGTGTGGGCCGTACCGCGACTGTGATCGCGCGCATTCGAGTACGCTACCCGCCCGCTCGCATTTGTCTGCTCTGACGGTACGCCTTAATTTTTTTGATCATGACTATGAACAGAGGCAATAGTATAAGTAAGGTACTAGATAGAAAAGCTTGATTATATCACTATTGTATACAATACTTTTTCTACGAATCAACAAAAATAATACTTTAAACTAGTATAATCATACAAACAAACCAAACCAAAAGTATACAGCTAAGATACGGGAGCAGCCGCGATACCTTCATAATACTGGTACGCGCCCCGGCCGCCGCGACCCGGCGGGCTGGTCAACGACACCTCGTAACTCATGAGGCCCTGGTACTTGCTCCGCGCTAAATTCAATTTTTAGACAGTTGTTTTCTCGATTTTGGCCACCGTAGCCTATGGAGACTAACAAGCAACACTAAGTGGTTTTCGTAGTCTATGGATGTTGCTATATTAAGGGTGTCACATGCGCGTTTCTGATTTATGAACCAATTGTTTCTACTATACAACCTAAAATAAATAATTAATTTGAGCTATGGTTTTGTTTCGTCCTCTTGACCGCGGCGAGCTGTGATTGGTCATTTTCATTATAGTTGACTAAACTGTATCGAAATGAATATTATAGTTGAGTTGGGAGCCCGTACATTAAAAATACCCATTTGCAGTTTGGTATAAGAAATCTTAATTCAAAAATTACAGTCGTACAGTAGAAAAAAAATATAGTGTCTCAATAACGACTCCTCAAACCCGGACTTGTCATTCTTCATAATACCTACTTGCCCATGCTTCCCTAAAACCTTTTTACTATTAAAGTTATACGTAAGGATGAGAATTTACTTTAACCGCTAACAATAAAGCGTTCCGAACATGCAGAAACCGGAGGAATATTTTTCTGTATCGAATTTATAATTTTTTTAATAACTGCCATTTCCTAATGTTAATATTTAAAAAGCGTTTTATTTATACTTCATTTATGAATTGATAGAACATTTCATTATATTATAATAAATAGAAACGTAGTGCTACTCATAATACGCAAATAATATTTAACTAAAAATAAAAGTGACAACCCTAAGCGCCAACGCAAGAGTAGGCAAATAACTTGCCGAGCGGCCTTAGATTCACTACTGTTCTTACTGTGACACAAGCCTCATTGAGCTTACTGTGGAACTATGTCGATCTGTGTAATTATTGTCATATAATATTTATTATTTAATCCTTTGGATTAGGCTGATCAAACAACAGTCCACCTACCCTGCCTATGTACAGTCAGCCAAGAAAGTGGTAGATCACTTTCTTGGTTGACCGTACCTACAGATTCGATGAAGGTGTTATGGAGCTAGAAGAGCCTAGAAATTAAACCAAAGTCAAGTCTTAAAGTGTAACTATAGTAGTCGCTCCCTGAGATCTTTCTAGCATTTTTGAAAGTTGGATATTGTGTATTGTGTAAAAGTTATTTTGTAATTTTCAGTTTTAGTTTTTTAATTTTATTACTTGTTTTATTATTAAGGTATTAGTCAATTGATGTGACCTGGTTAAAAAGAGTGGCACGTTCTCTGCACGGCGCGGCGGCGGCGCTGTGGTGGAGTGTGCGCGTAGGTCTCGGCGGGACGTCACAGGCGCCGCGTCCCAGGACGGCCAGGATCAGCAGGGTAGTAGGTACTGTGTGCTCTCCGGAGCCACAGGTGGACTGGCGTCGGTAGTATTACTCCCTCTGGAATTTGCAGGTTTACACATTTAGTCAAATGTTGGATTTCACGTTACTACCTGCGACATTTGGCCGATCGTTGATAAAATCCAAGGCGAAAGTGCAGCCAGCCGTGTGGCCCGTGAGTTCCAAGTTGAATATAAGAACTTTGCTTTGCTTTGCTCGGTCGATCGAAAAGGGCTATAGGCTATATATAAACGAAACTAAATAAAGGAATTGTGAACCTCTATATAACTATTACCGGATTTGACGCAGAAGAGCCACGTTACAAAATTCGACAAGTTTACTGGATTAGTAGTTTTTTTTATCGATCCAAATTTTGGAAATTTTTATAATGCGGAAATTGGCATAAAGGACTTACGGCTCGACCACGTCATTGAGCGACTGGCGACGGCGGCAGCGACAACCATAGATGGAAACGAAAGGTCCGATCGCTGTGTCTCGCTTCAACCTATTTATATAAATACATACTTAATTTGAAAAAGACGGGTAGTCTTGTCTCGCGAGCGAGGCGAGATGCTGTTGTCGTATCCGTCCTGTGCTAGGCCTAGGTATTATGATCTCAATTTGACTTGATTGCATTATTCTTCTTCTTTCTCACGTTATCCACCCTCCAGAATCGATTGTCTGACACTTTGTTTGTTGTTCACCTCATAGGTACAGATACCGCCTATATACAAGCACAGCAAGTTATCTTACATATTTTCATTAGGTAACAAATTAACTGGTTATTCCGTTATATTTAAGGACTATTTCTCATTTGCTTTATCTATCTTTACAAATTACTAGGTACCAAACTAACTTAAGCAGGTATTATTACTAACAAACTTCTAATCTATTTTCGTACCTACTTTTATGATAGGTATTACGGTTATTATAAGTAGGTAGGTATTTAAACTTACTGTAGTCTATCGGTTTTTATAATTTGATTTTATGTTCAAAACCTTTTACTAGTTATACTATGTACCAACATATTGACTACAATTATATATGTAGGTACATATCAGCCGATTGATGCCTTAACTATACTAAGGCAAACCAACTTTGGCAGTAAAAAAAGGCGCGAAATTGGAAATTTGTATGGAATTCTACATTTTTCAAATTTGTCGCCTTATTCTACTATAAGTATAACAAAGCTGGTTTACCGGAGTATATTTACGTAACTAATGACCCATGTAAGGCCCATAGTGCCTTAACTAGCCCACTTTTTAAATACTAGATCCTTTTTACAAAAACTGTTACAATTAATATAAAACGCTAGGGTGTAGGGGGGGGTAGGTACGTAGTTCAGGTGTGCGACGCTGGGCTTACAACGCCTACTCCCTCAAGTCTATCATACACGTCCCCGTCGGCCATGGCTCTGCCGCCGCAGGCCATGGCCGAACCCATCCCACTCATGGGGTGGGTCGTACACCCTGGTAATGCTGGTGGTTGGTCGGGCGTCGCACATTCCATCTGCCCCGGACCACCAGTAGCTGAGTATGAAGGCGACGTCGTAACCCGTGAGGACCTGAAAACCCGAACGGAGTACGACAAACTCTGGAGAGTCCTGTAAGGCATGGCTAGCAATATGATTTCGATCAAATTGCTAGCTATGCTATACGGACCTCAGTCATAACCCGTGAGGACCTGAAAACCCAAGCGGGTTATGACACACTCTGGAGAGCCCGAATGGCATGGCTAGCAATATGATTTCGATCAGATTGCTAGCTATGTTATACGGACCTCCCGGTTCCGCTTAAGGTGTAGGTGACTTAAGCGGACTATACTCACCTGCCTGCGTAAGTCCTGCGCAGTAGAGCGCCGTAAGCGGGGATGCAGGAGTCCTGGGGGCCGAGGCCTGCAGGGGGTCGGGGTTAGTTATCCCCTGTGGGCCAATATGCCCTTTTTGGTCCGAATTTCCGGCGAAACGGTGGCCCTGCAACTAGCCACTGCAGGGTATTGGACACGCGTCCCGTACGGTCGAGGTGGTACGGTCCGCAGGCGAGGTGTGGGGAGGGGCGTTCTCTGGGAGGATGCCAGGGGCTCGGCCATGCTGACGGGGCAAGGGCGCGTGGAACCACTGGGAGAGATAGGATCGTCTCTCTCAGCCACGTGTCTGCAGCTCCCGATGTCGCGCATGAGTCTCACCTCTACACACCTATACCTCTTGGGTATTCCTGGTGTCCAAAGTGACATCCCCAAAGGTGCGGGCTCCATGGAGGGTGGGAAGCTCGAGAGGTGAAATTCTTACATTTCAAAAAATGGAAACAACAAGATCCCAAACCCCGCGGGTGCCGGAAGGGAAACCGGAAGGCGCCCCAACACCGGAGGGAAACGGCGCAGTTTCGGCTGTACCCGGAACCTCCACCCAACACAACACTACACGAGGAGACGGAGCTGTCCCGATAGTTCCTCCCTCCTCATCACGTGCTAACAGGGAGGCACAAACACGGCGCTGTCCCGACAGTACCGACACGCTACACACACCAAATGGGAGCTGTCTCGACAGTACCCCCACAAACCAGACACAACACACCCCGTGGTGGCGCTGTCTCGACAGCACCGCCTCGGAAGGGGCAGCCCGCAGCAGGGATTAGAGCCACCGGGAAACCAAAGGCACGCAAACCTGCTACGTGGACGCCCAAACCAGTAGGTTCGGTACCACAGCGTACCCAAGCCCTACTGCCAACACCGGGGACATCCACGGGCACTGTTCCGACAGGAGGGAAACCCCCTGCCACGGAGCAGACCCCAGTGATGGAACCAGCGCTGGACCCCGTCTCTGCTCAGCTGGAGGCGGGCTGGACCGTCCAGGTGTCCAGGAAGGCGCGGAGGTGGAAGCCCAATAAACGGGTGGAAACTCCCGTGCCCCCGCCTCCCCCTGTTACAGCTGCGGCTAAGCCGCATAAGCTGAACAAGAAGCAGAGAAGGAAGCGCAGAGAGAGACTAGCAGCTCTCAACACCGCCCCGGCGCCTCAACAGAGCGTCTCTGGGAAGGGTCAGGCGCAGGCTGCAGCTGGTCCACCAGCAGCGAACCGTGCCCCTCCCCAGGAAAAGAGGGCGAAGGGGACCAGGGCCAAGAAGGAAAGTAACCAGGGTGCCCGGTCTTCTGCCAAGAGGGCCCGACTGGATGAGACAATATCTCCCAGAGGAGAGCCTAAGAGGCAGAGGACTGGACCGCCTGGTGAAACCCCCCATGCCGATTATGCAGAGGCGGCAAAGGCTGACCTGCTGGTGGCGGTAACTACTGCCACCTCGGGACACCTGACCTCGCAACAATCGGATGAGGTCCAGAGGCAGCTGCTAGCCCTGCTCTCGCAGGAAGCTAGACAGCCCACCTCAAGCCTTCCCGCAGGCCCACTCTTCAGGGGCAAGCCCGTATGGGCGAATGGCTCCCTCAGATTGTGGTGCGAGAACCAGGCTACGCTAGCATGGCTCAAGCGCAGTGTGGCTACCATCACCCTCGATGAGGGGGAGAAGGTGGTAGTCAAGCGCCAGAGCGAGGTACCCAAGCGAGTACGCTGCGGCATCCTGTTCCCGGGTGTCTGGGAGGACTTTGGCGAAGTAGGCCGAGCCCTCCGCTACCAGAACCCGTGGGCGGAAATAGACCGCTGGCTGCTCAACCGGCGAGAGGTGCAGGGAACGGAGACGTTCGCTGTGGTCAGTGTGCCGGAGACAGTCGTGCAGCCCCTTGTGAACCGCGGACGCCGGCTCGGCTTTATGCTGGGTTCGGTGTACGTGAAGTTTGAGGGGTCACGGGGCAAATTCAGGGAACAACCGCCCCCTAGCAGCACTGTCGCCATAGATGGCGCAGCTGAGGCACCTGCCGAGCCCATGGACACTTGCGTGACGACGCAGGCACCTGTTGACGAAGTCCAGGAGCCTGAGTTGCAGGCCCCAGCGCAGTCTCCTTCCGTCCCCGAGAAGGACGAAGAAGAACTTCTTCGTGACTCCTCGGGGAGTGAAGGGGAATGCGCGCAGGGGCTGGGCAAGCTGGCCATCGGCAAGGAGGAGGAGGAGCCGATGTCGGCGGAGGAGGGCGATCCTGGTGGAGGAACCCCCTTCGCCCATTGGTAAATTCCTCCAAGCCAACCTCCACCACAGCGAAACCGCAACGGCTCAGATCCGGAAGTGGTTGGAGGTCAACACAACAGCCGTAATTCTGATCCAGGAGCCGTGGGTCAGAAGGGGCTCTGTTTGCGGTCTCCGTAACATAGGAGGTAAGCTAACAGTCTACTCGGGTCCGGATAATCCCCGGGCCTGCATATACACAACTAAAGATATACATGTGCAACCTCTAACGAGCTTCTGTTCTAGAGACGTGTGCGCCATAAGGCTGCGCGGGGCGCAAGACACCAGCATGCAGGAGATGGTCGTAGCCTCTGTGTACATGCCGGAGGCGGACGACCCACCACCGCACGACATGACAAGGCTGGTCAACTACTGCGAAGAGGCGGGGCTCGAACTCATCGTGGCAACCGACTCGAACGCACACCACCCCCTATGGGGCATGGATACAGGTAACGAGAGAGGTAAGAAGCTTGTCGAGTACCTATTTACCACGAACCTCAACCTCCTTAACACAGGTTCGAAACCAACATTCATAAACAGACGCAGCAGAACAATCATTGACCTGACCCTAGCATCTGAAGAAGCATCGAAACACATCTCAGGCTGGCATGTATCGGAGGAGGTGTCATGTTCAGACCACAGATGGATTCGATTCGACATTCAGGTAAAAACATTCACAGCAGTGCCTAGAAGGGACCCACGCAGGACTAATCGCGACCTCTACACCCTGCGTCTAAACACAGTACTGGAACAGCAGGAGGGTCCCCTGAAGATAGTAGGCATAGCTGAGATAGAAGAACAGGTAAGCACCCTTACAAACACCATCCTGGATTGCTACCATCAGGCATGTCCCTTAGCTACCCCATCAACAAGAAGTGGAAGGAAGAACAACTGGTGGGGACCTGAGCTGGAGAGACTCAGGGGCAAGATGAGGAGACAACTAAACAGAGCTATGAACACTGGCACTGACGAGGACTGGGATAACTACAAGTCCACCAAGGCCAAGTACAAAAAACGACTCAGGTACAGAAGCACAAACTCATGGCGCAAATTCTGTACAGACATTGAGACCACCATGCAGGCTAATAGGGTAAGGAAGGTTCTCTCCAACAACTCAACCATAACCTTGGGATCCCTACGTAAGCCTGACAACTCTCTCACTAACTCACCGGAGGAGGCGGAACGGGTCCTGGTGCAAACACACTTCCCGGACTGCGTGATATCGCACCCAGTAAGTTGGGAGGAGGAGGAGACCACTCCGTCGGAGGACGAGTGGCAGCAGACACATGAGGTAATCAGCCCGCAGCGCACGCAATGGGCCATAAACAGTTTTGACTCCTTCAAATCTCCAGGAATGGACGGGATCTTCCCTGCGCTACTTAAGTGGGGCGGGAGGCATCTCACTTTGAAGCTGACCACCATTCTGCGCGCCTGTCTGGCTCACAGGTACGTGCCGAAGCGGTGGAGAGAGGTCAAAGTCATCTTCATACCGAAACCAGGTAAAAGCGATTACTCAGATCCCAAATCCTTCAGGCCCATCAGCCTGACCTCATTCATGCTTAAAACCTTGGAGAGGTTGTGCGATAGGCATCTGAGGGAGAGAGTGCTGAGTAACGTGCCCCTGCATCCCAACCAACATGCCTACAGCCCTGGCAAGTCTACAGAATCGGCACTTCATGCAGTGGTAAGCAAAATTGAGGTAGCGATTAAAAACAGGTCCATGTGCTTAGGAACCTTTATAGACATAGAAGGAGCCTTCGACAGGACTAGGTTCAGCAGCATTGCAGCAGCACTGGTAAGACATGGTGCGAATGCAGTCATGACCAAATGGATAAACAACATGTTGAGCCAGAGGGTCATAAGACTTGGGACAGGCGAGACACAGCAGGCAGTAGTGGCAAAGGGATGCCCCCAAGGGGGAGTTCTATCGCCACTTCTATGGAACCTAGTGGTGAACGACCTCATAACAACATTAAACAACAATCACTATTACACAATCGGCTATGCTGACGACATAGTGATACTAACAAGCGGCAACCACTCAGGTACGGTATGCGATGTTACCCGCTCTGCACTAGCCATCGTGGAGCGCTGGTGCGTTAACAACGAACTCACAGTCAATCCCCGCAAGACGGAGCTGGTAATGTTCACCAACAAACGCAACTTGGGAAACTACCACCTTCCCAAACTGTTCAATACAGAACTCCAACTATCGGCAGAGGTAAAGTATCTAGGGGTAATACTTGACAACAAACTGAATTGGAGTAATCACCTAAATGGCAAAATTGATAAAGCTACAATCGCGTTCTGGCAATGTCGTAGAATGGTGGGTAGAACCTGGGGATTAACTCCTAGGCTAACTCTATGGCTTTACCAGGCAGTGATAAGACCAATAATAAGCTACGGCGCGATAGTATGGTGGCCACGCACCAAACTATCCACTGTTGAGGCTAGACTACAACGACTCCAGAGGTTGGCCTGTATGGCGACAACGGGCTGCATGAGGACAACACCAACCGCGGCCCTGGAAGCCTTACTGGGCCTGCCGCCGCTGCACCTCTTCATACAACAAGAAGCGCTGGCTGCGGCGGTACGTCTCAAAAAATCTAATCTCTGGAGACCGCCTAGGGTGCCACACACCGAAATCCTCCACGAGGCCATAGGTAAGGAACCGCTTATAGAAGCGGTGACTGACAGGATACCCAAGCAGTTCGTCTTCGACAAAAAATACAAAATACAATTACACGAAGAACCCCATGAAGGACTCAACCCAAGGGAGATGAGAATCTTCACGGACGGATCAAAAACAAGGTCAGGCACTGGCGCTGGGGTTTTCTCAGAGGACCTAAACATACACATCTCGACACCACTTGGTGCCCATAACACAGTCTTCCAGGCGGAATGTATGGGCATTATAATGGCAGCACACGCAATCGTCTCAAGGGAAGCAATGGACTACCCCATCCGCATACTCTCTGATAGTCGGTCAGTACTACAAGCTCTACAAAGTTATACTTTCACTTCAGGGCTAATTTACGAATGTCACAAAGCTCTGTCAGAGGTATGTACCACCAATGGCATAACTCTGCAGTGGATCAAAGGACACAGCAACTCACGAGGTAACGATGCAGCCGACATCCTGGCGAGAGGAGGCTCGGAACTGAAGGTGGCAGGACCTGAGCCAATCCTACCTCTGCCATATGCCTGGCTCCGGAACACGCTGCGACACAGCACCAAGGTAAAACACCAGCAATATTGGTCTAACCTAGGCACATGCAGGCAGGCGAAGGAAGCCCTCCCGACACTCAACCCCAATCTGTCGCGGAGGCTTCGACAGCTGAAAAGACCACAGCTCCGGCTTTTAGCTGGGGCAATAACTGGACACGCCTCATTTAACAAACACCTATTAACCCTACGTGTTACAGATAGCCCCCTCTGCAGAGCATGCATGGAGGCAGAGGAGACAGCCGCCCACGTCATTCTCGAATGCCCAGGGGTGGCAAAATACCGGGCACAACACCTCGGCTCACCGAGGTCTCTCCCAGAAGTCGTCGGCAACATAAAGGGTCTGCTAGGCTTCTTGGTGGAGTTGGGTTGGCAGGAATAGTGCCGCCATCCCATCACGCAAAATAGGCGCAATAATAGACGTCGAGTTGCGGAAAACAAGCCCGCGATAACCTATAACCTATAACCTATAATATAAAACGCTGTTTTCTAACAAGGAAGGGTACCCAACTGGTCAGCTCCGATTTGATTAATTTTTATATATGTTATAGAGTAGTCTAAATAACGGACGCGTGTTTTGTTTAGCTGCCCATACTCAACTTCCTGGGAGAAATTGGCCTCCAAAGTTCTGAAAAGTGACAAAACGCTCTAACTTCGGTAGAGAGTTTTATTCAAGCAAATTTCAAGTTAATTACTGGTTTGCATATACGTTACAGAACATGAAAAAATACTGGACACGTGTTTTGTTATTTCGACTCAAACTCATATTTTACAAAAAAAACACACTTCAAAGTTTCATAATTCTTATCCTTTCACTCGAAATTCACGTTAGTTATCTTTTCGTTTTTTTTTATCATGAAAACTAAAAACTTCCCGGTAGTGAAGAAAATGTTATCAATGTTATCATGGTTGTAAACCGGTTTGGACATTAAGTCCTAGCATATTTTGAAACATCAAAGATCCTAAAAGTGTAGATTTGAAATATTTGAATACCCTGTTAGGCGCGCGGCAACGTGTTGGCGGCGCCGGGCGGGCGACGTGAACACACGGTATTGAAGTGAAGCGCGTGAAACGATGACAAAAATGAAATTTTGAAGTGTGTTTTTTTTGTAAAATATGAATTTGAGCCCAAATAGCAAAACACGTGTCCATTATTTTTTCATGTTCTTCAACATATATTCAAACCAGTAATTAACTAGAAATTTGCTTGAACAAAACTCTGTACAGAAGTTAGAGCGTTTTGTCACTTTGGAGGCCAATTTCTCCCAGGAAGTTGAGTACTTATGGGCAGCTAAAAAAAAGTACGTGTCCGTTATTTTAGACTACTCTATAACATATATAATAAAAATTAATCAAATCAGAGCTGACGAGTTGTAAGCCAAAGCTACAATAATAATTATGACGATGATTCGTACATGATTGGGAACTGTTCCCTGCTGATTTCGCCGTACTGCCGTACTGCGTCCCGACCGGTCGGTGTCGGCGTCCTCCTGTCCGCCCACTCGCCTTTTGAAGACTCTAGATATGCTGGACTGCGGTGCGCCACCTAAATACGAAATGGTTTGTGCTCAACCATAGACTAGGAATTCTCTAGACCGAGTTCAGAGCAATTATTTCATGCAACCGGTGATGCCAAGGAAGTCGGTTAAAAATGCGGGGGTGCGCGGGACGAGGTGAGCAAAGTCCCGTGCCGTGATTGGTCCGTTCAAAGACACGGACGTCACACAAAGACACTTTCGACTCGAACATGGAGTAAAATTACCGTATGTGTGGCAGAGGGGGTAGCGCGACTATGCTACGTCTGGAGGATGTTTTGTCTGTGTGCTCAACTAACTAAAACTAACCCATATGAACATACCTCAGACACTGAAGTCAGAGTTTGATAGTTCATAATGTAAAATAATAATAATAAGCACTCTAATTAATAATGTAAAACATGGAATAGGGTAGGTGTGTTAGTTTTCGTCCAGATCTAGTTTTCGTCCACTTGATGAAATTTGAATATAAACCTACATTAGTGCACAAATTTGTACGTATTACAATCCTTAATGTCAAAACAATATATCTGTCTACATAAAAATGATATTTTGCATTTAGAAAATTAAAAATCAAATACATATATATATATATTATTATTTGCTTTTCTGTCAAGTGGACGAAAACTAGAGCACGGACGGAAACTAGCGCAATGACCCTATATTTCCATTAGTTGAAATTTCCCGCAGTTGAAATTGCCCCCCTGCACTTATCGCACTTTCTTGATTTTCTTATGTTCCCATCGTGCGCCAACATTACACCATTAAGATTAAGTAACTGGAAAGATCCCTGAAAGAGATATACGAGTATGTTCGCATTTGTACAAATGATGTGTGTTTTTTCTTGTTTTATGTTACTTTTTGTACAATAATAAAAATCACTAAATGTAAGCCTATAATATTTAAAGAGTTCCCTCATTTCCTCATCGATATATCCCATCATCAAAAATGGATTTTGACAAACTGTATACTTTATACTTTACCTCCGTGATCGTTAGTGCTAGAAAGCTGCAATAATGGCATGGATTTGGATATGCACGCCATCATAAATCATGCATGAACATCAGGACCGGCTGGAATGCATACAGCGGGCCTCGTACGCCCGACGCTATGAGCTGAGTATGAGGGCGCCGAAGGCGCCCGGCTTTGGTAAGCGTCTAGCGTGTCACGTAGGTACGTCAGGTCATCACTCAGGTCCTGGAACTTCATAGTGTTCAAGTACCTATACCTACCTACTGTTGATATAGACCGTTAGTAACGAAATATCACTGAACGATCACGTGAACCGCGGTTCCTTTAAAGATTTCCAGTTTCATTATCACATTTTGGGACGGTTTGGGAGGAAAAATACTTATCGTAAAAAAATCTTATCACAATAAATCCTAGATTTCTTTCTGAAATTAAACTTCCGATGGCAGTTCCTTTCTTATAAATAGCGCCTGTACTTATACCAATCCTTGTGGTGTTATAAATGTGATTGCAATAAACTTAACTATAAATAAAACTAAACCTAAGCTAACCCATAATAACTATTGAACTTTATAACCCAACTCGCATCGTTACCTACTTACCTATTAGCTGTATCTACCTAAGTTAACTTAATTAACAAAATTGTATGAATGACATAGGGCATCCGATAGCTGGCGCAGGTAGTAATGTATGTAAAGTATGAGCATGAGCGTTATGTGAGCATCTACTTAAAGGTTCCGTCACACAGGCGCGTTTTCCGGGCGGGGCGTGAGCGCGGCGTAAGCGTTTTATATGTAAAAAAATGGCAAAAAAAATCACTATTTTTGTATGGGAGCCCTACATAAATATTTATTTTATTTTGTTTTTGGTATTTGTTGTTATAACGGCGACGACTATCACGGTTAATGAGTTATTGCCTGTTGACAGACAGACAGACAGACAGACAGACAGACAGACAGACAGACAGACAGACAGACAGACAGACAGGCAGGCAGACAGACAGATAGACAGACAGACAGACGGACAGAAGGACGGACAGCGGAGTCTTAGTAATAGAGTCCCGTAAAAACCCTTTGGGTACAGAACCCAAATTAAAAAAATTGTGAACCTCTTACTTGAAGAATTATAATTTTTTTCTTGCTCATCACACATAACAGCGGAATGCCCAGGGTGCCAAGATCACAATAGTTGATAGAAAACGCCAATCGAAACTTAAATAGTGCGTGACTTTTCGCAGCATCTATCACCCCGATACATTTCTTTTTATCGTTTGGCGTTTGTCGATTAAAGATTTGAGTCTAATTAAATATACAAATGTCCCGTCTTTTTACGCGGAACAATCTATAAGCGCCATCGGGATCTATAGCACTTACGACCTTCTTCGGGAAAACAGTCTTACAGGGTAAGCAAAAATTTATTAATAAGTACAACTAAGTTCTAATTCAAAATACACGTTGTGTAAACAAACACAATTTGCTTTAGTAGGTACCTACCTACCTACCTATCTACTATAGCAAATTCAACGCATTCACACATTGATACTACACACTGTTTTGTACAAGTAAGTACACATAGGCTATATTAGACCCAAACCAAGCGGACGACTGGGATCATATCTCTATCTCTCTCACCCCACCTTCAATCATGCGAGCGTGTATGAGAAGTTTTACGACCCCGGTCGTCCGTTTGGTTTGGGTCAACTATAGATATAGATTATTTGTTGTACCTTGACCGTTAAATTGGTTCTCATCCGGTTCCAGGTCATTGGAGTCAGGTGAGGTGTATCTGGTTGCTCTGCTGTTAGGCCTGAACCCCTGGAGCAGGGCTCCCGCTGCCGGATGCTTTGTCATTGGAACGCGTCGCGGGTTGGGGTTTGGAGAGCCCTGGATTAATTAGAGCATACTTAGATGATCTTAATATATGATGTGCTATACGCGTGCGTCCGTGAGGGACAGAACATAAGCAATGCGAATTGGTTTGTTGCCCATAAACCATAAAGCATACTAAATTTACGCTGGGGAATAAAAATGTGATACTGCGACAAGGACAAACAATTAGCGCTTTCTCTGCTACTCCTATTAAAAGATACATAAAACTCTCCCATTCGGTCATATCCCCCGCCCCTCATGCCTGATCCAGTTATAGGTACTAGATTCATGGTTTAGACTTGAGTGTAAAGTTAGACCTAAGAAAAGTCTGCAACGATTTACATAGCACACGCTGTGCAAGTGTTATTTTAAACGCCAAACTTGCACTGCGTGTGCTATCAAAATCATTGCAGACTTCTTTTGGTCTAACTCTAGTAGTGTTTTAGGCAAAACTAACGGGAAAATAGCATGAATTATAAATATTATATCATGTTATGATGACAATTCTTTGACATGTATTATAGCTTGCATATTAAAAATACGCTTTAGAATCCATTTCGCATGTACTAATCAGCGTGAGCGATTATTATACATCGACAGTTTACAAATAAATACAGAAAAACACATCATGGTCGCACACCGGGCCGGTACAGGCCGGTTAGCACTATTATTTTAAATTTTCCCGCTCGATATTTTACTTACGAGAGTTGCTGCATCCCCGAACGCAGCAAAGTTTTTCAGATGCGGCCATTATCTACGCCGCCGAGTTGGCCGTAAAACTAAAAATCAAGACACGAGTCACGATATTCAGAAATGTTTGTTTTGAAAATCAGGTTACCTAGTAAAAAGTCAAAAAGACAATTGAAAGACAGTTTAGGTATTTTTTTATTTCATTGCAGTGACATTATGCCAGTACCATATGATTTTATGTAGCAAAAATAACAAAAGTATAGCCGGTCAAACAACTGTGTCAGTAGAAAAAGACGCGAAATTCTGATTGTCTATGGGACGATAACCCATCCCGCTTATATTTTTTAAATTTTCCGCGTTTTTACAGACCATAAATACTGATAGCCGTAACAGACTACCGCACCGCTTTTTTTCTGCGTATAACTAAACGCTGAGCACCGTGAAATGTTGCACCAGGAAATAAAACAAGTGGGTGAGGGGTAAAATTGTTGCCGTTACCGGCGACATCTCTAGATACATTGACAAGACATACGCCCCCATACTTCATATTGGTAGTTCTAAGTGAAACAGCCCTGGGAGTTACATACAAAAAAATACGGTCGAATTGATAACCTCCTCCTTTTTAAAAAAACAAAAAAAGCGTATTGGCAGAATGTCATAACAAACCAAAAAGCAAATATCGCTGTATTGTTAGTTTGTTTCATGGCTGAATGGGACCAAAGAGCATATAATCACTACGTTCTGAATGGGACTTTCGAATGATCCTTGGAACATGGCGGATCGTGCTCCAGACATTTTTTTTATTTTTTGCATTTTGCTGTTTAATGTATAATTTAGATAGCATATTATGCAGTGAATAGCAAGTGTGACGGGTGCAGTTAATGAAGAATTCTTCTGGAAATACGAATAAGCAACCAATTCTTGGACATCATTCGGCGGTTCGTGGTCTCGGCCGCCATTACGCTTTGTACTGCTGCTCCAGCTATCCTCCAGTGCATCGTGAAGGCCTATCACCGTACATCATGCAATAATACTTTGTATTATGAAATATTTTACTTGTGATCTATTACTGTATTTTGGCAAAGGCCCATGAGGCTGCCACTTCTCCAATAAACAAACATGGCTGAATGCCATGATGCTGTCACAAATATAGGTACGTGAAATGGAAATTTAAAAGAGCAACTTATGGAGGTTCCTTTTTAGGGTTCCGTACCCAAAAGGTAAAACGGGACCCTATTAGGCTATTACTAAGACTTCGCTGTCCGTCCGTCCGTCCGTCCGTCCGTCCGTCCGTCCGTCCGTCCGTCCGTCCGTCCGTCCGTCTGTCACCAGGCTGTATCTCACGAACCGTGATAGCTAGAAAGTTGAAATTTTCACAGATGATGTATTTCTGTTGCCGCTAGAACAACAAATACTAAAAACAGAATAAAATAAAGATTTAAATGGGGCTCCCATACAACAAACGTGATTTTTGACCAAAGTTAAGCAACGTCGGGCGTGGTCAGTACTTGGATGGGTGACCGTTTTTATTTTTTGCATTATTTTCCGTTTTTTTTTTCATTATGGTACGGAACCCTTCGTGCGCGAGTCCGACTCGCACTTGCCCGGTTTTATTTTAATTTCCTAGACCTGCAATTTTGTATGAAATTTCATAAAATACCTCTCGTCTAGCCGCGCCCGAAACGTGATACTTCCCAATTCCCATCCTAATGTGAAGAACATAATATTTTGCATGTTTGAGATAAATTCCTTGCTCGCCTGCCTAATAAAACGGTATGCAATTTTATTTCCGGCAGACGGTGACTCGCCCTCACAAGATGGGCCCCCATTATTATTATTATTACAATGATTGGAGAAAAAAACGAAGAAAACATAAAAGATGAAAAAGAGAGTCAACCGGTCTGGCTTATTGGGTAGTGACCCCTGCCTGCGAAGCCGATGGTCCTGGGTTCGAATCCCGGTAAGGGCATTCCAACGCGCAAAGCTGTAGAAGTTTTACAGGTAGTCTATGCGGATAAAGTAGAGTCATAACCATATAAGGGAACCAACACATTCTACGACTCTTCTCTTTCCGCACAGACTCTATCGGTGAGATACAAAAAAATCCCCTTCTCTTAACCCCTTAGCGAATACGTAACCATGTATGGCGGATATAATATTCAACTCTATTGACAGCTATTAACGTTCAAATTTAAACAAATATTTTTTATTACATGCTAATAGGCACTGGTCCCACCAAGAACGATGAGCAATTAGCGATTAAAGTTAGCAACTAGAATCGAGTTGGCGAGCAGCGATAAGCGATAGTCGATAGCTTATCGCTTACTCGCCCTTGGTGGGACTAGTGCCTTAAGGAGTTAAATGTTTCATGACTAGTACCATTACTATAGTTGGAGTATCTACTCGTAAAAGTTAACTAACACGACCCTTATACAAGTAATCTTCGCCACTAGCAACAGCTGAAATAATCTTGAAAAAACAACGACTGCTGAACCGCAATCTTCTTAGACAACTATCGTCGTAACATAAAACTTAACATTCACAATCATTACATAGATCTAAAGAAGCCTTACGGGCAATAGGGAGCGTGCTTGAACTATAGGGGGCAGCATAGGAGCCGTCAGATTTTCGGCGCGAGGCGTAAATGTGACGTTTATGCTTCCGATGTAGCCCACAAGATGGCAGAACCTACTATTCACAAGGAAACGTACCTACGAGAACGGTAGAGGGTAGCACTTGCTTTGGCAATGTACATGTGCACACATGTTTCCGATTCAGGCCACAAGATGGCAGGCCCTCCAACGCGCACGGTCCCCTATATTATAGGGCCTATAAGAATGGGGCCAGTACAGTGGTGTCACGCGAACTCGAGCCAATCGTGCAGTATATGGTTGACGAGTTCGCATCACGCGCCTATTGATCGCAACTAGTTGCGTTACTGCACGATTGGCTCGAATTCGTGAGTGACCCCGCTGAAATCGCTCCATTCTTAAGGCCCGTCTTTAGATATTTGTCAATGTTCACAACAATAACAATGCTCTAGGGGCCAATTCTGTTTAACAATTTGATAAGGTATTCATCTTGTTTTTATACGACTTTGAGTAGTATAATCAGGCAGCTCACACGACCAATAGGAACGAGACGACTTCTGATTGCATTTCGTGAGCACTAAATCACTATCAGCATAGCCCGGTTTTTCGGGGACAAAAACTTACCGCGAAACAAGAAAATCTAAATTTCGTTATCTGCCTCTCTATTACTCTTGCATATTCGAGCGACAAAGAGGAAGATAATGAAATTTCGATTTGCGCGTTTTGCATAGGCCTCCAGTATTAGTGATTAACTAAAAAACGACGACGGGGGGGGCTAATAATTTTGGCATTAGTTTACTTTATTTGGTAATATGTATACATTTTTTTGGTAATCATAGTGGTTTATTTAGGTGAAAATATCGCATTAATTTGGTCTTCAAGATTTGGTGATTATTAATGATTTTTGGTTATCATTCAATATATTTGGTATTTGAATACAATTTGAAGTGCAGTCGTAATTAAAACGGTGGTACTTTTGTATTTTTAGGCCTTATTTTTTTGGGGTTCAGTAATTTTTTTTGGTAAGCATGATTTTTTTATTTAGGGTACCAAATTATTTTTTGGTGGTCATTATATTTGTAGCCTTTATTTTTTATACACTACACGGAGGGGCCGAGGTGCTCACAAATACCTGAACACGCACACTAGCGCCCTGACAATAAAGGCGTGATCAGACATTTGTGAGCACCTCGGCCGTTCGGATATGTCTGATGGAAACTATGCAATAAGACTAATTTCACAGAATGCAATTCACTTCGTGGTTTGTTATTATGATGATATGTCAATTTTGACACTCGTGGTACGGGTCTTAATATTTGGGGTCTGTTTACATATTGATTGCGAGTTAATACATTTGCCACTAGATGCAAGTATCAAATCGCAATAAACACTTATCATACTTATCGCTTACCCGTATTGAAGGTTAATTTCTTCAAAGTGAAGTCTGTTTCTATTTGTACATTTTTGCAAGTGTCAAGTTTTAGTTAGTATTACTATATCAAACTGCGGGCTCAGCACGGTTCCATTTTTATCGACTATCACTATGCGCGTCCCTTTCGCACTTACATACTTGTTAGAACGTGACAGGCATGGTGACAAGGGATAAAAACGCGACCGTGCTAAGCCGCCTGGTGTTGTATTCATAAATATTAGAAACTCACAATTTTCGTTCCCCTTTAAATACCCCTATTTAATAATTAAAAAGAAAAGAAAAAATAAGCGTATTGGTAGAATGTCATGACACTTATGAGGAACTAAAAAGCAAATTAAAAATAAGTTTTCGGCAAAAATTTCATTTTTGGTACAAGCTTTTATCGCTGACTGTACTTTTCTTACGACAGACAACTAATACGCATCGAGACAATTCTATAAACCCCTAACACAGTTGCGTTGTTTCATCACAGAGTTCCTATGGCCACCTCCTGTCTCCATCATCAGATCAGTTCGACAGTGCCATATTATTGTATTGTCATCAGAACTACATACAGCTGCCAATTTTCATGACGCTACGATCCTTGGAAGATGGTTAAATTAGTTACCTTATATTCCATTACATAGTTACATACAGGTCGAGAGTTCCTATGGCCACCTGTCTCCATCATCAAATCAGTTCGACATTACCATATTATTGTATTGTCATCAGAATTACATACAGCTGCCAATTTTCATGACGCTACCATCTTTGGAAGATGGTTAAATTAGTTACCTTAGATTCCATTACATATAGTTAGTTACGTACAGGCCGACCTAAGCTTGTTATAAAAACCGCAACTTCCCGGCTAGGCCTGCAATTTTGTATGAAATTTCATTAAAAACCTCTCGTCTGGCGGCGCCCGAAACGTGATAATTCCCAGCCTAATATGAAGAACATAATACCAATATTTTGCATGTTTGAGAAAAACTTGCTCGGTATCCACCGCTGCTGTGTGTGTGTTCGCCAAGTTGGCGAGTGCCACCAGGGAGGCTAACTTGCACCTAACCTAATTGAAAATGCTATTCGGAATTTATGTTTACCCCTAATAAAGTTTAGCGGCGAGGGAGCTACGTGGTGGTAAAGATATATGGTAAAATTTGTTTTTATATGTCATTTCCCATCAAAACTCCAACTTTGTCGCTTGCCATAAAGACGCTTTGACAGGTTATTCGTATAAAGATACGAGCAACTCTCGTCCTTACGGTAAGCGACAAAGAGGGGCCTTTGACTAGACTTCGACACATAGATATTAAAACTAGTGGCTCTGTAAGCTGAGACCACGTGAATCACCACAGAACCAACATTTTGAAAATTTTCCTAAAACTGAATCGACAATAAATATACTATTGAACCCTCTAACAAAATTGAGATAGAGAATCGGTTTAATGTACCTACAATGATTGGAGAAAAAAACGAAGAAAACATAAAAGATGAAAAAGAGAGTCAACCGGTCTGGATTAGTGGGTAGTGACCCTGCCTGCGAAGCCGCCGATGGTCCTGGGTTCGAATCCCGGTAAGGGCATTCCAACGCGCAAAGCTGTAGAACTTTTACAGGTAGTCTATGCGGATAAAGTAGAGTCATAACCATATAAGGGAACCAATACATTCTACAACTCTTCTCTTTCCGCACAGACTCTATCGTTGAGATATAAAAAATCTCCTTCTCTTACCCCCTTACCGTATACGTAGCCATATATGGCGGATATGATATTTAACTCTATTGACAGCTATTAAAGTCCAAATTTAAAATATTTTTTATTACATGCAAATGTTTCATGACTTACGTACCATTACTATAGTTGGAGTATCTACTCGTAAAAGTTAACTAACACGACCCTTATACAAGTAATCTTCGCCACTATCAACAGCTGAAATAATCTTGAAAAAACAACAACTTCTGAACCGCAATCTTTAGACAACTATCGTCGTAACATAAAACTTAACATTCACAATCATTGACATATATCTAAAGACGGGCCTTACGGGCAATAGGGAGCGTGCTTGAACTATGAGGGGCAGCATAGGAGCCGTCAGATTTTTGGCGCGAGGCTTAAATGTGATGTGTGCTTCCTATGTAGTCCACAAGATGGCAGAACCTACTATTCACAACGAAACGTACCTACGAGAACGGTAGATGGTAGCACTTGCTTTGACATATGTTTCCGCTTCAGCCACAAGATGGCAGGCCCTCCAACGCGCAATTTCCCTATAAGAATGGGGCCAGTACAGTAGTGTCACACACACGAATTCGAGTCAATCGTGCAGTATAATTATGATTGATGAGATCGCATCACGCGCGCGATAGGTCGCAACAGTGACACCGCTGAACTAGCACCATTCTTAGTGCCCGCAGGGCCCGTCTTTAGATATATGTCAATGTGCACAACAATAACAATGCTCTAGGGGTCAATTCTGTTCAACAATTTGATAAGGTGTTCATTTTGTTTTGACGCTACTTTCAGTGGTATAATCAGGCAGCTCACACGACCAATACGAACGAGACGACTTCTGTTTGCATTTCGTGAGCACTTATCGGCATTAACTTGGTTTTTCGGGGGCAACAACGTACCAGAGGGCCTACCGCGAAGCACGAAAATCTAAATTTCGTTATGTGCCTCTCTCTCTATTACTTTTGCATATTCGAGCGACAAAGAGGCAGATAACGAAATTTCGGTTTGCGCGTTTCGCGGTAGGCCTCCAGTACTTAGGTCATACTGAAAATTCCTGGACTGGCCACTTAAGGACTGACTACTTAATCGTCTCATATATCAGAATCCAGAAACTTTTAGTATGTCCCACGTCTTAGTGCTGATTAAATAAGAGCCAACAGGAGTGGTCATTTCTCCATACAAACGTACTCGACTGTTTCCTCCTTGGGTTTTGATGCTAGAGCAATGTTTTTTTCAACACAGATTAATATTGTCAATATCTGTGTCGGACCGTTTCGCTTTTTTGATATTTTTGTTTTTTAAGGCGCTAGAGCCTTTCAAAATTGGCCAAAATGGCCTGATTGACTATGCCGCAATGAGAGGCGTAGTATTCAAAACTGATATCAATTAGCCAAAAAAACAAAACGGTCCGACACAGATAATATCATAATCATTTAGATTTCCAAGTTTGGTTAGGATTGATTAAGTTTTGGAGGAGGAAACAGTCGAGTACGAAACTTCGATTTTTCAGATTTTTACGCAGGATTTTTCGCCTTGTCCTTATCGCACTAATTTTAGGAGCCGCTTCCGTTAGCGAGACGGGTATATTTACCTAAAATATTTAAAACTCAGCTCCTGTTTCGTCTTAAATATCGACTCAAGTGTTATCGATATCGATAGCAAGCAATTTGTAAATCATAATAATAACCAAGGTTGTATCAAAATTAGATAAAGGCCAAAACTGTTACTACATAATCGGCCTCCTAATCTAATCCCTGTCTAACAAGAATGCACAACAAAACTACAATTGTAAAAAGCAATGCTTTGAAGCAAATAAACAAAAATTCAATCCTGCACAAAAAAAAAGGAACCAGTCGCCATACTATCCACTACCGACGGCCATTTGGCGAACTAATGTAAGATAAACCGAGAAAAGAACTGGCGTTTCTTCGTTTAATTCCCTTAAGGGCTGCGGTTAGGGATGGGCCGTTGTCGATAGTTATTTCGATATGGACGATAACATTTGAATGCAAGAGAAAGAAAAAATAGAGGGTGACCCAAAAACAACGTTAAGAAACGTTTGCGTTCGTATATCAAAGCTAACCAATCGTTTTTCGTACAATAAAGTGTTTATTACTTACGTACTCAAAGTAAAGTAGACTGTTTTGCAGATAATATTTTTTTTTAGTAAATTAATTATAGTTTTAATTTAAGTAAGGAAAATATTACTGAAAATTATTTGTAACGTATTGCATGGGGCCGCCCATTTTTATAATCGGTACCAATTAATTTGACAGTTAATATTAGACATAAAACAACACAAATATACATCAGACAGGATCCCCATGCAGCATGTTGCCACGGGTTGCAATAATCATATCGTAACTACTTTGTAAAAATCTCTTATCTCATCACACTGCAACTTAAACTCGAAATGGAGTAACTCTGTACCTATCCCATATATGTATAGATACCACTATTTTTTATTGCTCTAAGTAGTGCCGATATTTGCAATCGTAATTACAATCCATTTCTAAAATATCGACAATTTACTAACAAACATCGATATCGCCCCATCACTTACCGTTACTCTAACCACGTTAAAGATGCTATTTAATTTGTAAAATCCTGTTTTTCAGACGATTCCGTGCCTTTTGTTTCAGCTCTGGGAATTCGCCAGGATCTTTGATTACAATGTAGAACACAAAAGGTTTAATCGGAGATAATTCAAATGAAGACTGACTATGTATAAAATATATTGGTTATTTTATTACTAGCTTTTGCCCGCGACTTCGGCTGCGTGGAATTAGTGACAGCAGCTAGAAAGTAGTTATAGCGCTTGGATCATGCTAATAGCAATCATTCAATTCGCGCATTGCTTACTTCAAGTATTAGGCAATTCATTAACTCTTTCAATTCCACCCCTCTTTGCACACTCTTCAGGGATGATTTCCGACATAAAAACTATATGTCCTTCCTCGGGACTCAAACTATCTCTATACCAAATTCCAACTAAATCGGTTCAGCGGCTTAAGCGTGAAGAGGTAACAGACAGACAGACACACTTTCGCCTTTATAATATTATATATATATAATAATATAGTATGGATAAGCTTTATATAATATAGTATGGATAGTATGGATAATGGATATGGATTTCAATCTATGCTCATACTAATATTAGGTAGGTAGGTATAAATAAATGCGAACATATGTCAGTAGGTATGTGTCTGTTACCACTTCAGTGATATTATACAACATATAAATGCGCTTGTACCTAAATGAATCTAAGTGCAAAGTAATAAGTTTTAGCCGGTCTGTAGATTATATCCTCCAGACATATACTCTTACTAACATTCCCCTTGACCGAGTAACAGAAATAAAGGATCTAGGGTTAACACTCGACACTAAGCTAAACATGCACTCACACATTATAAATATCTGCAAAAGTGCCTACAAAATTTTAGGGTTCATTATTAGAACGACTTCTGAATTTCGTGACCCTAAAATCGCAATAATTATTTATAATGCCTATGTTCGCAGCAAGCTTGAGTACAATTCTATCGCATGGGACCCTCGGGAAGCAAAATATACCATAATGGTCGAGCGCGTCCAACGTAAATTTGCGAGACATCTTTACAAAAGGTATTACGGATACTACCCGTACTTATTTCCGTCATCCTTTGTATTGGGAATGGTAGGGTTAGAGTCTCTCGAGCTAAGGCGTAAGCTAACGCTTGCCTTACACTTTACACTATTGTCTGCTTTTAAGAAATCGTATTGACAACCCATCCGTTCTGGAGCGTATGCGTATTTTTACCCCAGACAACTACATAGCTGCAGTAGGGCGTAGCGCACGTAGAGCCAGAAACCTTTTTGCATATCCAAATGTTCGCACCTATCACGGTTCAAACGCACCCACGTACCGAGCAATAGAATTACTAAATAACTTCATAGCTACAGTCCAAAACGCAGACATATTCGCAGACAAGTGGCCGTCCCTACAACGTAGTATCAGGATTTTTTTAAACTCTACCTATGTTATTTAATATCAGATTCTTTTTTTTATCTCTATGTAACTTAGTAATACATAACATGTATGTTCAATTATAAAGATAAGTGTGTAATACAATAAGTGTACCTACTAATTTTATGATACTGACTGATACTGACAACATATGTACCTAATTAACAGTATAAGTGCCTTGGCTGGAGCTGTAAACTTATACATAGTGTTTGAATAAAGAATAAAGAATATGAAGGTCGGCCATATGATAGTTTTTATCAATCACCATCCCACGCTACCCCACCCCACACAGACGAAGTCGCGGGCAAAAGCTATCAAGCTAGTAATAACATAACTATCTCGAAAGTGTATTTAAAATGTGATTTAGCTAGAATATTTAATCTAACTCAAAGTTCAGTCCCGCGAGATTCTCGTCTGCTGACTGAGGCCGTTCGCTTGTTTGCAACCGCGAGCCGAATCTAACTCAAGAAGGAAATTGTCCCGAGTTATGTCTCGAGAGGCCTTAGGGGTCTCCACATCTCGCTTTCCTGCCGGTATAGGTTTGAGCTTGGATTATTCAATAGTTTTTAGGGTTTCGTACCCAAAGGGTAAAAAAGGGACCCTATTACTAAGACGCCACTGTCTGTCTGTCTGTCCGTCCGTCTCTGTCACCAGTCTGTATCTCATGAACCGTAATAGCTAGGCAGTTGAAATTTTCACAGATGATGTATTTCTGTTGCCGCTATAATAACAAACTGCCAAGCCTATTAAGCAGCGGCCGAAGAAAGGGGTGCAGAGCCTTCGTGATCCTGTTCACAAGGACCAATCACAGCCGACTCTAAGGGAGTCGCGATGTGACGAGGACGGTTTCAAGAAGGTGGAGAAGAGAAGAAAACCGGCTCGTCAGTATCAGTGTGGTACGGCACCGACTGGACCGAACCATTTGCTGCGTCCTGCAACACCGTCGACGCTGCTGTATGTGTCCCGTCTACATTACCTTACGAAGGTCGATGACATCGTAAAGTATGTGAAAACGAAGACCGGATTCATCCTGAGGGTCGCGAAGTTGGAATCTCGACACAATGCGAATTTTAATTCGTTTGTGGTGAGCGTTCCGACTGACCATCTAGCGACCTTCACCAAGGAGGAGTTTTGGCCGAAGGGTGTCAAGTTTCGGCGGTTCCGCGGCTGGCTCCCTGACACTGCGGGGTTGCGTAATGCATCGCAGCCATAATGTGATATGTAGTGTTTAGTTTTAAAATATATTTTTATATAATACTAGCTTTTGCCCGCGACTTCATCTGCGCGGAAATAGTAATTTGGGTACCATAATTTTTAAACAAATCTGCTTTTTATTACACCCTTCTTTCACCCCCAAAATGGATGACTAATTAGTCAAAAATGCGAACTTTCTTTATTTGTAACGAAAGGTCTTTTGAGCCCTTTTTAATTTAAGATATTATTTTCTTTTATTTATTTATTAATTTTGTATCTTAACTTCACTTCAACTTGGAGGTTCGAGAAGTTGAAGTTGAAGAAGTTGGAGAAGTTGTAGCAGTTGGAAAAGTTGTAGAAGTTGGAGAAGTTGGAGAAGTTGTAGAAGTTGGAGAAGTTGAAAAAGTTGGAGAAGTTGAAAAGTTGGAGAAGTTGAAGTTGGAGAAGTTAAAGTTAGAGAAGTTGGAAAAATAGAAGAAGTTCGAGTTGGAGAAGTTGAACTTGAAGAAGTTGAAAAGGTTGAAGAAGTTGAAAAATTTGAAAAGGTTGGGGAAGTTGAAGTTGAAGAAGTAGGAGATGTTGAAGTTGGAGAAGTTGAAGTTCAAGAAGTTGGAGAAGTTGAAGATGTTGAAAAGGTTGGAGAAGTTGAAGAAGTTGAAAAGGTTGGGGAAGTTGAAGAATTTGAAGAGGTTAGAGAAGTTGAAGTTGAAGAAATAGATGTTGAAGTTGAAGAAGTTGAAGTTGAACAAATTGGAGAAGTTGAAGTTGAAGAAGTTGAAAAGGTTGGAGAAGTTGCAGTTGAAGAAGTAGGAGACGTTGAAGTTGAAGAAGTTGGAGAAGTTGAAGTTGAAGAAGTTGGAGAAGTCGAAGTTGAAGAACTTGAAATGGAGAATTTGAAGTTGAAGAAGTTGAAAAGGTTGGAGAAGTTGAAGTCGAAGTAGTAGGAGAAATTGAAGTTAGAGAAGTAGAAGTTGAAGAAGTTGAAGTTGAAGAAGTTGAAAAGGTTGGAGAATATGAAGTTGAAGAAGTAGGAGACGTTGAATTTGAAGAAGTAGGAGAAGTTGTAGTTGAAGAAGTTGGAGAAGTTAAGTTGAAGAAGTTGTTCCTTAACCTAATAGACGAAAGTTCAGAATATAGCGTGAAATATATTACTTACTTTCTTCTTGCACCATTTTTATAACATCTCTGTCTAGCCCTAGAGAACGCCTTTAGGCATTAAGTCCGCCATTTGTACATTTTATTTGTATTTTGTGCAATAATGTTTATATAAATATATACCTACAAAAATTTGTACCTGGTGAGGTGTCGGGTCTCCGGACATTTCTAGAACAGTCCAGTCGATTCGAGAGTATTCGAGAGCATTCCACAGCATTTCAGAACATTCTGGAATGTTGTCGAATATTTGAGAACATTCTAGATCATTGTGGAACATTCCAGAATACTTTCAAATGTTCTAGGATATTCTTAAGCTTCTCTTGTCTTCTCTTCTCTTCTACCCCCTTACGGGGTGATAAATAATATTCTATATCCTTCCCCGGGACTCAAACTATCTGTATACAAAAATTCAACCAAATCGGTTCAGCGGTTATTGATTCCCCATACAAACTTCCACCCCCTTTTTCACCCCCTTAAAGAGGGATTTCTGGGATAAAAACTACCCTATGTCCTTCCCCGGGACTCAAACTATCTCTATACCAAATTCCATCAAAATCGGTTCAGTGGTTTAAGCGTGAAGTGGTAACAGACAGACAGACAGACAGACACACTTTCGCATTTATAATATTAGTATGGAAGTATGAATGTATGCTAGTTTTAAGGTATTTATGTATGGGCCATTAGTTGCCTGAAATAAAGATTTTCATTTCATTTCATTTCATTTCAAAATACTAAAAACACAATATAATAAATATTTAAGTGGGGCTCCCATACAACAAACGTGATTTTATTGCCGTTTTTTGCGTAATGGTACGGAACCCTTCGTGCGCGGGTCCGACTCGCACTTGGCCAGTTTTACAAGCTCGTATTTAACTTGCAATGCTTTGAAAAGCGCAACGACGATATGCTTGTTCGCGACAACATTCCCATCTTCACCACTTTCACAGATGGTTGGCAGTCCTCAACTGTGCGTAACTCCAGAAACTTCTTGCCTCTCACAGCTAAACTGTAGAAGTAACTGACCCCATAGAGATAAAGCCAAAAAAAAATTCTAAACAAAAAACTAGTAGTGTATAAAATAAAAATATGTTTTTTGTAGTTTCAATTTTACCACTTTGTCGCTATGGTTTGTTTGTGTACATATCCTACCTATCCATGCCAAATTGCAGCTTTCTAGCACTATCACGGAGCAAAACCGTGGGCGTACAGACAGCACGGACATGGCGAAACTATTAGGGTTCCTAATTGGCTACGGAACCCTAAAAAATTAAATCGGCATTCATCTTCTTTTCACAGTTTTAGTTTTTTTTAACAAGTTCTCAATTCGAAAACTGCTGCTGGACACCTTACACCTTGTTGAAATATTACTTATAATACAAAATATTTTATCTAGTATTATAATACTATATACAACTATTAGTTGCAATTTTGCCTCTCTTGCAAATTGCTTTTTCCTTACTCATATAATTTTATCTGTTGTCTTTGTGTTGTTGTTGTTATCCTTTTCTTTTTCTTCTTTTCCATCTTTTTTTCCTGCGTATGTGTGCTTTATCGAATACATGACTATTCTTTCTTTATCTCGTTAAGCGTTAATAATAACGACACAGTTAAGCATTCTAGGATAAGTTCCTGCACTAGTGAATAATAAATGCTAAGCACCTATTCAGAGTTTAAACTTCTTTAAGTTACCACAAGTTACGTTAATATTGTATTTCGTTGGAATGTAAGTGCTAGAATGAATATTCTATAACATAATAAATACACTAAAAACTTATAAATAAATAAGTTTTTGGCAAAAATTTCATTTTTGGTACAAGCTTTTATCGCTGACTGTACTTTTCTTTCCACAGGCAACTAATGCTCATCGAGACAATTCTAAAAACCCCAAACACAATTAGGTTTCGTTGTTTTATCACATAGTTCCTATGGCCACCTCCGGTCTCCATCATCAGATCAGCTCGATGACACCATAATATTGCATTGTCACCCGACTTACGTATGAATGCAAAATTTCAGCTCAATCGGAAACCGGGAAGTGGATCAAATTTAACTTGCAAGATTTGATTACAGACAACGGTCAGGTGAAAGTAAATAAATGCTTGTAAAAATTGCCCTAAGTCGTAGTCGCTCGGTAGGGTGCCCAGAAGGCTGGCCGCATTGCCCCGCTGGATGGCAATGCTGATCCGTTGGGCAAAATATTGGCCAGCCCTCTGGTCACCAGAAGCCTCTATGAGGCGCTTTGACAGCTCCGCATAGAGGCGACGAGCGCTAGGGCCCCACGGTCCCAGGGTTTCCACACCAAGCGCCGTAAATGTGTGGCTACTAGCAGATGAAATAGTGCTTGTATCACTCAAAAGATACTAAACATATCGGAATCACTATTATAGGTACCTGTAGTAATGGAAGAGTTCCCTGAAATACACAGGATTCCAAGTAGGTATCCCATCGTCCTTTGATATTTTGAAATCGGTTCAGTAAACCAAATTTATCAGTAAATAAGAACAAAAAGACTCATCCTTTTCTTTTGGGTGCTAGTACTAATGTAAGACAAAGATAGTATGATTCTCTCTGTCTATGTTTGAAATGAGAAGTTTGTAATAAACCTCTGTAGCAACTATTTAATAAATCTCCTTCTTACTCCTATTGCCATCTGTGAAGTCGCTGGCCGCGTCAGTTAATTACTGTCACATTACAATAATCATCTGTCTGTCAGAAAATCATGTAAAAATCTACAGTTTTATTCTAATAGAATTTCTTCAGAAATTCCAGCCCAAAACCAGAATGAAATAATTTCAGCATCAATGCCTTGATCAGATATGTGTACCATCTGTATTGTAGTACTTGCTTATGCACTTTGGACAATGTTATAGACTTCGCATCTAGTCCTATTAACTGGATATATAAAGGAATTTTAACAAAATATGAGCACATAGCACAATTTAAAATTATGCATAATATGTGCAAAGGTACTTAGTAACCCATTCACTACCTTTACTTTTATTATTTTCGAAACCAGTGCTTAGTAGGCAAAGACAATCAAGAAACCAATTTGACTAACATAAACACTGAATGCGATGATAAATTTTAAATTGATGACAATTTTTAAACTGATTATTGTGGCCTACATTATAGATAAGATTATACACTAACTGCTGGAAAGCAAAAATATAAGAGAAGATAAAAAAATAAGCAAAATTGAAAACTTTCGTCAAGCAACAGATCTAGTATTATATGCAAACTAGCAGAAAAAATATATATCAAGAAATTATTAAAGAAGGAAGCAATGAAAGGGCTGTAATTTTCAGAGAATTTCTAAAACAGCTCCTATTCTCAAAGATTTAAAATGTGTTGTTTTCTTCCATTATTCGTTTCTCCGTTTCTGGCTTGTATCCCATGCGTTGATCCTGTTTTCAAGATGTGCCTTTCTCCCGATGAAGTATATTCCTCTCCTGTTAATGTTGATTCTGGATTTGCTTACGAAATAAGTGTAGAAAAATAAGTGATACAAATATCTAGAAGACTTCAGAGATAAATCTGAAGAAGTTTTTGAAATTTATTTTTATAAAGCTTAAAGAACATATTGAAAAAAAGTAAAGACTAGGACATCAAGGACTATAAGAAGGTTAGTTATTTTACATTTCAGGACTGTGTAAATTTTTTATTTCATAAAAGCTTCTAGAGCAGCAAAAGAAAACAGACTGTAACGCAGCAATATACGATTTAAACTAATTTTATAACAGTGTGAAACTAGCGGCCTTAAGAAATGTGTCGTTTAGATGTATTCTTACCTCTACTGTGCCTTCCTTGTGTATCATGGGTACCATGTTTAAATTCTTGTTTGGAAAGCATCACCCGTGACGATTATGACGAAAGATATGGACCCGCTGGATTACTTCCTCCTTATAATTGTAAATGTCCAAAATGTATGCAGTATTTTCATTTAAGTTAAATAAGGTATAAACCACATTGAAACTTAAGAAACGCATTGAAGCAATCAAAAGAAATATTGTTGATTTGCATAATTGCATAATTGAAGCATAATTTGTTCTCCAGGAAACTTGAAAATGGGCTTTCTTTTAAACTGTTGCATTAGTATTGGTATTTGTTGTCTATGCTGGGTACTATGTTGTGTTTGTGTAACTTACGACCCCTGTTTCGATAAAATTCTGGGTAAATACCGAGAGTGTAAACGCCAACCATACGGCAACAAAGTCGACGAACAGACGTCGACCGAATGCTGAATTATAATAAATATAGTGTAAACCGTGATCACTAGATGTCGTTATCTGAGAAACACACAATAAAAGCTATTCAGTGTAACCATAGTGTAACAGTTCTTTGAACATGCAAAATCTCATTTTCAAAATGTACCTACAATTTTTAATAAATGTTAAATTAATTCTATTTCGTGTTTTATTGTATGCTTGTCATCGTACAAAATAAGTAATGAGCACTTTATTTAAGTAATGAACTTGTTAGGTTGTGTTGTCCGAGCGTGTGTGAATTTCAAGTGTACCTAAATTTAATGATAGAGATTATATTATATTAGTAGAGATATGTAAGTATGAGAGTGACAAGTTCTGAAATAAAGATAAGTCACATAATGTCAATCTTCTGAAACTCTGAGACAAGTTAGAAACCACTATAAATACTATAATCCTAGAGTTAGACCAAAGAAAAGTCAACAGTGATTTTGATAGCCCACGTAGTGCAAGTGTTATTATTATTTTAATGGTCAAAACTTCTATGAAATTGTGACGTGGGTTATCACAATCGCTGCAGAGTTTTCTGGGTCTAACTATAGCAAAATTTTGCGAGAAGGTAGTAGGGTACAATTTAAGATTCATGTCATCAGCTTATTGAGCCACAACAAACAAGATACCTACCTTAAGTTCACTGGAGCTAAATTTTCGTCAAGAAAAATTGAATTTCAAGAAAAGAGCGTACTCCCATCTTAAAGGCCGGCAACGCGCTTATAACCCCTCTGGTGTTGCGGGTATCCATGGGCGGTGGTAATCTCTTACCATCAGGTGATCCGTCAGCTCGTTTGCCTCCTATATCATAAAAAAGGTATACGTTGAATTTCAATTAGGTACTAGTTGGTCACACCAAATTTGCCTGTAAATAACAACAAAAAACTATACTCATCCTTTTCTTTTGGATGCTAGAACTAGTGTAAGACAAAGATAGTATGATTATCTCTGTCTATGTTTGAAATAAGACAGTCCTTTGATAAACTATAAAAAGGAAAAGAGATCGAGAGAAGGAACTAAGCCTCATTGTCCATGCACTTTAATAAGAATTTGTAGTCATAGATAATAGACTTGTAATAGACATTGTTGTAAATGCTATAGCAGCTGTCATTACAACACTGTCAATTCTTGTAAAATGTCTATATAATCAGTTTAACATGCATTTATTACTCACTAAATTTAAATTGTAAAACCCAGTTTACCCTCCGTTTCTCGAATTCACTTTGGCTGGTCTACTTGGGAACTGACCAACGAACAAACGAAATAGCGGGGAGTTTAATGAACGAACTAATCCAAAATTATAAACTCAAATGAAATACCTAACCACCACCTATAACTCGAAATGATGCTATACCATATAATAGAAAACAGTAGCAGAAAGTGTTCCCTAAACCCATCGTAAATTCAACAAAGGAACAAAGTAAAAGACAATAAAACTGATTCCAAGGAATCGGAGAAGAATAAGTGAAAATTCGAAACACATTCAGAAAGAATCATATAAAACAGAGGGATGAATAAAATATCGTGCCATCAGCAGATTATGAAACCGAAGAAACTGTAATAAGAATAGATTTATTGTAATTATTATTGAACAAAATAGAAAAAAAAACAGCCAATAATAATACAAGATTCTAAATGTGTTGCTGTGCGCTACTGCTGCCTTTCATTGTATATCCATTCTTCTTATGTGTGCCATGTTTTGATTCCTGTTACGAAAGCTGTGCTTCTGCCGCTGGTGGGGATGATTAAGAATATAAACAACAGAAACTAGATGAAGAGACACAACAACGTTAAACGTATACAAACAAACATACCTATAACATATTCATGTTGTAATGCAATCCGGAAGACAAAAGCTGTAGAAGTAAAGTAAGGAAGACAAAACAAATGACAAATTACACCATCTGTAAAAAGAGAAATATAAAAAACTCAGATTTTGAACTGTGCTACGATATACGAAATGTGTTGCATTATTTTTCCCCTTTTCCTCACTCCATTTCTTTCATTCGTTCCGTGTTGTGATTGCATATATAACCGATGTTTTCCTGAGAAAGACGAATATCCTACATACTGATCATAAGGGCCTTAACATATCAACTAAGTAAAAGGGAGAAAGAAATAACATAAATTTTATTGCATATCTATTCTTTTAAGTGTGCCATGTTTTGATTCCTGTTATGAAAGCTTTTTTCGCTGGCAAAGGTGATTAAAAATAAACACAACAGAAACCAGATGTAGAGAAACAATAATTTCAAACGTATACAAACAACTAAACCTATAACATATTCATGGTATAACGCAATCTGGAAAGACACAAAAGCTGTAGAAGACAAAACATATGACAAATTACACCATCAGTAAAAAGAAAAATAGAAAAAACTCAAATCTTGAACTGTCCGATATACAAGATGTGTTGCTGTATTTTTCCCCTTATTCTCACTCCATTTCTTTCATGCGTTCCGTGTTGTGACTGCATATATAACCGATGTTTTCCTGAGAAAGACGAATGTCCTACATACTGATCATAAAGGCCTTAACATATCAAGTAAGTAAAAGGGAGAAAGAAATAACATACATTTTATTGCATATCTATTCTTTTATGTGTGCCATGTTTAGATTCCTGTTATGAAAGCTTTTTTTCGCTAGCAAAGATAATTAAAAATAAACACAACAGAAACCAGATGTAGAGAAACAATAATTTCAAACGTATACAAACAAATAAACCAATGACATATTCATGGTATAATGCAATCCGGAAAAACATCCAGATTTTGAACAGTCCGATATACAAGATGTGTTGCTGTATTTTTCCCCTTCTTCTCACTCCATTTCTTTCATGCGTTCCATGTTGTGACCAATGTTTTTCTGATCAAGACTAATATCCTACATACTGATCTTAAAAGTCTTAACATATCAACTGAGTGAGAGGGACAAAGATATAACAAGGTTTATTGTATATCAATTATTTTAATTGGTGCCATGTTTTGATTCCTGTTACTAAAGCTGTGCTTCGCCGCTGATAAGGATGATTTAGAATAGAAACAACGAAAACCAGATGGAACCTACTCAAACAAATAAATCAAATATGTCCATTATGCATTCCGGAAAGATACAATAGCTGTAGAAGACAAAACGAATCAAGACTTACACGATCAGTAAAAAGACAAGTATAATTAAAACAAAACCAGATGTGTTACATTATATTCCCTCTTCTACTCTGTCCATTTATTTCATGTATTCCGTTTTGTGATTGCCTATATGACCGATTATTTCCTGATGAAAGCATGGAAGGGACAGAGAAATAACATACATTTTATTGACTTTAATATCCATTATTTTTATTGGTGCCATGTTTTGTTTCCTGTTACGAAAGCTGAGAAACAACAAAACACAGATGGAGTATAACAACAATTTTAAACCTACTCAACAAAGAAACCAAACATGTTAATTATGTAATGAATACGGTAAAGGTACAAGAGCTGTATAAGACTAAACAAATGGAAAGTTACACAATCAGCTACAGACAAGTATAATTAAAAAAAAGGCATATCGTGAAATGTGCTTGATTATACAAGATGTGTTGCTGTTTTTTCCCTCTTCTTCTCGCTCCATTTTTTTCATGTGTTCCGTGTTGTGATTGGCTATATAATCATTGTGTTCATGAAGTAGATATAGATTATGATTTAGATTTAAATTTTCCACCAAAAAAATCGAAACATAAATAATTTTTTGCATCAATGTCTAAATTATGTTTCTCATCTCATAATACTTGCATATATAAACGGCCCTGTAACAAGCAGAATAAACAATAAACTGAAATAAATAATACAATCTTCATTTGTGTTTAATTATTTGGTTAGTTTTATTCATCTACCATTGTAAGATTTAGTTACGTTAAAAAAACCTATAGCCTAACCTAACCCTAACCTAAGTTAAAAAGAGTGATAAAAAATTCATAGATTTCGTGCTTCACACGACTATCGAGCACATTGGAAATTAATCTACGGAATTCGAAAAAATATTGTCGCTGAGCGACGAGAAAGTCTGGATAAGGAAAAAGTTACAAAATAAAACTACAACGTTGAATGATAATTATTATATAGGTCCATGGGGTCCCAGCGCGCATAAGTTGTTCGCAGAAATCGCGAAGCGTCTGGTTGACGTCACTGGTGACCGAAGAGCTGGCGGCTACCTCGCACAACGTATAAGCATTGCGATACAGCGAGGAAATGCCGCCAGCATCCTTGGTACAATGCCTCAAGGGCCTATTTTAGATTTAAGCTAGTTATTAATTTCGTTTAGTAGTACCACTGTATATATTGTATGTAAATAAATGATTGAACCTAAAAAAAAAAAAATATATTATATTCTTAGATTAACACAAGTATCCTGGACATAACGCACGTGAACAAACAAATTGCAAAATTTCCACACGCGTATCGAAGTTTAAATAATTGTCGCCGTGGCGCATAAGTATAGGTACATATTTCATTTTTCGATTAATAAGCAGGATATATTAATATATCCTGCTATATATATAATAATAATATTCCTATATATATAATAATAATAATATTAATGTTCAAAGTACAAGAAAATTATTACACAGCAAATCCGTAGTCAACTCGAGAAGTGGTAGCCACATCGTCGTTATCGTCACTCGAGTCTTGATCGGCAGCGGCCCATTTGCTGCAAGATATGAAATTTTCTTGACAGCAGTTTGACGCGACGAGAGATGACCATAACAGCGTTTGTCTATGTTGCACCAAACCTGAGTTTCAATAGGTACTACCAGGGTTCAGCATCAGCTATCTTGGGTAATGCTCTACCATGTGATCATCATGACGAATCGGATGTCCAAAACAGCGCGTGCCTATGTTGCACCAAACCTGAGTTCCGCTAGGTACAACCAGGATTCAGCATCAGCTCTATCTTGGGTACTACTCTCTTAAGTGCTCATCAAGACGAGTCGGATGACCAAAACAGCGTGTGCCTATGTTGCAACAAACCTGAGTTCCTTTAGGTACAGCCAGGGTTCAGCATCAGCTCTATCTTGGGTACTACTCTCCTAAGTGCTCATCGAGACGAGTCCGATGACCAAAGCAGCGTGTGCTTATGTTGTATTAAACCCGAGCTCCACCAGGTACTGCCAGGGTTCAGCATCAGCTATCTGCTAGCAGCCGCCAGCAACATGCTGAGGTGAGACCATTTCGTGGCACTGTTTCTTTTTTGTTTCTCTGTATAAGTTTTTATTTTGTGTTTGTGCTCACGAATAAAATTATGTCTATCTCTGTCTCTGCCTCTGCCTCTGCCTCTGCCTCTGCCTCTGCCTCTGCCTCTGCCTCTGCCTCTGCCTCTGCCTCTGCCTCTGCCTCTGCCTCTGCCTCTGCCTCTGCCTCTGCCTCTGCCTCTGCCTCTGCCTCTGCCTCTGCCTCTGCCTCTGCCTCTGCCTCTGCCTCTGCCTCTGCCTCTGCCTCTGCCTCTGCCTCTGCCTCTGCCTCTGCCTCTGCCTCTGCCTCTGCCTCTGCCTCTGCCTCTGCCTCTGCCTCTGCCTCTGCCTCTGCCTCTGCCTCTGCCTCTGCCTCTGCCTCTGCCTCTGCCTCTGCCTCTGCCTCTGCCTCTGCCTCTGCCTCTGCCTCTGCCTCTGCCTCTGCCTCTGCCTCTGCCTCTGCCTCTGCCTCTGCCTCTGCCTCTGCCTCTGCCTCTGCCTCTGCCTCTGCCTCTGCCTCTGCCTCTGCCTCTGCCTCTGCCTCTGCCTCTGCCTCTGCCTCTGCCTCTGCCTCTGCCTCTGCCTCTGCCTCTGCCTCTGCCTCTGCCTCTGCCTCTGCCTCTGCCTCTGCCTCTGCCTCTGCCTCTGCCTCTGCCTCTGCCTCTGCCTCTGCCTCTGCCTCTACCTCTATCTCTATCTCTATCTCTATTTCTATTTCCACCACCACAAGAATGCATAGATTGTCGAATAGTGCGTTCTGACTTTTTGACTATTTTAAGGTTAGGCTACAGGGCAAACCCTAGCCCCCATTCACACGACAGCTTTTTCAACGCGCGTTAAAAAAGCGTTTGAATGACACAAATGGATACGTGTGTATTTATTCACACGACAGCGGTGGCGCTTTTTATCAAGCGTTGTTGGATTTTCGACTTTAAACCTTGGACGTTAAGTCGAAATTAGAGTGCGGACAGATTCAAGCGCTTTTTTAACGCGCGTTGAAAAAGCTGTCGTGCGAATGGGGGCTAGGCCCCATTCGCACGACAGCTTAAAAAGAGTTGCGTTAAAACCCGACGTTGGCGCTTTTTTACCGTTTCCAATATTTGTGTTCATATGAACGCTTAAAAATCACTTGTGAGTCGTACTGCCACGTACACATCTCAGCAAAGCCATACTTTATTTGCTATTACGACGTATTATTTGAATATAGCTTGAATATTTCAGGAATTTGTAAGCAAAAGTTGACATTTTTAAGGTGAAACTAATAATAATCTTGACGATTGACACCAAAAATTGACACTTGACAGCCAACTGACAGCAGCGCCGGCGCTTTTTTAACGCATGTGAGAACAGATACACGGAGTTCCGTATGCTCTATTCAATTTGACGCCAACGCTCAACGCCGAAAATCGAACAGTGCTCGATAAAAAAGCGCCGCGCTTAAAAACCGCCTTCGTGTGAATACATACATGGTTATCCATTTGCGTCATTCAAACGCTTTTTTAACGCGCGTTGAAAAAGCTGCCGTGCGAACGGGGCCTTAACCCGATCGTCTTTGTTTTAGGCTCAAATTGTAGCCGACTAAATTGTCCAGAGCCGTTTTTCTCAAATTTTTGATATCATTCTTCGTTTCCAAATTATCGAGCACCAAAATCAAAAATTCCGAAAAAATTGAATTTTATTTTCACTATTTCGACCATAACTTTTTTCGTTTTTGACTTTCTCGAATAATTATTTTTGCACCTTACAGCTCTCGTGATTATCCGTCTTTTGAGCCTATTTTTTAATACCATATCTTCACAACTTTCCGAGATATAAGGGGATCGCACTTTTTCGTGAAATCGGACCCTATACTGGAGCGAACGAAAAGACATTTCCAATGTCAAAAGGATAATGGAATCGAAATTGAATGTGAAATTGAATCTTTTATATTTTATGAATACGAGTAATACCTACTAGTCGCATATGTTGTACAATTCAATATTTTAAATACAATAAAATGGAATGTGCAACTAAAAATGATAATTACGCATGCAAAGAAAATGTAAAAAAAAATCTAATGATGGTGGAATAAAGGCTATTTTTATTTTATTATATTAATGTATGTGGGTCAAGCGCGCGGTTGGCAATGCGCTTACCGCTGCGTTGTGTCACTTTTCCTAATACATTCACTGATTGCATGCGTTCAACCGCGCGCTTAAGTGTGCGCCTACTCCGACTACACTTAGTTTTCGTGCCAAATTCTACGATAAGTATAGCTTTATGCTGTCGTTCAAACTATACATAATAACACGATACGAGGGTTAGATTCATGCTATGGTTACAGTCATTTGCAAAAGCTAGAGTATGTGCGGAAAGAGAAGAGAATCGTGAAATGTATGGGCTCCCTTACATTCCACGACTCTTCTCTTTCCGCACAGATTCTATAAGGTAGGTATTAAAAACTTCATACGCCTTTTTTGTCCCATACTTTTTGCTAATATTTTCCACATTGATAAAAAAATATAAAAAAAACTCAGCGCACGTCACATGTCACAACATTTATATGACATGATTCTCTAACCCAGCAAAATGTGAAAATTCTGATCCACAAAATTCCGCAAATAATATGTGGCCAATCTTAGTTCCTCTCGTTTGTGCCATATCTTGTTGTATCATACCTTGCATACTCCTGCCTCTCTGTTGTGTTGCCAAAACGACGTTGAAAAACTGTGAAAACCCATGTGAAAACCCATGTGAAAACCCATGTGAAGACCCATGTGAAGACAAAAAGTATAACAGCAATGACTCTCCAGTTACAGTTGTAGAAGTTGCCAAAACCGCGTTGAAAGACTGTGAAAACCCATGTGAAAACCCATGTGAAAACCCATGTGAAGACCCATGTGAAAACCCATGTGAAGACCCATGTGAAGACATAAAGTATAACAGCAAAGACTCTCCAGTTACAGTGGAAGAAATTGCCAAAACGACGTTGAAAGGCTGTGAAAACCCATGTGAAAACCCATGTGAAGACCCATGTGAAGACAAAAAGTATAACAGCAATGACTCTCCAGTTACAGTGGTAGAAGTTGCCAAAACGACGTTGAAAGACTGTGAAAACCCATGTGAAAACCCATGTGAAAACCCATGTGAAAACCCATGTGAAAACCCATGTGAAGACACATGTGAAAACCCATGTGAAGACCCATGTGAAGACAAAAAGTATAACAGCAATGACTCTCCAGTTACAGTGGAAGAAGTTGCCAAAACGACGTTGAAAGGCTGTGAAATCCCATGTGAAAACCCATGTGAAAACCCATGTGAAAACCCATGTGAAGACCCATGTGAAGATAAAAAGTATAACAGCAATGACTCTCCAGTTACAGTGGTAGAAGTTGCCAAAACGACGTTGAAAGACTGTGAAAACCCATGTGAAAACCCATGTGAAGACCCATGTGAAGACAAAAAGTATAACAGCAATGACTCTCCAGTTACAGTGGAAGAAGTTTTGTATGTCTAAGATAAAGATAATTCAATAGTTTGGGGGGAAGAATTGTTGGAAGACACATCGGAACAGCTACAATTTGAAGAAAATGAATACGATAAAGAAAACATTGTAGTCTATGAGCTATTTGATAACAACTTTGATAAAGAAAAATCTGTAGTAGAGAAGCAAAACGGCGGTATGAAATCAGAAAGAGCTGTATGCTAGATCGAGTCAGGAGCAAGGTGTGGTAAGAAACTAAAAGACGTTTTCAACGATAAAATTAGTAGTTTTAAACAATGTGTTGCTTCGTTCCTTTGTTATTCAGTCCCATAGTAGCCTGTTTGCCTATTTTAGGCCCATGTTTAGAGAGATGTGGCATTGAGGCTATGGATGAAGATACATACACACCCGTACTAAATTATGAGTAAGGTAAAGACGGGAGGGACTTGACGTTCAGCCAACCCACTGACAGCAATATTATGAATAAAAATTTAAGAAGATAGTTACAATAAGAAACTTACAATAATGCAATCTTCAAAAATAAAAATAAACATAAACATAGTAAACTTGAAAGAAAACCTTTCATTGTAGCTTAAATCACAGGCTAGTACATATTAAAGTCTGGCAAACTTTATTACAGCTTTGTAAAGCAGTTTAGAATAGCAGTAAAATAACAATTTCCATACGTATTAATGCCGCATTAACTTACATATGTAATTGCAAGGCAACCACGAGACGAGGCGAACGCAAATATGAAGACGCAAAAAAAGGACTTCACCACGAGAATCAGACTAAGCTAACACTACACCGACTGGGCTTGTGATCGAGTGTGGAACTATACAGTGCCACTCCCACACATTATCGATGCAAATTCTGTGCAGTGTTAGCTTGGTATTTAGATGCACTCAAGGCAAGAACAATAAAATAAAATACTTGATGTGTTACATTATATTCCCTTTTCTTCTCGTTCCATTTCTTTCATATACTCCGTGTTGTGATTTCCTATATAATTTTTGTTTTACTGAAAAAGACACACGCCTATATACGGATCCTAAAAGGTATTAACATATATACGAGTATATGAACTTAGTGAGAGGGACAAGGAAATAACATTCCTTTTTTATCCTTCCCAGCAGAAAATGAATCAAAAAGAGAAGAATAACTGCAGTTTCTCTAAAAGTTAAAGTGACCAAAGTTTTGTTAAATTAGGATAAAGAGAAAGCCAAAAGTAGCGATACTAATTAAATTGAAGAAAAACCTATTTGATGACACATTTGAAGAGCATGACTATTTGACTATGAAAGGACCTAATACTGAAACACATTTTTTTGACATTACCAATAAAGATACCTATCGTAGTAAAGATAATAAACAGCGAAATCAAAACAAATAGTACTGTTGTATGCTATATGTTGGTTCGAGTAAGATTTGCTGAGGATTTGAAAGATATTTAAAACATTGGAGTTTTATAAGTATACGTACAAAGTAGTAGTTTCAACTATTATATAAATGTGTTGCCTAATCCCACTGTTGATGAGCCCCTTTATGGCATGCCTTGCGTGTTATGATTGCTATTGTGCCAGATTCTTTCCTAAAAAGGATCCAAAAGATCAGTATATAGGATGATGTGACCTAAGAGCTTATCAATCTTATCGTTTCTACCTTTTCGTTGGACACTTTCTGTCATTGTTCAGCGGATAGACAAGGAAACACCTTTTTTTATCCCTCTCATCAGAAAGTGTCCAACAATAAGGTAATAATATATGCCCTGGATAAATAATGTATGTGTAAATAAACAATACAAGCTTCATTTGTGTTTAATTATTTGGTTATTTTTTTATTCATCTACGATTGTAATATTGGGTTACGTTAAAGTAGTAAAGTAATGTCATCATCATCATTATCATCAAAGTTCCATGCTTCTTTATGCTGTCGTTCACACGATACATAATATTAAACACTGAAGTCTTATATACAGGGTGTCCCTAGCCATTCGACAAAGCCAAAATGTACATATGCGTTAGGGGATTTAGAACCAGTATACTCGTACAAAGCATCATACCAATCGGTGTAGCGGTTACGAAGAAATTAACAAATTACGATTTTTTACTTTGGAGCAACCTGTATGTGTAAGTAGCTCTTGAGGTAATAAATAGTATGAAACCTTCTTCGACCGTTTTGATTATCTTTTTTTTTATTTATTAACCGACTTCAATTTCATAGAAGGAGGAGGTTCTGTATTCGGTTGTGGCTATTTTTTTTTTCTATGTACGTTCACCGATTACTCCGACATCCGTAGTCCGATTTGAGTAATTCTTTTTTTGTTTGAAAGGAGCTACCTCCGAGTTGGTCCCATTTTAGTTTGGTTTTATTCTGATGATGGGATCCATGAGGAATTGAGGGAACTCCTCAATTTTTAAAGGCACGTGCATGGTGTTTTGGGCGTTTTCTTAAGCAACTCGAGCATTTTCTCCCGAAAACCACCAATTTGATGAAGTAGACCTGATGATGATGATTATTTTGATGATAATGATGATGATTTCTTTAAATGTAAGTATGTTCAGCGATTACTCCGGCACCTGTGATCCGATTTGAGTAATTCTTTTTTTGTTTGGAAGAAGTTACCTCCAAGGTGTTTCCATATTATTTTTGGTTCTGGTCTGATGATGGAATCCATGAGGAATTGAGGGAACTCCTCAATTTTTAAAGGCACATGTTAAGTGATTTCGGGGTTTTCTAAAGTAACTCGAGCATTTGCTTCCGAAAACCACCAATTTGATGTACTGCAACTGTAGCCTTACCACGAGTTTGACATTGACATATTCGCTAACGTCTTATGCATCTAAATGTAACTTTTTATGCATCTCGCTCACACTAAGGTTAGTACGAGCGAGATGCATAGGAAGTAAGTTACACACATGCTAGCGAATATATCAATATCAAACTCGTGGTAAGCTGGTAAGGCTACTGATCGGGGGTTAGGGTTAGGAGTTAAGGGGTCAGGGATTAAGGGGTTGGGGAATGGCGGTTGAAGGGTTGCTGGTTGAGGATCGAGGGGTTCCTGAATCAGGGGTTGATGTGCTGTGAGGTTGAGTGATCGGGGGGCTGAGGGATTGGGTCAGTGGCGGGGCGGGCGGATGGATTTAGTTGACAGGAATTATAATTTCCCAAACGGACTCGAGAAAATTCCTAATTACATATTTACTAAAGTAATAGGTACACGAATTTAGTGTTAAACATGAACTTGTTTTTCATTCATGCGTCGCGCTCTTAACAATGCGTTAAAACTAAAAATGGTAAAATAAAAACTTTTTACAAAAAAAATGAAACCGACTTCAAAAAGGATGAAATAAAATATTATCGTTTTTTATGTCTGTGCGTTACCAACTGATATGTTTGAAGTCGGTGCCAAGCCAAGTAGTAACAATACCAGTCAGAAATAATCAGCTTTATGGCTATAAATCCCATTAGAACTGTACTAATAACTATTATAAATGTGTAAAGAATTCTGTCTGCCTCTTTGTCGCCTTTTCATGGCTAAACAACTGAACCGCTTTAGGTGAAATTTGGCAAGAAGCAAGAAGCTAAATTCCTTGATTGTTTTATATTTTGAAATGTAGTCCTCTGGATAAGGGACGGGAAATAACTCAGTCTCAATCCCACACTTGCGTGCTATAGACTGTTCGAGCATTAGTAAGAAATGCTCTTTAAATAATACGACGGCAAAAAAATGCATTTATATTTACACTAATGTGCCGAAAAACATGGTACGAACTGCGCCAAGAAGGTTTGATCGTTTGTTCTGAGGTGTGTTCTTAGGTCCAGTCGACGTCAATGATATGTTTACACTTTTGCACCTTACTCCTTTGTAATAAGGCGAAAAGTGTAAACATATTTTGAACGTCGACCGTACCTACAGAAAGTACGTTCATTGTCGTCGTGTAAGGCAATCCAACGTAGGTAAATCCTTATCGAATCGCACCAAAGTCATGGTATGCTTCAAAATTTGGCTTGGCACCGACTTCAAACATATCAGTTGGTAACGCATAGACATAAAAAACGATAATATTTTATTTCATCCTTTTTGAAGTCGGTTTCAATTTTTTTGTAAAAAGTTTATATGACATTAATAAGATTCTGACTTTTGACAAATGTCATCATTGCCGCACATTTTCAAACAAATTGTCAAAAGCACTGCCAATGATTAATACAAGATTAATACAGTCTGTAGCTTAAATCACAGGCTAGTAAATATGAAAGTCTGACAAACTTTATTACAACTTTGTACGTATGTGAGGCAGTAAAATAACAGTTTCCATACGTATTTATGCCGCATTTACTTACATATGTAATTGCAAGGCAAACCACGAGACGAATAGCGAACGCAAATATGTAGACGCAAGAAAATAGGACTTCACCACGAGAATCAGACTAAGCTAACACTACACCGACTGGGCTTGTGATCGAGTGTGGAACTATACAGTGCCACTCCCACACATTATTGATGCAAATTCTGTGCAGTGTTAGCTTGGTATTTAGATGCACTCAAGGCAAGTAGGTACAATAAAATAAAATACTTGATGTGTTACATTATATTCCCTTTTCTTCTCGTTCCATTTCTTTCATGTACTCCGTGTTGTGATTGCCTATATAATTTATGTTTTACTGAAAAAGACACTCGCCTATATACGGATCCTAAAAGGCATTAACATATATATGAACTCAGTGAGAGGGACAAGGAGATAACATTCCTTTTTTATCCTTCCCAGCAGAAAATGAATCAAAAAGAGAAGAATAACTGCAGTTTCTCTAAAAGTTAAAGTGACCAAAGTTTTGTTAAATTAGGATAAAGAGAAAGCCAAAAGTAGCGATACTAATTAAATTGAAGAAAAACCTGTTTGATGACACATTTGAAGAGCATGACTATGCGAGGACCTAATTCAGGAACACAATTTCTACAGTTTTTTTTTCACATTATCAATAAAGATATTATAATAGTAAAGATACTATACAGCGCAATTAAAATACGATTGTTGTTCGAGTAAGATTTGCTAAGGATTTGAAAGATATTTAAAACATTGGAGTTTTATAAGTACAAACTACGAAAAATGTGTTGCTTAATCCCACTGTTGATGAGCCCCTTTATGGCATGCCTTGCGTGTTATGATTGCTATTGTGCCAGATTCTTTCCAAAAAAGGATCCAAAAGATCAGTATATAGGATGATGTGACCTAAGAGCTTATCAATCTTATCGTTTCTACCTTTTCGTTGGACACTTTCTGTCATTGTTCAGCGGATAGACAAGGATACACCTTTTTTATCCCTCTCAGCAGAAAGTGTCCAACGATAAGGTAATAATATGCCCTGTATAAATAATGTATGTATAAATAAACAATACAATCTTAATTTGTGTTTAATTATTTGGTTAGTTTTTTTATCCATCTACGATTGTAATATTGGGTTACGTAAAATAGTAAAGTAATGTCATCATCATCATCAAAGTTCCATGCTTCTTTATGATGTCGTCACACGATAAATTATATTAACACTCAAGTCATCAACATGCTATGGTTACATTTTGTAAGGTGCCTTCTAATAATACAGTAATTTTATACATTTCGCGTTTGCGTTAAATCCGGTAGTTCTGATTTTTTACAGACGTGTTTATGATGTTGGCCCAATGAATAATACAAGTTTGTGACTTGAAGCGCCGAACGCAACTTTGTCAAATATCGAAAAACCCACGATAATTTCGGTTTTCTTTTAGATTTGGGCGATTATAACCCTAAAGGACTAGTTTTTGATAATTTCGTTCGTTTTTAAAGTGGACTAAATTTGCTACAATATGAGACTAGAATTGTCTGTGTTACATCTAGTAGTTTCCGAAATAAAACCTTTCAAAATTTACATTTTTTTGAAATTGTATTCGTAGTAAGTAAGGTGAGTATGTGCAGTGAGTATGCACTTTTGTCTCAGGCGATGCAGCTTGGCACGATTGTTCCTGGGCATTTCTCAGGAGGGCCATTTTAACGTGTCCGGGGCAATAAATGATTGAATTTACTGTTCAATAAATCTGAATTAATTTAGGCATGATCTTCAGCCTATATTCTGTCCGGGACACTATCAAATTATTTATTTATTATTTATATAATACCAGAAAAAAAATTCAAATGCCAAAAATGATGTTCGGTGGGAGTGTCCCGCACCCAGATTTTATGAAACAAAAAATTATTACTCAAGATGGGGCATTAGATCGGAGTTATTAAGGGTATTCACGCATAAGGTATTAGTTAACTTATCATATTCTTTATATCACAATAATGTGTTTGCTCAACTCATTGCATAAAACCAAATTTACGATGTGTCCCGGGCTAGTGCCTGATTTCGGTGTAATTTGCAAAACATGTCGGTACTCCTTCAAAGTTGTAAACCAGGAACTCAGTGTCTCAAACATAGTATGCTTTAGTTGTGCCTTAACCATTGAATAAAGTAGAGGTACAGTCACAGTATAATAAAGTGAGTTTTTAAAGGTTTCCCAGTCCTTCGGTGGGTTTGGTTCGATGTTTTTTTGAGATCGGTGGTGCAATTTACTCCGAAAGTTTTAGTGCATTTATCGTTATGCAAGTGATTAAGAAATCCTCAAAAGTACGTAAATCCATCATTATTACATCTTCTCTGTATCACTCATACTATTTCTGTAATTGCTGAAAAGCGATTAATTTTGACATGGCTGGTGTTGATTTCCTTGGTTTCGGTGGATTTTTTGACCACCGATATCAAAAAAGTGATCACTGAATTCAAATCCTGCTTTGCAAACTAGTTTGTTGTACTAATTCATCACACCTAAAAAGTGCAAGATACGTTGTATAAACGTAAAATTATGTTTGTAAGTAAATTAAGCCATAATAGGTACAAAAAATCACTAGTTTACTATGAGTAGTTTTTTAAACCAGACGTGTGTTGAAACTTGTAGACCCAATGTTTCTTTCTCTGTCTTGATATTCTCTTCAAACCAATGAAGTAATATTATGTTAATTGTCCTCTGTATCACCTGAGGCCCTACACCTCGATAGCTTTTACACGTGTCAGCCATGTTAAATGAATGCAGTCAATTGGATCCCACTTCTTTTAAAATAACTTGTATTTGTAAGTACTATGCAAGGTGCACCCAAGGGACAGGATGTTCAGAACAAGGGATTAAAAATAAAGTGGCCGTCAAATGTCGAGATCGCTTCAAAGGCACTGAGCGTACCTTACTGATCAATATTTCTAAAGGATAGCCATAGACACAAATTGAACATAGCAAATGTTTTAACACTCCTCAATGTCTTATGTCTTTATGTCTAAATATAGGAGTTACAATTTAGCTCATGTGTTTGAGGGTGCTGGAGATCATAATTAATAGGTAAATCTTCAAGCATTAGTCGACCACTTCGAATAGTTTTAAATTGATGGAGTTCACGCTTTAAAACTCTGTTATTCAAAAATACTTGTTTTCCGTATTGCATCACATTGCTTTATAAGTGCATTAAATATTTTACAAGCATTGAACACCACTCAAAAATTTCTTGTGTATCGGGTGTAGCGGTTACATATCAGAATACCGAAAATCGATTTACCTAATGTTGAATCACCTATGCTCGTTTCACCTATTTTAAAAAATACCTAATGATCAATTAACCTAAGCTCATAACACCTAATGAACGAATTACCTATTGCACGTTTCACCTACAACTGGTTTACCTATGGTCGATTTACCTAAAGTTGAAACACCTAATACTCGAAATACCTAAAGCTAATATACCTAATACACGAAACACCTAATGTTGATATACCTAATGCACGAAATACCTAAACTCGGTATACTTAATGATCGAATTACCTAAAGTTAACACACCTATTGCACGAATTACCTAAAGTCGGTATACCTAATGATCGAATTACCTAAAGTTAACATACCTAATGAACGAAATACCTAAATTCGATACACCTAATGCACGAAATACCTGAAGTCGATGAACTTAATGAACGAAATACCTAAAATCAAAAATATAATTATTGTTTAGTAGAATATTATTAGGACATACAACATTTGGTATAATTTTTTTAGCCAAATCATTCAATTGGCTTACTATTTTTTATTATAATATAAGGTCTAGTCATATGAGAGTCGAGATAGGTGCGACGACGAGCAAAGCGAGGAGGAGCGTGTTAGGTTAACTGCGACCAAACAGTGCCAAAACCGACTTTTATTTCATCGTCATGATGTTAACTTACAAAAATTAAGTTTTTGATAAGATAAGAAAAAATAACTAATTTTGTATTAGACTTACGAAATCATTCTACTACCTAAAAAGTAGCGTTTCAAAAAGTGTATTTTTAAGTTGTTATCCAAACAAACAGTTTCTACTGTAAGGTTGGGAAATCATACGATTTATTGGGTGGAGTTGCCACTTGCTCATTCGGCAAAATGATATGAATTTTGTGCTAGGTATATAGACTTTAGGTATTTCGTGCATTAGGCATATCGACATTAGGTAATTCGTTCAGGATGTATATCAACTTTAGGTATTTCGTGCGATAGGTTTAACAGTTTTAGGTATTTCGTCCATTAGGTAAATCAAGTTTAGGTACATCGTTCATTAGGTATATTAGCTTTAGGTGTATCGTCCATTAGGTATATCAGCTATAGGTGTTTCGTGCATTAGGTATAATAGCTTTAGGTGAAACGTGCAGTAGGTAAAACGTGCTTTAGGTATATCGTGCATTAGGTGTTTCGTCCATTAGGTTACTTGAGCTTAGGTATTATAAACTTAGGTCAGTCAATGTTTAGGTAAAATGATCGATAGGTCATTTAAAAATAGGTGAATCAAGCATAGGTGATTCAACATTAGGTAAATCAGTTTTCGGTATTCTGATATGTAACCGGTGTAGCTAACATAATTAAGTTTCTTTTTGATGCGTGTGCGATCGGATTGTGTGAAACAAATATCTTCTCCTTCATGGCACTAATGTGCGAATTTGTGGTCGACATGTCTGAAACTCGTTTCAGGACCATGCATCGCCCTATTATATGAGGACAGTGAAATAGTATGGGATATCTTCTAGACATGTTGTTTTACAAGCCGTAATTAGGTTATTTTAAAATCTTGGGTCTATATCTATTAAATTTATGTAAGCTTTCGAGATCAGTAGCCTTGTTACATCGCTTATAATCAAGTAAGAATGAAAAATATGATTAAAATGTAATATCATTGAGATATAAAATTGAAATGTGATTTTTCTGTATGCATTATTGAATTCGGTGACGCCAATTGATTTCAGTGCTGTACATGATTTCGGTGTTTTTTAAATCTCAAATATCTTAAAAACTATAAGGTTCTAATGGAGGCCTCCAATATTTTTTTATATTAAGGCTAGATTTTAGGACATAAAGTCGCATATCAAATAAGTTAAAAAAAAAATTTGGCACCGAAGTCAGGCACCGAAGGTCATCTCTGAGAATCGCCCTCCTAAGGTCAAACAAAGCTGATTTTTGACAGAGACAATTCTAGTCTCGTATTGTAGAAATTTAGTCCACTTTAAAAACGTCCTGAGAAGGCACTATCAAAAACTAGTCCTTTAGGGTTATAATCGCCCAAATCTAAAAGAAAACCGAAATTATCGCGGGTTTTTCGATATTTGACAAAGTTGCGTTCGGCGCTCGAAGTCACAAACGTGTATTATTCATTGGGCCAACATCAAAAATAAGTCTGCAAAAAATCAGAACTACCGGATTTGATGCAAAAGAGCCAGGTTACAAAATTTGACAAAGTTACTGGATTAAAAAGCTTTATACACCTTTTTGTCACATACTTTTTACTCCTATATTCAACATTGATAAAAAATAAAACAAAACTCAGCGCACGTCACATGTCACAACATTTATATGCTAACCCAGCAAAATGTGAAGATTTTAATCCGCAAAAATCCGCAAATAATATGTGTTTAATCGTAGTTCCTCCCGTGTGTGCCTTTACTTGGTGTATCTTACCTTGCTTACTTCTGCCTCTCTGCTGTGCTGCTGCCAAAAAGACTTTGAAAGACTGTGAAAACAGAAAGTATAACAACAATTACTCTTCAGTTACAGTGGAAGAAGTTTTGTATGCTTAAGATAAAAATAATTCAGTAGTTTGGGGGGAAGAATTGTTTGAAGATACATTGGAAGAGCTAAAAATCGAAGGACGTGAATAAGATAAAGAAAGCATTGTGTAGTCCATGAGCTAATTTATAACACTTTTGATAAAGAAAAATCTGTAGAAGAGAATCAAACAGCGATATGAAATCAGAAAGAGCTGTATGCTAGATCGAGTCAGGAGCAAGATATGGTAAGGAACTAAAAGACGTTTTCAACGATAAAACTAGTAGTTTTAAACAATGTGTGTTCAGCGCGTCCTACGATGGATACTCTGTCCCATAGTATCATGTATGCCTATTATAGGCGCATGTTTGGAGATCTGTGGTATCTCTGTTTGGGATGAGGATTCAACCGGGTTCTAAGTTCTGAAATAAGGTAGAGACGGGAGGGACTCGACGTTCAGCCAAACCACTCACACCAATTTTATGAGTAAAAATTTAAGAAGATACTACGGTCACTTACAATAATGCAATCTTTAAAAATAAAAATAAACAGTAAAATTAAAAGGAAACCTTTTATTGTAGCTTAAATCACAGGCTAGTAAATATAGAAGTTTGACAAACTTTATGCAGCTGTGATCGTATGTAAAACAGTTTTGAATAGTAGTAAAATGACAGTTTCCATACGTATAATGCCGCATTTAGATATGTAACTGCAAGGCAAACCACGAGACTAATACTGCCCTGCTAAGCCGAGTGGCGCTATCTCAAAAGAAAATGCATAGCTAATTTATACTTTAGTTTCTATAACTGAGAATTCTATTTTCAAAATCATTTGTTTTTGAGATAGCGCTGTTCAGCTTAGGAGGGCAGAATAGCGAACACAAATAGTAGATGCAGGAAAAACGGACTTCACCACGAAAGTCAGACCAAAGCTAACAGTACACAGACTTGGCATGCGGTTGAGTATGGAAGCTTCAAATTCCTAGGAAATTGCAAAATTAAAAAAAAATCAGAATAAATTTATTTCGTAAACTGATATAAAAGAGGGGCAGTACAGTGAAATATGACTTTACAGTGCCACTTCCACACATTGTCGTAGTAAATTAAGCTTATATGCACTCTATTCGCCTCGCCACTCGCACAAATACTTAATATTGTACCTAAAAGTGGACTAAGCTAAGTTGGCAGTGATTTTGATAGCTCAGACTGTGCAAGTGTTGAGCATTTTAAATGTCAATTTTCTATGAAACTATGGAAACTATGACGTTTAAATAATACAGGCACAGTCTCCCTGAAATCAATTTTATATGCTGATCTTCTCCTCATTTATCTCAGGTACAGTCGCCATCAGATATATCGGAGCAGCCAAGGTGTTCAAAATATCTGAACACGCACTCTAACGCCCTGGCAATATTCAGATATTTGTGAGCGCCTTAGCCGCTCCGATATATCTGATGGCGATTGTACATTTTAATAGTAGTCAGTATCCACGATAGTCCAAGTTTAATGTTATTTCTTTTACTCAACAGAAACGAAGAGTATCAGAAAATGTGCTGGTTAACCACCGTATGTTTCCCCGTGTTAATAATACCGTGTGTGGCGTTATTTCCGTTCACGTGTCCTTGTCTGGTCCGGTGCTGTGAGACAGAGGAGGAAAATGAGAAGAAGATCAAAATCGAAAAGGATTTGGATGAGCTAAAGTTTAATTATATGCTGAATTAAAATTGTGATTGTTTTTGACAAGTTTTGTGTTATTTTAACCTGGTTTCTGGAGATCCGTGTGACCTACATTTTCTGCACTCGTGTTACAAAATATAATACATATTTATTAAGCGACGATGCAACAATCATTATATTTCAAAATCATTTGAATAAGTTTAGAAATGAATCGATACCTGCATAGTCAACATTACAAAAATTTACAGAATCATCAATACTTATTATTTTATTAATCATATCATATCGGTTATGACAAACGAGAGTTAGTAATATTAGTGTCTTCTGAATGTATTCTGGAGATCTTTATGATGGTGGTATTGTTTATTTATTATTATTAGCAAAGCAGGCCGATTTCGCGTGCTGACTGGCTGACAGTGAATCATTTTTTGATCATATCGGTGTTAAATTTGAAGATATTCTCGTAGAATTGGTAATATTAGTGTCTGCTGAATGTGTAGAATGTGTAGTGCTGCATATTATGACGGTGGTCTTGGTATGGTAGACAGGCGCTGGTTCACCAATAATGCTTGATCTTATCTGTCTTGAATTTAACTATATATCTTCTTGTAGAATTGGTAGTAATATTAGTATCTACTGACTGAATGTGTAGTGCTAGGTATTTATTTCTAATTTCTATGGCGTTGGTCTTGGTATAGTAGACAGGCTGGGTCCATCATCATTAATGTTTGATCTTATCGGTTTTGAATTTGACGATCTTCTCGTAGAATTGGTAATATTAGTAGTGCTGGATATATCTATGGCGGTGGTCTTGGTATAGTAGACTGGCTGGGTCCACCATTAATGCTTGATCTTATCGGTCTTACATTTGACAATCTTCTTGTGGAGTTGGTTACATTAGTGTCTACTGAATGTGTCGTGCTTGAAACTTCTGTGACGGTGGTTTTAGTGACGTAGGCAGGCCGGCTTCGGCTTCGGCTGACGGTAAAATCCGGGTTGTTCTCATCGAGGTGGACGACGAAGCATTGGCAGTATTTCATATCTGTAAACAATATAATAATAAGTGTATAAGTGTAAGTAGTGTGTAAGTGTATAAGTGTGAATGTTTCCGATACAGAACGCGCAGCCTAAGTCGTTGAAAGTAAGCCCTTGAAATTTTAAACAGTATATTCTTGAAAACAGAAACAGCTCTACTAAGAATGGATTTTTTGAAACTAAACCTCAAGAGGATGAAAAAGTCAACATTTTAACATGCTGACTTCAGCATCAAATAGATAGTGACGGCCGAAGTGGCCAAATATAACGTAGCACACCTTTGAAATAAGAAGAAGTCCCGATATATCTGGTCTCTTTGGTTGTCGCCATCTATTTGACGCTGTAGGTACAATAGGTTTCACACAATACATATGAACATTCAAGCGGACTTTTTGTGGTTTTTGTGTTACAATCAAAACGCTAATTTTGGCAAGGAGTAACAGAAATAATTTGAATACCTAAAGGAGGAAATTGACTCAGCAGTAAGGTAATACCACAGTCTATTAAAACAACCGTCTAGACAGGGCGATCGTGCGGGGTGCGAGGGGTGAGGGGAGGGTCGCGCACACCCGAACTGCATACATCGCCATCGTTAGTAGCTCGGTACTAGTTACAGGGCTAGCGTGTCTTATCTGAAATGTTTGTGATTTTTGGGCAGTTGTGTAAAAGTCTGTGACAACCCTCTGTGTTCTTGTGCGGTGTCCGCATTTACGCAAACATTAAAGGCGTCGGTCCACTGCTACTTTTTACACTGTGGTAATTACCTTTAATGCAGCATGGTAGGCAGGCCAAGCACGGGCTCAGTATAGATGGAAACCAGCATAAATTAGGAACACATAAGCAGAAACACATGTACCTACTATGCTAGGTTTTGTATTCTAATTATTTTAGCATTTTAGCATTGTTCGGTCAATCTGGAAGCCTGATTTTTTCTTTAATGGATAGGTAATTTGATAAACTAACATAAATAATTATAGCTTAAAGGCTTATTTATATCAGGTGTTTTCCGAAATATGACTGTTATGAGTGACAGGAAAACAGATGATCCGATAGAATGAGATAGTTTTGTATATGTCATTGTATCCCTCTCACTCTTATAACTGTGTGGCTACCACCAGATTGGCACTGATATAAATGCTAGCGTGAACGTAACTTACTTTCTATGCATCTCGCTCGTACTGACATATTAGTGCGAGCGAGATGTATAGAAAGTAAATTACGTAGACGTTGGCGTATATGTCAGTGTTGACAGTGACTCATGGTACGGGTGCTGCATCCTCTTTTCTGCGTTTATTGTGACATTAAACCTTGACACTTAGAGAATATAATATACTTACTATACTCTTTGGACAATAATTGACAGATTTAAGGCCCAGATACATGAGGTACGTAAAAATGTAAGAGCTACTTAATTTGAGAGAGCTCGTTCAGATCAGCGAGAACAACACGACTTTGTGATTTAATAATTAAACAATTAAGATCCCATAGCATTAGCCACAGGTATTCAATTTGCTAGCTAAAAACTAGAAGAAAAAGCTTGACTTGAATGGCTCGCACAGGTAATCACTCAACTCGTGTAAACAAAGCCTAAAACTAGTTGTATATTAGGAGCGCACGTTTCAGTATCAAAATAAATACAAATACAAAAGTACAAGCGTGTCGCTCCTAATCTACAACTACAATACAAAACTACTAATATTGCAAAACAACAAATCAAAAAGCTCCCTGAAGAAACAAATCTATTAAAAGAAATAACCTACAAAAACCAAAATGCCGAAATATGTTTATTGTAAAAAAGCAACGATGTGTGATATTCTGAAAATGAAATATCAGTGCTGGAAGCAGAGAAAAGCTAAATGTGGTATAAAGGACAGATTTATAATGATGATCATTTTGTGTTTGCCGTGCATATTCTTGATACCGTGCCTGTGGCCTTTCATCTGTTTCTGGTGTTTGAAGAAGACATTCTGCTCAGGATTTTGCACATGCTGGTGGCCATTTTGATCCAGGGTGCAATCACAGTGCTTTAAATATCAAGGTAATATCTTCTTCTTCCTCGTTCCCTCAATGCTGAGGATCGCGACCACATGCAACCTGGGAACACCCAAATATTCCGAAATATGTTTTTCCGACTTTCATAACCTCGATTTTCATAATCACGATTTCTTATACGTCCGAAATATCGAAATCACGACTTTGAAAACCACGAAAGAAGAAAATCACGACTGCGCTATTTCCGAATACTTAAAATCCGATTGTCATATGAACGAAAGCTTAAAGTTCCGATTATTAAAATATCCGAATTTTTTTTTTCCGAATTTGTCTATTCCGAAAAATCATTCGGAATTCAGAAATTCGATCTTTTGTAAACTCGGAATAATGAAATTCGTGATTTTCAAAAGGGAAGTAATTAAATGGTCAGCCGTTTTTAAAATTGATCTGCGAAAAAAAATGCATTTAAATCATTTGGACATGCTAGAACTGCTACCTTTACAGAACCAACTGCTACTAGAAAAGTGGGTTAGGATAGAACTGCAACCTTCACAGAAGCCAACTGCTACTAGAAAAGTGGCTTAGGTTAGAACTGCGACCTTTACGGAAACCAACTGCTACTAGAAAAGTGGGTTAAGTTAGGTTAGAACTGCGACCTTCACAGAAACCAACTTCTACTAGAAAAATGGGTTAGGTTAGGTTAGAACTGCGACCTTCACAGAAACCAACTGCTACCAGAAAAGTGGGTTAGGTTAGGTTAGAACTGCGTCCTTTACAGAAACCAAGTGCTACTAGGAAAGTGGGTTAGGTTAGGTTAGAACTGCGACCTTCACAGAAGCCAACTGCTACTAGAAAAGTAGGTTAGGTTAGAACTGCGTCCTTTACAGAAACCAACTGCTACCAGCGAAGTGGGTTAGGTTAGGTTAGAACTGCGACCTTCGCAGAAACCAACTGCTACTAGAAAAGTGGGTTAGGTTAGAACTGCGATCTTTACAGAAACCAACTTCTACTTGAAAAGTGGGTTAGGTGAGGTTAGAACTGCGACCTTCACAGAACCCAACTGCTACTAGAAAAGTGGCTTAAGTTAGAACTGCGACCTTTACGGAAACCAACTGCTACTAGAAAAGTGGGTTAAGTTAGGTTAGAACTGCGACCTTCACAGAAACCAACTCCTACTAGAAAAATGGGTTAGGTTAGGTTAGAACTGCGACCTTCACAGAAGCCAACTGCTACTAGAAAAGTAGGTTAGGTTAACTGCGACCTTTACAGAAAGCAACTGCTACTAGCGAAGTGGGTTAGGTTAGGTTAGAACTGCGACCTTCACAGAAACCAACTCCTACTAGAAAAATGGGTTAGGTTAGGTTAGAACTGCGACCTTCACAGAAACCAACTGCTACCAGAAAAGTGGGTTAGGTTAGGTTAGAACTGCGTCCTTTACAGAAACCAAGTGCTACTAGGAAAGTGGGTTAGGTTAGGTTAGAACTGCGACCTTCACAGAAGCCAACTGCTACTAGAAAAGTAGGTTCGGTTAGAACTGCGACCTTTACAGAAACCAACTACTACTAGCAAAGTGGGTTAGGTTAGGTTAGAACTGCGACCTTCGCAGAAACCAACTGCTACTAGAAAAGTGGGTTAGGTTAGAACTGCGATCTTTACAGAAACCAACTTCTACTTGAAAAGTGGGTTAGGTGAGGTTAGAACTGGGTCATTCCATAATAAACGCTACCAAGGGTTCAAAAATGAAAATTAGTTTAAGAAGTCAACACTAACCTATTTCCATAGAAAACATACCAAACCTTCATGTCAGAAAAAAAAACCGAAAAAAAATCAATTTTTACATGTTTTTCGTGTACTTGATCGCAACGTTTAAATGATAGGCGTAAAACTAATTTTATACAGCGATATTGGCAAGACTAATTAAAAAGAAAGTAACTGTAAACTGTTACAAATTTCCCGCAGTTATTTCAGGTAAAATATCGTAATTTTATAATTTGTCTTTAAAAATATTAAAAAGCATGGATTAATCGGTTTTTACAAGAGTATTCTAGACTGTGGTCTCAAAGTAACACCCGAAACGGGAAAGAGATAAAAGTATGTGTAACTTTTCCCGTAATTAACTATAGCCAAACATGTTTTGCCAAAGAAAGGCTATGATGTGAACCTATGCAAATGTGTAATAGTTGTTGTTTTAGCGTCTGCTTTAGTCGTATGTTTAAAGTTTGAAGTTGTGTAACACACGAAACGTGTTGTACGTCCGCCTGTCAGTCCCCGGCTTTTCTCCGTGATGGTTAGTGGCGTTAGTGCTAGAAAGCTACAATTTGGCATGGATACATAAATCAATCATGGCGACAAAGTAGTAACACAAAAACTACAAAAAAAAATTTTTTAGGTTTGCTCCTGTATACAAAATATTTTTAATTTTTTTGCGACTCTAATCCTGTGATGTGGGGTGTCGTTGGATAGATCTTTCAAAATGAATAGGTGTCACCATCGACTATTTTTTGATTAAGTGAATATTTTCGGTAATATTCGCATCGAAAGAAAAATAATTATGATATCTTCGAGAAACAGTTTTTATTGTTAAGATTAATGTATTTTATAATAATTCAGCATTTATTACTTATGTTTTTAATCGAATTTATTAAAAAGACAATAATTTCAATAAAATGAGCCATAATTTCGTATAAATCTGTCTTAATTTCGTACTCGTAACACCCGAAACGAACCATGAGTAACACCCGAAACAGGTAATTTATTTTATTAAAATTAATTGAAAAGTGATACTAAGTGTTACTTCAGTGTTTCAGTAGACTATACTAACTATTATTACTTGACATAAATAAAACTGGAGGTTACTTGACAAAATTTGCTAAATTATGCATTTTGGTACTGATGGTCAGAAGGTATAGGCCAATTCCCGTAACGCCCGAAACAGCTACTTTTTAGTGATTCTCTCGTTATTGCTCTTATACTTTAATTATGTGTGTACAGGAAAAGAAAATATTATCAAAGTAGTAGATGAATCAATAGTTATAACCTCCTAGTTCCTGTTACAATATCGAATAAAACCTTATTTTAAGAGTTCAAGTGTAACACCCGAAACGGTGGAATGACCCAACTGCGACCTTCACAGAACCCAACAGCTACTAGAAAAGTGGCTTAAGTTAGAACTGCGACCTTTACGGAAACCAACTGCTACTAGAAAAGTGGGTTAAGTTAGGTTAGAACTGCGACCTTCACAGAAACCAACTCCTACTAGAAAAATGGGTTAGGTTAGGTTAGAACTGCGACCTTCACAGAAGCCAACTGCTACTAGAAAAGTAGGTTAGGTTAGAACTGCGACCTTTACAGAAAGCAACTGCTACTAGCGAAGTGGGTTAGGTTAGGTTAGAACTGCGACCTTCACAGAAACCAACTGCTACTAGAACAGTGGGTTAGGTTAGAACTGCGATCTTTACAGAAACCAACTTCTACTTGAAAAGTGGGTTAGGTGAGGTTAGAACTGCGACCTTCACATAACCCAACTGCTACTAGAAAAGTGGCTTAAGTTAGAACTGCGACCTTTACGGAAACCAACTGCTACTAGAAAAGTGGGTTAAGTTAGGTTAGAACTGCGACCTTCACAGAAACCAACTCCTACTAGAAAAATGGGTTAAGTTAGGTTAGAACTGCGACCTTCACAGAAACTAACTGCTACCAGAATAGTGAGTTAGGTTAGGTTAGAACTGCGACCTTTACAGAAACCAACTGCTACTAGAAAAGGGGTTAGGTTAGAACTGCGACCTTCACAGAAACCAACTGCTACTAGAAAAGTGGGTTAGGTTAGAAGTGCGACCTTCACAGAAACCAACTGCTACTAGAAAAGTGGGTTAGGTTAGGTTAGAACTGCGACCTTTACAGAAACCAACTGCTACTAGAAAAGTAGGTGTAGGTTAGGTTAGAACTAGGGAGGGTCGCCTCCCTCCCCTAGAAACTTACTGCTTACAGAAAAGTAGGTATAGGTTAGGTTAGAACTGCGACCCCTACAGTAAATAACTGTTTTTAAGAAAGTAGGTTTAGGTTACGTTAGAACTGCTACCCCCCGTAGAAACGTAGGTACCTTTATTTATTAACAACAAATTTGGAATATCGTTATTCGGAATTTAAAAAATAGGAATCACGTCAAATCGGAATTCAAAATTTCGGAATTATGACAATTCGGAATTCGTGATATCAAAAATCGTAAATGTTAAATTCGGTGTTTCTCCCTATCGGAATTGTTATATTCGGAATTATGTGGTTCGGAATTTAAAAAATTGTCGGTTTTACTATTCGGAAATATAAAACTTCGTGATTTTCATCGTTCGGTAATTACGACAATCGGAATTTTGATGGGTCGAGCATTTAAAAATCGGAATAATAAAATTCGATATTTTAAAATTCGGCATAAAATATTTCGGAATTATGTAGTGTACCCATGCAACCTGTCTCCGTTGATTGCAGTCATAAGCCAAGTGGATCGCACGGTGCAGGCTGCCGCCACTCGTCTTCTTCATGGCGTCAGACCATCTCTTACGAGCCCCACCTTGAGCGCGTTTTAATTCATTCGCCCCAAGATGATACACTTCTCCATATCATGCATTGGTGATCCCATAATATGTCCGAAAAATCTAAGGGTTCGTTCATAGCATGCTTTAATATAATAGAGGGCAAGGTAATATAACATAGGGGAATGATGAGGATTTAACAGCTTAGAATGATTCACAGTTAGTTTTACTAGACTTATATCGGGAGCTCGAAAACAATACAAAAGGTAATCACGGCTCATATCCCCGTCGATATGTCTAGTGAAGAGGATTTAGTTTGGTTGGATGAGAGTAAGGTGACTGCTATAGTTATTGGCCACTTTATAGTGATTGGTCTTTCCTAACAAATCAGAAAGAAACAAGCCAATTGAAACCTTATTGATAAGAGCGGCCAATTACTATGTAGTGTCCAATAACTATCCTCCTAAGACCCTGCGTACAATTTTTTGTACATATTCCAAAATCTATTTTGAACTTTAATTCAGTAAATAATGGTTTCAAATTTAAAAACAAAACAAATGCTGCTGGGTCTTAGGAGGCGATAGCGGTCACACTAGTTAGGCTAGATTGCCTGGGTCTTTCCAATTCCTCTTGATACCTACTGAATAAAAGAAAGGGTCTTGCCAGGGCTCAGGATCCTAAAAAAACGGCCTTGTATTCTACTGCATTCGAATCTTTATTCCAGACAAATACTGAAGAGATAAAATCAAAAGAATCTGCAACGTTAGGAATGAAGACAGGTATGGACCGTGCTAAATCAAAAGAATATACACAGTTAGGAATGAAGACGGGTATGGACGTACTAAAACGTCTAGTTTGCTTTAAAGCTGGTTAGAGCCGTCTGCTAATTTAGATATATGATGATTGTGTTAACATATCGGCACTACTTTGTAAAAAAAACTTGTGTCTTGTTCTGTCGATTAAAAGTAAAATGTGGTATCTACGTATGAGATACATACAGAGTTAGTGCCTTTCAACTTTGAGTAGCTGTGTAAGATACGAGATTTTTTCAAAGTAGTGCCGATATTTATTTTAGATTAACGCCATTCCGATAATTCTAAGTCATAATCATGTCAAGATTTGTTCTGTGTTCTGTCGAGAAAGTATTCCATGAGAAACGAATGTTTACCCAGTTAACCTCAATAAAAATGCATAAACAATAAAACATGGTTTTATTAACAACCGGCCAAGTGCGAGTCGGACTCGCGCACGAAGAGTTCCGTACCATTACGCAAAAAACGGCAAAAATATCACATTTATTGTATGGGAGCCCCACTTAAATATTTATAATATTCTGTTTTTAGTATTTGTTGTTATTGCGGCAACAGATATACATCATCTGTGAAAATTTCAACTGCCTAGCTATCACGGTTCATGAGATACAGCCTGGTGACAGACAGACAGACTGACGGATGATGGACAGACAGACGGACAGACAGACTGACAGACAGACGGATAGCGGAGTCATAGTAATAGGTTTCCGTTTTTGACCTTTGGGTTACTTAATTGAAAACTATCCTATTATCGTTCTGCAGAGTTCACCGAACGAAACATTCCAAGTTCGAATTGGAATTCCGAACTAACCCACCGAATGGCACTGAATCCAGATCTTTACCAGAGGAGTTGCGAACAAGAAATTAGTTTTGTTCTGCCCGTGTATCGGTTAACGAACATTTGATACTTCGATTTGAACAAGGACTAGATAAGTGTAGTTTCTTGCAGGGGACAGGTTTCGAACAGTACGTCAACTGCAGTTTCGTCGTCTTTCGCTGTCTTAGAGCATTTAATAACTGGAGTCGCCTTTAAGAGCTTACCCCTCTGCCGAAAAACTTGCACAATTGTGCAAACTTTTGTATGGACTGACATGGCTATTTGTACGTTACGTTACGTACAAATAGCCATGTAGAAATAGCAATACATTTGACGTTCCCTCCCCCGCAGAAATCGGCAGACTGTTTCGTACAGAAAATGATAGCCAGTCTCCAGTTACTAAATGCTCTAAGTTCGATGTATACCAGCGAGGCACACGCCAACATCATAGTAAGAGGCTCGTTACACAAACAATTTAAATTAAAATGAGATGTAATGTATAAGAAAAAACAACGGGTTGCACTCCGGGAGTGCCGGCAGAAGTGAAAACTCAATGACATTGTAACAGTTTTTCGATCAGGTCACGTGTCCGTCTTACAAATTTTCAATCTGTCGAATCTGTCGGTCACGTGACCTGTCGCGAGTTTAACATTTTTTCCCCATCACAAAAAGTGCACAGCGCCGCTAAAGAAGTTTTCACTTCAATAAAATTATTTTGCAAAAGGTGAATTTAGTATGAAGGGCTGGAGGAAGTGCGCGTGCGCGGGTCATTTTCTATGGAAAAGTTGCTGCTGCTTTGTGGCGTACGTCATAATTCCATAGAAGTTTGAGCTTGTTGGACTTGGAGGATATAACCAAATGGAGACGTCTGCCTTGTTTGTAATTTTCTGTACCTACAAAACAGTCTGCCGATTTTTGCGGGGGAGGGGCACGTCAAATGTATTCGTCCGTAAATGTAACGTAAAAATAGCCATGTCAGGTAAACGTCAGTCCATACAATGTGTATGACCATTGCTCATAGTGTCCTATCCTATATATTATACTACTCTTTCGGTTTCGACAGAGGGGAACGCCTGTTAATGGTTATAATGGCTACTCCGCTTGCTTATATCCTCCAAGTTGTTGGAAGATCAAGTAAATTAAAGCAGAGACAATAAATTTATTATTACTGACTCTTTGTAGACATTTAGTGTCAGTTTTTCACCAACAGCATGACGGGAGCATGACAGTAGAAAGAAAATTGACAAACCCTGTCACTGCTTTTGGGGGCGCAATGAAAACGAAAAGTTGCGCTCCCAAAGCAAAATAAAAAATATAAAATAAACGAGAAAAACTAAAAAAAAATGCCGTGTTGTGTTTTCTGGAATCCATTTAAGTGTAGAAAATGTAAAAGAATAAACCGAGAATCCTGTTGGGTCCAGTATTGGAGGAAGCCTCGCGCGAGCCAAATGCGATGCTCTAAATTAGATGTGGTTATATTTACTTTGCTGCTATTTTGCCCAACTCTCATACTGTGGCCCTGCTTGTGGCCCTGTCTGTGTCCCTGGTTGGCGAAGATGAAGAAGACGACTTATTATAGATGCGATAGCTGCATGTAGATGTGTTCAAGTACTGTACTTATGTGATACAGATGTCTACAATATGCAAGCTTCATCAAGTAAATACCTATATATGAATGGGAGGATTGGGAGGTAAGACTACAGTTGGAGTATTCAAGGTTTAATAAGTAATTTAGTCAAATTTCTGCTTGGAGAATAATATACTTGTCAATGTGAACTTTAATCTTCATGTTTCTGATTAAAATTAATTATTGTTGAGAATCCGAGCATCCAATTTGATAATGAATGCAACAAACTGTATTCCAATTTTAATTTTTACCAAGCAGAAACGTCTACGTACGCGAAACGATGCTACTAAGCTTGTATAACTACTATACTCCGTGATATAAGTAACTATATTCCGTTGTTGTATGAATGAGTTTAAGAATCATCATCATCAATAGGCTGGTAAACCAATTTGTCAGTAGAAAAAGCGCGGAATATTTTACAAATCAATGAAGTCTCGATACATATACGATGCGATATCAGTTATCACGGTACGATATTTACAGTTTTGGCACCTTTTCTACTGACTAATCGTTTGCCAGACTATAACAATAAATGATGTTATCAATTTACAGAAGTTCAACGATGCTACACTCTAAAGAAGCAAATGTTATCTGCAATTATTAAAGATCAAAGACAAAACATTTCATAAATCTCAAGTGCAATATGTGAAGACTCAATGTGTATGTTAGTTAACAAAAGTGGAAAGAAATTATTTTAAGAGGTGTGGGTGAGTATGAATACTTTTGATTACAATCAATAAAATATTTAAAAATCTAAGAGATATACTTTTTCAAGTAATTTTTAGTAGAAAACGTAACGGTGCCGTCGAGTTTATAAATGTGTATAATTTTTGTCACGTTATTGCAATGGATTAGGTATAAGGGTAATGGTCATGCAGACAGATGCATGCATACAGGTAATGCTCCCGGTACTTAGTTTGTATGGCAAGAACCGGGAATTCCCGGTTCCGGTACTGTATTTGTATAGAAAACCAGTACAGGGAGCACTCCCTAATTAGTAATGGGCGGACGACGGATGCAATATACGTCTTTTTTTTTATTTAGATAACTAGGATCCATAATGGGTTAGGTACATAGTGACTTAAAATCTATTGTTAATATTTAAAAAACTAAATAAATAAAATTAAAATGTAAATGCACAATACATAAAATCAATTAAATTAAAATTCACAATAAATAAAATCAATTAAATTAAAATTCACAAAAATAAAATCAAATATTAAAATAAAATTTACACAGTTAACTATTATCCATGATCATTAACTTATTAATGTGTACGAGCATGGGAGAATCAGGCTTCTCTACAAACACCCTTAGGATGCCGTTGGAGCTGCTCCGCATCCTACTGACTAGGGAGGCAGTTCTTTTGCGTACGATGGCGTGAAACCCGTCTGTGCGTGCCTCCGCAAACATTTTAGAAGCGCTACAGAAGCGAGGCAGCTTCAACAACGCCCTAAAGCCGTTATTATATTGAACTCTCAGGGCACTGAGCGACTTCTGAGTGCAGTTGAACCACAGGCTGCTCGTATAGAAGCTCTGACAGAACGCTTTAAATAGCGTTATCTTGACTTGATCCGAGCAACGAGCAAACCTGCGGGCCAACATGTTACTCCTCACCGCCAGTGCCCTGCGTTCTCTTTCAATATCTAAATGATCTTTAAGGTCGTCGGTTAGATAATGTCCCAGATATTTGAAACTATAGACTCTATATTGCTTCCGTCGTCCGCCCATTACTAATTAGGTACCACATATTGCTTCAAAACTGTGTACTGTGGCCACGCCCGCGGGTATCTCTCACTGTGGTAACCGCATTCAATGCGCGGTGTAAAGGGGTAGGTATAAATAGCAATAACTGTAAGGACACCTATATAACATGCTAATATCTCTTTCACTCTTGCGAAGACCATGCAAGTGTGACTGAGAAGGTTTCCGACCCAGTTTCAGTTTGGTTTGAGGATAGTATAGTCCTTAGGAGTAAATTTTCCTGGGAAATGAGGCCTAATTCCGCCTCAGGATTTGGAAGGTCAGAGGGCCTACTTATTGCCTCTCTGTCGAACTTGTAAATTCGTACGTAAGTGTGTCAGGGAGGCAACACGTCGAACGTGGTTCGTGGTAAGCCCTCAGAAGATGTCATTCACGTTCGTGATAGTAGGTACCTGGTGCTATTTCTTAGGATAGGTTGACAGAATAAAGAATAAAGAAACCCTTTTTTTCGTTGTTTAGGGTTCCGTACCCAAAGGGTAAAAACGTGACCCTATTACTAAGACTCGACTGTCTGTCTTTTTGTCTCTCTGTCTCCAGGCTGTATCTCATGAACCGTGATAGCTAGACAATTGAAATATTCACAGATGATGTATTTCTGTTGGCGCTATAACAACTAATACTAAAAAGTACGGAACCCTCGGTGGGCGAGTCCGACTCGCACTTGTCCGGTTTTTGAATACGCAACTCGTAAAACGTTAAGATGATAGTAAAATAAGCTACAGTAACTGGAATACCAATCGTTGCACTGCACAAGTTTACACAGAGATCATAACGATAACTGTTCAGGGAACTAACTGTTACCAACTTACCAGTGCGACATCGATATGTCGTGTCTATCATAACTTAGGTAATATACCTAAGGACTAAGCTTGGAGTACCACAAGGAACAATTGTGGGGCCTCTTCTCTTTCTTGTATATAGAGGGTGTCGTGAATAGGGAGGCACGATTATGTCTACCTCTTCTACAATCAATAACGCTGCTAAAAAAAACCAGTCAAGTGCGAGTCGGACTCGCGTCCCAAGGGTTCCGTACATTACTAAATTTTTACAATGTATTTTTTATATGTGAAAAGTGACTGAATTGCCTTTAAAAAACCCGTAGGGGTCGGATCAAAAACTAAGTAATTAGTCCGAGTCACGCTTGATTACATATTTCTAATAGATTTTCCTGTCATCTATAGGTAAACCCCTATTTTATGTATTTTTTTCAAAATTTTAGACCTAGTAGTTTCGGAGATAAAGGGGGGGGAATGGTCATTTTTTGCCTATTTTCTTGAATTACTTCTAAACTGTTTATTCTAAAATTATAAAATAAAATATATTTGAAATTCTCACAATGAGTTGAAAAACTTTATTTTTTAATTTTCTTATTTACCCCCCAAAAGTGGCCCCCATGTTTAAAATTAATTTGTTTACATTACATGTCCGTCTTTGGGTCACAAACTTACACATGTGTACCAAATTTCAACTTAATTGGTCCAGTAGTTTCGGAGAAAATAGGCTGTGACAGACGGACAGACAGACGCACGAGTGATCCTATAAGGTTCCGTTTTTTCCTTTTGAGGTACGAAACCCTAAAAACGAGTGAGAAATCCATAAAATGTAACGGTATTACCTTTCCATCCACACATAGATTTCCTTAATTTCTCAGTAAAAAGTAAATATAGCTGCTAAAACCATAAATGCATTCTAGACATCGGAAAATTACTAAGAAGTTGCATTTTCCTCGATAAAACTAAAGTCTAAAGTGCTCATTCCGTATTGACTATCAGCCACTAAATCTTCCACATAACCTCAACTCGATACAACCTCAAACGTCTCGACGTTACCTCAAATATTTCCTCATAAACCGCAAATATTTCCGCAAATATTGCGGAAGGAAGCGAAGGTTAATTTCCAATATGCACTAAACTCGATGGAGTAAGTTTATGACACAGATTACATACATTTTGAGATACAAAGGTTTTGATAAGTAGTTATCAATTTTTAATCAATGGTGGAACTAAAATACTAAAATACCGTGTTTTTAATGTATACTATACATACGAGTTACTAATTAGGTACCAATAAATAGGTACTGAAATATTCTTCAAGACTCTTGACACTCGAAGCTTTAATAGGAACAAATGTGGTTTGATTTACAACAAAACTGACACAGTAGTATGAGAGTTTAATTGAGAACAATACAGTTTTCATGAAATTTCCTGCAACGAGCTGTTATCATTTGAGTGGATCAGCCGCATCCGAGGGAAACCATCAGGGCCATCAAACTGATGATGTAATTTGAGTAGTATAAGTATTTGTGTACAACGACTGCTCAAGTGCCTTGGCGCTGTTGTTCTCAGTGGTGTATCTACTTTCGTGTGTTGTAATCTGTTGTCAGCTGGAGTTTACGAGCTAACGTGTAAACTGGTGTAAACTAGTTACGACCCAGTGGACCATTTATCATGGTCGCCAATTTGCTATAGTGTGCTAACTGCTTAGCCGTTGTGTTTGCTCTAAACAAAGAACTAGACGAACTACAAGTGCTGCTAGATATTTGAGCATTCAATGACCTAAAAATACACGGGAATACGATCTAATAACCAATATCTTACCCCCTTATTCACAAAACTTTACGGGCCTGATTTAGTTAAATAATGTTTTATCCCTTTCTTACAAATACATAAGTCAAAATGACAGATAAAGACAAACGATTATTAGCTAATCGAGGTTTGTATTGCGTTTATGAATAAGAGGGTTAAAGTTCACAGTAAAAGCTTGGAATAAGTATATTTCACCTTGATCACTTGCTAACATGCAACTAGAAGACCGTGAAGGTACAATATCATTTATCAAACAAATTACATAATTTATTTCCCTGGCGTCTCCTTATTTTATTAAGCACTTTAACTAGATAACTAACGGACTCTTTTATCCACTTTTAAAGTCACAATGCACAAATGCACTTTATCCGACTTGCTTTAAATGGATAAAATACATCACACTCTTCCAGAAAAAGTGTAACGAAACGCTCTAGTGGTTACATTCTGATCACTTGCCGATGTCTTACCTCTGGATGTATTAGCTACATATACATATACGCTTGTTTGATGCAAATAAACATTCATTCATTCATTCATTCATTCATTGTAAGGGTGGTATTCCATCTGTCCAATAACTTGGTCCAATGTGTATTTGCATCTCACATCTTGTTTAATGAGAGAGTGAGACGCAATGCACATTGGACAAAGAAATCCGACAGGTAGAATACCACCCTAAGACGACAATCGTTGATCAAACACGCCAATCGAAACTTAAATGATGTATATGGTAATAATCACGTGACTTTCCTTAGCATATATATATCTCTTATCCAGATAGAGTTAGACCAAGAAAAGTCTGCAGCGTTTATGATAGCCCACGCAGTGCAACGTCAACGTCAGTTTACACGTCATAATTTCATTGAAGTTTGACGTTTAAAATGACACTTCCACTGTGTGCGCTATCAAAATCGCTGCAGACTTTTCTCGGTCTGACTCTACCTACATTGTTTTCTATTCGTTTGGCGTTTATCCATGTACAACTGTCATCTTATGGCGCTCTTTTGGCGACAGAACCACGTGGCTCCGTTGAATCGTCTCTTGAGTCGGATTCGGCAGTATGCCCCCGAACCTCCGAATCATGACACCCTTCGGCCAGAAGTCAGCGCCACTCGATGGTCGTACAACAAAATAGTTAAAGAAATGGTCCAATGAATTGAGAAACTCCTCCTTTAACCCTTTACCAGGCTGACATTTCAAAAATGACAATCGAATGTCAGTCTTACTCATCGAAAATAGAACACATGTTTGAAGTGCCGTATGTGGGAAATATATATCCCTTAGCCTGGTAAAGGGTTAAATGGGGTTGGCAACTGTCAAAGGTTTGCATAGATGGCGCCATCATAGATTGCCCCTTTTTCTATAAGATTTGGCTTAAAAGGCTGGCATCCAGGGTATTAAAAAAACAAACATTGACACAATTCTAGGGATTGACAGGGCAAGCTATGATGGCGCCATATGCTCAAAACTTCGGCCGGCCAACCCCACAGCAAAGTGTACTAGCTGCTGGGTTGACAAAATAATAGTAATCGCGGCCACTATTCGCTAAGCAATGTGATCGAGAGTCCAGGAATAGCTGAAGTTAACAAATTATAGCATTTTTCCGAGTCGGATAGGACAGATAGAAGCGGGACAGATTGGGAGGGCTCGCTTATCGTGCGAGGTACAAGGAACGGAGAAACATTTACGATGTTACAAAGTTTTTAGGGTTCCGTAGTTAAAATGACAAAAACAGAACCATTATAGTTTCGTCATGTCCGTCTCTCCCTCCGTCCGTCTGTCTGTCCGTATGTCACAACTATTCATCTCAAAAACTTCTACTTTTTACCCGCCTCCTATGAATGAAAAAAAAGCGTCTCTTCTAGGGATGTACCGACTAGTCGCCGACTAGTCGGGAAAGCCGACTATCCGGCCACATTTGTAGTCGGCGATTAGTCGGCGACTAGTCGGCAAAAATGGCCGATTAGTCGGCACTTTATTAGTGAAAGAAAAACAGAAAAAAAGAAATCAACAGTCAATATTTACCATATGTTTTATGTTTATTTTACTTAAAATACCTATTCAGGGTGCATACGAAAACTTTTGTTCATATAGTTGACCGTTTGATCGTTATCATATGTTGGTGGGCTGGTGTTTTCCTCTACAGGTCGATCTCAACTGATTCTCGTGTCATTTCATATGCAAGTTCTATAGTTATTTGTTTATTATTATTCAGTTTTGTTTCTTTTTTAATGGTGGAGCCATGAGGAACTATTAAGGATGACTCACGTTAGACCGGGCCGTGCTCGGGTCGGAGCTTTGGAGCTTAATTTACTATGACATGACAGGCGATCACCAGCATCACGTGATCGCCTTTCATGTCAAAAACCACAGAAAACGATGCGCCGTAAGCTCCGGGCTGGACACGGCCCGGCCTAACGTGAGTCATCCTTTAATGTTATTGCAAAATTTAGAGACTTAGTCAGGGCACTTTGCTCGTAAAGACGCTGACCACAGGGGATAGGTTCTTAACTTGCGACTACGTAAGGGAAATATAGCCTTGGAAATACCTCCTACAAGTTGTACTGACGGTCTGCTCAGAATCGCAACATAAAAGAACTAAAGACAGAAATTGAACGAAGATTCTTGTGATAGGTCTTTGAACCTGTAGAGAACACCTTTTAGCCAAGCTAAGTTATGATGAATAGCGCAACCAAAGGAGCAAACTATTATTTTCACCTGAACTTATACAAAACTAATGATCCGGCCGACTAGCCGACTAGTCGGCCGACTAATCGGCCATTCGAGCGCCGATTAGTCGGCTAGTCGGCTAGTCGGCCAAATCAATAGTCGGTACATCACTAGTCTCTTCCTATTAAAAGAACGTAAGTGACGGGTAAGATACGCTTTTTTGTTGGTACCTAGTAAAGGCTTTTTATATCGTATTGAAGTACGGAACCCTCCATTACGGGGTGCCCGACACGCGCGTTGGCCGGTTTTTTATATATGTGAATATAACTAGATTCTTTTAAGCCAAGGGTCTTCAAACTTTTTGATCCGAGGGCCGCAGATCCTCGCTTTCTTCTCACGAGCCGGATTGTGTAAAATTTGGTACTTTTTGCTGGCTGGAGCAGAGGTCATACCTACCTATATTATACGCAGACATCCAAGTTGAGGAGGCAATGAGTTTAATGACATGTCCTGTTCCTAAACTTATCGATAAACTCATTTTATCGATACTTTTCCCATATAATAGCAGGCCAATTCGAGTTTTAGTTATTCGATCTCTTTCCGATATGATACTGATCTGACACATCGGAAACAGATCGAATAATTAATACTCGAATTGATCCTCTGCCTACCAAAATGCCCGCTCTGTCCTGGGTATTTTCCTTGATCCTAACACAATGCATGATAATACCTCCATCACTTTTTAGATAAGACTAGTAGGAAACTCCGCCGGCTTATACGCTTCGGGATATAAGTGGCGTATTCAGGCTTGAAAAATATTATATTGATTAAATAGCCCATGCCATGCTTTTGCTTTTGTCATAGCAAATGCAATGCAGAGTTCGCTTGGTCGGACTTTACGTACTTAAGTGCATCAGTATAAGTAATAAATGTATCATTTGGTTGACCGATAAATTCCTGTCTAGACGAAATTGCATCTAAAACACTTCAGGCGTTTATATTTTTTTTGAGTGCTAATAAAAACCGGGAAAATGAAATTTCCCAAAAATAAAACCTAAGTAGAAATCGATGGACATAAATAAATAATGAATAAATAAAACTTATCACCAGTGCTTTCTGGGTATTCCACAAAATGATCTAGGTACTTTGTCGAAGACGTGGCGCATATGGCAGCTACCTTGATAACTCGCAGAAATCGGTATTATTATATACCGTTGAATTTTAAGCTAAGTTATCCAACGTTATCATGCAAAAAATATCGCCTTCTTAGCTTTATCAGAAGTGTTAAAAAAATAGCGTCACGCACCCGGCACTTTCTGGAATCCCCTTTTCCTAAAACCACACAAACTGAGGGCCTACAAACAAAAAGCGTTTTTTTAGGCAAAAAGAAATTTCGATTTTAGTGTTTCGCGGTAGGCCCTGTGATTTTCCTATATCCGCAAATTGAATAGCTATAGTTACCCTAATTGTCTATGGTGCTATTAGGGTGTAGGTTGACCGATAGTCAGTTTAATTGTACACTGTCGGGTTACAGGATTGGTCAGCCTCTGTGCCAAATAATGCTACTAGCTATAAATTTACTAACAGCAAAGAGAATAAATAGTATAGAGGGGTCCTGTCATAGTAAATTTTGTAGTCACAGTAAATTTACTGCCATCTATCGACACACGACTAAAACTCAAAATAAAAACGTATAAAATTATCAAAAAATGTATATAAATGGATAAATGATTTTATTATTTTTATATCATTTTGACCCAAGTTCATTCACTGATATATAGGTATGTGTTAAAATTGTTAAATATGAAACGGTGTTGTCACGCCATCTAGCTGAGTATAGGCCAAAGTTGTGTGCGCCATCTATCCGAGAATGACTTTTTCTTGATTACCGAGGCACGTTTTTTCCTTAGATTTTATTCATCTTATACGAAGTTACATGTCTTTGCTAACAGTAAATAATAGTACATTACTACAGAGGCCGGGACGAAAGGGGTTGCCGGCCGAAGACATATAGACGGCCGAGCGAAGCGAGGCCGGATAGGTCTGAGCGCGGGCAACCCCATTTCCCGCCGAGGTATGTATAGTGCTTTTCTCAAACATGCAATGAAATAAATAAAATAAAAAATCCACGAAACCCAAGTTTTATTTATAGAAAACAATCACAGATTTCGTGCCTCACACGACTATCGAGCACATTGGAAATGAATCTACGGAATTCGACAAAAATATTGTCGCTGAGCGACGAGAAAGTCTGGATAAGGAAAAAGTTACAAAATAAAACTACAACGTTGAATGATAATTATTTTATTCTTAGATTAACACAAGTATCCTGGACATAACGCATGTGAACAAATAAATTGCAAAATTTCCACACGCTTATCGAAGTTTGAATAATTGTCGCCGTGGCGCATAAGTATGGTACATATTTCATTTTTCGATTAATAAGCAGGATATATTAATGTTCAAAGTACAAGAAAATTAGTACACGGAAAACCGTAGTCAACTCGAGAAGTGGTAGCCACATCACCGATATCGTCACTCGAGTCTTGATCGGCAGCGGCTCATTTGCTGCAAGATATGAAATTTTCTTTTTTTGACAGCAGTTTGACGCGACGAGAGATGACCATAACAGCGTTTATCTATGTTGCACCAAACCTGAGTTCCAATAGGTACTACCAGGGTTCAGCATCAGCTATCTTGGGTAATGCTCTACCATATGATCATCATGACGAATCGGATGTCCAAAACAGCGCGTGCCTATGTTGCACCAAACCTGAGTTCCGCTAGGTACAACCAGGGTTCAGCATCAGCTCTATCTTGGGTACTACTCTCCTAAGTGCTCATCAAGACGAGTCGGATGACCAAAACAGCGTGTGCCTATGTTGCAACAAACCTGAGTTCCTTTAGGTACAGCCAGGGTTCAGCATCAGCTCTATCTTGGGTACTACTCTACTATAAGTGCTCATCGAGACGAGTCCGATGACCAAAACAGCGTGTGCTTATGTTGTATTAAACCCGAGCTCCACTAGGTACTGCCAGGGTTCAGCATCAGCTATCTCCTAGCAGCCGCCAGCAACATGCTGAGGTGAGACCATTTCGTGGCACTTTTTCTTTTTTATGTTTCTCTGTATAAGTTTTTATTTTGTGTTTGTGCTCACGAATAAAATTATTTCTTTTTCTATTTCTACCTCTACCTCTACCTCTACCTCTACCTCTACCTCTACCTCTACCTCTACCTCTACCTCTACCTCTATCTCTATCTCTATCTCTATTTCCACCACCACAAGAATGCATAGATTGTCGAATAGTGCGTTCTGACTTTTTGACAATTTTAAGGTTAGGCTACAGGACAAACCCTTAACCCGATCGTCTTTGTTTTAGGCTCAAATTGTAGCTGACTAAATTGTCCAGAGCCTTTTTTCTCAAATTTTTGATATCATTCTTCGTTTCCAAATTATCGAGCAACAAAATCAAAAATTCGGAAAAAAGTGAATTTTATTTTCACTATTTCGACCATAACTTTTTTCGTTTTTGACTTTCTCGAATAATTATTTTTGCACCTTACAGCTCTCGTGATTATGCGTCTTTTGAGCCTATTTTTTAATATCATATCTTCACAACTTTCCGAGATATAAGGGGATCGCACTTTTTCGTGAAATCGGACCCTATACTGGAGCGAACGAAAAGACATTTCCAATGTCAAAACTAAAAGTAAACTACACCCAAAATATAACCAACACGTACCTATAGGTATCATTATCACGCGTATGTTTTACACGAGTCGTGTATTTTTACTACCCGTATATTTTCATGTATCTTTGATTTTTTCGCCTTGTATCCGTCTGACTGAGTTTTCGTCACATAAGTTTACATAGTCTTTCATGTTGATATCATGTTTCACATACATCGTTGCTTTATGCACGGAGTAAATAAGTATAATTTCCACAGTGTTGACGAATTTGTAGTTACATTCATATTTTAAAATATGCCACAAAACTGTTTCTAATAAACTGTAAGCCATTTTTCTTAGTTTCTCAAATAATAAAATTGCCATAAGCAACCATATACATACTTCGTCTTTGACTTGGCGGCAGAGCCAGCAAGTTATTAAAATCAATTCTGCTTACGCTGCCAATTCCAACGCCTACGATTACAATTAATATTAATTTCATTATTTCGTCGGAACTCATATTAAAGTCAAAAAATTAACAACGCACCATAAATCCAATAAAACAGAATGAATAGTTTTTCAACTTTACCTCCATAACAATTTAAAAAATATAACTACGCGTGTTTGAGTAGACCTTTTTACCGCTAACGTTTAGATTAAATATTTTAAATGTTTTTATTTGTGTAGTTAAATTTATAATTTAAAATTATAGAATGTATTATTTATTAAGTTCATGTTGATTTTATACAAATAAAACTGCAAATTATAGCAAACATTGTTTTTTGTTTTTTTTTTATAGGCGTAGTGGCAGAGTGTCATTACGAACCATAAAGCAAATACTGCCTCTAGTTTTTCTTAATGGATGAATGCCACGATGCTGTGTCACAAATATCTGTGAAATGAAAATTAAAAAAGAGGACTTTGCCGGCCTAGGCCTGCAAGATGTGTATGAAATTCCATTAACGACCTTTTATCCTAGCCGCACCTGAAACGTCATACTTCGCAGCCTATTATAAGGAACATAACATCAATATTTCATTGCATGTTTGAGAAAATTAACTAAATTGAACAGAACAGTGCAGGGAATAGAGTTGATTTTATTTTGTTTGAAAATTTAACGAAACAAAGCAAATGCAACTCTGTTCCAATTGCATACAACTTAAATTTCATCGAACGGAATAAGTACTATAGGTAGAACCTTGGGCATTAGGAGGATTTTACAGCATAAGAAATAGCACTAGGGCAAAGAAAAGGTAAAAAATCATGAAAGCTGTAACCGAGCTGTAAATACTATTATAAAGTCCGTGCGGAAAGAGAAGAGTCGTAGAATGTATTGGATCCCATACATTTCACGACTCTTCTCTTTCCACACAGACTCTATGTAGGTAACTTATACAAGGTGGCCCCAATAACCCGACCAAATTTTAACCATAAATCCCAATGTCTACATACACATACATAACATAGATACACATAGGTACCTACATATCTTAGGCACCTAAAATACCAAATCCGCAACAAACGTCCGACAGTAGTAGGTAAATAAAAAGCCTCAGATCACATAATATTTTTTTCTGCCTCGGCTTCGCCTTAGCCAACAATTATGTACCTGCCTACGTCATCGGAGACATTTCTGTACTTTACTGCTCAAGGTGTGTAATATATACCTACTTATGTGAAATATGTATGCTGTTTTAAATGAGGCTAAATTGCGTTGATTATATTAATATAGATGGTCAAGCAAATCTTGTCAGTAGAAAAAGGCGCGAAATTCAAATTTTCTATGAGACGATATCCCTTCGCGCCTACATTTTTCAAATTTGCCGCCTTTTTGTACTGACAAGATCTGCTTGACCAACTGTACAAGTGGACTGAAAGTTACAATTTTAGGGAAGAAGTAACTTTGATAAAATTTTGTGTAAAAACTTTATGTATTCTGGTATTTTTAAGGGTTGTGGTGGATAGCAGTGCTACTTAGGTTGCCGATACAAAAAAATAAACAGAAATATTTGAAAAATTGTAGACATGGTCGTTAAAAATACCATTAGGGTGTCGATTTTCAATTTTTTTTTGTAATTCCATAATAAATTGAGTTATATTTTTTTTCCTCGAGTAGTCATGACCAGGTCCATCTTCTGGTGCCAGCTTATCGTTGAATTTTGGGACACGTTGTATATCCCCTCCTACGGAAACGATTTAAAAGTTTTTTTTTAATCCATTTTTTTTTTATTTCAAAGTGAAACATTGGCTTCATTCCGTAATCAGAATTTAAAATGCGTTCAAACGACTATTTTAAAGCCATCTGTGGCGAAGCACGTTCAAGATCTTAAAACTTACGTTCCTAATAAATTAAGATGGGTTATTACAAACTTCTTTATTTTCTTACGGTAATTCTGAATTACGAGTCGAGATTAAATTTAGATTTAACGAGTGTTTTAGATTATGTTTTAATAGTAGCTTTTAAAGTATCTTAGTTTATATGTTAAGTTGTTAAGTTTAAGTCCGTTCTGTCTGACCTACATAATTTTAAAGGTGAATTTCTGCTACATTCAGACCTATTTTCTTTTATCTACACTTACTTAACTTACGGAAGCGGAAGATAGACCGGGAGATAGTGACACATTTTACTGGGTAATTTGTACCAGTATGGCGGTTCGTCAGGGGTCTAAGCATGTAATGAAGGAAAGAAAATGCTATGACCATAGCGCTGGTACCGGCGGCCCAATCGCGTGGGCGTTAGTCAAACGTGTCGGATAAAATACGAGTGTCGAACGATTTGTTCCACAAATATCCTCGTATTTTCCGATAGTCCATAAAAAAGAAGTAGGCGGTAGCGTAATGCCATACTTCTCCGGTGTGACTTACAGCCCGCCATACTGAGGCGAATACGTTAATTAAAAAAAAACAATTCAACCATTTGTGCCAAGTTAATTTTTGCACAGGTGATCATCGTCGAGCAGCCATTCATGGACATCACCATGCCATACTCTTCGGACGATTCCAAATGCCCGCCATACCGCCGCAAGGAAGTTAATTTTTTTGTTTTTGCTAAACGATTTGTACCAGTATTGCATTTAAATTTTTGGAGAGTATTTGATAAAATGTGACCGTTATTATAATTGCCATACTTATAGCAGGGGGAAAAAGTGCCGCCATGCTTGAAAAACTTATTTAATCGACACGTTTCAAAAATACGACTATACAATACGTAAAATATTTTTTTACAGCATGGCATCATCATATTCTGTTTGATTGGATACAATTATACCTAAAAAAAAATATTCCGGATTATAACTACGGGGCGGACGACTGTGAGACTTAAGCCAAGACTTAAAAAATAAAAAAAAAATTGACGATTTGTACCAGTATGGCATTTGGATTTTTGGAAATTAGATGATGCAATGTGACCATTATTGTATTTGCCATACTTCTAATAGGGGGAAAAAGGGGCACCATACTTGAAAAAGTTGATATTTCGACGGGTTTTCAAAGTACAAGACATAAAATCATTTGTTACAGTATGGCATAAAATCATTTGTTACAGTATGGCATATTATGTTGTTATTGTATTAAAACGGAATACCAAATATTGTTTAGACCTGAACTTAGAGGATATAACCAACGGAGACGCCATGTCTATAATTTTCGGTACAAAATAGTCTGCCGTTTTTTGCGGGGGAGGGGCACATCAAATGTATACGTAACGCCAACATAGCCATGTCAGATAAACGTCATTCCATAGATATGGTTGACAAGTCGTTGACCATTGGCCGCCTTTTTTCGACAGAGGGGAACGCCTGTTAATGACCACTCCGTTGGTTATATTCTCTAAGGACCTGAAGTATTACCAATTCAATACGAACTTTTCTACCTCAAAATAGTTATAATTCAATATTAATGAATGGGACAGCTTTTTAGAAGACTGATTATTTAAAATAAGCATTTAAATATTGTATTTTTAATTAGTAGTACCTAAGTTATTTACTTATGTGCATTCTTCCGCCGATAATATATTTACTATTAATAAAACGTTTCATTTTACTGGCAACACAGTGGTAGATTTGATGTAATTTAATGGTGAATGGAGGTTTACAGCAAGATAAGCCGAGATCTCTATGATTCGAGAAATCGTTCGAGCGGTGGTAGCCGTACAATATTATTCAACATAATATATAGTTATAAGACAAGATTGCCGCCACCTACGTCTTTGAAATTTTGGATTTATATTCGGTAAAACTTAAACTTTCAGGAAAAATTAGTGCCATACTGGTACAAATCGTCAAAAATACGAATAAAATCTTACAATCAAAAAAAAAAAAAATATTGTGCACATTTGCCACCTCCTACAGGTATGGCATTATGAGATTTCTATTTATGATCACACAGAAAGTGTTGAAAAAAAAATTCAAGATGGTACAAATCGTTTAGCAATAAAAAAAAATTAACTCCCTTGCGGCGGTATGGCGGGCATTTGGAACCATCATGAATGGCTGCTCGACGATGATCACCTGTGCAAAAATTAGCTTGGCACAAATGGTTGAATTGTTTTTTTTTAATTAACGTGTTCGCCTCAGTATGGCGGGCTGTAAGCATGGAGTTATAAGAAGGAGTGAACTGTCACTTTTTTTGCCATACTAAATTGAACCTTATCACAGAGCCAGAAAGACGTTCGTACCAGTACAGAGAAAACGGTCCACTTGAGATAGCAAAGGTGGGCCGCGGTGTCTCACTCGCACATGTTGCCAATGTTAAAAATATACCATTGTGGTAGTATTTATATCAATATACTACTGAAATTAAATACCTTTTTATATTATTTAAGTGCTATATTCAGAGTACGGTTCTGATATCTTTTAGGAAATTTGTAAATAATTATGATGTCAATATTATTAACTGATTTAACCAAGCATGTGCACAACAATAAAAAACACTAATTTTGATATGGTAGACATTGTAGTAGTAAGTTTGAATATTAATTGGTATCCCTAACCTGATGACATATTTACAAAACACGTGAATGCAAAATTTCTTAAAAATGGTGAAGAAATGTTGCGTTAAAGGTTGTGGGAGTGAAATAATTTCTAATTGTGTAATATCGTTTCACAAGGAAGCCACAATTATTACATTTTACGATAAAAATACAAGTTAGACATTGTCAAACTCATTAGGGTGACCATGATGTCGGCACGATGAGAACCAGTTTTACCACTTCCTTTATGGTTTTACACAATTCTTATTACGTACTTAAACGTAAGTTTTCATAAATAGGTATGTATTTATTTCGGCATGTTTAAATTGGTGAAATGAGAGCCAATCACTGAAATATGAAACCTATGGAAGTGAAACGTCAACGAAAAATGCGTGCCAGTGTGACGTCATCCGGCCGCTAAACATGGCGGTTTTAGTGCTGCCCAAAAGATTTTTACTGTTACTAGGTTTTATCGATACATCGATAACTTTTGAACGTTCTCGGCTCATTTTATTTAAAATATGAATGAATAATGAATATGTATGAATTATTTGTGGAATTTATATTTTAATAGTAAGTAAGTAAATATTCTTTATGAGTATATTGTTATGTGAAAAGATACTTTGAGTAAGATGTGTAAAATCTAAGACAATTTCGTGCTTCGAATTTAACAGGTAAACCGAGATGACGCTGTTCAACTCCATATATATTGCGATTTTTGCGGTAACTCTGATTTTCAAAAGTTGGCGTTTGTCAACTCAGTGACCGCAAAACACATGGCGCAGTACAGCGCCATCTGTTTTGGATGTCAGAATAAGTGTACGTGTTTTTCTTAGACTTTACCTCTCTATTACAATCAATTTTGTTGTGTTGTTAACCCTAAAGTCCGTAACACATGGTAACACACTACCGCACCGCACAAAGGTTATTCAAACTTTTTCGCTAGGATCAATATTTAAAAAGGGGACCTTAGAATTTATTTTCTCTCTTTAATATTGATCCTAGCGAAAAAGTTTGAATGACCTTTTTTGTAGAAAATTTTATGTAATTTATTCATGTACTAAAAAATTTTTTGCTATTGGCCATCGTTTACGAGTTATTTACGAATGATTAAAAAAGGGGACCTAAGTATTTATTTTCTCCCTTCAATATTTTTTTTAATATTGATGGTAGCGAAAAACAGTAGTACTTATTTTATAAGAAATCTGAAACAGATTATTTACGTAAAAGATAATTTTTTGCTGTGGGCTACCGTTTACGAGTTATTTAAGAAAAACAAGAAAAATAAACGATTGTAGAACAAATTATAAGTAACTTTCCCACATTCATAATATTTTGTATTGAGATCACTCTGACCCACGCTTAATATTATTTTTTATCTCCCATTTATCAACAGTTTTGTATATTAAACTATATATTTTCTTAAACATAATAAGTGTAGCTTTACGAATGTATTTTTTGTTTTCAGATTCCTGCTACACTTAAAAAAAAATGGTAATTATGACAAAATCAAAAATACATTTTTTAGTCTTTTCTACTTTATGCTTTTTTTTTGTTAGAAAGTGCATTGTTTTTGTTCCAAAACTAGATTCCTCATCCTTAATTTATCCGAAAATGATATATTACATGCCCTAATAGGTATAGTTTTAGAGAAATGTTGCTCCAAGTGAAGCGCGGCAGCGTCGAACTTTCCCCATTGAATTTACATACAAGCAATAATAATAACAATACATCAACAATTTTATAAAATACAACTAACTGCAACTACCAGTCCAAACTAACATATTACAATTACTTATTGATGTACCTATATGGTCTCTTAATGTCGAATTACATAAAAAAAACTATACTTAGTAATAATATAAAAAAAGCCCGCAGGGCAGCTTGTGGAGTAACGACCCCACGGACCCGAGTGCTCCCGAGAGTCCGTCAGGGTCTCCGTCTCCAACCACTTTTTCTTTTTATGTTCATTTCTTGGTACTTAACCTGTAAAACATGTTTTTATTATTTAATTAAGATAATTTAGTTGGTTTTAAGCGGGGTAGCATGATAAAATAAGAAAATATAAATAAACAATCATAATAAATCGATATCAAAGTCGATAAATAAAGTACAACCCTAGCTGAAATGTTTACATTATTTAAGCGTAAAAATATAGTTAAATAAGTCAAATCACTTCATGATCTATAACTGCACATAAGAACCTTGCTATTTATAATGTGAAACATCCTTAAAATTCCCAGGAACATTAACAATAACCAATATTTTTAATGTAAATTATAGCGTACCTGTGTAAGGTTAAAGATGGCTGTTTTGGTGTTTTTCTTATGCAGCTAGGGTTGCCAGATGGTCGGGATTTGGCGGGATTCTCCCGATTTTTAGCATGTGTTCCCGATTCCCGACAAAGTGAAAATTGTCCCGAAAAACAGCTTCACGTTATAAAACAATAATTTCAAGTTCCGAACTGTCGTCCAGAGAGCGAGCGACCCGCGTTGATAATATAGGTAGATAATGAGAAGACATTTTTTTGTTTGTTCAAGATCTCAAAGAATTTATACTATTTTTATATAAAAACGTCTATGGGCAGAGCAGCTGACGTAGTGCCAATAATGTAAAATATCGTTGTTTTTAATACAATTCATCATCATCATCATCATTTCAGCCTATATACGTCGTCCCACTGCTGGGCACAGGCCTCCTCTCATGCGCGAGAGGGCTAATACAATTACTTTAACTTTAATGTTTTTTTTTTCCCGACTTAAGTTCCAAAATCCCGAAAAATTGATATTTTTTCCCGATAATAGCGCCTTTCGATCTGGCAACCCTATATGCAGCACCCTAATACACTACACACTGGCATATTCGCGACGTAATTGTTCACATTTGGCTTCAATTATTTTCAAACAGAAGCAAAATACTGAAAGATAATTAATAATTTTCATTTTCACCACGACTTTTTGACAGGACAAGTACCGGCTGAACTGACTGACAATGACATTTAGGCCGCTAAACATGGCGGATTTTCGGCCGCATTAGGTATTTACGTATTTTCATGAACCACTTTATGTACGTACCGAAATACTGTCATCCTTTTTTGCTGTGGGTGACAGTGCTGAGTAAAAACGAGATAGATAGATATTTATGTTTGTGCCGTCAAAATGGGTGCTATTTGTATAAGCAATTGTACGTATAGAACAATATGTCTTGTCCCTATTATACAGGTCTATGGAGCCAATACAGAATAAATAATTGCAAAAATTGAAATCCAAAGTCCTTAAACATTACAGACACATTTATAAATTGTTATAATAATAAAAAAGCACATAGATAATAAAAGAAAAATAGAAGTTTATCGTAATTTACTGACTTTTGGGACGATACCAGAGGGGCTACCGCGAAAACCGAAATTCGCAAATTGCGGGGATCTTACTCTTTTACTCCAATGAAGGCGTAATTAGAGTGACAGAGAAAAATGCCCGCAATTGACGATTTTCGGTATTGGCGGTAGCCCTACTGAAACGTTACTGGGAATTTAGCCCTCATAAGCACGAGCGCTTTTTCAACGCGCGTTACAAAAGGGGTTGAATCCGTTCACACGCTAAATTCGATTTAACGACCAACGCTTAAAGTCGAAAAAAAAAACAAGGCTTGATAAAAAGCGCTACCACCATCGTGTGAACAAATACACATGTTTCCATTTGTTTCATTCTAACGCGCTTTTTTAACGCGCGTTGAAAAAGCGCTCGTGCGAATGAGGGCTTACCCTCTTTGGAAAATTTACTGGGAACGGCACATCACTAGTTTCTTTACATTTCACCATGGTCTAATAAAACATATTATTATACCATGCATTTCACGACTCTTCTCTTTTCGCACAGATGGCCTACCACCGTGAACACCGAAGTTCGCAAATTACGGGCATCTTTCTCTTTTACTCCTATAAAGGAGTAATTACAGTGACAGAGAAAGATGCTCGCAATTTGCGAACTTCGGTGTTTATGGTTTTCGGTGACGCCGAAATAATTTTTAGCTTGTAAGATTTTTACTATTGTACGTATGTTAGTTTGTAAGGTATGTATCTATGGGCCTTAGGCCCCGTTCGCACGGCAGCTTTTTCAACGCGCGTTAAAAAAGCGTTTGAATGACACAAATGGGTAACCATGTATGTATTCACACGAAGGCGGTTTTTAAGCGCGGCGTTTTTTTATCGAGCACTGTTCGATTTTCGGCGTTGAGCGTTGGCGTCAAATTGAATAGACCATACGGAAATCCGTGTATCTGTTCTCACAAGCGTTGAAAAAGCGCCGGCGCTGCTGTCAGTTGGCTGTCATGTGTCATTGGTGTCAATCGTCAAGATTATTATTAGTTTCACCTTAAAAATGTCAACTTATGCTTACAAATTCCTGAAATATTCAAGCTATATTCAAATAATACGTCGTAATAGCAAATAAAGTATGGCTTTGCTGAGATGCGTACGTGGCAGTACGACTCACAAGTGATTTTTAAGCGTTCATATGAACACAAATATTGGAAACGGTAAAAAAGCGCCAACGTCGGGTTTTAACGCAACGCTTTTTAAGCTGTCGTGCGAATGGGGCATTAGTCGCCTGATAATAAATGATATTTATTTTTTTAATTTAATTTATGCTCCAGTGACAAGCGTCCTAGTTAAAAACTATAACAAACGGGCGTAGCGGATCCACGCGACCCTGAGGCAGTGGCGGATTTACTCTAAGCCCCCATTCGCATGACAGCGTTTTCAACGCGCGTTAAAAAAGCGCTTGAATCTGTTCGCACTCTAAATTCGACTTATCGACCAAAGCTTAAAGTCTAAAATCCAACAACACTGGATAAAAAGCGCCACCGCTGTCGTGTGAATACATAAATGGTTATCCATTTGTGTCATTCAAACGCTGTTTTAACGCGCGTTGAAAAAGCTGTCGTGCGTACGGGGCCTAAGGCCGAGTAGGCCCGGGCCTAGGGTGGCAGTCTATATAATGGGTGCTGAGAAAGGGGCTTCTAGTGCTTGCTACAGGGCCTGGGGCCTAGGACGGCAAATACTGTAAATCCCCCACTGCCCTCAGGGCCTACCCCAAACCACTTTCGACATTTTGTCTCTCTGTCGCACTTGTAAATTCGTACGTAAGTGTGACAGAGAGGCAACACGTCGAACTTGGTTCGCAGTAGACCCTCTGGTTCTGTCACCATATCTGTCTCTCTATCTCTCTCACTCATACCCGTGTTCTTGACAGACGTTACGGCGGACCACATTCCTGACGATCCACCATGTTCGTGGTCCAGTGCGCCTATTAGCAACAGCTTTTAAAACAACTAAATTAAGTGCCTAAGGTTGTGTGAAGCGTTTTACAGAAGAGAAAAAAAACTATATCCATCCCTTTTCAGACCATAATACTAGTACAGCGAAAATACAGAATGATTCTCTATAACTATGCACGAATAAGAAAAGATCCTGGCCAAACTATATATTCAATGTTATCCTAATATCCCACATACATATGACTTATGGTCACCCTAATTAGAAAGAGATGCAACGGCCCACCTTGACTTCTCATGTGGACACACTTTTTGGCTAATGTACTCTGTCCGGTTTACTCTCTAGGTCCGTGGCTGTAAGTCACACCGGAGAAGTATGGCATTACGCTACCGCCTACTTCTTTTTTATGGACTATCGGAAAACACGAGGATATTTGTGGAACAAATCGTTCGACACTCGTATTTTATCCGACACGTTCGACTAACGCCCACGCGATTGGGCCGCCGGTACCAGCGCTATGGTCATAGCATTTTCTTTCCTTCATTACATGCTTAAACCCCTGACGAACCGCCATACTGGTACAAATGACCCAGTAAAATGTGTCACTATCTCCCGGTCTAAGAGGTTAGCGGAAGCTTAGCGGAAGACTTATAAGAAGCGCTGGTGGCCTAGCGGTAAGAGCGTGCGACTTTCCATCCGGAGGTCGCGGGTTCGAACCCCGGCTCGTACCAATGAGTTCTTCGGAACTTATGTACGAAATATCATTTGATATTTACATACCTACTTACTAGCCACTTTTCGGTGAAGGAAAACATCGTGAGGAAACCGGACTAATCCTAATAAAGCCTAGTTTCCCCTCTGGGTTGGAAGGTCAGATGGCAGTCGCTTTCGTAAAAACTATTTCACACGTCAATTCTTGGGATAAGTTGTCAAGCGGACCTCAAACTCCCATGAGCTGTGGCAAAATACCCAGATAACGCGAGGAAGAAGAAGAAGAAGACAACTAATATACCTATAGGATGAAGATATATAAGGGCTTATTATTAACCGGGCAACTAAAATATTAAACAGGAACTTTCATTGGGCATATAATAATATAATTTGGATGTGCATTAATATTTTAGCGCCAAAAAATATATATTAGCCTTAAATATAAGCATCATAATAAAAAAACTGGCAGCAAAATCAAGCCACCCAAAAAAATTATAGGGAACTTAAAGTGATAGATTGGCGACTAAAATAATAAATTGGCAACTAATATTGTAAAGCGATCATAAAATTTAGTTGTCATCTAGTTGTTCACACCTAAGTAATCAACTATAGTCATAAGTCATAACTGAGCATGTCGTTTCGGCTAGGTAGTATTTTACACGAAAGCAGTTAAATTTAATGAATATTGGTCACTTTTTACACAAAACACCTCAAATTAATTTACCAATACGTATATAATGGTCAGTATACTTATAGTCGAAATTTCTGATCATGAAACGCCTAATGGCGATGTCGTAAATAGCTATTAGGGTTCATGTATGTGTTTAATTAGTCTCTACGTTTAGGTTACTATTTTTACTTTTGTATATCATGTTTTACTTTGTGCTCGTATATTATGTCAAATGAATTGCGTGGAATGTTTTATATCTAGTTATAAGTCTAGAAATTCATGCTCCTTTCATACGTGCTTAATATTGTACCTATTTATAAGTCTAGGATTCGTGCTCCTTTCATACGTGCTTATAATTAACGAGATTGGCAAAAATATACATTACTGACTCTGCATGATACACCCACTAGTTGAAGAAGGTACCAAACGGCCTTGTGTTTTACTATATAAGGCAGAGCCGTTTCGTGGCTTATTCAGAGATATCAGAGACATCAAGAGAGCTTCACTCATACCAGCCTGAACACTCTCCAAGTGAATAAATCAAATATATGTGTTTTCATTTCACACAACACATATACCGGTAAATGGAGGTATAGCGGACTTCGAGACAGCACAACGGCCAGCGCGCTCCAGCGGCGGATTTCTACGCTTCTCCCAACGAACCCCCACATCACGAAAAAGCTACAGTCTACACTCCACAGTTTGGTCCTTTTGAAGCCGGATGAAGATAGAAAAACGTACGCGCTGAGTTTCAAGCGACATAGCTTAACTCAGACATCAAGATAGAAAAACGTACGCGCTGAGTTTCAAGCGACATTGCTTAACTCAGACAGCAAGAAAGAAACAAGTACGCGCTGAGTTTTAAGCGAACGTTGCTTGACTCAGACGGCAAGAAAGAATAAAGGACGCGCTGAGCCTAGAAGTTCGCTTCGGTTTAGACCCAAACCCTATACCTTTCCGTAACCCATTTACCGGCTTGCCGGACGGACCGTGCAGCGTCGTAGATTAATCTCCGCTCACGTGTCCTGGCAACTTTCGTTGCATGTGTCACATGGTTGATGCCCACACACTGCTTTCGAACGTTCTAGGCATTGCACTTTGCCATTGCGGGAGATTCAGTGCCACGAGGGATCCACGCTTAGGGCACTGACGTTGCGCACGGCAACGGTCAGTCATAGGCATAGGCAGGTCAAGTTAGGGACCCCCGCGTGTGTTAAGTGAAGTGGTTCCAGCCAGAAAGATGTCCGAAAAGGAAGCAAGGAGCCTACGACCACGCACCAAGGGCCCACCTGCGCCCGCACCGAACATGGATACCCCTACCCCCTCGTCTGGTAAGACTACGTCCAACGAGACTAATACGTGGAGCAATGGCACCAGTGGCAACCCGAATGCTACCGGTGGAACCGAGTCGGTACACTCGGAGATGTTAGACGCCACCGTAGTAAATCGTAGTAGGTCGAATACGCTAGTGAATAAAGACACCGATGCGCCGCCGCCGCCGTCGCGGGCGCCGTCTAATCGCGAATTAAAGAATCGCAAATCGGTTAGGGAACGCGACAATGAATTGTCCGTGCTAATGGCCGAGCTCGAGGTTCATAAAGCCCGTCTAGTCGTTGCTAAGACCGAGTCCGACACTGCCAATTTACGGCTGCAGATTGCGCAATTGAAGGCGCAGTCTCGCGGCGGCAGTGACGCGACCGTCGAAGCTTCTAAGAAAGGGTCCGTCACTGCAAATTTGCGGCCGCAGGTTGCGCCACTGAAGGCGCAGTCTGTCGGCAGCAGTGACGCGACCGTCGAAGAACGTACTAGAAGTTGGGTAGAACGACAAGCTAGGTTACAGCACGAGGTCGCGAAAGAAAACGTTAAATTCCCGCCGCCGAAAAAGACCGCGCAGCCGCCGCCGCGTGCCGCCGCCGACCGGGCTAGCAGACCGCCCCCGCGCGTTTTAGAGGTACCGCACGGTACCTACGCGCCAATGTACCATAAACCGCCGGAATTACCTGCATTCGGCGGAGATATCACCGAGTGGATATCATTTAGGGCAGAGTTCGAAGATACGTCGCCCATGTTTAGTGCCGTCAATAACGTCAGTCGGATTAGGCGCGCACTTAAGGGCGAAGCTCGGACGGCCGTAAAATCAATAATGTACACGGTTCAGGATCCGTACGAGATAATGGAAGCGCTGGAACGGCAGTTCGGCGACCCTGAGGAGATTGTTCTTACGGAAATTCATAATGTTAAACGCATGTCGCGTTTATCCGAAGACAATTCGAATATAGCCTCATTCGCCGCGCATGTAGCGAATGCCGTCGCCACCATTAGATCCTTGCGTCAAGAGAAATACTTGCACGCGCCTGAGCTCGTGAATAAAATCGTGGATAAATTAAATCTGATAGTGCGCTATGAATGGGCCAAATACTGGCAGTCTAACGTAGAAACACCCGGGTTAGTAGCAATTTCCGAGTTTCTTAACGAAATTAGTACTGCGGCCAAGCGCATAAACCGATATAAGCCGTCTAACCGATCACGGAATGCAGTGAATGCGGTTTCCTTTGTGCACGAACCGAGAAGATCGAGCCAAGCTCTCTCTGGGTCTCGTCCCCCCGCGTTCTACCGTGATACGTCTAATAGATCGCGAAACGCGGTAAACGCTGTGCGCGAACCCAGTCGATCGAGCAACGCTCTCGCTGGGTCCGGCGCCCCCGCGTACTCTCGCGACGTTAGTTCGGATTCGGAGTCAGATTACCACGAAACGTACACGCGTGATACGTCTAATAGATCGCGAAACGCGGTAAACGCTGTGCGCGAACCCAGTCGATTGAGCAACGCTCTCGCTGGGTCCGGCGCCCCCGCGTACTCTCGCGACGTTAGTTCGGATTCGGAGGCAGATTGCCACGAAACGTACACGCGTGATACGTCTAACGGGTCACGGAATGCAGTGAGCGCGGTTTCCTCTGCGCGCGAACCCAGAAGATCGAGCCAAGCTCTCTCTAGGTCTCGCGACCCCGCGTTCTACCGTGATACGTATGATAGATCGCGAAATGAACGAAACGCGGTTTCCTCTGTGCGCGAGCCCAGTCGATCGAGCCACGCTCTCACTGGGTCCCGCGCCCCCGCGTCCCTTCGCGACTATAGTTCGGATTCGGAGTCAGATTCCCGCGAATCATACACACGTGATACGGGAAATAGATCGCGTACTAGTAAATCAACTATAGCTCAAGTAAAGCGCCGCGATGGTAATTCAAAAAAGCCAGCGTCAACCGGAGCTAAGCCCCAGCGGGAGATATCGTCTGTCTCTGTCTCACGCGATGCGTGCGCCATATGTAAGAACGGCAAAGAACACAAAGTTAGCGAGTGTTCGAAATTTCTAGCCGCGACTATATCTGAGCGATGGGACTTGGGGAAGGGTACTAGATTGTGCTATAGATGTTTAGGCGCGAGTCACCGTGCGCATTTTAAATGTAAATATGTCGCGTGTGGCATGAGTCAGTGCGAAGCCGGACATAATAAACTATTACACGGATTAAGCGCGGCCGCATCCGCGAACGGTAATAGTGTCCCGGCGGCACCTGCAGTACTCAATGTTAGGCTGCCGCAGACGTGTCTCAAAGTCATTCCTGAAGAGGTGTCGGAACCGTTAGGTACCGTCCAAACCCTCGCGCTATTTGACGAAGGCGCGGCAATGGCTTTGACGATACACGAAACTGCGGACAGCATCGCACCTGCGGTACAATTTGTTGGGCACGCAAAGCCTAATACCGCGGAAGACGAGGCCTTACAACTTGCGAAACGACATTCTGAGACAGAATCATTAGGCGTTTCGCAGAAGGTACCTCGGGCCGACCCCGGCCAACGTGCGCTAGATTTGTTAGAAGCCACCTGCGAGAAGATACCGGGGGAGCAAAGGTATCGCTCGGGCTTACTTTGGCGGTCAGATGACGAGAAACTCCCCGATAACCGAGCGCAAGCATTGAAACGGCTGTACAGTCTAGAACGAAAGCTAGACCGCGATGCGAAACTTAAAGCCGAATATGCAAAGCATATGAACAACTTGCTCGACAAAGGTTACGCGGAGAAAATGGACTCGCCGCCGCCCCCCGAGGCACCCCGGACGTGGCCTCTGGCGCACTTCCCAACTTTTCAGCCGCAAAGCGGGAAAACGCGATTAGTTTGGGACACGGCAGCCACAGCTTACGGACGTTCGTTTAACAGCGCGCTGTTGGCTGGCCCCGACCTGTTAGAGTCTTTACAGATCGAAATAATTGAGCAAGGTCGCGATACGTTACGTTTCGTTTGGTGGACAGGGATCGACTGGGACTCGCCTATACCCGTCTCACTCGCACCCGCGTGGCGATCGTTCATTATTAATAACGTACGATTAGTTCGCGCCACCGCTAGTATTCTGGTTGCCGCCGAGGTTTTCAAAGCCGCATTGTTCGCTAAGAAAACAGACATAGAGATAAATAAGGGGCATTTAGATTTAGCAGAGATATTGCTAATCCGACGGAGTCAACATGCTGCATTTCCGGAGGAAATCAAGCTTCTGGAAACTGGGCGGCCACTCCTGAAGAAATCTCCGCTATACAAAATCGCTGTACAACTTGACAAAAACGGAATCATCGTACTAAATGCTAGAATCGATAAAAACACGCACATGCCTGTTTTACATGCGAAAGAAGATTTCGTCAAGTTATTAGTACAGCATTTTCATGCACTCTACAATCACGGCAACCACGCGACCGTCATCAACGAGTTGAAACAAAGGTACTACATTATCGGGCTGCGCGGTAGCATTCGCTATATAACGCATAAATGCCAATGGTGCAGAACCTATAGGGGAACGCCAATCAAAGTTCCCATAGGTGACTTGCCGCCAGAAAGGCTAAAAGTGAATCAGCCGCCATTTACCGCTGCAGCCGTAGACCTGTTTGGCCCCATGCACATAACGATAGGCCGCCGCCGCGAGAAAAGGTGGGGTGTATTATACACATGCCTCACAACTCGCGCTGTACATCTGGAGCTTGCCGCCTCACTTTCGGCATCCTCCATGATACTGTCGCTACGCCGAATGATAGCGCGACGCGGCACGCCTACGGTTCTCTATTCCGACAACGCCACCAACTTCCACGGCGCGGAAAGAGAACTGGCAGAGGCCAAAAACACGCTGCCCGACAGTCTCAAGCCCTTCTTGACCGAGCGAGCCATAAAATGGAAGAAAATTCCACCCGGCAACCCCTCCGCTGGCGGTGCCTGGGAACGGCTCGTGGGCAGCGTTAAAACCGCATTAAAAGTAGTACTGAAAGAAAGAGCACCCCACGAAGAAGTTCTACATACTTTACTGCTAGAATCAGAGCACATAGTCAATTCCAGACCGTTGACACCAGTGAATCCAGATTTAGACATCGAAGCCCTGACGCCGAATCACTTTCTTATCGGTCGATCAAGTGCCATGTCGCCACTGGGTGTCTTCACAGACGCAATTATGTCGCTCTCTTCGTGGAAAACAGCGCAAACGCTAGCCGACCAATTTTGGAGGCGCTGGCAGCGGGAATACCGACCCAGCCTCCTCCCCAGGCCCGGTGCTCATCAAAACGTGAGAAAACTGCATGAAGGTGACGTAGTCATCATTGCGGATAGCTCCATGCCACGAGGAACGTGGCCCAGAGGCGTAATCGCCCAGCTATTTCCTGGCCCAGATGGTCATGTGAGAGTGGCCATTGTTCGCACACGCGCAGGTGACGTCCGCCGCCCAGTTTCTAGACTTATCCCCATTTACTCCGCGCATGAAGACGGTGTTGGCACACGTGGGGGAGACTGTCGTAAATAGCTATTAGGGTTCATGTATGTGTTTAATTAGTCTCTACGTTTAGGTTACTATTTTTACTTTTGTATATCATGTTTTACTTTGTGCTCGTATATTATGTCAAATGAATTGCGTGGAATGTTTTATATCTAGTTATAAGTCTAGAAATTCATGCTCCTTTCATACGTGCTTAATATTGTACCTATTTATAAGTCTAGGATTCGTGCTCCTTTCATACGTGCTTATAATTAACGAGATTGGCAAAAATATACATTACTGACTCTGCATGATACACCCACTAGTTGAAGAAGGTACCAAACGGCCTTGTGTTTTACTATATAAGGCAGAGCCGTTTCGTGGCTTATTCAGAGATATCAGAGACATCAAGAGAGCTTCACTCATACCAGCCTGAACACTCTCCAAGTGAATAAATCAAATATATGTGTTTTCATTTCACACAACACATATACCGGTAAATGGAGGTATAGCGGACTTCGAGACAGCACAACGGCCAGCGCGCTCCAGCGGCGGATTTCTACGCTTCTCCCAACGAACCCCCACATCACGAAAAAGCTACAGTCTACACTCCACAGGCGATTATACCATTAGATATTTAAATTTTTAATTACTAATTTCAATAGTTACCACTGTGTTCTGCTAGAGTCAACAGATAGGTGCGACGACGAGCAAAGCGAGGAGGAGCGTGTTAGGTTGACCGTGTAATGACCAAACAAAATATTTAAAAAGAACTTCATTTTTGAATTAATAGATAGCCGTTTTCTTTTTAAAATGTGCTTCATAAATGGTCTCCAATATAATAATTCAGTTGCCAAATAAATACTTAGTACCTGCCTAAAAATAATCAGATGCTGTAACGGCATTAAAATACAACTCATATTGATATATTTTAAGGCTCCGGTTTTGTTGCCAAACTATTAATTTTAGTACCCATTTCTATTTTTTTACACTACCCAAATTCGATTAATTAGTTGACCGGTTAAATACGTGCCATGTATAAGTACCTACCTACCTACATTAGATTTATTTCTGCAAATAAAAAATCAAAAGACTTGTGACATACAAAGTTTGGCCCAGGAGTGTCACATTTCAAACATAGGGAATCATGCATATATTCCAAAGTTAATTTCTCCACAAAAAGCTACGCACCGTACTTTTGTGATTACGATATTTTTTTCATGTCTGACACGACACGTCTGTCTGGGCGGTATTCGCAAATGCTTTCCTAACGCGTCGGAGCTGAAAAAAACCATGTTGGGCTATTGGTAATATGCTAATTATCTACCCGTTTTTTTTTTAAGATTGGCTTTTGCTACCCCGCAGTTACACGATCCCAATAATGGAGCTGACAACTGGTTCTGGTTTTTTTTTATATAAAAGCTTAAACATAAAACTAGAATTCGACACTACCTATTCGTAGGATTGACAGGTACTACCTACGCTGCCGCCATCTGTAATATAATTCGACTTCATTTTTTGAGCCGGTTTTCGAAGGTCTGAAAGTCACTGGCCTTGTCTATTAGGCTACGAACGCTCTTCAAGAACACTCACACTATGAGGTTGAAATTAAAGATATATATTATACTTATCTCGCCACTTAAATTTCAAGGGGCCAATTAACTGCTCACTGCTCAAAATAATATTTTACCCACGGAATCGTAAAACCAGTATGAGTCTTTTTTTAATTAGGTAATACATACCTAATTGATGGTCAAGCAAATATTGTCAGTAGAAAAAGGCGCGAAATTCAAAATTGCTATGAGACGATATCCCTTCGCGCCTACATTTTTCAAATTTGCCGCCTTTTTTTCTACAGACAAGATCTGCTTGACCAACTTTATATTAATTATCAAGGGGCTCCAGCTGAAGTTATACTGGATAAAATTATGGTCGCGGCAGAATGTTTTCAGAATTAACACAAAACTCCTGGGTCCCGCGATCACGTCTCTGAAAAATAAATAAGCCACGTCCTTAATATATTTAGGCGGGAAACTGAGCAATATGGCGGGCGCGAGTCACGCGTTATTTTTATTTGTAATGTACAATCTTGTGAAGTCGTGTGAGGTGAAATATTGTTATTTAAGTCCCAGGGGTACCTATTTCATTTTATTTCAACCTTATTGCACAAATGGGTCAAAAAGTAAAATTTACCTTCTAGACCTCGTTGGTGCAAGATCGTAAACGTAAATTGTTTTATCATAGTGTACCTACCTATTAATTCACTTTAATACCCCACCCCTTTAATATTGAATTGGTGCTTAGCCACTTGACCGTCCGACGATAGCATAGTATCCGAAAAAAATATGCTCTTAACCGTCCGCGGGAACCTTACTATCCAAAGGGGTGGAAGAAAGAATTGATTTCAGAGCCATCTAACGGAATATTTCGTCATTATTTCCTAATTCTCTTGATGGGACAACGTAGCCTAACAAAATAGTTAGCTCTAAAAAAATTTTGATGGCAGTGTAATTATAATTTTTGTAGAAAATTGTGAATGCGCTGCGCGGGGCGTGCGTCGCTAAAAAAACCCGGACGGTTGACAGGAAAACAGTCTCGCGGGCCGGACGGTTGAGTGGAGTATAATAGTATAATAACTACTTTGCGTAAATTGCGTATCTCAATTTAGTTTTAGTCAACCCAAAGTTTAGGAACACGTTGTATATTTCATCTATTCTTGTTTTTTTTATGGTCAAAGCTTTTGTTGCCATTCGAAAAAAACTTATAACTGGAATCCAGGGCAGACGCAAAATATTGTCAGAAAAAAAAAAAACGTCGAAACGAAACGTCAAATGACTCGAGATTTGTGTTTCAGTGTAATTGAGTTTGATTTAATTTTAAATTAAAATGCCTGCTGGAACGTCTACCATGGACCCTTTGAGGGAAAAGGGATTTCAGGATTACAGAAAGAAGTTGATGGAACACAAAGAAGTGGAGTCTAGACTCAAGGATAGTAAGTAAACCGTTTTCAGCGTTCGATTATTGCCGAATCATCATTCAATTTTTCTGTAAAACAATGAATTTCGTACATTATTTATGTTATTTTAGTCTTTTTACTGTTAAATTTTGTTTATTCGTCGTGGTTTAATAGATATTTACGTTAATATTGGAGTTTATAGCAAAAGATTTAGGTTATGTTTGTTTGTATGTTTATGTTTCCGTACTAATATAAGAAATTTTGTGCTTTCAGTGAGAGAACAGTTAAAAGACTTGACAAAACAGTATGACAAGAGTGAAAACGACCTAAAAGCCCTACAGAGTGTTGGTCAAATTGTAGGAGAAGTACTCAAACAACTCACTGAAGAAAAGTGTAAGTATTTTACTGCTACCATACCATATTTGAATGAAATTTCACTTCAATTTAAGGTTCTCTTCAAGTTAATCTTATAATTTAAACGAATAATTTTGTTAAAAATATTAGTTTTCTTATCATGAAGAAGCGCTGGTGGCCTAGCGGTAAGAGCGTGCGACTTTCAATCCGGAGGTCGCGGGTTCAAACCCCGGCTCGTACCAATGAGTTTTTCGGAACTTATGTACGAAATATCATTTGATATTTGCCAGTCGCTTTTCGGTGAAGGAAAACATCGTGAGGAAACCGGACTAATCCCAATAAGGCCTAGTTTCCCCTCTGGGTTGGAAGGTCAGATGGCAGTCGCTTTCGTAAAAACTAGTGCCTACGTCAAATCATGGGATTAGTTGTCAAGCGGACCCCAGGCTCCCATGAGCCGTGGCAAAATGCCGGGATAACGCCAGGAAGAAGAAGATTAGTTTTCTTATCATATCAATTTTGAACTGAAATGAATGTCATAAATAATAAAGAAAAAGTGAACAAGCCCAGAGGAGGCCAGATTCACACCGGTATCTTCAGCTTACGCGGTTAATACCCCTGGACCTCTAACCTACCTTGGCATGGTGGTACCTGTCCCAATTTTACAAGTTTATACAATCTCAGAAAGACTGTCTTTTTTTCTTCTTGTCTTTTACCATCCGTAATTCTTCTGTCTCATCAGAAGATAGTCTCAGCGCTAATAGCCACCAGCAACATGCTGAGATGAGGCCATTTCGTGGCACTTTAATCTTATTTTGTGTTTTCTTTTAATTATGTACTGTCTCGTTTGCTTGTGCTTATGAATAAATTCTATTCTATTAACTCTTAAGTGTGAGAAATAAACCTTTATTTCTCTGTTCCAGTCATTGTGAAAGCGACAAATGGTCCTCGCTACGTTGTCGGCTGCAGGCGTCAGCTGGACAAGAACAAGTTGAAGGGAGGCACCCGTGTGGCCCTCGATATGACCACACTCACTATTATGAGACATTTGCCAAGAGAGGTAAGACTTATCTGTTCATTTGGCCTGTTTTTACACATTGATTATTGTTTATTGCAAGTTCATTTACTTGCTACTTGCATTTAGTGGCAAATGTAACATAAATGTAATGTATATTAATCTAGTTTAAGAGGCAGAGGCTCAACTCACTACCTAAATGTATTACATCAGTTTCTTTTTGTCTATTTTTTTTTATATGAAGTTGAAGAGTCAACCTTAACCAAACCAAACCTTACATAGGTTTATAAATAAATAAATAAATATTAGGGAACATCTTACACAGATCAACCTAGCCCCAAACTAAGCAAAGCTTGTACTATGGGTGTTAGGCAATAGCAATAAAGATTTTTTTTTATTTATACATATGCACTAGACATTAATCAATGTGTAAACATGGTGTAAAGGACAGTTACACTTAACCCACAGTCACACTTTCCCATATTGATATAATCATTTTCCCTTACATAAAATATGTTATTTCAAAATTAAAGTATATGATTATTTGAGTCTAACTTTTTCTTGTAACTGGTTCCAGGTGGACCCACTAGTGTACAACATGAGCCACGAGGACCCCGGAGACGTCACATATTCTGCCATTGGTGGTCTGCAGGAACAGATCCGGCAGTTGCGTGAGGTATGGTTTTAAGTCTTTTGGATTTGACTTCTTTAAACATTGTGACGATGGTAGTAGGAAATGCCCCATTCACAAAATGTTAAATAAAATAAAGCAATGAAATACTGCAAAATTACCCTTTATACGACACTGTAAATGCTGTTTTTTCCAACTATGTATATTAGTACTAGGTGAAAGTAACTCCCTGCCTGTTTGGCTGTTGTCTTTGTTCTACCCAAATAGTCGGGTTGCGCACGCCGCTTCGGCCGAGGCACGTCCACACTGGCCGTTTTGTGCGCGAGGAAATTGCCTTGCGCGTTTGCTCGCTCTGTGTGGACCCGGCTAATATTGGACCAATGTTGATAACAGTTCATTTGTCAAGTGTTTAAGATAGATAAGTTTTAGATATATTGACGATGAGCAAGTTTCCTTTCTTTTTGGAGAGGAAGTGACACAGGTTGAATCCAACATTATGGGCACACACAGCAAGATTTTACCTGGGTGTTGAAAGGCATAGTATATTTTGAAAATTACAGTATTTTAGTTGCTGCTTAAGTTTTTTAGATATTAAATTATGAGTTTTTAAGACAATGTTTATATGTACAGGTGATTGAGCTGCCCCTGATGAACCCGGAGCTCTTCGTTCGAGTAGGAATCACTCCACCCAAAGGCTGTCTGCTGTATGGACCCCCTGGAACTGGCAAGACTCTGCTAGCTAGGGCTGTGGCTTCCCAACTCGATGCTAACTTCTTAAAGGTTAGTGTTGCTAGTTGTTTAGTTCCTCCTAAGTTTTAGTCCCTAACTTCCTATAGATACCTACCTCTCATGTGGTGCTGGAATGCAGTGGAGTGGCTCCATACAGGACAAAACATCTCAGATCTCTGAAGATCTCTGAGAGATCTTCCCAAGGTACTACTCAACATCAAAGGTTTGATAGGATTCGTTGAGGGGTTAAGTTGGCAGAACTAGCCTACCCCCAACACCATCACGCAAAACAGGCGCCAGTCATCGAGTTGCGGAAACCTGCCCGTGTTACAATACAACATACCATACAGCTATGAGTAGCGACTGGCGTAACAAACGGCCAGTGTGGACGTGCCTCGGCGGCGCGCGCGAGGCACTGGCCGTGTTGTGCGCGAGGAAGTTGCCTCGCGCGTATGCTCGCTCTGTGTGGACCCGGACCCGGCTAGTTATTAACGGGTAAGTAATAGAACGTATACAAACCTATAATATATTGCTCAGAATATATAAATTCTATTAGTATAATTTTGAATGGCATAACGTGCAATAAGTATAACGTGCGATACGTATAACAATGAATTCTATAATTTTATAATGTACAGTCGCCATCAGATATATCGGAGCGGCCAAGGTGCTCACAAATATCGGAACACGCCTCTATTGTCAGGGCGTTAGAGCGCGTGTTCAGATATTGTGAACACCTTGGCCGCTCCGATATATCTGATGGCGACTGTACAATGAACTTTACATATAATATCGTTTATGATAAGTATAAAAGGGTATAACGTTGAAATAATATAATATACAAAACAAATAGCACGCAATAAACCTAACCTTTTATTTTTCTGGGGGGTAACAGTTCTAACCTAATCTAATACTTTTCTGGTAGCAGTTTCTTTCTCTGAGGGGTCACAGTTCTAACCTAACCTAACCTACTTTTCTGGTAGCAGTTTTTTTCTGTGGGGGGTCACAGTTCTAACCTAACCTAACCTATTTTTATGGTAGTAGTTTATTTTTCTGTGGGGTAACAGTTCTAACCTAACTTAACCTATTTTTATGGTAGTAGTTTTTTTCTGTGGGGTAACAGTTCTAACCTAACCTAACCTACTTTTCTGGTAGCAGTTTCTTTCTCTGAGGGGTCACAGTTGTAACCTAACCTAACCTAACCTACTTTTCTGGAAGCAGTTTCTTTCTCTGAGGGGTCACAGTTCTAACCTAACCTAACCTACTTTTCTGGTAGCAGGTTCTTTCTCTGAGGGGTCACAGTTCTAACCTAACCTACTTTTCTGATAGCAGTTTCTTTTTCTGGGGAGTCACAGTTCTAACCTAACCTAACCTACTTTTCTGGTAGCAGTTTCTTTCTCTGAAGGATCACAGTTCTAACCTAACCTACTTTTCTGGTAGCAGTTTCTTTTTCTGGGGAGTCACAGTTCTAACCTAACCTACTTTTCTGGTAGCAGTTTCTTTTTCTGGGGAGTCACAGTTCTAACCTAACGAAACCTACTTTTCTGGTACTTAGCAGTTTCTTTCTCTGAGGGGTCACAGTTCTAACCTAACCTAACCTACTTTTCTGGTAGCAGTTTCTTTCTTTGAGGGATCACAGTTCTAACCTAACCTACTTTTCTGGTAGCAGTTTCTTTTTCTGGGGAGTCACAGTTCTAACCTGATCTAACCTACTTTTCTGGTAGCAGTTTCTTTTTCTGGGGAGTCACAGTTCTAACCTAACGAAACCTACTTTTCTGGTAGCAGTTTCTTTCTCTGAGGGGTCATATTTCTAACCTAACCTAACCTACTTTTCTGGTAGCAGTTTCTTTTTCTGGGGAGTCACAGTTCTAACCTAACCTAACGTACTTTTCTGGCAGCAGTTTTTTTTCTGGGGAGTCTCAGTTCTAACCTAACCTACTTTTCTGACAGTAATTAGCTTCGATGACCTATGAAATACTGAGCTATCCAAATAATTTTACTGATGTTTTGTTCAGATACTTATATGAGATGTTATTCATTATTTTAATTTATATGCATAATGAATGTTATATTAAATGTAATTAGTTTATTTGTATGTTATACCAAACAGCGGTATATATATTGTATGTTATATTCTCTTTATTCAATTAGGGTCTTAGGTTAGGGTTTTACAATGTGAGTATAAAAGTAAAATATAAAAACACTTACAAAGTATGTTATATTATTTTTATGTTATACTTATTGAAAATATAGATTTAGTGCATTATACATAAGATTAGTATACGTTTTGAACGTTTGTAAACTGAAATTATACCAAAAGTTCGTATTCATTATGATACGCACCCGTTATTATCAGCCTCGCTTTTTGACACCCTTGACCATTGATTTGAGAACAATGTACATTTTTTGGCCTGTCCACCGGATGTTTGATTGACGTAAACCATTGCGGCTGCGTCTCTGATACGACTTACCTTAATTTTTTTTTCTTATGTCTGTCTAATGGGGTTGGCAACTGTCAAAGGTTTGCATAAATGGCGCCATCATAGGTTGCTGTTTTTTCTATGAGATTTGGCTTAAAGGGCTGGCATCCAGGGCATAATATTCTATTAAAAAACAAAAATGTGGACCAATTCTAGCGATTGACAGGGCTATGCTGGCGCCATCTGCTAAATACTTCAACCGGCCAACCCCATCGTAATAAAAAAAACCCATCGTATTTGCTAAAATTCTGAATGATCACATGAATGATCACAGGTGGTATCTTCGGCTATCGTGGACAAGTACATCGGGGAGTCCGCTCGTCTGATCCGCGAGATGTTCAACTACGCGCGCGACCACCAGCCCTGCATCATCTTCATGGACGAAATCGACGCTATTGGTATGTTCCAGCCACACTAGCCACGAACCGTTTACAAAGAGCACGAGGTCACCATACATATGTACAATTTTACTTGTAATTTGCTACGAATCCAGCAACACAATAGAGGTGTATTCTACGCTATTTTATACTATAATAACCCAAAGACACCCATAAAGCTTAATAATTATAAATATTTTAAAAATATTCAAGAAGTGGTCCTAATTGTGGGCGCAACTGAAATAATCGGTCGCGCTTCCATACTAAAGTTGTACGGGAGAGCATATGTGTAGTGACCTCGATTGACTTATGTGCTCCGTCTAGTAGTTGAAGTATTCTGTGGTTCCAGCCCTTATACCAGTTATAACTTACCCGTCAAGCTTTCAGTAGACTGTTAGAGGATTCTGAGGATCCTTAGCGCGTTTTCGAAGTTTCCGATCAGATATTGGATGTCGGATATTCCTTAGGGGAAAGACAACTGCTAGAGACTGACCAATGGCATAAAGACCTTTTGCAATAACACTTTCTTTTACCCAATTATCATTTGTTAAATTAATAAATGTGTCGCTGAACTTCAAACTCGGGTAAATCCATTCGACCCTCTCAGCAAATATCTACCCTATTACCTTTTCTTAATACCACAATCGCATAATCTGACAGATGGATTTACCCGAGTATGAAGTTAAGTGACTCGGATAGAAATAAAAAGACACTATATGTTTCACTTCTTTGTAGTTGTATCTGACATCCGATATCAGATCCTGACAATTAGTAGAGGAGTTGTATGAAAACTTGTAAGGTGAGGGTCAAAATAATTCCCACAAAGACGGGGTTTGATTTTTTTAGTTCTATGTTTGTATCTTTTTGACATACTAAAAATATATCAAAATATATTCATGCAAAACGCATTAATTGACATTTGAAATTTGAAAAATCAAAAATAATATTAAAAATCGTGTGTGGTATCAAATAACAGGAAATTACACTCTAAAAAAGATTGTGAGATTGATTTTACAAAATAAAAATAAAAAACAAAAGTAGTGGCTTAAAAACTGAATTTTTTTCAATGTTGAAAGTTATTTTCTACACTGAAAACAAAACTAAACTATTATAGTTTTACACATCAAAATACATTGTGTAAAAGAAAAGAATATTTCATTCATGAATACTTATTTTTAATTATATTATTATAATATGAAAAATATAGGCTCACAGGCTCTATATTTATTTAAAAGTTTTATCAATAAACTGAACGCACTTCAAAGGAGGTGATTGGCAGAATATAAAAAACAAAAAACGATTGTAGACTAGTCATCCGAATTTGCTCGATCGAATTCTTGGCCGGAAGTGAGATATTTGATATTAAAGGACTCTTTTTTTAGTATGTTGTAAATAATTCTTTAGTATGTTCTAAAACGGTGGCGCATAGCAAAAATGTTCTTATACATAAGTAATCTGCATAAAATTACCCACAAGAAAGATTCAGTACAATTTTTCGCTAGGATCAATATTCAAAGAGATATTAACGCGGGAAAGTTAATTATAATCACTTCTAAGGTCCCTTTTTTTTAGATTTACGTAAATAACTCGTAAACATTGGCCAATATAAAAAAATGTTGTTAAATGTTAATAATCTACACAAAATTCTCTACAAATAAGATTCAGTACACTTTTCGCCGGGATTAATATTTAAAAAGATAATAAAGAGGGAAAGTTAATTATAATAAATTCTAAGGTTCCTTGTTTTTATTTTTTCGTTAATAATTTGAAAAGTATGACTCGTAGCAAAAAAAATCTTGTACATAAATAATAAACATAAAATTTCCTACAAGAAACATGTAGAACACTTTTCGCTAGGATCAATATTAGAAACGATATTAAAGGAAGAAAGTTCATAACAATTAATTCACAGGTCACTTTATTTTAGTTTTTCGTAAATAATTTGTAAAGTATGACCTATTTTGCTATGGGCCACAGTTTACAAGTTATTTACGAAAAACTAAAAAGGGACTTTTAAATTTATTATAATTAACTTACTCGCTGCTTTATTTTTTTAAATATTGATCCTATCGAAAAGTGTTCCATATGTTTCTTGTAGGAAATTTTATGTTTATTATTTATGTATAAGTATTTTTTGCTATGAGTCATACTTTTCAAATTATTAACGAAAAAGTATAAACAAGGAACCTTAGAATTTATTATAATTAACTTTCCCTCTTTATTATCTTTTTAAGTAATTATCCCTGCGAAAAGTGTACTGAATCTTTTTTATAGAGGATTTTGTGTAGATTATTAACATTTAACAACATTTTTTTATATTGGCCACCGTTTACGAGTTATTTACGAAAAACTAAAAAAAAGGGACCTTAGAAGTGATTATAAAAAATGTAAAAGTACTTCATATGAACAGCTCTTTTCAGAATGTAAAATTTTAACAGTTCATGAAAAAGTCACGTTATTTTTAGCCTTAGATCAAATGTGTAATGATGAGTTTAAAATACCTATTGTCAATCAAAGGTTAATAAGAAACAGAGATAGTAATAAATTGCTGGTACCTAGTTTTACGAATTATTATGGCCAGAGATGTAGGAAATATTTAGTCCCTAAGATCTATAACGAACTACCGTCGGATTTAAAGACCACAAGGATGACAAAACAAACATTTAAAAAGAAATTAAGTAGTTTTCTATTAAATAAGATAAAAGATCAAGTGCAACCTATGTAAACCATACACTAAGTTTTTTATATTGTACGCTCAGACCATAGAGTTGACCCCTTAACTTCATACCATAAATAAAAAGTATTTGTTTAAAAATGAACCTTAATAGCTATCAATAGTTTTCTAAATTGAAAATGCCATATTGGGCTACGCATGCGGTAAAGGGTTAAGTAGATAAGTTTAAGTTACATATAAATAAACTACCTAGTACTTGCATATTAAGCTAATTATAATAGGAGCCTCGTCTGCCAACAAACCGCTATGTGGTTTGGCAGAAGAATGTATTGTATCTAAATGTAAGTAAGCTTGTGAATAAACGCTTTATTTATTTTTTTTTTTTTTTTTTTTTTTTATAATTAACTTTCCCGCGTTAATATCTCTTTGAATATTGATCCTAGCGAAAAATTGTACTGAATCTTTCTTGTGGGTAATTTTATGCAGATTACTTATGTATAAGAACATTTTTGCTATGCGCCACCGTTTTAGAACATACTAAAGAATTATTTACAACATACTAAAAAAAGAGTCCTTTAATATCAAATATCTCACTTCCGGCCAAGAATTCGATCGAGCAAATTCGGATGACTAGTCTACAATCGTTTTTTGTTTTTTATATTCTGCCAATCACCTCCTTTGAAGTGCGTTCAGTTTATTGATAAAACTTTAGAGGTTCAGGTATCTTGGTAGCACGATAACAGCAAAGTACGACCTAGATGCTGAAATAAATGCTAGAATTGGTGCTGCAGCTGTGGCGTTCGGGAAACTCCGGCCAAAGGTATTTCGCTCCCATGACCTGAAGCTCTCCACTAAAATTAGTGTATACATGGCAGCGGTGCTGCCGAACCTGCTGTACGCATCTGAGACATGGGTCCTTTACCGTAAGCATATACGTACACTTGACAGATTCCACCTTAAATGCCTCCGAGATATTATGAATATCAAATGGACGGACCGGGTCAGAAACACAAACGTCCTGAGGCGCGCAAATGTCGGAGGCATTGAGGTGTATCTGATGAGGCGGCAGCTGCGGTGGTGTGGGCACGTGTCTCGGATGTCAGAAGACAGAGTGGCGAAGCGTATCTTCTTTTCAGAACTCCAGAATGGTAAGCGTAAAAGCGGTGGCCAGTACTTACGATATAAGGATGTTCTGAAAAGACATATGAAGAGATGCCAACTAGAGCCCTCTGACTGGGAGCGGAAGGCAGCGCAGCGGCCCGAATGGCGGCGCCTCATTAATGATAGAGTTAACATTTTTGAGACGGAACGCCGCAGTGAGCTCGACAAAAAACGTGATGAGCTTAAGGCTCGGCCGCCAACCTCAATTTCCTACAACTATGTAGGTGGTGTGCTGACGTGCCCAAAATGCGCTCGAGTATTTAGCAAGAAGATAGGGTACGTGAGCCACCTAAGAGCGCATCAGAGAGTGGATCAGCTACACTCTAATAATACGAGCTAAAAATTGCCTAGTCCAGAGCACACAGTCGCTGGGGCCGAAATCGGTCAGGAAAAGCATCATATCATATTTTTCATATTATAATAATATAATTAAAAATAAGTATTCATGAATTAAATATTCTTTTCTTTTACACAATGTATTTTGATGTGTAAAACTATAATAGTTTAGTTTTGTTTTCAGTGTAGAAAATAACTTTCAACATTGAAAAAAATTCAGTTTTTAAGCCACTACTTTTGTTTTTTATTTTGTAAAATCAATCTCACAATCTTTTTTAGCGTGTAATTTCCTGTTATTTGATACCACACACGATTTTTAATATTATTTTTGATTTTTCAAATTTCAAATGTCAATAAATGCGTTTTGCATGAATATATTTTGATATATTTTTAGTATGTCATAAAGATACACACAAAGAACTAAAAACATCAAACCCCGTCTTTGTGGGAATTATTTTGACCCCAAAGGCTATATCCTCTCTACTAAATGTGAAAACGCTCTTAATTCTATCCTTCCATTTAAGGCCATTTGTAACAGTGAATATTCTCGCTGCGTTGTTTAGGGTTTTGTCAGACTTCTCTATAGGGGGTATTACTGCAATGTTCTGCCGCCAGAGTGCAGTACTAAGCTAGCTAATAAACCATAGAGTAACTTATACATAAATAAAATAAAAATAATAATTGACAAGTTTTCACAGACAATAAAATATGACATTGATGCATCAAGGCGGTTTGTTAACAAGGGCCTACCGGGAAACGCGAAAATCGAAATTTAGCTATCTGCCTCTTTATCGCTCGCATATGCCAAAGTGATAGAGGTTAGATAACGAAATTTAGATTTTTTTGTTTCGCGGTAGACCCCCAGATTGTGATGGATAGTGGTAGTGGCGCCCCCTACGCAGAGTTTTGCGTAATATTCTCTATTGACTCAACTCAACCTTTTATCGTCCACTGCTGAGCATAGGCCTCTCTTCGCTTATCTCTGAGTATATCTCATCTAGAAGTGACCCGCAATCTTCCGAATGTCGTCCACACAAAAGGCAATGGACGCCAGGCACTCCTTTCGTCCGAAAGCGGCCACCATTCCGTTAACATTTCGGTCCTCCTACCTCTATTGACTAGACCAGGGCTCTCCAAATCCGGCCCGCGAAGCGTTCCAATCCGGCCCGCCGACAGCGGTCCAATCCGGCCCGCGGGAGCCAGGCTCCAGGTGTTCAGCCCTAACAGCAGCGACCAGATACACCCATGGCGCCGAAATGCTGTGTGCCGTGGCCCGCGCGAAAATTCGGAGGCGCAATATGGCCCTCAGTTAAAAAAGTTTGGAGACCCCTGGACTAGACAATGATTACATAATAGGGTATTTGACAATTTTTTATTAATGGTATCAATCGATCAGGTTTGTTTTTAGGATCAAAACTCTATGTGGGACCCATTGCATTAATGCAATATAAAAGTCAGAAATTATAGTTAAAGTCCGACACGATGGCTGAGATACGCGTCATACTCGTGAACGGGTGCTGTTTGTGGAGACTGGTCTGTTTAAGCTAACACAAGCTATTATACTTAGTAACTTTATTTTTATTAATTAATTACAGTGAGACGCCTCATTCTGCTCTCGTATGGTTCTTTTCTCTTAATGAATGTATTAATTATACAGGATATTGACTCTTGGAGACCCTATACATCTCTAAGGATAACTTGATAAACTATATAATCTTATAGTTCTGACACCTAGAGACATTTACACCTCTAAATATTATAGATTTTTTTTTTGTGTTTTGTATCTGTATTTTTTATGTAATTCGACATTAAGAGACCATATACATCTCTTAGTAATTGTAATACGTTAGATTGAATTCTTAGTTTTATTTTATAAAATTGTTGATGTTATTATTTTTGCATGTATGTAAATTCAATGATGACGTGTAAAAGTGCCCTTGTGGCCTATTTGCTGAATAAATGTTGATGTTTGATTGATGTTTGATGTTGACAGTCGTACTTCGCTCCGAACAAAACGATAAGTGAACGTGACGTCAAGGTCACTGAGAGTCCATCTTGAAGTATGGACAAAACAAGAAATTGAGTTTTTGTCGGTGAAATATTGCGTTTATGTATATAGTTGCCATACAATCTTTTTTTGGATAAAATGTAAGGAATCGAATGGTATCCTTACTTATTTCGTTTTTGGAAGTTAAAAAAAAACTTAAATTTTGAAACTTTTAGGTCCTATATTTTTATATCATGTCCATATATTATTTTAATATCCACATAATTGTGATAAATTGCTCGTTTGCTATCTATTTTACTAGATTTTGTTATAAAATTCAACATGTGTCATCAATTCATCATCCCTATTGTTGCTATTTTCAGGTGGCCGCCGCTTCTCCGAAGGCACCAGCGCCGACCGCGAGATCCAGCGAACCCTGATGGAACTCCTCAACCAGATGGACGGCTTCGACTCCCTCGGACAAGTCAAGATCATCATGGCCACCAACCGGCCTGACACCCTGGATCCTGCCCTGCTGAGGCCGGGAAGATTGGACAGGAAGATCGAGATTCCGCTGCCGAATGAGCAGGCCAGGTGAGGGACAGACAGACAAGATCATGGCCACTGGCCTGATATAGTATGAATTTTCTCAAATGATTTTTAGGCCTAAGACCCTAATCTGTTAAACAAAAGCCATTGTTTCTTTTGTGCGAGCGGTGGGCTACCGTGTTGAGCGCGTGCCAAAGCAACAATGTCGTTTAAAAAGCGGCTGTATCGTGGTGGTTTTAAGGTTCAAATCTATGTACATGTATCATGTTATGGTAATGTTGGACGATCGACCACCTCAATGTAAGTGAGTGCTCATAATATGAGGGTATAATATTATTATACCCTGGACCCGGCTGAGGCTGGGAAGATAGAACAGGAAGGCCCGAAATGTCTCATCATGCTTTTCATTGTAGTTTTGGGCTTGTGACATCAGTTAGACAAGTATAATTTTGCTTTAAATTTAGTTAATTCAATAACGAGATGACTGGTGGAACACGGTCAAAGCTAAAATACAATCATACCAATTGGCGCCACATACAACAATGTATGGTCTTTATAACACTCGCTTATATAATATCCATGATGTTGGCGTGTGTATGATATTTCTGACATTAAATCAATTGTTTCCAGGCTCGAGATTTTGAAGATCCACGCTCAACCGATCGCGAAGCATGGTGAGATGGACTACGAGGCCGTCGTCAAGTTGTCCGACACCTTCAACGGGGCCGACTTACGTAACGTCTGCACCGAGGCCGGCCTCTTCGCTATACGAGCTGAGAGGGAGTACATTATACAGGTAGGAAAGAAAGGCGACAAAAGAATTCATTATATGGATTATATCAAATAAATATTTTAGCGACATTCTTACACAAATTGACTAAGCCCCACGGTAAGCTCAAAAAGGCTTGTGTTGTGGGTACTCAGACAACGATATATATAATATACAAATACTTAAATACATAGAAAACACCCATGACTCATATGATGATATTATATTAGAATTAACGATCCTGCTCACAAAATTTCACGAGAATCGGTAAATATAAGATCTGTAGAGAACATCCGAGTCCGGACATATAAAAGCATTTCTTAGGCCCACTTGCACCAACCTAGTAACCCGGGGATAAGTGGTTAAACCTGGAGTTAGCATGGTTACCAGGACAATTTGACACTGGATTAACCGTTTAACCCCGGGTTCATAAATTACGTCATTTCAAATTAGGGGGGGGGGGGGTCTGGACATCGGATGACGGTAGCATGAAGTAGGAGGAAATGGGGTCATTTGAAGCATGATTTTTGGATGATTATAGGGGGGGGGTCAAAAAGCGTCAAAAATCGATGACGTAATTTATGGACAGCCCCAATGGTGCAAGTGGCGCTTAGTCAAACTGAATTGGGACCAAAAAAATTGTTAAACAAAATCTCAATAAATACTTTCAATGATAACTATAGCGAACATATCGTTCCAACCGTTTTTGAGTTATCACTAAGTCTTCTCTTAGTAAAAATACGTAGGTACAAAAAGCGCTGCGAAAGTAAACCCTTTTGCTTGTAATGTACATGATACTTACTAATAGCCCCCGTTTAGCATATTCTGACAGAATGGTAACTACGGAACCCTAGAGCATGACCCAACATGCTCTTAGTCAATTATTTAATGTTTCTTGGATTGTTATTCAATTTTTTGTCTCCAGGAGGATCTGATGAAGGCGGTCCGCAAGGTGGCGGACAATAAGAAGTTGGAGAGCAAGCTGGACTACAAGCCCGTTTAAATGTATTTTATATTGTATCACTATCATATTCTACGTATTTACTCTAATAAACGTCTAGAAATTTCTAAGGTTTGTTATTTGAAACGAAACGAGAATAGTTTGACTAGTTGTTTATTTTTGAAAACTATCACAAAATACATCTTTTGGGGCGTGTTACGTTATATAAAAACGACACTAAAATATAATAATGAAACAAAAATATTAGTACTTTGGAAAAATCTCGTATATTTTACTGTCAACTAAAATATGAATGCCAAAAAAATTGCTTATGCATTATTAAACTGCGCGCCTCTCAGGAGTATGTACTGTTACATCTAATGTAATTTTATAGATGCAAGTTTGTGTGCGCGTTTATCTACTGCGTTTTACTTTGAATTGCAGCTTTAGATACAAGATTTTTTCGAAATGCATTTTAACGTTAATTCGCATACTATACTTAGTTTAAATATTGTTTTTAACTCTTACTCTTATATTAATTTATAAAAAGGCACAGCTGATACCTAATAATTAATTTCAAAACGTCATTCATTCCTATTGTATTCCTATTGTTTTTTCTACCATCACCCTATCATGTTTTGGCAATAAAGTGATTTCATTTCATTCAATAAAACTGGGCAGAGTCCCATTTTTCCTCGCCTTCTCAACATTTTCGTAATAACAAGAAAAATCCACATAACCTTTAATCTTTCTATCTCTATCATACTGCCTACCAGGTTCTATGTCAGACCCTGACTCCGTAGACCTATTAGACCTATTCGTATCTACATTAGATTCTGTCGTTTCGGACGAGTAAATTTCAGAGTCTAACTCGTTCAATAAAGTGTTCGACTTCGATTGAACTATCGGATTGAAGCGAACCGACGGATTCTGGTGCTTCGGAACCAAACTAGGCTCCGGATCAATTTGAATAAAGTTGAAATTCCTTATTAGTAAAGTCATATGTGTGTTAGACTTCGGTGTTAAGTTATTCTTAATGCAGTATGAGACGAATTCTTGTTCGATCTCATCGAGAGCAGATTGGCTGACTTTTTTGAAGTTGGTCTGGGAGCGGAAGTTTTCTACTATGATCTGGGCGAGTTGCTTGTTGGCTTGCTCGCTGCTGCCTTTCACTTCGGCTATGCGTTTGTAGACTCCAGAGCTGACGAGGACTAGGAATCTGGAAATACAGTGTTTTGGTTAAGAAGCTTGTAAAAATATTGGAGGTTGTATCAGGAATAAACATTTGTAGCACGAAACTATGTAAGGTCAATATGGATAAGTGTGGCTGGCCTGTTTATTGGTATGTTGGGGGAATTATTATAATTTGTGATTGCGGTTTAAGCTAATGGGGTAAGATTTGTTGGGTTTTTCATGGAATTTAATACGGGATAACTGTACATTTGGAAACAGTAAAGAAAAGAAAAATCTCATATTTTGGAAATATATATATCGTAACAATAAATATCAAATTCTAAGGAAAATAATAGAAGGCAAAAGAAGTAGAGGAAGAAGGAAGCTAGTCTGGATGGATTATATTAAAAGCTGGACTCATATTAATGACGCTGCCAACCTGAGCAGAATGGCACAGGATAGGAATAAGCTCCGAGAGATGGTCGCCGACGTCTGATGAGGACATGGCACAACAAGAACTGTACATATTTACCGATTTTTGGGAAAAGTGCAGCAATATATAAAAAGTTTTTGGTTGAAAAGTTATTTATGCTAATTTTATTTCCGAAACTTTTAGTCACAAGAAGAATTCGCAAAGAAGTAAGTAAGTATTTATTGATTAATTTTGACGTAACTTGTTTGTGGTTAAGAAATTATTACCTACTCTTGAAATAAGATTTAGTTATAGAAATGAAATTTTTATAAAGTAGGTATAAAAGGTGTTTCTTAGATAATTATTACCTATTTATATATTTATAAATGTCAACGTTTCCTTAAATACAGCGAATTCAGCTATCTCAACGTTTAATTTTTCTCCGATGGTTTAATGAATTGTTTATGTAAGCTATGTGATGACGACATTGACGTATATTTCAGGACTGGCCTTACGGGCAATAATAATGTTTGAGGACTGGCTTTACGGGTCAGTACAGCGGTGTGCCACCGCTACAACGCGATTGGTTGATGAGTTCGCATCACGCGCGCGATTGGTCACAACTAGTCGAGTTAGACTGCACGATTGGCTCGAATTCATGAGGCAGACCGCTGAACTAGTACCATTTTAGTGCCCGTAAGACCCGTCCTGAGATATACGGCGATGGATGATGACGATACCGGTACCTGCAGGAGTCATCCAATAAGACGATACCGGTACCTGCAGGAGTCATCCAATAAGACGATACCGGTACCTGCAGGAGTCATCCAATAAGACGATACCGGTACCTGCAGGAGTCATCCAATAAGACGATACCGGTACCTGCAGGAGTCATCCAATAAGACGATACCGGTACCTGCAGGAGTCATCCAACAGCACGGGCCCGTGCAGCTCGGGCTGCGGCGCCACGGGCGCGGCGCGGGCGGCGCCCAGCAGCGGGAACGCCTTGTACAGCCCCTGCACATATATATATATTTATATTTATTCATCATTTATCATCATTTCATCATTTATCGGATTGACCTCGCCCACACTCTTCAATCTGTACGTAAATGGATTACTCGAGGCGCTGGGTAAGATGCATGTCGGCTGCTATATAGACGCAGCGTGCGTATACAATATAAGCTATGCGGACGACATGGTTTTGCTCAGCGCATCGGCTTGTGGCTTACGACAATTGTTACACGTATGTGAGAAATACGCCTATGAACACGGACTTAAATACAATGTAACTAAAAGTAATTTTATGGTATTTGACCCCGGCAAAAATAGGGTTAATGAGGTTCCTCCCATATATCTAAATGGTATTCCACTAGAGAGGGTAGGAAGCTTCAAATATTTAGGTCATATTGTTACGTCTGACTTAAAGGACAATCTGGACGTAGAACGAGAACGGAGGGCTCTGTCGGTTAGGGCAAACATGATTTCCCGTAGGTTTGCGCGATGTACAAGGGAGGTAAAACTTACCTTATTTAAAACGTACTGTACTTCCCTGTATACGTGCAGCCTATGGAGGTTCTATACGCAGCGGGCCTACGGGGCCCTCCGGATCCAATACAACAACGCGTTCCGGGTATTGATGGGGCTGCCTCGTTTCTGCAGCGCATCAGGGATGTTCGCAGAAGCACGCGTGGACTGCTTTTATGCGACTGTGCGCAAACGGTGCACATCCCTGGTGCGCCGGGTGCGGGCCAGCCCCAACCCTATCCTGTGTGTGATAGCGGACAGACTTGACTGCCCGTATATGAGACACTGCTGCGAAATGCATGTTTCCAGCAGTGTATATATATTGTAATAGTTAATTAGGTACTAACATTAGGAACGTAAGTCTACTAACAAATCTGTATGAGTCCATAGTTGCTCGAAATAAATATTTTTCATTTTCATTTTCATTTATTTATAAACGAAATAAACGAATACTAAATATAAATAAAAATATAAGTAACGATCTAATCGATACGGATAAAAAATCTCGAAATATTCTTTTTGAAACTACAAGATTAATCAGTTTCAGAAATTACATTAACTACCCTTATACGCTTTATAGTACGATAACCGTTACCTACCTTAACCAAATAGTTGCCGAGGCAGCGCGTGCCCGCCTGGTTTCCCACGTACATGCCTGCAAAAAAAAAAATAATTTGTGTAGCAATATTTTAAAATATAAATATAAGTGCCATACTTGAAAGAAGAAATATAGACATATGTTGCGTACAAGAGACTAAATGGAGAGGCGCTAAATCACGACAGATAGGGAAGGGTTTTAAGCTTATTTATAATGGAACTACAAATACTAGAAACGGCGTAGGTGTCATACTAAGTAAGAATTTAAGTGATAAAATCGTACAAATAAACAGGATTAGCGACCGAATCATATCGGTAAAAATTGCCTTAGATAACCAACCATGCCATGAATGTAGTGTCGGTCTACGCTCCACAAACAAACTGCCCGGAAGCTGATAAGGATGAGTTCTGGGAAGGACTGGATTCTTTGGTAAGACATATCCCAAGCAAGGAACAGAAACTTATTTGTGGTGACTTGAATGGGCACGTGGGCCGTAAGATAGATGGATATGACGGATTTCATGGTGGTTTTGGCTATGGAAGCCGAAATGCTAGCGGAGATAGGATCCTAAACTTTGCTGTTTCACAAAATTTGGCTATCGTAAACACTTTTTATCAGAAAAAAGATGAGCACTTAATTACCTTCAAAAGCGGAGCATCAAAAACTCAAATAGATTACTTCCTGGTCGATAATAGAAATTTAAGGCTAGTAAAAGACTGTAAAGTAATTCCAGGGGAACCGCTGACGTCACAGCACAGATTATTGGTCCTTGCGATTAAACTAAAAAGACCAATAAAATTTAAAATCAATAGAATAGAAAAAATAAAATGGCACACACTTAAAGGGGTTAAAGGTGAAATCTTAAAAGAAAAATTAGTTGATCATTTAATTAAAAACCAGGGTGACTCTCCAAATCAACAATGGATAAACTTTGAGAAAACCTGCACTGCAACCGCCAAACAGATACTGGGCCTTAGCAAAGGTGCTTTACACAACTCTAAAGACACCAAGTGGTGGAATGACCAAGCTAAAAGCAGCGTAACGGAAAAGAAACGACTTTTCAAAGAATGGCAAACATCTGGCACCGATGAAGATAAAGAAAAATACAAAATTGCTAAAAAAGAAGCCAGGAGAACGGTTGCAATACAGAAGGACGAGTCCGACAAAGATCTCTACAAGCGGCTCGAACAAGTAAATGATGAAACTTAGATCTAGAAGCACACAAGATTTTAGCAGTACGAAATATATTAAAAACAAAGAAGGTGTTCTTCTTACATCGAATGCAGACATTAATAGGAGATGGTTCGAATACTATAACGGACTGTTAAATGAGGAGTTTCCCAGACAACGAGAGAGACAAGAACCTGCAGTTCAAGGCCCAATTGAGGCAGTAACTAGAGAAGAGGTTAGAAGAGCTATCTCCAAAATGAAAAATTGCAAAGCTACGGGTCCAGATGAAATACCAGCAGAGGTTTGGAAACTACTGAAAGAAGACGGTGTCGCATGGCTTACTGACCTTTTTAACAACATCGTGATGGATGGCAAAATGCCAGAATCATGGAGGAAAAGTTCACTTGTACCCTTCTATAAAAACAAAGGGGATGTACGCTCATGCGAGAACTTCAGAGGAATCAAGCTCACCTCGCATACCCTAAAAATCTGGGAAAGAGTCATAAATCAGCGCCTTCTTAAACTAGTTAACATTACAGAAAGCCAATTCGGCTTCACCCCTGGGAAGGGAACTATGAATGCAATTCATGCAGTAAGAACGGTAATGGAAAAAGCAAGGGATAAGAAACAGACGCTATGGATGGTCTTTATTGATTTAGAAAAGGCGTTTGACAGAGTACCTAGAGCCCTTATATGGCAAGCCTTAAGAGCGCACAATGTCCCCGAACAGTATGTGAAAATCATCAAGGACATGTACAGCAATGTTCATACAGTCGTCAGAAGCCCTGCTGGTCTGTCTGAAAGCTTCGATGTTAAAGTGGGTGTACATCAAGGCAGCGTTCTAAGCCCATTGATGTTCAATATCGCTATGAACTATTTAATGGAAAAAATACAAAAGCCTACACCCTGGAACATACTGTATGCTGATGATGTTGTGTTAATATCGGACAGTAAACATAGCATTCAACAAAATTTAGAACAATGGAGGGAAGCCCTGGAAAATAATGGATTAAGAATAAGTAGGACAAAAACAGAATACATGGTCTGCCACTTCAACCGCGTACATCCGGCGGATACTGATATCATATTAGACAATATCAAGCTGCCCCAAGTTAACAAATTTAAGTATCTTGGATCTGTGATATCAGACGATGGCACGACAGATGCGGATGCTACGCACAGAGTCACAGCAGGGTGGAACAAATGGCGCCAACTTACTGGAGTTATGTGTGATACAAAGATGCCAGTAAGAACCAAAGGCAAAGTGTATAAGACTGCAATAAGACCGACAATACTATATGGCACTGAAACATGGGCTGCGAAAAACACACACACACAGAAGCTCCACACCGCCGAAATGCGAATGTTGAGATGGTCGAGTGGTGTCACGTTAAAAGACAAAGTTCGCAATGAGTACATTCGAGGTAGTCTGAAGGTGGCCCCGATTGCTGATAAACTTGCAGAGACCAGACTCAGGTGGTATGGCCATGTGATGCGTAGACCAGACGATTATGTCGTGAAAAAGTGCCTTTCCATCGCAACAGACAAAAGGGGAAGAGGTAGGCCGCTAGCTACATGGCTAACGACTGTCCAAAGGGACATGAAAACTCACTCATTGGAATCTAATGACGTGTATGACCGCAATAAATGGCGTGACATGGTTAGGAAAGCCGACCCCGTGTAGCGGGACAAAGGCGAGGACAAAGAAGAGAAGAATATTTTAAAATATAAAACCTAAAATAAATTCATATTATATCACAATGCTACATATTACACAAAACTAGTCTCACAGTGAAACTTCTGTTATAAGTATCTAAATAACGATGTAAATAACAAATAAATAAATTAATATGTACCTACGTAAAATACAAACATTAGGTCACGATCACGCAAATAAATGCCCTTACCTGAGTTCAAACCCACAACCCCAATTTGTATAACGGCCATCTCCATACAAAATACTACGACATCCATATTTAGCCGTATTATTTTGTATGGAGACGGCCGTTATATGACGGCACCGCTATTTTAGAAAAACCGAGCTTAACCACATGACATTCCTGCCAAATAATCTAGAACTACTCACTACTACTATACTACTACTACTATTTCTTAGTTACTTACCATTTCTTAGTTTATTAGTGTCCAACCCTAGCTGCCTCAGCCGTAGCAACTCATCTTCGTTGGACAAACTATGGTCCGCTGTCAACTGCACCACTCTTAATACTGAATTGGCGTCCGTTCGACAGAGCAAAGCTCGGCAGCAACCAACCTAACATATAAGAATTTTTATTGAGAAAGGGTTGAGAAAGCATCAACAGATTGAAAATGTATAGTTTTTAAAGTAAAAGGTCATACGATTTTTTTATATCGTTTAACGATTGTAATATTTAGGAGTAAATAAAAAGCATTGTGATGTAAACGGCCCAAAATGTGTGAAAACAACCGATCGCTATAATGTTCTGATTTTGGCAACGTAGTCGAGTTAGAACTACTAATTTAAATACTGTGTAAATATTTGATACTTACATTGGCACAAAACAGCTTGTTATTATGCACTAGAGCTATAACGAGAGTGGCGCCGCCCGACAAATGTCGGTCAATCTCCTTCAACCGCGCCAGGATCGCCTCCACTGCCTGCAACATATTAAATATTTGAAATAAAGGAAAAATCTTCTTTAACAGTTTAATGGTTAAAGGGGCCGGCAAACTTTTGAGAAGAGCCAACCGCAGTGGAAGTCACCAGTTTTAGGAGTCTTAAAGAGCCGCAAATGTTGTTTTATTGCGATTTTTTGGTCTCAATCGCACCTCCAATGGCACGCGAGTTTGAGTTTGCCGACCCTGTTAATCAATAACTAGATACCGCAACTGTTTAGGTGAAGATGTTCGCTGCAAAGTTCCTAAATCAACCCAATATATGCTTAATTCCAATGTTAACTAATTGACGCAACAAATGTGTTAGTGTGCCAAACTGAAGTCAGAGGGGTGCTGACCTGCAGTGATCGCACATTTGCTGCAAAAATTGGCTATGCCAGTCACCTGACAGCGCACCAGCGATGCTCTCAGCGGTAGAAAGCATAGAAAACAGTTGCTATGGCCGAAAATGGCGAGTAAGAGATGATGACGAAAGTTACCTGTGATTCTGTGAGTGTTTGCAGCTGGTACTGCAAGCTGGTTCTCTCAGCGATCATGCTGTCATAGTTCTCTGTGTACGCTTTTTCTACGGAGCTAAAAGCATTCCTGAAATGTGACAATGACAATTTAGCATTCATATAAAGTTCTAAAGGTAAATATTACATTTTGATGTAGCAAACAAGCTATATTATTTTGCTTGGCATTTTGGACGTTTGGAACAAGATTTTGTATTTTATTTGTCCTATAGACAAATATATTTATTTTTATTGCTCCATCAGAAAGGTGATTTGTTACTACCAACAGGCGTGGTTCACTCCGCGATTTCGTCGCTTTGCTACAGGTAGCTAAAAGTACATACGTTCCACACCAATTTTGGTGGCTAGCCATAAGCCGCGCGTGGCGCTGTCGCCACCTAGCGGCCATATCTGTCCTGATCGTAACAGACGCGTTTTGTTAGAGAGTGAGTCTTCTGTACCTAGTACTATTATTTATTCTGTACTACCAATAACTTTGAAACATAAATGAATAACATAAAAAAAACAAAGGGATGCACTCCGGGAGACGCACACAACTCAATGACATTGTAACAGTTTTTCGATCAGGTCACGTGTCCGTCTTACGGTCACGTGACCTGTCGCGAGTTTAACATATTTTCCCCATCACATAAAGTGCACAGCGCGCTAAAGAAATTTTCGCTTAAAAAAAAACTGCTAGTGTATAGGATATAGGTTTTCACGGGCTGGGTTTCTGCAACTTGACATCATATTATTGCACCTATTTTGCGTGATGAGTTGGCGGCACTATTCTTGCCAACCCTACCTACCCTACCCTACTTACCCTACATTTACACCCCTAGTGTATTTCATCATGGTGGTCTTTTTACTCTTTTTATAAAGTCTCATTAATGTATACTACTTTTATTTAGCGCTCAAGTCTAAAGCTTGCAGTTAACACAATAGACCTCAAACAAAAACGTAACCATAAAAAATTTCAACAGAACCATCGCTCACACTGTTAACTGACAGTTTGTAAACCTTATAACAAAACGCATAAGGTCCAACGATAGACAGTTAAGAGTGTTGTAGTTTGTACCTCAGCCGGTCCCTGATCTCCTCGTCAGTATTGTTGGCGGACGGCGGCGGGAACAGCAGCTCGGCCGCCATACGCTGCATGATGAACTGGGCCGCCTCCAGCCCATTGTGGGGCTCAAATACTCCATATAAGCTCCTGTCAATTGTGTTATAAGAAAATCTACTTAGACTTAGTTCATAACATAGGAAGATCAATGTAAAAATTATTAGAAAATTACAATACTTACGAGTTATCTTCAGTCTGGCAATGAAAGCAGAGATAGTCATCATTGGAGTCGACATTCCCACCTCCCAGACGCGAAAAATACGACGCTACGCATGTATTGCGGCACTTCGGGAGGTCGTCCGTCCACGGCCGTGCCACGGGCCTAGCGACAGGAGCGATCATCGTAATGAAATCTTTATTAAATCAGCAAAAATAACAAAGATAAATAGGTGTTTCTGTTGACAAAAATATATGACAATGACAACTTTACTATGTCCAACTGACTGATGAAAAATTATTGCCAGTAATGTCATCAAATTAGCTTACTATTACGATTTGCACTGTACATGTTGTTTTATTAACTCACTTTTACATATTATAAATACTCTAGAATCTAGATGATAATGATGAAAGTACTAAGTCACAAGACGTCAAGCCAATAAATAAGGATTTGATAATGAAAAATGTATTTTATTTTACTTTGTCTTGAATTTCTAACCCAACGTTCGGGTAATCCAAACTACTGGCAATATTGCGTTTGAGAGTTTATAGTGATGCCCGAAATGTTAAGGGTCAAGTTACCAATCGATAAATTTGTAAATGAATCGGCAAAAAAAAACACTTTTCAAAACTTTTATTTTATTTTACTCTTAGTTTTTATAACAAGACACACATACTACTTAACTCTCTTAAATACAGTATAGTATTATCACAAAGAATGTCTTACCTGCTACTAGGACTGCTTAGTAATGTTGTACTGTTTACCACCTAAATAGTTTTTATAAGTTTGTTTGTATGTAAATTGAGTCTTTGTTTCGGTCAGTGTGCTGAAAAATATTCGCACGTGTGATCACACTACAGTACTACACGCTTTAAACTTAAATTGAAAATATATGAGTCATGCTCAAATAAATGTGCTATAAAGCAGGCAACCTATATCAACTTTGCCCTTTATCTAATCGTTTATTACCATTTATCAAGGCTGTAAAGTCTTGCGGTTTGATCTAATGGCCTCATTTTGGGCGGGAACTATATTGTTCCCACGCTGTTTGTTAGACATGCAATAATGGCATATCCTTGTAATAATTGCAAGTTGAATAATTAAATGTTTTTTAGAAAACTTTTTTGCAATGTGTTAAGTGGCAGCTTAAACGCCAAACTACTAGTCAAGGTTAAATTATCAAAACCAACCTTCAATTTTAATGCAGTATTTGTATGTAATGACCTAATGACCTAGAAGTTTTCAAATTGTTTTTATTTAAATTCAATATATGTACCTATGTTAGAAGTAGGTTGTAATAGGCACGGTATAAAACTATAAGGAAATAAAAAAGTCCAAAATACAGCGATCAAAGTTTTAATGTCATGCTTACACATACATAAAACCCTAACCTTTTAAATTTTACAATTTTTATGGTTTTATTATACAATGTCAGCTCTGAAACCTAAAGAGCTATCTGTGACTAAGATTCTTTTGTTTTAACCTATTTCTCTTCTATTAAAAAATGAGAAAGCAAATTCCTTCAACCGGACATGAATCAACAACTTTAGAAAATACCATTTAAAAATATGATAAGGTGTGTCACTCACCTTACTTTACTAATATATAATAATATATTCCTATATGCCAGTGCAGTGTAAAAAATAAATGTATATATGCCATACATAGACTTTTTATCATAATGCCAATATTTCAACAATATGTTTATTACAACACTTAACTAGGACCTATGATCGACAGAATATCCCATAATGCGGTAATTTACAGTTAATAAAGACATATTATTAGCATTTAAGGAGAGACAAGCTTTTTCGTTTCATACAGGATGGCTCTATACCGGATTTCCAAAGTCACAGAGTCAAATATTTAAAATCAAAACTTGTGTCCGCTTTTTTCTAAGTACAGGCAAAGGCACACAAGTGGCCCTTTTGGCACTTCACACATAAAAAACTTCAAATAAATGCAAAACCACTAAATGAAAGTACATTTATTTAGGAACACAAATACTAAATAATAAAATAAACGTTTGAGACACTTGGTAAGGCTTTGGAAACCCTTAGCGTTTGTTATAAAGACACTTGAATGAGCAAAATTAAAAACCTAGATCACTCCTGTCATAATGGGGATAGTTAGTCGGTTTTCTTGTCGGCGGCTTTGGTCTCTGTCTCGGGTTTCTTGTCCTCCTTCTTGTCGTCGGCGACGACCTCCTTGGCTTCCTGTTTCGACGCCTCATCGAAGTTGCCGACGAGGTTAGGCACCTCGTCGTCTTCCTCGAGCGGCTTAGGCGCGGCCACGCTGGACGCCAGTCTCTTCAGCTGGTTGAGACCTTCGGGTCCGAGCTGGCTCAGGATACCGGGGAGCATCTCCGCGATCTGCTTGTTCTCTCCATGACCGGTGATAGCGAAAGTATTCGCCGCGAGCGAGGCCTGCGCTTTCGGGTTGTTGAAATGTATTACTGTGCCGTCATCTTTGATCATATTAACTTCCTCGATGCCAGGGATCGTGTTAACTGACAGTTTTTTGAGGGAAGACTGGAGTTTCTTGTCGTCTGTCGCGGCTGTGGCGTGCACAACCTTCTTTTTGCGCCTCGGTGTGCCCTTACCGCCGATGCGCACCTGCGATTGCAGTTTCTTCAGCTTTTCGGTGTTCATTTTGATTTACTACACACGTCACCTGACTACTTAAACACGGTGCACTTTTTCAGACGGTTTATTTGTTATTTCTAGCTTGGAACACGCCAGGTTTCCATGTAACTTGATAGTACGCACGTGTTTTGAACACCGGTTAGCTACAAAGGGAAAATGGTGGATTTCCGATCCATCTCGGTCACCGGCGAGAAGTTGGCAGCACTGTCTACGATGATTTTCCTTTTCACGTCACAAATTTGAGAAATGAGTAAATTACAAATAATTCTTTTGAAATAATAATATTGTTAGTAAATGGAAACAAAATATTTTTTTATCAAATTTTAATACATTTTATGTGAAGTGTTTATTTGATATCTTGTATAAAATTATAACTTACTCTAAGGCTACCTATTTACTTTTTTAGTACTAGGCTTTACGATGTATTGTTTGCTATTGACGTTTGTTGTGTGGAAATAATTAATAATTTTTACATTATTAATCTATAATAATATGATTTTACCGTAAAATGGAACGTTACATCTATGGTACGACATCTAGCGGCATTCTTTTGCAACAGTTGGCTTTTAATAGCCGTTGTAGCTCATGGTAGTTAATGAAAAGAAACATAGATGGCGTCGCAAACGTCATAATTAATATTAATATTACACACTAGATGGCGGTAGCAACCCCTTTGCCTATTATTTATAAAAGAAAAGACTTGTTATGAATAATATCAAATACTAGCGACCCGCCCGGCTTCGCACGGGTTACCAAATTATATACACCTAAACCTTCCTCAAGAATCAGTCTATTCATAGGTGAAAACCGCATGAAATCCGTTCAGTAGTTTTTGAGTTTATCGCGAACAAACACGCAAACAGATAGACGCGGCGGGGGACTTTGTTTTATATGGTGTAGTGATGTACCATGATTAATATCAAGTTTAGTAATGTGTAATGTTTAAGGCGACTTGTGACACTGATGGTAGACAAGCATACGGCCCGTGCGCCCTAATAATTGTAAGCTGTAATCGCGACCTATGCTTCTCAGTAAAGTTAGACTAGGTACTTTATTTATTTTACTTTATTTACGGAGCATAAATGGCATAAACATACAGACACGCATAAAATGTTGAATAAACTCTTGATTTTGGCTTTGCATTAGTTACTAATAATAAAATTGTACCTTTCGCAGTGCACCTTACTATTGGGTACTTACCTATAAAATAAATTTAATGGTAAACATCAGGTGGTCTAGTACCGCTTAGAAGCATCTCTTTCAGCCAACCTATGTAGTGAAAATAGTTCATAAAAATCAATATCTGGGAGACCGACGAGCTTTGCTCGAAAAACATATAAAAACTCAAAAATGCGCGTTTTCCCAGAGATAAGACCTAGATCGACTTATCGCCCCCGAAAACCCCCATATAGCCAATTTCATCGAAATCGTTTGAGCCGTTTCCGAGATCCCCGAAATATATTATATGCCTATAAATAAATATACAAGAAATTGCTCGTTTAAAGGTATAACATAATGTAGGTACCTGCCTACAATACAAAATAAGTAGGTAGAGTCGACCAAGCTAACTCTGCAATAGCATTTGCAATGACAAAGTGTGATAATGTCATCATTCATGTCAAATTTCTATGAGAATATGACGTTTATAATGACACTCCCTCACTTTGTTATGTTCAAGTCGGTGTAAAATTAGCTCGTAAAAATCTAAATCAACATAATCCGATGCCAGCAAAAAATGGCGGCAAATTTTAACAGCTGCTATTTTACGCGGGTGGTCGCAATGATTTTTTTATACAAGATACGTCATACACTAACATATCACGCGAAAATAATGATGCCAACCAATGCTGCCAACGTCACGGCAGCATCAGTTACAATTTGTTTACAACTTCATACGCAAATGCGTAAAAGAGACTGCACAATTAAAAGAATACCTAAGTAAAAAAGAGACGGCTAGTGTTTGTCACTTGCGCGTGAATTTGGTAAATCAGTGATACCACCATAACACGACGGCAAACAGTGAAGATGGCGCGAAACGTAAAACTTATTAAGAAAAAAAATATCAAAGAATAAGATGTTTGACAGAAGGTGCAAATCATTTTAGTGCAGTTCTATCAAGTTCTATGTAGTAATGTAGTCGCTACCGAAGTAAAAAGTTTTCACATTTAGTTATGTAAATAAAATATATAATATTATACTGATGAATAACATTTATTAGGCAAACAGTTAAAAATACACTACATAATCTAAACATAAAACTAAACTTAAATATAAATATAAGCAAACGTTTTACTTTTTAGGTAGTTTTAGTTAATTCATTTAATTCTTTTTTTGTCTTTATTATTTTGCTTATAATTATTATACTTATCATTGTTACTTTTGTTAGGTTTGTTTTTTTGAAAAGAATAATAATTGTACACATTGAGACTATTTTCTTTAATTTGCCAATTGTTGTACTTAATTACAAGAAAAAATGCGTTCAAGGAAAAATACTTTGATATTTAAGTTGAAATTTATTTCTCTTATTTGTACGATAATCACCAAACAATGAATGCAACTTACCATGACGCGTCTGCTATGATAATCTATGTACGCAGTTGGTGCGTCCTTGTCATTCTCGCTGATAAGTACATAAACTTATCTCTTTCTGTCAGCCGGCGAAAATGGCGGCCGGCTTTATTTTATTCGAGATTAAACCGAAGGAAAACGGATTATTTCAGCTTTTACTTACGAATGATATGTGACGCCGTCAATTTTTTTGCGCTTCCGCAGATAATTTGAGCATTTCAACATAACGCAGGTCGGCATTTTGTTGCTTAATACACGTTATTTGTGGAAAAGTATTAACCGGTGTACACCTTCGCGCTTGCGTCAGGCAGACTGAGACAAACTCGTACACATGACACGAGTTGAGTGCTTCAATTTTGGAACGTGTATAACACATCTTGTATAAAAAATCATTGGGTGGTCGTTCCAAAATAATCCCACTTAATCGGCACAGATAAAATATACTGCGTGCAATAGGGGCGGTAAATGCCAACGATTTTAATACTCATAAGATCCAAATTGGAATATCATCGCATATGTCACTTGTAACATGTTGATTTATGGCTACAGAATGTAGAAGACATCAGACTAATGTTTGTGGCAAAAAATGATTGAGATTGGTAATTGGGTGCTTAGGAAAGATTAAAGTCTTATGGCTTGTGACAAATCAGTTTCGCACGAAGCAGTTTTAATGTAGGAATTAACGGCTTTACTAACAAATGTTAAGGAAGGTAACTTAATAAAAAACCGGCCAAGTGCGAGTCGGACTCGCACACGAAGGGTTCCGTACCATTATCTATAAAAACGGTCACCCATCCAAGTACTGACCCCGCCCGACGTTGCTTAACTTCGGTCAAAAATCACGTTTGTTGTATGGGAGTCCCACGTAAATCTTTATTTTATTTTGTTTTCAGTATTTGTTGTTATAGCGGCAACAGAAATAAATCATCTGTGAAAATTTCAGCTGTCTAGCTATCACAGATCACGAGATACAGCCTGGTGACAGACGGACGGACGGACGGACAGCGGAGTCTTAATAATAGGGTCCCATTTTACCCTTTGGGTACGGAACCCTAAAAAAACTGCATCGCCTGGGCTATTAAAATTATATTATTGTTGAAAATTGGCCAAAATAAACTCCTCAAGCAATAAAAAAAATAGCTTCCAACTTAGCTTGGTCTATCTCTATGCCCTTAAACGGATCCCCACTATTTTTGTTCAGGCTACCCCCAAAAAAGAGGGGGAGAAGAGGAAAGCCGTGGCGGTCCAGTTTAAGGAGAATACTTAAATAAGTACAATTTTTGTCCGTACCTAATATACAAAACAAATATTAGCTAAATATGTTAGTAAAAAAGGCATTAAATTTCCAAATTTGTAAGTATGGGCCGATCAATCCTTTGCGTCTACATTTTTGCTGCCTTTTTCTATATTGACAAAACTAGCTTGGGCTTGCCAGGGTCCTATTAATATACATCACTTACATTATTAACTCAATGCTCAACGCTAACATTCAATTTATTGTGAAAGCCACAATTTCATTAAAAAAACACAGATTGATGATTTCCCGCCAAAACATATGGGTGCGTTCACGATTCCCGATCTCCCATCTGTCATCGAGTTTAAACAAGCTTAAAACGCTAACAATTATCCCCAAAACCCACAAATTAGGGAAATCTATTTAAATACGTTCTCGGGAAGTTTATTTTTTATTTTGAGACATCTTGATAACTTTGTAAAGTAATTGTTTTAATGACAGAACGCGACCAAAACGGTCCTGAAAAATGGAGTTGAAAAAAGAGTGTGAAAAATGGACGGTTTTTGTCCAGTGGCGTAGCTAGGGGGGGGCGGCGGGGGCGGCCCGCCCCGGGTGTCACCCATTTGGGGGGTGACACCCGACCGTGAACATCAGTAGTGCCATCTATAAAAATTCGTAAAACTGTGGCAGATTGCACAACCGCCATTAAGGAAATAATATACAACATGCCCACGAGGAACCCGAGAGATTTTGACAGAATATTCCTGATCATATTTAAAGACTAAAATGTTCTATAAACTGGAATTCGCCTAGTTTCATAGTCCAGTACCACCAGCAGGCTAAAAAAAGCATCTTTTTATTGTTACTTAGTGCAAAATGTTTTTTTTTTTATGGCGATGTTGCTACTATGGGACCTAGTCCAAATATCCTTATTGATATAATGTAAAAAAGTGACAAGTACACTTTGCAAAAACTAGGTTTTACAAAAAAAGTTAAAATTCTTTTTGAGTGATAGTTTTACAAATAGCATTTATATTTTATGTAGGTACGGTCAGCCAAGAAAGTGGTCTACCACTTTTCGACTCTATCAATCAGATGATAGTGTCGAAAAGTGGTAGACCACTTTCTTGGCTGACTGTACATTACGTACAAAAAAATTGAAAAAAGAATTTATTTTTCGTGAAATTGACGTACCTAATACTCTAACTCTTTTAATATTTTTTCCTTCTTTGGCCTCGGAAATGCGTGGTTAAAATCTCTCAGGTTCCTCGTTGGCACCTGGTATGTAGCAATAATATTTTGGCGCCTCGTAGGTTTTTTTAATTCAGGACCATTGTAAAGGTTTTTTTTTAATTATGTGATTATTTATGTAATTGACAAAAAAAGTTAAAATTATTTTTGGGTGACAGTTTTACAAATTATAGCATTTATATTTTATGTACAAAAAATCGAAAAACAATTTTATTTTGGCGAAATTGACGTAAACTCTTTTAGTATTTTTTTCCTTATTTTGGCCTCAGAAATGCATGGTTAAAATGTCTCGGGGTTCCTGGTATGTAACAATAATATGTTGGCGCCTCGTAGGTTTTTTTATTCAGAAAAGTTTTTTTTTATTATGTGATTATTTCTGTAATTGAGAAGCTATGTCACTGTTTCTAATTGGGTGACTCTGGACTATTTGAAATTCATTGTGAAATGGGATTTTACAGAATCTCTTTCAAATCGCGCACTTGGCAAAAAAAGTTTTTAATTTTTTTTAACGTAAATTATTTGTATATCTTTCACGGGACAATGATGACTCGGACCTTTGCGAGGCGTGCGCGGAGCCCAAGCCAACATGTAGATGCCCTTATGACACTTATGAAATGTGGGTTACACCGAGCGGATGCTGTCCTTGCCCGTGTCATAGAACGCGCGCAGAGGCAACACCCGCCAGGGTGTGGATTATTGAGAGTTCATGGAATCTGAAATGAAAGCGATGGAGTAAATTGTGAGCTATGGAATATTAAACGTAATTTTATAATTGTAAAATATTAAACATATTTTACAACTTTGATTGAATTTTGGGGTGACACCCACAATTTCCGCCCCGGGTGCCACCCATGCTAGCTACGCCACTGTTTTTGTCTAAGTATTTGTTTAAGAGACAAACCAGAATATATATAAAAAAAAAACCTAACAGTTTATAAGATCAAAAAATTAATATCAGATTCGGGCTTCTTAAGTCCTTATCACCATTCCATACTTTTTTTTTACTTGACTTGATGATGATGATTGATTGATTGATAAAATTGAAAACTACCTATCCTATGTCCTTCCTCGGGCCTCAAATTATTTCCATAGCAAATATCATCTAAAGCGGTTCAGCGGTTTAAGCGTGAAGAGGTACCTAACAGACAGACACACATTCATATTTATAATATTAGTATGGAAGTGTGGATATATGTACAAATATTAAGCAGGGATTCGTTTCATTCGCCTTTCTCTAAATTTCTGGTCCTCTAGTAGTAGGTTGACTCACGAATATCGTTGCTAATGTAAAACGCCCAAATATTAACTTTAAAATAACCACACAAATAACACACGTAATAAAATAAACGCGTTAAACTAAACTAAAAGCATTCAATAACAAGATGATTTATATTGCGCGCCACTTAGAGAGTTCATCAAATCATTACTCAAGTTAGGAGGAACACGATTATAAAACACCAGTAAACACGTTAGGAATAAATATAAGTGCATTAGCTTATTGTTTGGTGAGGACTGGCGAGATGAAAAGTGTTTAGAATTAGTCCAAGATAAGTCTGCAACGAGTTTGATAGCATACGATATGCAGTGCAAGTGTTATTTTAAACGTCAAACTTTTATGAAAGTATGACGTATAAATATAACACTTGCACTGCGTGTGCTATCAAAATCGTTGCAGACTAATCTTGGTCTGACTCTAAGAGTGACACGAACCTCTAGATGCTGCCACACAATTGAACTTACGCTCTCGTTTTAAAACGACATTATACCTAATAACATGAAATTTGACATAAACATTAACGTAACAACATAATTGTGGGAGGCTAGGTTCTTAAAACTAGCGACTGCTCCAATAGGGAATATTACGCAAAACTCTACGTAGAAGGCGTCACTAGGCCAATCACTTGACCTACCGTGAAACACGACAATCGAAAGTTCGGTTTCTGCATCTCTATTACTTTTGCCTATTCGATCGATAGAGAGGCAAGATAAAGAAATTTCGATTTTCGCGTTTTGCGGTAGGCCACCTGTAAACAAACCGCCTTGATGCATCAATGTCATAGTGAAAACTTGTAAAAAAACTGTTTAAAGCCTAGTATTTTTAAGTTACTCTATGGTTTACTAAACAAATTAGTGCTGCAATCTGGCGGCAGAACATTGTAGTAATACTCCCTATTCTTGTGATTACGTTGCCACCCTATAGCCTATATACCTATAGGCTCTATAGGTCCTTCGTTTTTTTAATATTAGAAAAGGGGACTCCCTCTGGTCGCATAACAACTTTTGTCATATTTTAATTGTCATAACACTTTATGCATAAAATTGTAAGTCAGAATTATTCCTGAGCATAACTGGGTTTACGTCATACATTAGTTGTCATAATTTTTATAGTCATTAATTTAATTCGCATAAAATTTTAAATCATCTACTTGATATATATCCATAATTGTTTTTCGTTCGAAGTATTGCAGTGCATAGTATTAATATAGATATAAAAAATTAAGTCATATATTTAAAAGATAAAAGATAAAGATACGATTTAGTGGTCATAATATGTTTTTTTTTTCATAAACGTTACAAAGCATGAATAATAAATATGTATGGTTGTGAGCAACCTATGAAGCAAATATTACTTTAAATGTCATAATCATAACCACACAAAGACCGTATAAAAGAGGAGATCGAAGGAGAGGAGCCCCCTCCAATAGGAGAAACGGTTTTATAAAAGAAACTAATCATAATAGGAAGGTTAGGTTCGTTAGGCTGCTTTAGATGCCCGGAAATAGGAGCCCCGCGTGAGCGGGACTCCGTCGAATTAAGTGTTTGGACGGAGATTAGGGAAAAGGTTTTTTTCGAGGAGTTGTTGAGAGGCTAAAATTAGTTTCTTAAATTATTTATGTAAACCATTATGGTTGAAAATTATTATGCTACAAAACGTTATACGTAAAAATATTATAAGTATCGATAAATATGCTTTTATCTGGTATGACATTTGATTCATTATAATCAAAACCTATATGCACAAAAAATATATGACAACTGCTAAGTATGTCATCAAATATTATGGCTAAAAATGTATGACACAATATAATATGACTTTTTATTTGTATGCGCAATGATGATTATGACAGGAGTTGTTATGCGTATCAAAGATATGACTTAAACTTATATGCAACCCAATATGGACCCCCGGAAAAGTGCTAATATGAGGATGCGAGTGGACGGAGTAGAAACTTGTTAATTCTTATACGAGTATATACTATAGTTTGTCAAAGGACTGTCTCATTTCAATCATAGACAGAGAGAATCATACTATCTTTGTCTTACACTAGTACTAGCACCCAAAAGCAAAGGATGAGTATAGTTTTTCTGGTTCTTACTGACTGACAAATTGGTTTGACCAACTATATCAACTGGTCTATTGCTCAGGTACAGAAGATTTCTTACCATAGTACTTTTGCTAGCGACCTTACATCTGTCAACATACCCGCTAAGAGCGTAACCGGGAACGTTTTAGCGAATTCGAAAATAGAACGCGTTTCAAATTATTAACTGTCATATCTCCAAAATGGCGCCAACGATTGCTCGCTGACGGATTTATGGAGCGCTATTTGAGTACATTTAGTAAAGAGGTTAAAGTATTTATCGATTTATTTTTACTGCTGAAAGGTTTCAATAAGTATGAGTAATATAAATATAATAAGAATTTAAATACACTTGTTGATAATAAGGAGTTACGTCAATGCATTATGCTGTTAGTTTCTGCGAATTGTTGTTGAGTTTATTTTTAATCGCACATGTAAGGCGATTTATAGTCTCGGATGTGGATTCTATGTTAAAAAATAGTACATTTTGCAATATAAGTAAGTGGAATATTGTACAAGAGTCTATTATATTCAGTTCGAGTAACAATATTCAGAACACACAGTTTACACACAAGTTACACACAATGTTTTTCATCACATTTGCGAAGAAAAAACCATGGTCTAATAAAACATGGTCTTCCATTCCCAGAGTGACACGGGCCTACGTCACAATAACATTGCCACTTTATTTCAACATAACATGTTACATGGGTACATTATACCTATGGTTAATAAGTTAAAATATTTCTTTATAATTTTATAATTTTCATTTATATGTATTTTAGCTTAAATTTTACAATAACACGTCATTTTTAATTACTCGTTAGCAATATCTTCCGATTCACGAAAGAAATTTCAGACTTTCGGGTAATTCTGTTTATACTACTGGCAACACAGGATAGCGCTGTGCACATTTGACAATTCGGATCTAGATAACTTCATGCCCTGACCGTCATCCTTGTCGAACGCGTGTTAATTGTTATTTCCTTCTCGCTCAGTGTCAGCAGTCGCAGTGTTTTCCAAACTTTTCACGTCGTAAGCTTGGTAATTAATGTGTAACTGTGAATTAGTTTTTTTTTTTTTTTTTTTTTTATGTAATAGGAGGCAAACGAGCAGACGGATCACCTGATGGTAAGCGATTACCGCCGCCCATGGACACCCGCAACACCAGAAGGGTTGCAAGCGCGTTGCCGGCCTTTAAGATGGGAGTACGCTCTTTTCTTGAAGGTTTGTAGGTCGTATCGGTCCGGAAATACCGCTGGCGACAGTTCATTCCACAGTTTGGCTGTGCGAGGCAGGAAGTTTTTTAAACGTTTGTCTTGTATAGATAAATAAAGTTTAATTTAATACATTAGATTTGTTTTATTTTACTATGTTTCTACATGAATAACTTAAAATTAATGCCGTTAAAATAATTTTCACCGTTGGTTAAAATTCTCCCACATTTCAAAGTTTGAGAACCTGTAAACAGCATGATGACGTAGGCGCGTGTCAGTTAGGTCATACGCGAATCTCGGAATGGAGTACCAGGCGGAGTATATTATTATACCATGGAAAAAACTAAATTTAAAGCGAAATCAATCTTAAATATGGTGACATTTCTAACATTTGTCCGCCATATTGAATTTTTTTGGCAGTGTAGGCATCGAAGGCACATCGACATTCAGCCACAATTGAAAATTGTATAAAAATATTTTAAACGGCTATTATATTTATCAAATTAAATATTTTTAAGCATAAACAAAGATATTAAATAATAAACGTCGGTATTTTAAAAGTAAAACTCCTTTATACCTTGACTTTAAACAAAGTATTTTACCTAGGTATAGGTAAACCAGAACTTTGGGAGTATTGTCAAGAGGGCGCTCGTTTTGAATTTTATATAGCAACAATTTGTATAGTGGGGACAATGGAAATTGGCAGATGATTTTTGTTTTATTCCGACAACTTTAATAAGTGCGAAGTTTGATGTTTGGATATTTCTTCGGTTTTTACGCTATAAAATTCGTGAATTTTACGACGTATGACACATAAATCAAAATCATCCAAATCTATTTTCTTTTTTGTTTTCTTTTTTTTTAGGTTTGGTCGTTTAATTCCGCCCTTACGCCCTTCGCTAGCAATCCGTGGTACCGATGCATGCGATACACCTAATACACAAATCAAATTATTACAAGACATCAACCAAATCGTGACGACCTGACTATAGTGACATTTGTCCATAAGTTTGAAACTTACCCGTCAATTCAGGTGGTAATTTTGTTATGTTTTCTAATGGAAAAATTTCTCTCCCGCACGTTTTTTTTTTTCAATAAATAACTACATATATACACTGTTTACAACTTTTTCTCTGTAAAATCTAAAACTTTCGGCATGATTATTGCAGTCTAATAATAATTCACACGAAACTAGACAAAGCAATGTTTACATTGTCAATATTGACAACTATCATAGAGGGTAGATGTTGTCTATTATTAAAGTTGTTGCCATTGCTAGAAATTAGTACCAACAAATTTCCGTAACATGGCGCACCCTCAATAGATCCTGGTTCACCTTATACATGCTAGAGCTTACTATGAGTTACTATGGGACTACCGATTTGTGTCAGATTGTCCCATAATATTTATTTATATTACAAACTATTCTCGGCCCATCTTCAGGTCTTCACATAGTTTTTTCTAATGTTTATTCCCTGTTTCACACCCGTAGTAGATTCTGGAATAAAAAGTATTATATGTCCAACTCCAGGATGTATGAACATTATCCTGTAGGTGCTTGAAAGTATTAAGTTACAACTTACAATTTGCCATAAAGCAATAAAAACTAAACGAGTACGGTCCAATGTGCACTTAAGGCAAACAAATACCGTCCGCGTAATATTTTCATCGGGTCCTGAACGAAATCACCCCCAGCGGATCGATTCCTAAACGAAACGCTAGAAAAAAAATAACCTTTTCTTTTTAAAATTTGTTTCTTACTAACCATCCTTAATCAATTTGCGACCTTATAACTTAGGACATAGAGTTGCAATTTCGTTGTGGAAAAAAGAAAAATGGCGTTAGGAAAATACAAGGCTGAATTCAATAACCAGTATAAAGAGACATTTTATGCTTCAATCGGGTGTTTTAAATAACAACACGATACAGATCTTCGTATATTGGTTGGTGAGCTGTACCTAGGGATGCCAGTTGGAAAGGTGGCACGTGTAGGTATGAGCATATTACATATTATTAGTGTCCGACCGAAACATGTTTTTTTGCCGAAACCGAAACCGAAACCGAATGTTCGGCTTCGGCTCTAGTTTCGGCCGAAACCGAAACCGAAACCGAACCTTTTGTAGACTTGTTAAAATCGTTTAAAAAATGTCATAAAACCGCTTTTACACACATACGAGTATTATGGAGCTGTCAACACCCAATGTCCTTGAAATTGATGTTACTTAAGCAGTTTTTTAAGAAAATTACTAGAGTTAGACCAAGATAATTCTGCAACGATTTTGATAACACACGCAGTGCAAGTGTTATTTTAAACGTCAAAACTTCTATGAAATTATGAAGTATAAATAACATTTGCACTAGTTGCACTGCGTATGCTATCAAAATAATTGCAGAATTTTCTTAGTCTAACTCTATTCATTCACCAGTCAAGCTAACATGTAGATACAGGGTCAACCAAAAACGCGAGCGCACCGAGCGCGAATTTTTTTGTTAAAATATCGCAAGGCCGGGTACCGATCTTCACCTGGGCCTAAAAGTCCGAAGTGCCCCAGTGAGGCGAACTTTCATGCGAAGTCAAAGCCGTGCTTCAGGCTTCAGGATGAGTAGTTGAGCACAAACTCCAACCAATGTCCATTGTATTAAAAAGCGAGATATTTCCTTGAGCGCTGGTGGCCTAGCGGTAAGAGCGTGCGACTTTCAATCCGAAGGTCGCAGGTATAAACCCCGGCTCGTACCAATGAGCTTTTTCGGAACTTATAGGTATACGAAATATCATTTGATATTTACTATTTGCTTTCCGGTGAAGGAAAAACATCGTGAGGAAGCCGGACTAGTCCCGATAAGGCCTAATTTACTCTCTGGGTTCGAAGGTCAGTCTGATGGCAGTGGCTTTCGTAAAAACTAGTGCCTGCGCCAATTCTTGGGATTAGTTGTCAATTGGAGCCCAGCCTCCCATGAGCCGTGGCAAAAATTTCGGGATTACGCGAGTAAGATGATGAGTTTTCTTATTATTCCTTTGCCCAGGCCCAGTAACATGCGACAGTGCTATCTCATTGACTCCGATACAATGAGACAGTGTGCGCGTTATAGGTATTAACAGCCTCTTAAGACTGCGTCTAGTGGCGCCCTCATTAGTGGAATTGTGTTTTGATAATAAACCAATTAATTACTGTACCTATACATGAATCAGTATATGTAGGTACATATTAATATTGTTGTCCTACTTATTCCCCAACTTTTGGTCTTTGTCACATAGTTAAGTTTCATAGTACGAAGTACCATTTCGTAAGTTTCGGCCCGGCCGAAAGGTTCGGCCGTTTTTTGGCCGAAACCGAAACTACAGCCGAAACATGATTTTTTGGCCGAAACTGGCCGAAACCGAAACCGAAACCGAACCTTCGGTCGGACACTACATATTATGTTTTGCGGCAGATTGAGTGAGAGCGGAGTTAAAAGTTAAAAGACACACGAACTTGCAGCCAAAAAGCCGCCATGAGTCCCATGCAATCCAAATGAGATTCTCTTTTTAAAATGGCATGCTTATTATTATAAGTAACATTTTTGATGCTAAACGTTTCATGCCATCTCAGCAAGTCGTTATAAAATGAGAGTGTTACTTGGATTGTATGGCGGCGAATATCACTTTCTGTATCTTTAGGTATTTAAATAAAAGTAAATAAAATCTACCCTCAAATGGCTCCAGTCAGTTGAGGGTAGATCACTAGATGAAAACATTACATGATCAAATAATGTATACTACAAAACGTAATTCAAGACCAAAAAAAGTAAGAAAATGTTGCCAAAACGTAATTCAAGACCAAAAAAAGTAAGAAAATGTTGCCATTTATGCTAGCGCGTCTTGTATTTATCTAAAAATAAGTAAATAAAAGTACTTTTTTAAATAGTAGGAGTAAAATTACTAATAAAATAAATTATCTTAGCGTGATTATTTATCAACAGGAATTTATTATTTTACAAACAAATTATTGCAGTGGCAACAATTTCTTAATTTTTTTGGTCTTGAATTACGTTTTGCAGTTTATAGGTTAAAGTCAGGTCGGTCAGTGACTGATCCAGGCAGTTTTATATTTGTTTGGTTAACCAATAAATGTACAAATTGTTTGTTTACTTTTATTTAAATACCTAAAGATACAGACTATATATAGGTTCGTGTCACTCAAGTCACAAGTGCATGTAACTCTTAACAGTTCTATTGTCCTAAATCCATACAAAACTAGATAGCGTAGGTCACTTTAGTACCTATCTCGGATTTAAAAACCGAGCTATTAAGCTTGCTCCATTGTTCTTTGACTTTTAGGAAATGATAGAACTATGGAATGAACTGTCGCCCGCGGTATTTCCGGACCGATACGACCTTCAAACCATCTAGAAAAGAGCGTACTCCCATCTTAAAGGCCGGCAACGCACTTACAACCCCTCTGCTGTGGAGCAATCCCAGCTGAGCCGGGTATGCTGCCAAAACCGGGCTGGCAGTATCGAATGAGGATTAGGTACCTCCACCTCTGACAAAAAACCCCTCTGGTGTTGCAGGTGTCCATTGGGTAACGGTGATTGCTTACCATCAGACTTTTTAATTGCTCGTGTGCCTTCTATATTATGAAAAAGAGTAAGGTGCAGCGGGGCAATTTCGACAGCGGGATAATTTCCACTAATCGAAATATTTTCCATGTTTTACATTATTAACTAGAGTCTCACACAACACACACAACACATCTTTTTCGCTATCTGGACATATATGGCACTCTAGTTAATAATGTAAAACATGGAAGATATTTCGATTAGTTGATATTATCCCCCAGGTGAAATTGTCCCGCTGCACCTTAAAGGAAAATTCAGGCGACATTTCAAATCAAACTACAATAGGTAACTCCTAAATCCACCTAAAAAAGGTTCGCCAATATTGTTTTCTATCCCAAACACGGTCCGGATTGAAATTTGCCCGCCATAGTTCTTTATTTAGTTCCATATAGGCACGCACGTACTTATCCGGATATCACACTGATCCGTACATCGCTCCGGTTTGCGAGCAAGACAGGCATGCACGTGTATAACGTTATCCCGTTCGCACTCCGGAATGTGAAGACCGCTTTAGGTTGTTTTCCAAGGTTTATTTGGAAAAGGCTTTCTCAGAATTTTGTGAATTCGATTTGGGTTAACAATTTTATTTCTACTGGTTGATGTTTAGGGAAATGAGTTTTCGTGGAAAACAATTGGCGATCCAGAAGATTTAGGTTTGGGATAAAGGCCCACACACACAATTGGTGGACAATAGTCAATACAAAATAAAATATAAACTTGTTCTGCTTTCTTTACATACTTGTTTTACTCAAAAAACACGCTTACACGCTTTGACGCTTTTTCACCAGTCAGGCAATAAATGGGTTAGGTTCTTTCTTGTGTCATCAGTTAGGTACTTATAAAAAGCCATCCTTAAATCTGCGAGTAAAATACGAAAGTGTGTGTAAAGTCTACAATTCAGATTGAGCTCTTAGATAGAGTTGGATGTATATAGGCTGAATATGATATTGACAACACTACAGTATCTGCCTCTGTCTACTTACCTAACCAAAGTATAAACAGCTAGAACATTTCAACTTGGAAACTAAATGTCATATCTCACACACCAATGTAACTAAGAAGCTTTCTTCTTTGAATCATCCGATTTGTTCTTAGGATTTGTTCGATCTGATTTTTTTCAGTTTTCGGTAGATTGTCGCTGTTTACTGCTGTATTTTATTGCTGATAGTCGGGTCGCACCCGCCGCCATATTGAAAAGAATTGGCGCGAAAGGTTGCCTCTGTACTGTACCTCGGAAATTGTATCTTCACGAAAATGAAGGTTTGAAACCAAATAGGGATAAATAGACCTTACTAAGATACGGTCCAGTCGCAGCGTATTCCAACTCAATACATACCTACTTGTAGAGTTGCAGCATTTTTACAGAACTTATACCATGGAAATGTTGGTTGTCTAAGAGCCGATTTTTCAGTCCCCAGTTAAACAGATGGGTAGGATTTATTTCATTGATAAGATAACACGATTCTTAATTTGTGTTCTCATAATAAAATTCATCGAAGTAGTTATCGGACGAGTTAAATCTATTTCTACTTCCTCGCGTTGTCCCGGCTTTTGCCACGGCTCATGGGAGCCTGGGGTCCGCTTGGTAACAAATTCCGAGAATTGGCGTAGACACTAGTTTTTACGAAAGCGACTGCAATCTAACCTTCCAACCCAGAGGGTAAACTAGACCTTATTGGGATTAGTCCGGTTTCCTCACGATGTTTTCCTTCACGGAAAAGCGGACGAGTTAAATGGTAACTGAAAAATCAGCCTTAGAGGTTACATCGGAAAATTCGGGAAAATTACACTATAAAGGATATGGAAATTTCATGCGGCAATACAGCCGGCAGCAATGCGGCGTTGTAATGCAGTCGCAATTGTTAATCTAGCAAGAATGATATTACCATCATCATCAATTTAGCCTAGCACTAATGTAGTCTGGTCTCATCTCCAGAGGCTCAACTTCTTCAAATGCGACTTATTGCGCCAACGCCAAGATAGTGTCGTGCAATGCACTGGCCAATGGCCATGTCAACCGCTCTTGACACATCGTTGCAACAATCATCCGCCAGGGATGCAGTGGCCATTAATGATGATGACCAACGGTACCAAGATTTTGTAGTACAATTTGCATGTACCTACCTATGCATGTTGACAGCTTTGCTAAGAGCCAAGAAAGCTAAAAACTCGTATTGCCAATTGCCACCCTGAAAAAATACCGACGTAATTGGGTCCCAAAACGAGCCCACCCAAAAAGACATCTCTATCGCTTTAGTATTTATCACCGCGCCAAAATTGCTTTCCCGCGATAAACCTGATTGGACGATCCGGTTACATAGTTTATGTTCAACTATGTATGTTGTGTTGTGTTGTGTTATGTTGGTGTCGCTTTCATACAATTATTGGGGGTCGTAAAGTTGCTGTTGTCAATTTATTTGGAGAATGGGTTCGGGACGGTATTGGGACTTTTATTGGTATCGTAGATAAGTGAAAAATAGAGTCAGACCAAGCTAACTCGACGATGATTTTGATAGCACAGACTGTGCAAATGTTAGTTTAAACGTCATTATTTCATAGAACTTTGTTTTAGTATTGAATTTATATTATTTGTCCTTTTTTAAGGAAAAACGGAACCCTTATAGGATCACTCGTGCGTCTGTCTATCCGTCTGTCACAGCCTATTTGCTCCAAAACTACTGAACCAATTAAGTTGAAATTTGGTGCACATATGGAAGTCTGTGACCCAAAGACGGACATGTAATAAAAACAAATGAATTTTAAGCAAAGGGGGCTCTTTTAGGGGGAATATGAGAAAATTAAAAAACAAAGTTTTGCAAACCATATCGTGTTACATATTAAATGAAAGGGCTTATTTTGATAATCTCAAATATATTTTTTTATAATTTTATATGAAATAGTTTAGAAATTATTTAAGAAAATTCCGACACGGGCATGCTTCCTGCAAAGGAGATCGTCGATTTTGTTCTATCTTTTGTTAAGCGATTGGGCCCGATACCTATAGATTACTGGAAAAACGTATAAGAAGTCTGCAATTAAGCGTGAGCCGGACTTAAGAATAAGAATTGCGGATAAGCTCTATCAGGGCCACACCCGCAATTGATTTACGTGAAACGTGGTGTGGACAGCTAGTGCGAAGGTCGAAGGCCGAGCTCTGCGTTGGGCCGAAGGCCTGAAGCATCCAAGAGATGTGCGCCTCCACGCAAGATCGAAGGATGAGCTTTAGGAGGTTAGTGCTCAAACAGAACAAATAATTGGTTTAAGTACGAGTAGCTAAATGAGAAGGCTGAACTGCCGTATATCAGAGGGTCTACCGTGAACACCGAAGTTCGCAAATTGCGGGGATTTCTCTTTTACTCCAATGAAACCGTAATTAGAGTGACAGAGTGAGATGCCAGCAATTTGCGAACTTCGAACAAAATTAAAGATAGCCAGCCGTGTGTTGAAAATTGAATGAACAGTTGAATGTACTTATGAACTTGGCTTTGCTCGCTCGTTCGAAAATGTGTGCAGTACGGAACCCTTGAGACGCGAGTTCGACTCGCACTTGACCGGTTTTTGTTAGAATGTCATAAATAAACTTGCAACAATTTTAGATCTTTTTTACAAAAAAACATATAAGCGCTTTCTATAAAATCTCAACTAAAAACCACATTACAATAGTAGATTGTAAACCAAGGGATGGAAGGCACTCATTTCTGCCGAGGTAGTTTGGCGTTCAAACGCAGTGAAAGCGCCAATAGTCTGAGGCTGAAATGATGCCTTTCACCCGAGTTAAACACTCTACTTTTCATTTCGAATACGAGGAAAGTAAAATGCATGTGTTTTTTAAAAACATGACTAAGTATAATTTTTAATAGTATTTTTTGAGGGTACTTTCAATTAACAATTTAGGGAAAAGTATCGTTATTTATGGAATGGGGAGTCAAATATCAGAATGGAAATTGTATAACAAATCCATGTATACCCAAATTTCAATTGCTTATCGTAAAAAAATTAATAATATCGTACTTGGAACCTACCCATATAACCATTCCAGTCGCAGAATCACAAAGTGGTAACTAAATGTCAGATGTGTCGTAACAGAGTCCACACAATGTGTCTAGAATTGTTTCGAAACAAAGTGTCGTCGCCGTGTCTACACTTTTCCGTAACAAGGTGTCGACACATTTGTGTGCACTTTGCGTGCGGTTTGCGACTAAATCTGACAGCAAATTTGTGACAGCAAATGTCAATATAAAATACCTCTTGAAAACCAAGGTTTGTCAAACTACTATTAGTGTCTCGTGTGCTCGTAATTCTAGTAAGTCATCATGGGCAATGCAAATGATAATAATCGACCGAAACCATATAAACACCCAACACCCGTCAACCTTTTACAGATAAGTTTTTAAAGAAATTCAATAAGCTACTTAGGTCAGGCAACGAATGCTCCAAAAGTTGTAGAGGGAAATGCTCGGAACACAATTTTTGACTCCGTAACTCGATTTGACAAGTTAGGAGGTGAACATATCAAAAGTCCCCGGCCGTAGCCCTTGAGCGGGGGGGAGAGAGGGGGCTTTGAAGGTCCCATTTTCCCGTTTTTCGATTATATCTCGGAAACTATGCATCTCAGCGACATGGCCACTTATACAAAATGAAAGTTAATTTAATTTGTTACAAGTTTATTCAGTCAATTTTTTCGATATGTTGAATAGTTTTTGAGATATCCGCTCTTGAAAGTTTATTTAGGGCTCTCAATTTTATCTTGATATATCTATATCAGTGAAGGTGCTAGGCCGTGTTTGGTATCGTTTTCGTATAAATCTGGGGTGCTGAATCCATTTAAGATATCACATTGACACCATTCCACAAAATAAAAATAAATCTTTTTAGGGTTCCGTACCTCAAAAGGAAAAAACGGAACCCTTATAGGATCACTCGTGCGTCTGTATGTATGTCCGTCTGAATACACAAAATAGTTCTTTACCTATAGATGACAGGAAAACCTATTAGAAATGTGCAGTCAAGCGCGAGTCGGACTTAATGTACGGAACCCTTAATACGCGAGTCCGACTCGCACTTGGCCGGTTTTTTTGAAACTCTTCTTGACGCTTAACCGCTGAACCGATTTCGTTGAAATTTGGTATAGAAATAGTTTGCGTCCCGGAACAGGACATAGGATAGATCTTATAACCAAAATCATCTTTTGAAGGTGTGAAAAGTGGCGTGGAAATTTGTACGGGAAATCAATAACCGCTGAACCGATTTATATGAAATTTGGGATGGTCTACATCTTTGATTTAGTTAAAAATGATGAAAAAACATGACTTCAAACCTAAACTTAAACAGTATTAACTTGAACTTGAAGTCAATTCTGAATTCCCCCCTACACCTCATTTCACACCTTTAAAGGATGATTTTTGAGATAACTTATTATATCCTGTCTCGGGACTCAAAATATATGTGTACCAAATTTTAATTAAAACTGTTCAGCAGTTTAAGCGTGAAGAGGAGTTTAAAAGAAAGTATTTTAATAAGTTTATATGTTTTTACTTCGGAATGGTGTCAATGTGATACCTTAACTAAATTTGGTACTGCGAATTTATACGAAAACGATACCAAACATGGCCTCGTAGCTTTACTGTTGTAGAAGTCAAAATAAAATTGAGAGCCCTAAATTCTTATTACTTGGCCAAACTTGTGTAGAAGGAAAAGGTAAAATAAAAGTCTTCGGCAGGAATATAAGACACAAATATATTTTTTTTTTGCGTTACTATTTCATTCATCAAATATAAACATACCTTGATTATACTATTCTAGTGAGATCCTCATAGATAAACAAAAACATTTACTTAAAAAATTACAAGGTCGAAATGTCACGGAACTTGTGAGAGTAATATGTGAAAAATATAAACTTTTATGACAAAAAAAATCTGGACACAATTTAAGAATCACCCAATTGCGTCGAGGAATCATCTGTATTTTTGCTTGTTTCATTACCTCCTCACTTCTTTTTTGTCCTTTGTATTCTGTAGCAATTTGTTAGATCTGAAAATAAAGATAACTTGCGTCGTCACGGATGTCGATTTATAGGTTTTAGGGAGTGCAGAATTCGAAAACGATGATCATTTTATAATCCAAGATGGCGGCTACGTATTTTGTCATAAAAGTGGAATCCAAAATAGTCATCATTTTCGAAATCTGCGCCCCCTAAAACCTATAAAACGACATCCATGACGACTTTTATGACATAGTGCATGGCCGCCATCTTGGAATCCAAAATAGTCATCATTTTCGAAATCTGCGCCCCCTAAAACCTATAAAACGATATCCATGACGACTTTTATGACATAGTGCATTGCCGCCATTTTTAAATTGAAAATGTTATCATTTTCGAAATCTGCGCCCCCCAAAACCTATAAAACGACACCCATGACGACTTTTATGACATAGTGCATGGCCGCCATTTTGGATTCCAAAATGGTCATCATTTTCGAAAGCGGGGCCCCCTAAAACCTATAAAACGACATCCATGACGACTTTTATGACTTAGTGCATGGCCGCCATCTTGGAATCCAAAATGGTTATCATTTTCGAAATCTGCGCCCCCTAAAACCTATAAAACGACACCCATGACGACTTTTATGGCATAGTGCATGGCCGCCATTTTGGATTCCAAAATGGTCATCATTTTCAAAATTGGGGCCCCCTAAAACGTATAAAACGACATCCATGACGACTTTTATGACACAGTGCATGGCCGCCATTTCGGATTCCAAAATGGTCATTATTTTCGAAATCGGCACTCCCTAAAACCTATATATCGACACCCATCTCGACTTTTATGACAAAGTGTTTTGCTACCATCTGCATGCAAGACATTTCTATTATTTTTACGTACAAAAATGGCCCCCTGTCAACTTTCAATCGAGATTTAATCGATAATTTATTCGATTAATATTCAGATTAATTCAATTTCAATCTATGTTAGGTCGACTAAACTAATCTCGATTAAAATTTGAGAATTAACTTTTTTTATTCCATTAATTAGTCGAATAAACAGTTAATCGATTAATGCCCATCTCTGACCACGGCATTTTTACACTTTGAGAATATCTGAAAACAAATCAACACAAGGAGCCATTTTGCAAATCCAGTAACATACCAGTAACTTTGTTATTACTTTTGACAGCGCGTGTCATGTGTCAACACAGAGTCGACACAAAGTCGAAACATTGCAACTACTTTGTGACTGCAATATTTCTCAGCCTTAAACCATATTTATACATCATAATTAACAAGTTTCGTAGTATGTAAAGCGTTATTTCTGTTATTTAAATTTAAATTTAAAATTTCCGGCTAAACTAAAACAATGTGGTGGCGCGTTGATTATATTACACTTAGTTTATCAAATCACTCGAGCAGTTTAATTCCCCATAATAATTTAAGTCATATTGTAATATAAATGCAAACAATATATAATTACGTCTTGTAATCCGTTTTAGAGATGGCGTATTAATGTCACTTATTTTTATTTAAGTATTTTTCCATCTGACAGTTTCCATTTGACAGGAACAAAATGAACGAATGAACGAATGATTTTGGCATAAAGTAGTCGCAAACCCGAAACAATGTGTGCACACGGCGACCACACTTTATGTCACTTTGTGTCATGTGTCGACCCTTCCCCATTTCTGGTAACTGTGTCGACACGGCGACGACTCTGCGACTGGAATTGTGACCGAAACAGACGGTGTCGACACAAGATGTGTCAACACCGCGTCGTAACGGCGACTGGAAATGGTTGTATGGGATAAAATGCTCTAGTGCAGAAACGTATCATTTTCTGCATACCTTTTAGAACAACAATGACCCTCTTTCAGAGCATGAGAAATGAAAAACATATTTACGTCTCCTCTCCCATTTTTATTCCCCCACTTGAACCCTTTGCAATTCAAAGTAAATCTCAAACATTCCCCCCTCATAGGGGTGGCACTTATCTCTGGGGAGGTGGGAGTAAGGGGGGGTTATTTACCCTCCATTACAGGCTGATGGAGCCGTTAGCGGGATAGAGCGGGAAATGGCGAGCGTTTACTCTCAAGTACATAGTAGAATTAGTAGATATATATATATACCTACCTATCTATAATAATATAATATTAGGGACTTCTCGTAAATAGAGTTAGACCAAGAAATGTCTGCAGCAATTTTGATAGCCCACGCAATGCAAGTGTTATTTACACGTCATAATTTCATAGAAGTTTGACGTTTAAAATAACACTTGCACTGCGTGGGCTATCTAAATCACTGCAAACATTTCTTGGTCTAAGTCTATGAAAGTCTTGTCTCTCCCTCAGTTACAAATAACACTAGTATTTTATACTATAGTAGTTTGTGTTACAAGGGATCAAAATGATATATTTCCGTCAAGGGCGTACTTATATTGAATCCTGAATGAAGCGATAGATTCTACAATAGAATCCCGAACGTAGTGAACGTAGAATCCTAAGCGTAATGAGGGATTCAAGTGTTATCGCCCAAGACGAAATAATTTTGATACCATGTGACACATACTGCTTTTCACATCAACTATGAGGAAAATAAAAAAATCTTAGTGTTGACACAATTATTATGTTTCAAGCTAAAAAAAGAGTGTAAAAAATAACAAAAACAGTGTCCTAGAACAGAAAAGTGCCACTTTGATCCCCCCTAGCAGGGTGGAAAAGTACCACTGTGATCCCTCCTAGCGGGGAAGAAATAGCCCTTTTCCGAATAGGTGATGTGAAAAAATTATAGGTAAGTACTGCTATGGTTTGTATATTATATATAATATATGTTGTATAATACAACTGAAAATAAATGAAGAACTAAGTAGATATTATGTTTCTGTGATTTTTTCTGTCTACATAGTCAACTTTACCTCCTGAGGTATTTCCTTTGCGCTACGACATGTACTTATTCAGGGTTCTCAAGGGTCAGCAACGCATAAGTAGCTCCTGTGATGTTGCTTATGTCCATGGGCGACGATGACCGCTTCCCATCAGGCGGCTCGACTGCTCGTTTGCTGACTATCACAAAAAATAGTTATTTGTTTTACAAGGGGGAAAAGTTGTTGTTTAACCTCTCGTGATAATATTGATACCCGAGCAAGCGAAAGGTTCGAAAAATAGAATCCTGAGCGTTGCTAGGGTTTTAAGACACGAGGGTCAAACAAAATTTTTCACTACACCAACACAAGGAAAATACTACATAACTGTAAAATATCAAATAAAATCAATTCAAAATGAATGTTTTTAAATATTTATCATTCAAAATCATCATTTAAAAGTCAATTCTTCCAGCCAACATGCAACATGAGGAAAAAACTCAAAATTTGCATTTTGATTACTTTGCCTCACATGTGAATAAAATGCAACTTTCTTATCAGTGTTTTCTGAACAACTGAAAGAGCGCCTTTACCAGTTGGTGTGGTGAAAATATTTTTTTCAACAGATTTTGATCAAAAATTGTCCGTACCTGCCAACTAGTTACAATAATGTTTGGGTGTTTAATCTCGTCAGTTTTATATGCTCTAAGGATTTTCCTCTAAACATTTCATTTCATTTCATTCACTGTACCTAATCATTTCAGAAATGATCTCCTCAAACACCCCAAAATGATTAGCATTCTAATTCGTCGCATCAGCGCTATTTTACACTTCCTATAAATGGGTGTCATTTACCACGCGACTGTCGACCTTACTCCGACGAGATAAGGGCTGGCTGTTTGTGATGTGTACGTCTGTGTGGGTGCTACGTGTCTCGTTCAGTTAATCGTGTCATTACTACGGCGAGTGCGCGCTACAGGATGTTTCTAGTCGACGAATTGACTGGCGAAAAGTTTTTTGACCAACTTGTGAAATTAGAACTTTTCGGCTTGGATGCCACGTGTCTTAACGAATGGCCTAATGGCCTTCTCCTTTCTTATTTTAACTTTCATCTGGAAGAGTAGGTATCTTGTATAAAAAAACTGTGTAAAAATATCTCTCACAATCTTTCTTATAGGAAAATACTCCTAGAGCGAAGTTCATGTAATTTTTGTGCACTCTTCATTGTGCAATAATGTATGCAAAAATTCTTCGTGCATTATGACGGTCGTCCAGTATTTTCTGTTTTAAAAGTAACCTACACCTTTCTTCAGCAATTTTCCTTGGTGAAGGCTTTGAACTTCCAATTTTGTTAACTCTCAGTCATGCTTTATGACAATACTCCAAATATCTTAACTAAAATGTCTAAATATTTAAGTAAAGAACTAATAAGTATACTTTAATATTGTATCGTGCAATATTATTTTAGGAAATTTTCATGTGATGTTATTCAAAATCTATCCACTTTACCTGAACAGCTAGATTTAAAATTTCCCCTATTCAGATCGAATTGAATTCAGAACCAAACCAAGACATTTCCATACATTATTTACGTAGAATACAGATGTGCAAAGTTGCGGAAATTTACCTAAAAGTTGGAAATATTTACAAAGTTTTCTGGAAAATATCATGAAAAAATATATTCCGTAGGTAACGGAAAGTTACGATAATCGTACAAAAATATGCGAAGTTTCCGAAACCTTTCCTTGTATAAATTTCTCAATTTTGGAAACAGCAACCTTTTAGTATTCCCGTGTCTTCTCTCCTGAACATATTTAGTAATCGGTTTGACCAAAACAAAAAAAAAAACCTACCAGTTTAAGGTCCAACTAGCTAGGTCGGTAGGTACTTACTACATCATATTTTCGTGTCCTATGTACTTTTATCCAATTTCATGCATAGGTAATATTTCTCAACAATTCTTAACAATTTCGGTATCTTGCGTCTACAATGTTCAAAATAACCCGACCACCAAATTTCATCCCCCTGTACCAACCATCCGCACATAGCGATAGTACTACCATACCAACTACGCGCTGTCCAATCACAGCCCACCGTTGCATGTGTGCGTAATGGGGGTAGCAGTACGGGGGCCGCCCATTGGGCAATGAAATTAGTTTAACTAAATGTCGTTAGCATTGTCATTTCGCTTTATGAAGGGGTTTTACTCCGTGTTTAAGTTTTGAGTGTATTTGTTTTAAATTACAGTTTGTTTTAGTTGAAATTGAAAGTTTTGAGTTTAAACTTGTTATTAGATTGCGATTTAAAGTTATACCTAACAATGGTTTCTGATTTTAAATTGCATTAAAGGAAAATTTTATTTGGACGTTTAAAGTTCCAAGACACCTTGTTTGAATTGTAGGTAGGTATAAGTGTAAAAGATACCTTTTTACCTTGTTTGTACATTGAGTGCCGGGACCGCTCGGCGGGTTCTCTGTTCGTAGTCGCTTTCCTCTACAAAGCGGGAAAACGCTGGGATCGGCTACGAGCGTAGCGCTACGAAAACGTTGGCATTGAATGTTTTATAAGACTTTCATGTTATAATAAACTGAAAATTTTAACACGATAAGGAGTTTTATCATTTAGAACTTTTTTTTTAATTCGTTTGGAAATGTATTAGCCTATGTAATCCGGACCATAAGAATAGCCGACTGGTAAAAAGTGTGCTAGTAGAGCACGACGTTGTTCGGTATACAACTATTATACCGAACAACGTCGTGCTATCGTCGTGCATCGTCGTCGGCTATCACTTTACTAAAAGCAACCTTTTAGTAAAGTGATAGCTGGACTTTAGGTACAAATGGATTACCGGGTGTTGACTAAAGAATGGTTACACGCGTTTCAAAATTCATTTATTCAGTGCAACAAATATCCGTGCTCATCACATAAATAAATGCCCTGTTCAAAATACTATCTACATATAACTTGTACAAGTATCTATGCAGATTTGTCTCCCCTCCCCTCACCCCGCCCGCGCGGCCCTCTAATTAGTTGACACCTATGACAGACGAAATAAGACATGCACCTAGACGCCTGTGTGTTGTGTACCGCGAACCTGGTGAATTTTGCATTCCTGGAAGATTTGTGTGTCCTGGCACTCCTGGCCAGGTCCTCTGTACGGATCCCAACTCCCGGAGAAAGGTTAGTGCTGTCTTGACAAACTGACAAATGTTTATTCCAAAATTGTGTACCTACTTGTCCCGTTCTCAAACATTTTTGGTAGCAGAGCGTGGTTAGATCCCCTCTTTAAGTATTTTTTAAGCCTCTTGCTATAAAACCTACAATTCCCCCTTTTCTTAACTTTATTCCTCTGTTCAGTGAATTATCCATAGTTTTAAATCCTAAAATTGCATTCTGGAATTGGTTACATAACCTTATAACGGTATCCTGCAATCGACTCGCCTTTAGATTAACCCGGTCGCCGTATGATAATTAGTACCTTATTTCAAGGGCCGACGGCTCAATATCGCTTGCAAGTTTTAATAACTACCATGTGGATTTAAAATTTACATTCAATTAAATCAATGCTATATAATCGTTCCCCTTAAAAGTAATTCGTTTAACTAGTATTCTTTAAACCCCCCTTTAGTGTTTTGACTATAAAATAGAATTGTTAATTTTTTACGTACTTAAGTATAAATTGTTGTTGTTAGGCAAACCACCGCGCTTCCCAATTAGATCCTTATCTGCAAGTAAATAAGTTTCAATTTAAAGTGTCTTACGATTCCTATTTAATTTTCCTGTTACTAAGTGCTGTTTATCGTTTGAGTTAAAAATGACTGACGAAGGAAATAATGATACAATTAGATCGACATTATTCACGGAAACTCCTGATTATAGAAAATCAATCGGGACTTTAAGACTAACCAGTGAGTGGATTTCGAATGCGCACTCACAACTTAATACCACGGACCGTGCTCGACTTATGGTTTATGTAAATGACCTTGAGGGGTGTAGGAGGGGGTAGGCACGCTCAGGTTTGCGACGCTGGGCTACAGGTCTGCTCACTCAAGTCCTTCATACACGTCCCCGTCGACCCTGGATCTGCCGCCGCGGACCAGGGTTGAACCCACCCGGGGTTCACTGCTGGGTGGGTCGTACACCCTGGAAATGCTAGTGGTCTTAACGAGCGTCGCACTATTTACCAACAACCTCGGGCCACTAGCAGCTAAGTATGAGGGCCATACCTGGTGTGACAGTCCCACCCGCCAGGTAATCCTTTTCCCCTACCTTATCTCCCGTCTTAACATCCTGTGATCCAAATAGTCATTTCCCGTCTCTACTCCTATCTTTATCCCTCCTCTCTCTAATCCCTCCCTTCCCTATTTCCCCCTCTTTGCTCCCCTTTCCTACTCCATTTCCTCTCCGCCAATCCAAGGTGTCATACGTACCGTGCCGATGGATGCGTGGCTGGTGGCGAGACCAGTCTCTAACGGCGTCTCTACGAAACCGGGGCGAATCGTAGCAGTATTTAGTCCTTCAGTCGGCAAGCGGGGCTCTGCCGTTCTGTGACGAATATTTCCCTTGCTACTCGTGGGACGTTCATGGAAAATGATAACAAAAAATTAGAAAGTTTTGACGCCATGTCCTCAGCTCTGGACTTGATCCAGGCTGAAGGTAGTATCGGGGCGAAGGAGGCTGCAGAAGCCTCTGGCACGCCCGAGGTTTGCTCTCAGGGAGGGGAGGGGGTAGCTGAGGTCGACAGAGACGACATCGTCTCTGGTGCGCCCGGCGACAGCTCCTCGACCAAAGAGCCGCGTGTTTTCAAACGCATGTCGGGTGCTGCTCGCAAGAGGTTCCGCAGGCTTATGGGCGACGGGGTAGCCAAAGAGCAAGCCCTGTCATTGGCCCGTAAGCCTTGGGTGGACATCGCTGTGGAGAAGCCGGCCAAAGAGAAAGGCCCTGTAAAAAGGGTCCGCTCTGAGGACGAATCTCCACAGGGATCAGCGAAAAAGGCCCCGAAACTCCGCGCTGAAACCTCAGGGGAGCCTCGTCAACCGAGCTTCAGGGAGGTAGCGGGGTCCTCACGAGTAGGGATCCGTAATTCGGACCCTATGAGTGAGGACCAGATGAAGTTGGTCCACCGTCACCTAAATCTCGCCATGGTCACCCAATGGGCGAACGCGAAGGGCGGTGCACCACAGTTTCTGGGCTTCATTCACAAGACAGGCTGGATACTGGTGACCTGTGTCAACCAGGTTAGCAGGGACTGGCTTGTGAATGAGGTCCCGAATCTAAAGCCGTGGCCGGAGGCGAAACTCTCCGTCATCCCGGAGGGTGAATTGCCCAAACCAGCCACGGCCATCACGTTCATTCCAGAGTCCGAGGCGGCCTCAGTGGAGGAAGCCTTGGCGCTGATCAGGGTCCAGAACTTTGGCCTGAATACAGAGCTCTGGAAAGTTCTCGGGGAGAAGGCTGAGCAGGGTGGCAAGGTGGTCACCTTTGCTCTGGATGAGCCTTCCGCCGAAACCCTTAAGGCCAATCGTGGGGAGGTAGCGATTGGCTTTAAGAAGGTACTGTTCCGACTAAAAGGGGGGCCAAACGCTCCCCCAGCACAGCAGACGGAGCAGCAACCCCAGCCCCTCGCTGAATCTACTCCCGGGCCAAGTACCATGGTACCTAGCGGCCGAACTCCTATACCCCAGGGCTCTCGTGGCCGTGGGGGCGGGCAACCGGCAGCTAGAGGCACAAGGGGCATGACGAGGGGCATGGTACCCGGTAGGGCCAGACCCATAACCTCGGTGACAGGAGGGCCTCAAAGGACTCCTGTTGCGAGAGGCAGGGGAGGGCCACAACGGGTCACCAAGAGGGCCAAATAAAAGGCCTTGGCCCTACGGCACCCGCGAGGGTCCTGCAAGCAAACATCCACCATGCGGCAGCAGCCACGGCCATTGTTGAAAGCCGGCTTGCAGGACACGTCGACCTCGCACTACTTCAAGAACCTTGGGTGCGGAACTCAACCATACTAGGACTGAACTCGGTTGGTAAAGTTTTATACAATACTAACGGAATTAAGCCTAGGGCTTGTATTGTTTTTGGCAAGAACATTGACTTTTTACCTGTTCCAGAGTTATGCACAGACGACCTGGTAGCAGCGTATGTAAATTTCAAGGGATGGAGCGGGCAGAGAGTTATACTCTGTTCGGCATACCTCCCTGGAGATAGGAACGACCCCTCTGCGGAACTCACAACCGTGGCCGACTATGCCCGCAAACACAACGCAGAAATACTGGTGGGATGTGATGCCAACGCCCACCACACCAACTGGGGGAGCACCGACATCAATGATAGGGGTGAGTTACTACATGACTTTCTTCTATGCAATAACTTCCAAATTCTAAACATAGGATGTTCACCCACCTTTGTCACTAGGGTTAGGAAGGAGGTTTTGGACTTGACTTTTGCATCTTCAAATCTAGCCAGGCATATTCAGAACTGGAGGGTAAGTGATGTAGAATCGTTGTCAGATCATAAGCACATCTGTTGTAATATATCTTTTTCTCTCAGCGTTCAAACGGTCATCTTCAGGGATCCCCGGAGGACTGACTGGGAAGGCTACAGGAGCTGCCTAGAACGTAATCTGGAATCCGCAGGGAAGGTAATCAAAACGCGGGAGAGTTTAGAACTTGCGGTAGAGGTGGTCTCAAATGGCATTGTAAGTGCCTTTGAAGAAAACTGTGCTCCCAAGGTCAAATCTACTAAACGTGTGGTCCCGTGGTGGAACTCCAACCTTAGGAGGCTCAGGGACAAAACACGCAAGTTATTCAATAGGGCTAAGAGGACAGGGGAGTGGGAGGTCTATCGGAAAGCCCTAAATGAATACAGTAAAGAGATTAGGAAAGCTAAGAGAGCGTCATGGAGGAGGTTCTGCGAGGAAATTGAAAATACGCCTCAAGGAGCGAGACTTCACAGGATACTCTCCAAAGCTGGAAGCAATCAAGTAGGCCTTCTCAGGAGGCATGATGGCTCCTTCACTGCTAGTGAGACGGAGACTTTGGAGCTCTTAGCTGAAACTCACTTCCCAGGGGCAGGACAGTCGCACCAGTCCCAGGTGGTCAGAGGCCTGCACAGGCCTCGCCCGGAGGACTGGAGGCAAGCTGCCCTCGTCATAAGGCCCGGGATAGTGAAGTGGGCTATAAACTCCTTTAAACCTTACAAGACGTGCGGCCTGGACGGAGTAAGCCCTGTGCTAATGCAGCGAGGAGCTGAAGTCCTAATCCCGCATTTGGTTAGAATTTTCAGAGCTAGTTATGCCTGGGGACACTTACCAGAACAGTGGAACAAGGTCAAGGTATTATTTATACCGAAGGCTGGGAGGAAGGATTATGCTTTAGCCAAGTCCTTCAGACCGATCAGTCTCTCCTCGTTCCTCCTTAAAACCTTGGAAAAGGTAATCGATAAGTATATCAGGGAGAGCTGTCTTCTGAGAAAACCCATACACGACAGTCAACATGCTTACCGCAGGGGCAGATCTACAGAGACTGCCTTGCTGGAGCTAGTTGACAGAGTGGAAAGGGCCTTGGAAGACAAGGACATAGCCATGTCGGCCTTCCTAGATATTGAGGGCGCTTTTGATAATACACCCATTCGGACACTGGTGGAAGGGCTTAGGGCCAAGGAGGTGGATTCCACCACTATCCGCTGGGTGCAAAGCATGCTCTCAAGCAGAGTGGTTAGGCTAGACTTGCTTAACACTACTCTCGAAGTGGCCACTGTGAGAGGCTGTCCGCAGGGAGGTGTCCTATCTCCCTTGCTCTGGACTCTCGCGGTGGATGGACTTCTGCACAAGATGGCGGAACTCCGAATCGACACTCAGGGGTACGCAGACGACCTTGTTGTGACGGTGAGGGGCAACTGCCAAAGTACTTTATCAGACCTTATGCAGAGGGCTCTCAACACCATAAATACATGGTGCGGAGAGAATGAATTGTCTATCAATGCAGATAAGACAATTATAGTACCATTCACGAACAAGAGGAAACTGGACAAACTTAAACCACTTGTCATGAATGGTAAAACTATTCCGTTCTCAACAGAGGTCAAATATCTGGGGGTAACACTGGACCAGAAACTGACCTGGAACAAGCATGTGGACGGAACCATACAAAAGGCTAAATCAGCCTTGGCAATATGCTGTCGTTTGGCAGGCAACAGATGGGGTCTAAAACCCAAAATCGCCTTATGGCTGTACACATCCATAGTGAGGCCGATAGTGTCTTACGCCTCTGTAGCATGGTACAGGAAAACGACGCAGAAGGTAACAGTGATGAAGCTTGGCAGCCTTCAAAGAGCTGCCTGTGTCATCGTCACTGGGGCCATGTCATCCTCCCCGACGGCAGCCCTAGAAGCCATACTAAATCTACCACCCCTCCACTTGCATCTAGAATTGGAGGCGAGATCTAGTATGCTTAGAATAGCGGGCGTGAGGAGAGGTAATTGGTTATCGCAAACTCTGAGACTGTTTAATGAATCAGTGTACGATATTCCTGTTCTTGGGATGCCAACCGACACTATGTCACCCAAATTTTGTCCACTCAAACTTTACTCAGTGGAAATCCCCAAACGGGAGGACTGGTCAAACAGTCAAATTAAGTGGAAAGAAGGAAGCCTGAGGTGGTACACTGATGGCTCCAAATCCGGATCTGAAGTAGGTTGCGGAGTATACGGTGAAGCGCCTAGGAAAAGCATCAGCTTAAACCTAGGACGTTTTTGCTCTATATTCCAGGCAGAGGTATACGCCATTCTAGAATGTGCGTCAATCAATCTGCAAAGCAACTACGGCAACCATACTATCTATATCCATTCGGATAGCCAGGCGGCACTCTTAGCTCTAACCTCCGATGTCACCACATCGAGGCTGGTTGAGAACTGCAGGCAACTATTGAACAACCTTGGAGCCAGGAACAAGGTTGTTCTACGTTGGGTCCCGGGGCATGCGGGTATCGTAGGAAACGAGAAGGCCGACGAACTCGCGCGAGCAGGGGCTAAGGGGAAGAACTACAGTCCTGAGCCCTTTTGTGGTATCCCCAAAAGCCTAACGCGGCTCACCCTAAAGACCTACTGTCACTACAAAACCATTCAACTCTGGAGAGAAACAACAGGTTTGAACCATTCCAAAGCGCTTATCAAGGCCTTCAGCAAAAAGGCGTCCTCGAACGCCTTAGCGCTGTCTAGGAACCAACTGCGCAACTTGGTAAGGGTGCTTACCGGGCATTGCGGCCTAAATAAGCACATGCGCACCATGGGGAAACGTGACATAGGGCGGTGCAGACTCTGCATGGAGGCGGAGGAGACGCCCTTGCACATCCTCACAGAGTGCCCTTGCCTAATGCGTACTCGTGACCTAATCTTGGGCGGACACATATTACGCCCGGAGGAGGTAAAGTCTCTCGAGACCAAAAGGATCCTGCAGCTATTCGAAGTTGCAGGGTTGGATCGAGAGTTGTAATAGGTGGCGATCACAATAGATCAGGAATGGTCGCAGTGATACATAGGCTTTGGAGCCTTATATAGCCCCTAATAAAGAAGAAGAAGAAGAAATGACCTTGAAGAACAATACAAGGAGTTTCGGGAGGCTAGTGCCCAGCTCCTCGGCGGTTTAGACCAGGCGATAGATGTGGAGGAATATACCTATGTTCAAGGCCTCGTTCGGACAGTCCGCGACCAAGTTGTCGATATTAAAGTTAAACGTAACGAGATAGTCGCCCCTATCTCCGCGAGCACTCCGATGCGTTCGGTGCCCGACCGGGCTACTATTGTTGCCGCTGACCTGGACCTCCCGCGTCGCCAAAAATTACCTGATCTTCCAATCCCAAGGTTTAATGGGCGCTCGGACGCCTGGATTAGTTTTATTGATCAATTTGACAGCGTCGTTGACACTCGAAGTGATTTATTACCCACCCATAAAATGCATTATTTAATGAGTGCCTTATCTGACGAACCAAAACGTTTGGTACAACATTTGAAAGTCGAAGCCGGTAACTATTGTGTAGCCCGTGACCTTCTTAAAAGAAGGTATCATAATACACGCGTCCTTGCCGATACCTACATTGCCCAAATAATATCCCTGCCGGATATTAGTCCTCGGTTGACTGGACTACGCGCCAGTTTCCTCAATCCTTTGCTTACTGCCTATCGTTGTTTAGAACGACTCGAGTTACCAGTGAAACACTGGTCATATATACTTGTTCATATTTGTTTTGGAAAACTTCCCGCGGACTTGAGGTCACGTTTTGAACGCCGCCACGGGGACGGCCAAAGGGATCTGCCGTCCTTTGATAAACTTATAGATTTCCTAGAAGAAGAATGCCGGCACCACGATAACGTTGGAAATACCTCTCTGGTGGATGCCGCGCCTTCCTACTCCAAAACCGGTACGGTACCGAGGGCCCCACGTGACCCACGTCATGCGTTGGTTGTCGAATCCAACGGCCGTACATCGAAGTGTCCTATGTGTTCGAGTCAAACTCATTACTTACGTGAGTGCCGAGATTTTTTGGATATGAGTCCCCGCGACCGCTCGAATTTCGTAAAATCAAATGGTCTGTGTTATAGATGTTTAGATAAACATTCAATCGCATCGTGTACGCACGATTATCGTTGCAGTACTTGCCGCCGCCCTACCCATCACACGCTTCTGTGTTTTAATGACCCGCGAAACCCGGTATACCCCCGTGGAAACCCGCAGACTCGATCGGTTGCCTTTCGTCGCTCTCCTGAACCAAACAGACCTAGCTCCCCCCATCCTCGCACGGGCGGGGGTGCTCGCTATTACGTCATGAACCGCTCTTCACCCCGTCCTACTTCACCGACTTCACCCCGTGCATCCCCCCCTCCATCTCCTTCTAGAACTTGGCGCCGCTCTCCGAACCACTCCCCTACACGGTACTCTTCCCCACCCCTTCGTCGTGATGTGCGTTCCCCTACCCCTACCACTAGTAGAGATAGGCGTGCAGCGTCTCCACGCCATTCTCGGCCTGAAACTTATAAGGGCTCTCACCGCGAGAGTCCACAATAGCTAGACTGCCCCCCTCCCCCGCTCCCTTCTCGTGCTTCAATAATTATAAACCCAGATCTGGTCGTACTCGCTACTGCTATTATTCATATAAAAACGTCTAACGGATATTACGTTGAAGCACGGGCCCTGATTGATAATGGTGCTCAAGGTTGTATGATTACTTGCAATTTAGCGGTAACCCGGCTCAATGTGCACTTAATCCCTCCCCCCTCGTCTCCAATGGTACTTTATGGCATTGGAAATATTCCCGCCTTGTCAATACGCGATTGTATCCCTGTCACGTTCAAGCCTGTTCGCTCTTCGTCACCAGTTACTACGGTTACCTCAACTATAGTCGGAGATACCCCCCTCACGTATGAAGAACTTACGACGGTTTTCACAAAAATTGAAGGGGCCCTTAATTCCCGGCCGTTATGCCCCCTATCGCCAGACCCTAACGACCTTCAGATTCTGACACCGGGACACCTTATTATTGGAGAACCCCTTACTGCCATTCCTGAATATCCGCTGCAGGATATAAAAACTAATAAACTCACCCGATTTCAGCTGGTGCAACAGATGTTTCAACATTTTTGGTCACGGTGGCAAACAGAATATCTATGTACCTTGCAGACAAGGCCTAAATGGGCATCCTATACAGACCCCCCCGCCGTTGGGGACTTAGTACTCCTCAGAGTAGAAAATGTTCCTCCGTTAGAATGGCGACGCGGTCGCATCATATCAATCCGTCCTGGGAAGGATGGCGTTGTGCGCGTTGTACAGGTCCGGACGGCTACCGGCGTTCTGACTAGACCCACCAATAGGATTATTCGTTTACCCGTTGACAAACCTGTCAATTAACCTATTCCATTCCAGAATGCAACAAATTACATAAGCAATATTTTTTCCTTTTCTCGTAAACATGGTGATGTTTAGGGCGGGGGTATGTTCAAAATACTATCTACATATAACTTGTACAAGTATCTATGCAGATTTGTCTCCCCTCCCCTCACCCCGCCCGCGCGGCCCTCTAATTAGTTGACACCTATGACAGACGAAATAAGACATGCACCTAGACGCCTGTGTGTTGTGTACCGCGAACCTGGTGAATTTTGCATTCCTGGAAGATTTGTGTGTCCTGGCACTCCTGGCCAGGTCCTCTGTACGGATCCCAACTCCCGGAGAAAGGTTAGTGCTGTCTTGACAAACTGACAAATGTTTATTCCAAAATTGTGTACCTACTTGTCCCGTTCTCAAACATGCCCTTACCAGGATTTGAACCCGGGACCACCGGCTTCATAGGCAGGGTTACCCACTAGGCCAGACTGGTCGTCAATAAATGCCCTTACCAGGAAAAACATGCATACCTACCATATCCTTACAATTAAGTTCCATACTTACCATTGTGCATTGGCATGAAAACCTAGCGTGGTCAGACTAATACCTACCCTCACACCAATATACGTAGGTGCCAAATCACAACCCTTTCTTTTGGGTTTGCGTAATCGGATGAAAAAACCGGACAAGTGCGAGTCGGACTCGCCCACCGAGGGTTCCGTACTTTTTAGTATTTGTTGTTATAGCGGCAACAGAAATACATCATCTGTGAAAATTTCAACTGCCTAGCTATCACGGTTCATGAGATACAGCCTGGTGACGGACGGACGGACAGCGGAGTCTTAGTAATAGAGGGTCCCGTTTTTACCCTTTGGGTACGGAACCCTAATAAGGACAAGGTTTTCAATATCTTTTCAAGACTCAGGACTCTGTTACCTATAATAGCCACTCACTTGCTTTTGGTAACTGTAGCTACCAGCTGTCACCCTTATTTTATTATAATAATAGAGGTCACTGAAAAATATCAATCATGTGAATGGAATTCGATCCAAAACTTTTGTAAACGAATGTTTGCAACCCCCATAGAATTTGGATGGCTATTTTCAATTTGTTGTTTAAGTGTCGTTTATTCCATAAAATAAAAATATAGCACCGTGAAACCACCTTTATTCCAGAACTACGACTATGGTTCATAAGTAAGTTCTCACACACAGTTTTATTTTAACTGAGTTTTTTTACCATATTTAAATAAAATAAAAATAAATAAATATTAGGGGACATCTTACACAGATCAAACCTAGCCCCAAACTAAGCAAAGCTTGTACTATGGGTACTAGGCGACGATATACATACTTGTATAGATAAATACATACTCATATACATACTTGTATAGATAAATACATATTTATATACATAGAAAACAACCATGACTCAGGAACAAATATTAGTGTTCATCACACAAATAAATGCCCTTACTGGGATTCGAACCCAGGACCATCGGCTTAGCAGACAGGGTCACTATCCACTAGACCAGACCGGTCGTCATTTATAAATTGACCTAAGACATTCAAATAATAGTGATGCTTGACCGAAGATATTTATACCTATAAGGCTTGGACATGTAACTCTATAACACCTTTAATAACAAAACTTCCGTGAGACACAGACATATTAAATATATTAAAAACGGGTCACGGGTCACGGGTCATCATTTGACAATAATGCCATAAATGAGGGTAGTTTCTCGCCCCCCTTGCCGCCACCGGCGCCTGCGCCGAGTCATCGGGCGCGGAGAGCTGCGGCCCGCAGTCTGCGCCGGTCCGTCACCGTAAACGCAAGCTCCTGATGACACTCCTCGGTACGGAGTGAAACATGTCGAGCGTTTTTCGACTTAAAATACGTGAGTGACCCGTTTTTAATATATTTAATATGTCTATAACACCTTTATGTAAAACCTTTTTTATGTGCAAACAAATGATTATGATTATAAGAGAGTTATATTTGGATCATATTTAGTTGGGAGTTTTTGGACAATAGTTGAGTGGATTTACAGTGAATAAAAGAAAAAACAAAAAAAAAGTCAAGTGCGAGTCGGACTCGCGTTCCAAAGGTTCCGTACATTAGACAATTTTTTAACAATGTACCTACTTTTTTATGTGGAACGTGAATGAAATGTCTTTAATAAACCTGCAGGGGTCGGATCAAAAACTAAGTAATTAAGCCCGACTCGCTCTTGACTGCACATTTCTAATAAGTTTTCCTGTCATCTATAAGTAAATCTATTTTCTGTATTTCTTTTTAAATTTTAGACCACTAGTAGTTTCGGAGATAAAAGGGGGGGGGGGGGGGGATAAGGGATAGCAAATTGACCAAATCTCTGTCTAATTAACCTAGTCTTTGATGCCTGTAAAAATCTAGATTACCTATATGTATTTTTCTAAGAAAATGGGTAATACATACCCCTTTTTAACATAATATAACAACAAAATCCAACTCGTTTTACACAAAATAGCCCCAAAACGCCATCGTCCAATATTTGACATCAATTTCAGTTTTATGCAAAATCCTCTTAACTCGCTAGAGAAAATCAATAGCGAGCGAGCAGGACAGGCATATAACACACCTGTACCAGAAAGAGATAGACGAACAGCCTCCTGATACCATTACTCTGAAAATACGACCATTACTGCCAAGAGTCATTTACAATAGAATTTGGACTTTAATGCCTTCAGTTTACGTTTCAAATTCGTATAAAGCTTTTAAATTTTCTTGTCATTAAGGGGTGTATGAAAATGAGTTTTATGTGTTAGTATTTAAGGTTGTTTTTTGTACGTTAATGTGTTAATTGTTGCCATTTCCCGTTGTAATTGGTAGCGATTTCATAATGGTGATAGATGAGACGCTATCGCTTTAAATTTGGCGGAGTGGAGCTTAATTGTTTTTATTAGGTTATCAAAATGGCGGATTTCTTTAATATTGGTTGGGTCGTGGTCATTGCGGTAATTTAGGCTTGCACGCAGCACAAAATGTCATTAGAATAACTAGAGTCAGTATAAAGATTTAATATTTTAAAATTTATATTAAACATATTTAAAATACATCTTAAAAAGCTTATTTGATCATAAACAGCTGCTTTATAAATAGGTAAGTATGTACTTCGTTTTTAGGGTTCCGTACCCAAAGGGTAAAACGGGACCCTATTACTAAGACTCCGCTGTCCGTCCGTCTGTCACCAGGATGTATCTCACGAACCGTGATAGCTAGACAGTTGAAATTTTCACAGATGATGTATTTCTGTTGCCGCTATAACAACAAATACTAAAAACAGAATAAAATAAAGATTTAACTGGGGCTCCCATACAACAAACGTGATTTTTGACCGAAGTTAAGCAACGTCGGGCGGGGTCAGTACTTGGATGGGTGACCGTTTTTTTGCATTAAGTATGGTACGGAACCCTTCGTGCGCGAGTCCGACTCGCACTTGCCCGGTTTTTTAGCATTAGTAAAAACTTCGCAGAAGCTTGTGGTTTCAAATCGGGCACTTTTGAAGTAAATTACAAGTTTTGACCATGATAACATAACATTAGTTAGATAATTCCTTTATTATTAACAACTGCACACTTAGTTGGAGTTCTTTCGTTATTTTCGTTTCGGTATTTTCGTGTTATGCTAAAAAAACCGAAGTACCTTGAAGTATTATAGTTTTACTAGCGACCCGTCCCGGCTTCGCACGGGTTACACAAAAGTCACAAAACCTTATGGGCCCGATTCGGATTTTGAAATAGACATCTATTAGACATCTTTTAGACATCATCAAGATACGATAGCGATATATTTAAGATCTAACCTGTCAAATTTGACATTTGCGCGATTCTGGAGATACTGTTGAACGATTTCCACAGGATATGACTTAGAGATCCAATTCACATCTAATAGATATCTTACTCTATCTAACGTAAAAGTGACATTGGTTGCCCGAATTGTGCTGCAAAAGAGAACTAGTTGATATCTAAACTATAACGTATCTAGAATGGATCTAGTACGTGTCATGTCTTGTGAATATCTTGAAGTTCGAATACGGCAGTTAGTTATTCACAGACAGGTATGTAGGTATAATTACGTTAATTACGATTTCTACGGATACAGATGTAACGAGTAGGTATTTTTTATAAAGTTATACTAATTAATTGATAATTAATCATTGGCCCTTATTTATATAGCGTATTTATGTTATTTAATCATACAACTACCGAACCGAAGAGTCTATTTATTAAAAATAATTGTCACTTTTTGACTCTATTAATTTTAATCCTTTAATTAAACAGCTTAAAGGCTACAAAATTTCATATTTTTCAATTATCATACCTATTCATACGAGCTATTAATTAAAGTATATAATTGTCAAGATTATATCAACCAAATTCTCATACACTAGTTAACCACCATAAAATCCCAAACCAAACATTCTCCATCAATTACAAATCACTGTGTATTACTATATCTACCCACATCATCTGATGCACCACATGCCATTTAATCGTACACGATTTAACCCACTATCCCCCTAATACCCACACATTAAAAACAAACCTTATCACGTTTCCAATAAAGTTGAGAATCGTGTGAGAAAAGGAAGGAAGTTTTGCAATAGGGGCAGTAATAGGGTAGAATAGGGTTGATTGTTCCTAAGGGGTCATCCATTAATTACGTCACACGTTTAGGGGGAGGGAGGGGGTCAAGAAAATGTGACATATTGTGACATGGGGGAGGGGGGAGACACAAACTTTGTGACGTCACTTTAACTTCATCAGTAACCGAAATTTTTTTTTAAATTATTTTATTCGCTGTACATTTAAATAACAAGTTTTTAAAACGATAATCGTTTTTATTCTTTTAATTTTCTTTCCTAAGCAGTTTTGGGTTATAAAATTACTAATATTTATATCGTCAAAAATATTTTGATAAAATATTAATAATACTTAGGTACTTACTTAATTCGATTTGGCGATTTCGTAGAAAAAATGTGACGTCACACTAGGGGGGAGGGGTTTGCCAAATGTGACCAAATGTGACAAGGGGGGGGGAGGGGTCAAAAAACCTAGAAATTCGTGTGACGTAATTAATGGATGACCCCTAAGGGAAAGGGCGATAAATTGCCGTTTAGACGTTTGCTGGTTAACTGTGACGGTGATGTAACTGTGGCTAATGTTGCGGTTTCTCGAGGGATTTGTTTGAATTTGTTATGGTAATGTGAGGAAATGGGGCATTTTTGTATGTAAATAGGTGGGTCCGATGAAAATGCCGAATGATCCCAACGGATCCGGGATCCCATGGTCCTGAGATATGGAAATACATCTTAATTTCTACGTTCGGCACTGACTTTCCTGAAACTTTTCAATCTTTAATTATATACGCATACGTCACGAGTAGTTTAAATTACAATTTTCCTAATCGTTTGGCTTAGTTATGGACATCAGCTTGTTAAAGATACTAAGTATTTTAATACACGAATATTGCGTTAAACTAACATCTTAAGTCTATTTTACTTATATTCTTTCAAATACGCCTCGTATCGCACATATAGATGGTCAAGCAAATCTTGTCAGTAGAAAAAGGCGCGAAATTCAATTTTTTTATGAGACGATATCCCTTTTCAAATTTGCCGCCTTTTTCTACTGACAAGATCTGCTTGACCAACTATATTTTGTTTACCCTTTTTTCAATCCAGCGTTTTGTTAGCATAACAATTTAACACTCGTCCTCGTAACGGTGCCGCGAACAAAAGAACAAAACGCAAAAAGAACGAAACAAACGCAAAAAGAACGCGAGAACGGAACGTAACGGCACCTGACGGACGTTGATGTGCGTTTTGTTATAGTTTTGTTATTCCTTGTTGCCTGGCTAATTTAAAGGGTAGCCTGAGATTGATTCCTATTGTTTGTCTTATTTTATAACGACATTCCCTTAGCTGTAAATGTATGCAGGATAGGTTACAAAATAAAGTTGGTCAAGCAGAACTTATCAGTAGAAAAAGGCGGCAAATTTGAGATATGTAGGCGCGAAGGGATATCGTTTCATAGAAAATTTGAATTTCGCGCCTTTTTCTACTGACGAGATTTGCTTGACCATCTATATTCTATAGGTACAAATATTATAATTAAAAGGCTAAGGTTTTTAAAGCTAAGCAGCAAGCAAGCGTTGGCAGCAGGTAGAGTTAGACCAATTTAAGTTGGCAGCGATTTTTATAGTGTGAGTGTTATTTTAAACGTCAAACTGCTATGAGATTAAGACGTTTAAATAACACTTGGACCGTCGGGAATATCAATATCGTTGCCAATTTAGCTTGGTTTAACTCTAATACGTCGCCTTCATGGGAAACTAAACTAATTCTACGAGTATGCAATTGTTTTGTTTCTATTTTCTTAATTTAGTCAACACCCGGCAATCTATCATGGTTATTTGTAAAGTCCAGTTATCATTTTACTAAAAGCAACTATCAAATAACGTCATGCTCTACGATCTACGACCACACTTTTGACATTGGCAAAATCATCATAAAATTCATAAATTTGATAGAAGCATTTTTTTACAGAAGAAAATTAGTGAAAGAGTAGTCAATTCAATTAGGGTACCATTCCATTTCTGACCGTAGCTGCACTACTAGTACGAAACGCGTCGGTGTTATTGTCAATTTCAATAGTAAAATGAATGGTAGTACTGCTGTCGTTGGAAATGGACTGCCACCTTAAATTGGAACAGCAATGCGGCAACAACGACAACATCAATACAATTTATCAAGTCATGCTGCTACAGTCGAGGTGTTTAAGTAGGCAACTTAAAGCGTACATACGAGAGAACATTGCCTAAAACACCTTTTTCCCAGCCTTTCTACGAGATAAGATGACAGACACGCTCACTTCACGCGTAAACATTGTTACATTTGTTTATTTGTTACACACCGTCCGATTGTGTTCAAATCACCTCCGCGCATGGACGCATAATGTGGCTATCTCAGGTTAAGCAGTGTACAGAATACAGGACCTGGGGTTCTCGACATTCTTGTGATGACAGATACTCGTATTAATTTCATAATTTTTGAGTCTGAATCATATACGAATTTATAGGTTCTAATATTGTCGTTCCTCTTTTCGAGTATTATCAATGCCCATTGGATTGGTGAAGGTGCCCAGAAACTTGTCACAGGTCCAAAGTGCATGCATGGGGGGCAGTTTTTTAGTATATTTATAAGTTATTACATGCACATGTAATTAAACTCCAGATCTTTAAGAGACAAATTCTGTATTTCAATATGTTTATGACCCAACTATTACTATTATTGTGATGTTAGTGGTCCTTTGAGTGCCACATCGACCATCACTGATCTATTGCATGTAGCGGCCCTTGAAAGTTCATTACTAATGCACGTTTAATCTAGAAAATTCCTGTCTTTGGGCCGTAATGCTCTGAACCTCACAGGGTTGCAATACGTGCCGCCCTAACTACGTACTTCTTTTTGACATTAGTGGTCCAACTAAGTCCATTGTGTTAAGGCTGTTGTGTACTCCCCTGAAGCAGGCTGGCAACTGTTAACCAAATCAGCCGCGGTGATATCTATCGCGCTAAGTTAGTGCGCAGGCGAGACATTTGCGAGTCAGATCCGTGCGGGATGGAAGCCTGACGGGTGGAACATACGGATAGAAATATTGGGCGGTTAGGAGGCGGTTATAATACGTGAAGAGGTTGTAAATCAGGTTTACACTCTTCAACATCAGACTGTTGAGGATCACCTTTTGTGTGTTCGTCATCTTTGACGGAAGGGATTTGTGAATAGGTTAGGTATGCTGAGAATTAGAGAAATGGCGCGACATGTATGAGGCAGGACATACCTACTGAAGGAAATATAACAATATACAGAAATATTATGTACATTAGAAATAAAAGAAAATCTGTAGAAATGAGGCATTTTTTAATTTAACCGTGCGGAATAGAGACCTAACGGGTAACAACACGAGGAAAATAAATTTTGGCAAAACTGCGAAATCGTTTGCAAGTCAGGTCCGTGTGGGATGGAGGATGGAGGCTGAAGACACACTTGAGACCTTGACAAGATCGTGGCACGTGTAACGTGACATCTGATCTGATCAGAAAAATGTGGAATAAAGATGAAGATGCCTTGCCCAGCAGTGAGGCATATATATATATGTAATATCTATTCTGAAGAGTGCAACGTTTCCAACCGAACGATTCGTCCGTATATTCCTCCGGCTGGTTTTGTCACGTATTTGGTCAATATAACGACCCTGAATTTGATCTAAACATACGTTACATCTACAGTCTAGTACCTACCCGCAGCGTCTCCGCCCGAACCATCCGTCCTTATATTCCTCCGGCCGGTTTTGTCACGTATTTGGTCGATGTAACGACCCTGAATTTGATCTAAACATACGTTACACGTTACACCTCCAGTCTAGTGCCCGCAGCGTCTCCGTCCGAAACATTCGTCCGTATATTCCTCCGGCCGGTTTTGTCACGTATTTGGTCGATGTAACGACCCTGAATTTGATCTAAACATACGTTACACGTTACACCTCCAGTCTAGTGCCCGCAGCGTCTCCGTCCGAAACATTCGTCCGTATATTCCTCCGGCCGGTTTTGTCACGTATTTGGTCGATGTAACGACCCTGAATTTGTTTGCGGCGTCAGTTTGATCGACACTGATCGGTCGCTGCTATTCTTAAACCCAAACCATCATAACATGAACTCTTATTACATTATACTTATATATAAATCTACAGGTCTCTAGACTAGTTGGTCTACTTTTGAAAATTGGGAATGCAAGGCCCGGTTCTCATCCAACCTCATTATTCATCTTATTGGATTGATTGTATAAATCAACAGTATTTTCTTATTTGTAATGTTTCAGAATATGTTTTCTTATTGGATATCGGAAATTCATCATGTGCAAGAAAGGCTCATAGGTATAAAAGTATTTTATATATTTTATTGATTAAAGAATTATTTTTAAGCTTCTATTTTATAAATAATAGACTGAAAACATGAACGATGTATTTGCCATGTAAGCTTTTAGGCCAATCAAATTAGATCTACATAAAGCGTTTTTAGGAATGAAGTCCCAGCAAGCTGGAATTTATCATGCACCTCGTGGATTGAGCAAACTCGGATTACACGCATTTAGGACCAAATGAAGGTATTAAAACGATTTCCCGCTTGCTGGAAATTTATTATTTGAAAAAATCTAGTTGTATTGGCCTAATACCTATAGTTTAAATCCCAAGTGATTTTTTTTCATGGCATTTGGTCGACCTTGATTAAAACGTGTATATTCAATATAAAAACTACCATTTTGCGTTACTTAGCTGCCTACCCCCTTCCTCCCCCCCTCCTAAAAAGCTAATCTCACAAATGAATATGAGAAACAAACTCGCAGAATAATTTCCTCCAATTTGTTCGCTTCTTTATACATAATAGATACCTACAAAATTACAAACCCATGAATACGTGATGTATGAAACCCTATAACCGGAAAATGATATAACACAAGATGTTTTTACAAGCCCTCTGCGCCGGGGCCGCCCTTGATTTATTTAAACCCTTAAGTGCGTCCCCATCGTTTGTCATCACACCCCATCTTGTAGCGAATCTTCGGCAAACCCCATCAATTTTGTACGGTCGGCATGGGTAAAGGATATTGGCTCTAATATTTAATATTAGAGCCAGTATATCCTTATCCCCTTTCCTTTTCCTTTTCCAGTATTCTTGTTTGAAGGATTCAGGGATAACTAAAGGGGCCTAAGGGCGCTGCAAGACTTTTAAGCATATAGGTACTCGATAAACTACTCGCTCACTGTTAGTGCTCGAAAATGGGGACCTAGATCTTAATATGTATAATAATAAATAAATAAAGCTACTCACGCACTTTTCGTGATTAATAATGGAGACCTAGGCTCTACGAAACATGTCGCGCGAGTAACTAAAAATAAGTAAGCTGAACCATACTATACATAGCTTAAGTTAGTATGACTCACGACCAAATTCGAGTACTCGATAAATTTCTACCGATACCGGTGACGGACGTACCTACGCATTTGCGTTAAGGCCCATTTTGTATGGGATTTTGAACAGCGCGCCAAGCGGGTCGTTTTGTAAACTCAAAATCCCATACACAATGAGACTTAACGCAAACGCGTATTACGTCACGGCACGCTATCGAATGAAATATAATATAATATCTTTATTTCTTTATAAAACATAGTCATACATTTAACATTAGGTTGTACACTAGTGGTATTGATTCGGGGGCCTAAGTATTCGTTTTTTTCGAGATTTCGGTCTATATACTCGGATATTCACCTCGTAAAACATGGCGATGGGTTGAAAAATACCCTATTTAAGGTACATTTATTTGCCGACTGTACCCCGCCTTGCTCCCAGTGGGGTTGTCACGGACACCCCCACACCATTGGCTCGGATTAGACCGACTATTTGTTAACTGGTTATTCGGTTATAACGTTATTAGGTTAGCGGTTTAACCATATCATTAGCTAGTTCACGTTATCACATGAATAAATTAGCTGTGTTGAACGATTATTAACAATTGATTAGGTACACTATTCTGGCAAATCGTAGTGCATAATTGTTTGCCTTCGTATTTTCACGGAAACGTACGAACGAGTCTTGCTATTTCAGTCAGTGTCGGTACAAAAAGTACTGACGTTGACTGAAGTACCTAGCATGACAAATACGAACGTTTCCGAGAAAATACGATGGAAAACAATTATCCTGCTACGTCTGTACGCTATAAGCCATAAATACCTTACATCATTTTGGAAAAGAGCTGATACTCTTCAAACTGGAACCGCAAGGAATCTCGCATTCACGTAAAAAAACCCGCATCGAATTCGATCCATCCGTTAGAGAGCTACGATGCCATAGACTGACAGTAAAGTGCATATTCGGATATTCTTGAACACCTTAGCCGCTCCGCTCCAATGTATCTATTGGCAACTGTAGGTACCTATCACACTTAGGTTTATTTCTTTTCAAAACTAAGATTCCAAAATGTAAACCAATTTTACGAGTCACAAACTTTCTTCTTCTTTATTTATAAATGCAGTATGGATTTCACACTCAAAGCTTTATTTTTATACCTAAAATATTTCCTCCTGTTCCGTTACACGAAACAATGACTAAATGAATAAACAATCATTCAAGTCTCCCACAAACACGAAAAAATCTAAATTTCTCCCAAAAACGTTCCTTTTTCACAGATTCCTAATTCGGGACTAAAAAATACCGTTACCCGCTGACAAGATAATAAAGATTAAAGCGTCCGTCCGTCCGTCCGTCTGTCGCGGGCATTCGGGTAAAAACTCCTAACTAATGAAGTGATTCTCACCAGGGTGTTGTTGTCATTGCATCACGAGCGAGGGAGTTTACAGATTGGCAGTTAAACGAACCCGTCGCCAAAAAGCCGCCTCCGCCCCCATACAAACGTGTTATGCTCTCATTTTAAACACACATTGTGTTGATTTTTGAAGTGAAAACTTCTTTAGCGGCGCTGTGCACTTTTTGAGGTGGGGAAAAAATGATAAACTCGAGACAGCGTAAGGCGTAATGCGTAAGGCGTAAACCTCTCTTTCTACCGCGCGGCGAAAATGTATGCCTGAGTCTGCTGTTTCGTTTAGGCGGCGCAGGGGGCTTGCGTGACGTCATGTGTGACAGACAATGTCATTGTTTTTTTATTTAAATGCCATCTAGTGAGTTTCCCTCAAACTGGTATTAATATAACTGTAGTAGTCACAGTGATGTGCTTAGGGGTTTCAAGTAATGCGACGATATAACGCTAGATGGCGTTAACCTCAATTATACATAGTGCTGCAGACATTTTGCACTACATGGTGCTGTTTTTAATATTTTGAGTTACAATGTCGTTGAGTTTTCACTTCTGCCGGCACTCCCGGAGTGCAACCCGTTGTTTTTTTAATTTAATCGTCGGTTGCTACACTGTTAAATTGGCGTTAGTCAATAAACGGTTTTCATCTTGGCTGTAACCCACAGTGTGGCTATTACCAGTTTGGCACTCACATATAAACGCTATCGAGAACTTAACTTACTTTCTGTGCATCTCGCTCGTACTCGCATATTAGTGCAAGCGAGATGTATAGAAAGTAAATTACGTAGACGTTAGCGTATATGTCAGTTTTGACACTATCAGCGACTTATGGTACGGTACAAGAGCTCGGTATGGGTTTGGAACTACGTAACATTCGGGGAGGAATGCGCCAATCTGCGAAGTCGGGAACTCATAACTAAGGCTCAGAGTTTCAATTGTTTTGTGTGACAGCTCAAATTGGCTACTTGCTTACATATACGAGTATTATATTAATCGAACACGTACAGCATTCGGCTACAATATCTTGCAAAACGAAGCGCTCAAAAGTTTATAGGTAAGTACACCTAGCTGCAAGTTCATGGTCACTTTATGAATGAATTTCCAAAATATTTTTTTATTTTACCTACGAATCCCTTATTCGACCATTCGAGCAACACGGAAGGGAGGTGGCATTCGCACTATTTACTCTGCCGAGGTACAAGATCAACTGATCTAGCGCGGGTAATAAGACTAGTTGCGCTCGGATTTTAAACTAGACTGAGTTCAGTCGCGCGACTGAACACTGCAGCAGAAAAAATGCTTAATAGATCGGTTTTTGTTGTAAAAAGAGGTCGGGGACATCAAATTTACTAAAAGATGGTGTTACATTTCATATGTAAGTATTTTTTTACATATGATAAGTTTAATTACATTTTAACACCAAATTATTATATTTTAGTGTCATTAAATTGTTAGGTTTATCGATTTTGCTCGCCCAGTACAAATTTCGGATCGGTCGAGCGACAAATCCAACTTCTCATCTTTCACAAAGCAATAAAATTATTCACCGAAAATATGTCAGTGTGCGTGTTGTGACACTTGTCACACGTCCGTACACAAAAACAGATCGAGGTGTGCAAGATTTGTCTGTGTAGTGTGTCATTTTCTATGTATTTATGTCATCATTACAGATTGGATTTTGTATGTGAGTGTGTGAGAAGTGCGACTGTGTGCACGTTTCCCCCCGCAAAAATGGCAGAAAGATTTGTACAGTAGGATATCGCTTGGGCCCTTCCGACATGTCGAAGCTTCGACCTTAGATTTTAGACACCCCTCAAGCAAAATTTTCAAATAGGTAGAGTCTGTGCGGAAAGAGAAGAGTCGTGGAATGTATGGGGCCAAATTCATTCCACGACTCTTCTCTTTTCGAACAGACTCTATGCGAATATAATATTAACACCTGTTTTTATATGAAGCAGCAAGAAGACCTAGAATAGTTTTAGGCCTGTCAACACCAAATAAGACCAAGAATTTTGTATTGTATTTTAAAACTAAAACGATCGATAAATCAACTTTCGCCGAGAGTGAGAGTTGGCACAGTACCCAGTGTAAATGTCATTCCATAGCGTGACACTGGACGTGAAGTACGCGTTTTGGACGTGACGTGTACTACGTGTTTGAGTTAAGTGACATTTTGTATGGGATTTTGAGTTTCCAAAACGTCCCGCTTGGCGCTCTGTTAAAAATCCCATACAAAAACAGACATAAAACGCGAACGCTTATGTCACGCTATCGCCCTCACTAAACTTTCTAGTAAAATTAAGATTCAATAACAATAACATATATTTGGTAACTGTTTTTAACCGATTTCCAAAAAGGAGGAGGTTATCAATTAGGTTGTTTTTTTTATGTTGGTTACTTCATATCTCCGTCATTACTGGACCGATTTTGAAAATTCTTTTTTTGATTGTATGTACATGCATACAGTATGATCCGGTTTTTATCAAAACCCAGTTCTGTTGATGCGATCCATGAGGAATCGAGGGAACTCCTTAAATTTTAAAGAGATACATATAATTCTTTTTGTGTTTTTATCAATAAATTAAGCATATACATTCAAAAAAGTGACATTTGATGTAGTGGAACTGCTGACGATGATCAGAACGGAACTCTTCAACGACGCATAGTTCACGTTTGGCGATTTGTCCTCTTCGTTATGTTTGTTAAGCAAGTTAAGTTTATAAGCCACATTTTTGTCAAGCTTGAGTTTTGATGATGGGATCCATGAGGAATCGAGGGAACTCCTTAAATCTTAAAGGCATGCGTATAGAGATTTATGTATTTTCATCAGAAAATCAATCATTTTCATTAAAAACTGTCGCATTTGATGAAGTGGAACTGCTGATGATGATCAGAACAGAACTCTTCAACGACCCATAGTTTGGCGATTTCGATTTTGTGGGTTAGGTTAGGTTAGAACTGCGACCCTTATAGAAAAGAAATATGCTACCAGAAAAAGGTGACGAAGTGGATTACTATATCTGGTGATTAGTTAAATTACCAGCCAATAATTTATATGGCATTTCTAACTATTTTGAGAAGTCGGTTTTTTTCTATAAAAGATTATCTAGGGTTATGTTACATAGCAAGAATGGAAAAACGGTAGGTATCTGTATAGTTGTATCATTTCCGTCAGTCCGTTTTTCCGTATATCACAGCCGTTTTATTTGGAAACTATTTAGAAGTACTTACATTTAAAAAATAAATAAAATTGAATAGTATTTTTCTTAGCTGTAAGTGAATAGATTGCATAAAATACTGTCTGTCAAAACTTGGTCAAAACCCTTTATCTCGGTAACCCAGAAAACCAGAATTTAAGTGAAATAATTTTCAATGGTTATTTCCACCCCCATAAAATAAAGCCAGAACGCAACCTCTGTTAATGAGAACCTCTATAATTGATACAACATTTTTTGAACCTGGATATTGGGTACCTGCTGAAATGATAAACCTGGTTATTGACACAAATAGCCGGTCCCATGAGTCATGAGTTATCAGTTATCCAGTTTTGATTATATTTTGCGCGCTTCATTGTGCAAGATATTATTGTGGGTACTGATACTACTGATGTAAATGTAAAACAAAGTTCTATTCTATGTACTTACCTACTCTTACAACACGTATTCCAATCTTAAAATTGTACAACAGGTGACAACAGTTAGGTCCCAGATATATTCCATTCCTCACCCAATCTAAAAAAAGCATTCCGTTTTGTCGCCCCCATACTCGTACAAAATTGCCCCGAGATACACCAGATAGTGGGTCCCGCGAAATTTCATCCTAAGGCTTATTATACACGCGTGCAAAAACGCGTTGTCAGCGACATCGAAACGTGGGGCTCATAAATAAATACATAACGTGGGGGGTGGTGCAAGGGAAGGGAGACAGCGGGAGAGGCTGTCATATTGAATAGAAGAGTCCAGCCTCTTTTTATCTTTGGTTTTCCAAATACATTTTATTAAGCCTGAGGTCAATTGATTACTCTTTAGTCGAGGTTTACGTTGAGATAACCTTTTGGACGTCAAAAACGTCTAAAGTCCTATAGTGAACAGTCGTGCCCAAAAACCCTTGTGTTGGATTGATTGCGTCCGCTATCAACCTTTAAGTATGGTTTATTTTTGCTCACTTTTCGTGTAAATATTATATTAATTTATATTTCTTGAATGTATGTTATGGTTATTTGGGTACTGGTGCTTGGGTATGGGTGTATTATTTATAACTACTACGATTAAGTGTAACTACTCAGAAAAAACTTCAATAGGAAATTCATATAGATTTTTTCTTACGCTACTTGGGAATAATTAAATTTAGGTAATTTTCACGTTTAGGTACTATACCCGATTTTATAAATCCACAGCCGATGTGTACCCGTTAGCAACATCCTGTAACTTGCACCCCCTAACAGATAAAAGGCAGCACCGCGCGCTCACAATGCATGAGGCCGTAAGAAAAACCTGTGAAACCGTCAGTAATGGCCGATGAACATTTGTAGCATTATGCGGCCGAATAGTTTAAAATGTCATTTTGGTGCCTCTGCGAATTTATGTCCGCGCGCCGCAGTTTTTGCGCCCGTCTGCACCCAGCCTTAGATATGGTTTATTCATCGGATCATTTGTTAAGTGGTGGGTTAGGTTAATTTGTGGGGCTCTTAATAAGTTTATTCGGATCGTATCGAGTATTTGTTGTGTGTAGGGAAGGATAGTTTGAAACGTAGTTGCCTAATGATTCCCTCGTTTGTTCATAAAACTTGTCATATGTTTGAACTTTTATTTCTAAATATGTTTTTGTCTCTTTAACATACCTACTCCTCGTCTCTCATGTTCCTCTTCTCGTCCTTTTAGTTTTAGCTAATGATGATTTTTTTTAGTTTTGTTTTGATATTAGAGTACCTACCTAAGAGCCCCACACTAGCGTCTTTTGAGCGTCGGCGTCTAGTCAGCGCTATGGAAAATGGCGTCGCTGCGCAGTTGCGTTAACGTTGCGTCGAGCAGCAGCCATAGACTTGACTAGACGCCGACGCTTGAGAGACGCTAGTGTGGGGTGGCCCTAAGACTGCACCGCTGCATGGACTGCTGGCAGCATTTCCTCTCAAAGTCCACAATAACGCTGACACTTTGAGCGAGGAAGCTGCCAGCTCTTCGGTCTCCTGTGGCGTCTCTGTCTCTTCGATAGGTCTTTGAAGAGACCAAACAGACAGAAAGTCAGGGCCAAGGGTTTCGACGCCGAATGGAATCAAATTATAGGTAGTTAAATTTTTGATATTTAGATAATGATGAAAATTGCCGAATGGATTCAAATTAATAATTAATTTGATAATGATGAAAATTTACTATGAAAAATTTGATCATGAAAACATGATTAAGTTTAAGTATTCATGGCAAAACATAAAATAGGTTTCTTTTATTATTTACGGAGCTGTCATCCTACTAGTGCAATTGGACTATGACATCATAACACCTTATAAAACAAACCCTCTCCTGCCGCGTCTGTCTGTTTGTGTGTTTGTTTGTTAGCGATAAACTCAAAAACTACTTAACGGATTTTCATGCGGTTTTCACTTATCAATAGAGTGATTTTTGAGGAAGGTTTAGGTGTATAATTTGTTAACCCGTGCGAAGCCGGGGCGGGTCGCTGGTATAAATTTGATAGGTATTTGATTAATATTTTTGTTCGTCGCTATAATGTTATGGTAAATATTTTTTTAGTTATGTAGAGGTTTAATGTAGATTTGAACTGTAAAATCACCTACCTTATCTAATTATGTTCACAAAATCTTTTCAATCATCTTTTATTCCCGTAATCAAATTAAATCAAATTAAACACGTCAAATACCTCTAAGAATGCCACACTTATCAGATCCACCAAATTTATTGGTCCTGTTACTCCTGTTCCTTCAACAATAAACTAACCTATATTGAACGTTATTCCAAAGGCAATAAGGTCTACCAACGATTTGATAATTTCATTGACTAATATTAAACCGTATTTCAAAGCGGTAAGGATTACCAAAGGTCAATTATTCAGTCAGATGTGTTTTAGTACCAGGAATCGAGATGTCACCAGATAAAACGCGTGATGATGTATGGAGGAGATGGTATCGCGGGGCAGTTAAATCAAGGGGTAAACTGTTAATAAACTGGCGTAAACAACTGACGTAAAAACTTTCTGACAAAAAAATAACTATGTGGTTTGATAATAGAATGAACTATAGTCTGTTCGCGTTACGAATGCAGTAATATCAACATTGTATACGCCGGCCTAGCGATGCTCGTAACCAATCAAATCGTTCCTATTTAGAAAATATCACTCCTCATTGTGAACTTGACTTTTGTGATACACTCATTTGTGACACAAAACCATAAAAAAAAAATATTTATTTATTTTTATTTTAATGGTTATAAATTTTAATTTATATGTTTAATTGTAATTTAAATGATATTTTAAATTTATTTTAAAGTGACATGATTTAATTTTAATTTTAATGTAATTTAATTATGTATTAGTTTTTGTGTGATACCTATGGACTTTACTGTCCGAAATAAATGAATTTTATTTATTAAATTGAGAAAGCGGCAATATACATACTAAAGAGTGTAAACACGGCATTGGAGAGCAGATATTATTGTGTTGTCAGTAAAATAGTTAAAGGAATCATAACTACACCTAGTACAAAAACATTTGCCTCACATTTGGCTGGTTTTTAGGTTTCATATCATATCATTTATTCAGTAATAACCATGTCATTGGTATACAGGATGACATTCAAATGTCATATCTGCAGCCGTATTACTGTTACGACATTACTGCGTTGGCGGTAATGTCGCTGCAGTATCTGTAAATTTCCTATATAGGGACCATGCGCGCGTTGGAGCGTCTGCCATCTTGTGGCCTGAAGGCCTGAATCGGAAACATATGTTGTGCACATGTACATTTCCCAAGCAAGTGCTACCATCTACATTCTACCGTTCTCGTCGGTACGTTTCCTTGTGAATAGTAGGTTCTGCCATCTTGTGGGCTACATCGGAAGCATAAACGACACATTTACGCCTCGTGCCAAAAATCTGACGGCTCAGGCTGCCCTTTATAGTTCATGCACGGGGCCTATAAAATGAGTGACGTTCGCCGCCGTATACTGCTGCGATCATGACGTTCAATCTGTCACTTACTTAAAATAAGTAAGTGACAGATTGAACGTCATCTAGGTTGATCTAGTTAATTGACAGTGACCTTATTGTCAAGTCCGCAGCAATAATGTCGCCACAGTAATCCGGCTACAGTCGCCATTCGAATGTCACCTGTAGATGATAACGCGACAAAGGGCACATATGTATTACGATAGCGTTACCACATCGGACGCTAATTCGACGGCTCCAACAGAAAACAATTAATTAAAAACTTAATAACATAAGTTCTCACTTGGTTCTCAACTGTTGGGCCCAACTTAAATTGATCGCACGCTGCTCTTGTGGCCCAAGCTATGAGATTAGAGAGAAGCGAGTATGTAAGCTTATGCCATATTCAATATCAGTGCTCTTAGCGAGAAGCGGGTAGTAAGGAGGGAGATTTTCCTTTGAAGGCGAATGTTTTCATGGAGAAATCACCCAAGATGTGATTTTTTAAATGCAATGTTAGTCTTTTCTATTAGCCAATACCAGACAAAATTATTCGAAGGCAACCTGGAGCTGATTAGAAAATCCTTTTTTTTTGCGCTTTTGAGAAATGTGCTCTACTGGCTGGCAATGAAGCAAGCCACACTGGCTTATACCCCGCGATAGTATACATAATAAAGATAGTTTATTATTCAAGTAGGCATATTACAATGCGCTTATGAACGTCAAATAAAGCTACACCGGCTCCAACCCTACACCTCTGCCTCGAGAAGATTTAAGTCCCCCCTCAATTGGAGGAGGGTATCCCAATATGGGACCGGCAACAAATATAGATAATGCTCTCAATATATTTCTGACTTCGAAAATCGGTCCACACCACTGACACTTTTTTTTTCTTTTTTTTTATAATGGCGTTTATTACAGTAGCCAGTGTCATGTCGATATGTATTAAATCGAAAATTTAGTAATCATAATGAGATAATTAATAATAGTTGCTGATTTCAAAAATGGTATATATCAAAGTTTTAATTTATTAAGTTCACTGACACTTATCTGACATAATATCAATGAAAGTTATCCCTTTTCCATAATTATAGCCCGCCCGCAGCTTTGAATACCCAATACACCATTTCCCGCTATTAAAAAAACATGTGATCGGTCAACAAAAGTTTTGATTTAGCTAAAAAATATAATTCTGTACTTATGCCAACCTCTTGCGCGGCATTACAATATTTGACGATGTCAACATGCGCGCAGTACAGTTGAGTCGCTCGACACATTTTTTTAAGGTCTCTAGTCTGTATCTTTAGGTATTTAAATAAAAATAAGCAAATAATTTGTACATTTTCGGGTAGTCATAACATTTATTGGTTAACCGACCAATTACAAAGCCGCCTGGATCACAGTCACTGAACGACCAGACTTTAACCTATATTATTTGATCGTGTAATTAATGTGTAATCGTGTGCTTAAGGAGCCATTTTGAGGGTAGATTTTGTTTACTTTTATTTAAATACCTAAAGATACAGAGTATAGTTAGACTACTATAAATAATTAATTATTCTATATCGTTGCATATACCGTCATTAGCGTGGTTTGGGCCACACGGCGGGGTCCAATAAATCCGTCGATAGACATGCCGGGCATTAATCGTGCATAGACAGTGTAGACACTCCGGAACAAATAGTGTGGCCACTAACAAGCCCAGCACTGTGAACACGCCCTTATTGGTACGGTTCCGTACATTTTGTTGCTTAACCTATTCATTGTACGTAAAACCACCCGACTATATAGTCCAAAATCTCCAATACTTATAAAAACTACTATTTTACGTTAGCCTCTTGGTTTAATCTTTAAATTCGATTGGAAAAAGATGCGATGTGCTTAAGACCTAATTGGATTTTGAAATGTCGGTCTTTGATAGCATTTGTAGAAGGTGGTACACTTCTTATAACCAGGGTTATTATTCGAAAACCGGTTACCGATTTTTTTTGGAATTGGAAAATTCTAGTAGCATACTGTGCAATATTCTGATGTTTTGATGATTGGATCCATGAGGAATCGAGGGAACTCCTCAAATCTTAAAGGCATACATATAGTGATTTATTTATTTTTATCAACCAATCAAGCATATACATTCAAAAAAGTGACATTTGATGAAGTGAAACTGCTGATGATGATCAGAACGGAACTCTTCAACGTTTCGAATTTCGATTTTGAGGGAGCTGGCCCTGGACCCAGACCTGGACCACCTGGATCCGGGCTCTTATCTGGACCTGCACCCGGACCTGGACCTGGACTTGGACCTGGACCTGGACCTCGACCTGGACCTGGTCCTGGACCCGGAACTGGACCACTGATACCTAAACTAATTAAACCACTATGATTACCTACCATAAAATGTAGGTACTTATAAAGTATAATGATGCCAAACTTACTAGCCCCTCCCGCTCAAACCCCCGTACACCGCACCGCACGCGCCGTTAAGTGGGTTAGGTTAGGTTTGAACTGCGATCCTCACAGAACCGAACAAAAGTGGGTTAGGTTAGGTTAGAATTGCGAGCCTTACAGAAACGAAATGCTACTAGAAAAGTGGGTTTGGTTAGGTTCGAAATGCAATCCTCACAGAACCGAACTGCTATCACAGAAGTGGGTTCGTTAGGCTAAAATTGCGACCCTTACAAAAACGAAATGCTACCTATTAGAAAAATGGGTGGTTTTACCTCCTTAGAAGTCGGTTTATTAAGATAAATATCTTAAATATTATTTTCTACTATTTTACGTCGCACTATACGAGTAAGTAGGTGCAACCAAATCGCTCTATATAATTTTTGCCACACCGCGAGTTCTCAGTTCGGGGCGAACTACTAGTAATTATTAATTAGCATTCATAAGTTCATATAGTTAGTTCTACCTACGTCTGTAATTCTGTATATTATGCATACACTTACAGGGTTACCCAAGAAATAAATAAAACTAGCACTATCAATTTTATGTCAAGTTCTTAAGTACCTATTTAACGGCACAAAAACTAAAAAAAGCAACATCAAAACCCGTATAATAGACAAGCTTATAAAATAAAACACAATAACTTACAAATACCATCCTGCTGACCCCTAAAAAGGGCCCAACACCTTACACTATTAAAATTACCGAAATAATAGCCGATTAATCTTCAACCAACAAAAAAGTGGATTTAGTGCCCCTGTCAAAATAAATATAAGTTGCGCTCAAACTAACAAGATGAGTTTTTTCAAGACCAAATTTAGATGTTTAACAAAACACTACAAAAGGAACAAGGCCGTTTTATTAATTGGCTATCGACTTGGCCCTTGTTCTTAGATACAGCCAGCGATATAAAAAGACATACGATTTTGTACTTTATTTTCTAGGCGGTAAGTTTAAAAGTATTTGCATTTGTGTCGCTTGCTGTACTAATAGCAACTAACTAGATATGTACCTTATGTCTTGGCAATAAGATTTATAAATGATCAGTTAATTGTTTGTATCACGGTACGCGTTCGTTCTTAGTTTTAAAAGGTCTTAAGTTAATAAAGAAGTCCTTAAGTTTAAGACGTTTTTATTGTAATTAATATGTGTATATAATTATTAGGGAAATATATGTGAGTATGCGAGCATTAACGCCCGCATGGCATTAGTTTTATTTAGGCGTTAGACACATTGGAAATGATTGGAATGAGTGAATGATTGTGCGAATGAATGATGTGAGTACATAATTTTAGGTATTTTACATAATTTTAAGTGTTTTACATACATTTTAGGTGTTTTACATACATATGTATCCCTGTTTCTTATGGAGTGCATAGTTTCATTTCCATGGAACAATTGAGTACCTATAGAGTCAGACCAAGCTAACTCTGCAAAGACTTTGAAGGGACAGAGTATACCAGTGCCACCATAAATGTTAACTTCCTTGGGTATAGCTAAGACGGTCTCCAATTAAATTTCCGTTTTTGGTTTAAGCTTTTAAAAATTGTAATTTGAAGTTATAGACCGACATGCAATAACTTATTGGATAAATGAACAATGAACTAAAAACATCTGTTATCCAATATATTTCATCATCTGTTATCTGTTATCCAATATGTTTTTATGCGATGCACATGCACTGACCTATAGGTAACCTTCTTTCATTCATTCATTCGTATTAGTGTAGACACATCTTAGCCCGATGGTATGATATCGCGTTCTGGAGAGGACATATGTATCCCCCAATAAACTAATTTGGCAAACTGAGTTGAGTCTTAAAACAGTGGATTCAGTCCTAATACTGACTTTAGCCTTCTTTCATTCATTCACTCGTAACTCGTAGGTGTAGACTCATCTTTACCCGATGGTATCGTGTTCTGGGAAGGACATGTGTCCCCCAATAAACTAATTGGGCGCGGACTCGGTTCACGGTATTTATTTTATTTTATTGGGGTACTGTTGTTTTTTATAAAATATTTCAGGCCTTATTAGATCGTGAGGTATTTAGGGTCTCGCCGGATGGTGTCAGGTTATTTATTCTTTTTTAACGGTTTGATTAGCCTAGTCGGTAGTGACCTTGCCTTCGAAGCTGGAGGTCCTATTTTTTATTCCCACGGGTCCTATAGTCTACACGCGTCTATGTTTTAAAAGAAACTTGACGTTTATGGTGGTGCTTCCATACTCGGTCGTTTGCCGAGACGGTTCAAAGTTACATCTAATCTTATATAAGTACCTACATTCTCCCCTCGGTGACCGCCCGTGGTATATGCCAAGACTTCTCCGCTGAATTACAAGCAATGCTTTGGTTGATTCCTGCACCTCTCCTCTCATCTCCGCTTCAGTGGAAAGTCCTTCGAACCGGTTCATTTAAATATTTAGATTTAAAGAAAATGGTCGTTTGAACCGGATCGGCTAAATATTTCAAAGTCACACGGAACCTTTGACAAAAATCCGGCTCCAGCCCCCAAACGGCATCGGATAAGCGCAGTGCGACACGGCCCGGGCACGCAGATTGCATCTCGAATGTCTCAATTCATTCACTTAAGACTGTTTTAACAAAAGTCTTATAAATGTGCACCTTCGAATTCGACCCTCCATATGTTTTATAAGCGTATAAAAGTGTCCCACTGTTGAGCTAAGGCCTCCCCTCTTGCCCATCATTTGGTCTTATCCAATTTACACTCGTCGTCATATAGGTCATCCCGCCCGCCATCTCCGTTTTGGTCTTCCTCTACCCCAAGATTCATCCTGGGGTAAACTTTTCACTATGGGCTCCCGATGTAATAATGACATCTAACGAAACGCTTTAGTCAACTGTTATGAATTCGACCAATCACGTGTCGCCGCGGTCAAGAGGAATAAACCAAAGGGTAGAACAAAGACATCAACGCGCTTCTATTTAATGAATAAGAAGTGTGTTGATATCTTTTGTATTATCTTTTTATCTGCTGAGATACTTACCTGATTTAGTTTAATTATTTAGGTTTTATAGTAGAAAATGTACTGTATAAAATATTGATATAATTAGTTTTTCAATCTTGTACCTTACTTAGGCCACTCAGCAAGCTTCGTGGCCTAAACACGGTACTCGACTGAAAAGCTCTCTATTATATCAAGGTTGTATAAAAAACTGTTTTCTACGGAACCTTTTCATAAAGATCCCACTCCAGCCTCCAAACGGCATCGGATAAGCGCGGTGCGACACGGCCCGGGCACGCAGATTGCATCTCGGATGTCTCAATTAATTTACATTTAAGTGAGTGTGTAATCTCCGCCGTGAGGTAATTAACTCGGTGTTGGGATAATTGGCTTGTGGGACTTAGGTTCATACTTTAATTTTTATACTTACAGGTAATAATTACTTGTAACTGGTTTAGATTATTATAAATTCCATTTCATTTTAGGTTATTTCTGCTCTGGGGGCCTACCGTGAAAACCGAAATTCGCAAATTGCCGGGATCTTTCTCTTTTACTCTCATTAAGACGTAATTACAGTAACGAACTCGGATTTTCGCGGTTATAGCCCTGAATCTCGATTACTATACAACACTAAATTAATTTTGTATTAAGTAGAAACGTCTGTGAACGATGCTTTTAAGCTTAGAAACAAAGCTTAGCCTCCTAAGGCTCGTATATGGTGGAAATATTCGCTGTATTGGGTAAGGTCTTGGGAGCTCAGATGGAAGACCACCGGGCTAGCGATCCGGTCGTCGTGAGTTCAAGTCCCACCTAAGACAGTGAATTTTTCCATTTTTAATATGTTTCTAATTATATTTAAAACGGGTCACTCACGTATTTTAAGTCGAAAAGGTATATGTAATGTGTCATTCTATAGAACTTTCTAACTACATATGTAAACAAACGGCCATATTGAAACTGCCAAAGAATGATGAATTTACTATTGACCTTTTGTTTACATAGTTAGCAAGTTCCATAGAATGACACTTTAACAATAAAGGTATGAAATATGTCTGAGTCTCACGAATCACGATAGTTTTCTTACTAAAATATAACTAGTGGCTCTGTGAGCTGTAGACCTCGCGAGTAGAGCTTTAAATAACATGGTGCTAAGAGCTTTAAATATTTATATTTATTTATATTTATATAGCCCTTTATTCTGAACATGATTGTTGGTTTTTAGTTTTGAATGTTTATATGAAGTCTCTTGGTTCAGTGTGCCTGTCGGCAAAGGCCTCCAAGAGCTTTAAATATAGTAAATTAAAAAAAAACAATACGAAATGTATGTGTAAAAAAATACAAAAAGTTATAATATCCCAGCATACAATTACTGGGGATCGAACCCAGACCCTCTGTGCAAACAGAAAAAGCGAACGTTTACAAACTGAGCCAAATAGTTCTTAGATGGATTGACGAAATTTAGCTAGTCCTTCTCAAATTAAAATTAGTTAAAATTAAATATCTCAATACCTCCGAAACCAGCAAAATAAATTTTCTGAATTTTTGACCATTTAATCTATAAACATATCTCAAAAAGAAAACACTCGTGTGGTACCAATACCACTATTTGTTTAGGCGCGAGCTATCACGACTCCGCCATTTAAAAAAAATTCAAAAAACCGGACGGACAAAAAAAAATTATTTAGACATAGAATCCAGTCACAAAATTTCACGAGATTCGGTTAAGAATTGCGACCTGTAGAGGAGAACATCCGGACATACAATAAAGCAAAATGCTCCAGTCGAAACGTAGACCTTCGCTACGCTCCGGTCAATTATTATCTGTATATTGTCTGTAAAGAAAACTTTCCTCTTAAGTTTAAAAATAGGCCTTCATACCAGATTAAGGTTATATTTAACAGCAATATAATTAACCTTAAATAATCACATCCCAACCAAATAAACAAACAGTTTTATTACCTCAAGATAATTCATAAAGATAACATTTATGCAACGTGTTTATAAAAGCGATTAAGCGACATATATTTTAATGAAACACTGTCATTTTGGAAGTGTTATAATGGGTCCCTTTAAAGCCTTTATCGTTTATTAAATGTCATTAAGTATGATTTATGCGCTACCTGGCAACACTTTTGCTTTATTCAAACAAGTTAAATGTTGAAATTAAAAAATGCAAGCGATCCAAACATTCCAAACTTATGATGTAGGTACTTACTTCATATAATGGCTGCTATTTCTTCAACATTAATTTAATAAATTATGTTATTATAAATTTATTCATCAAAAATGTAAAATTATAACAAAAAAACATACAACATGTTATTATAAACGTTCTAAAGACGACACCAATTACATTTATACATACGAATACATTAATTATTTACTATAATTGTTGACTTAGGTGCCACACGTTACCATACACTCACTGAATATGTGATAAACATATTTATTTATCATATTATGTATTTATCTATCATACCTTTACAATTATATTTAAATAATTTATTTACATACAAAAAAAGGGCCTGAAAAAGACTATTTGCAACCACGGGTGACCCTAGGGCTGGCTCATTCCTAGGCCAAAGAAAAGGCATAGCTATTCAGCGTGGGAATGTAGCCAGCCTTATGCCTTATGCGCCTTATGGGCACCCTGGTGGGTAAGTTTTATTTATTTATTTATTTTGTTTATACTTAGTTTTAATAATAGTTTATACGTTTTGTTATTGAATAAATCTTAATTTTATATACATACTTTTTTGGATCACAATACGGCGGCCATAAATTTTATTAGCAATCTTGAAGCCTTTCTCAAGGAACTGTATGCACTTTAAACATTTTGTAACATATTATGCACAAAAGCTTAAAATATGAAAATTGCTTCTAAATCGGCAATAGCATGTTTGAGGGAACATTTCGATTACTTTTTATTTTATTTAAACGTACATAAAAATTAAATTAAAAACATGATATCCGCGCTCCCGGGCACGCACTTCCATCTCGTTCGCGCTTATGCGCTCAATGAGAGTGAGAGAAGAGCACGAACTTACTGGGCCTTAATTATTAAGTACGTCTACGTACAATACCAATGGTATTTTTAGTATTTACTGGGTATTTCCGCCATTTATAAAAAAAATAACTAATTCCTCCTAACAAAATTCAGTTTGATACCACCCTCTGGGTATAAGACCAGCCTTGTAGGAGAGAATTCGCAAAAACTCTTAGTGTTAGAAGAGCGCGCCACGCGGAAGCGAGCCAGCAGCTTGGCGAGACACACCCTGGATTGGACGACGGCGAAGCGCATACCTGAAATTAAAATGAAAAAAGAAAACTAGTTTTAACTGGTATATTTCAGTAAACACTCGTTTTCACAAAGTGGCTCGGTGAAGACTAGTTTTTACTAATTATTCAAAATTAATTTTATGTCAATACGCCCACAATAAACCCCACGCGCATTTTTTCCTCAAATAAGTGGCTGCTGGTGCTGCCTTAGCTGTTATAATATATTATAAAATTATAAAATAAAAGTTACCTATGCAATGTCGCGGTCCCAATCCGAACGGCATATATGCGCATGAGTGCCTCGCTGCCACGTTCTCTGGAGAAAATCGCTCAGGGTTAAACACCTCAGGGTTAGGGTAGTATTTCTCATCAAAATGGATTCCATGCACGGGCACTATCACGATCTGCCCTTTCTTTATCGTAAGGTCAGTCTCAGGCACTTTGTAGTCCGTTTGGGCACATCTTTTCAATTTATCTATTATAGGATACATTCTAAGCGTCTCATCAAATACTTTTCCCATATAAGATAACTCAGATATAACTTCTAATGATATCTCTCCATTATGCTTTTTTAGAACTGCATCTAGTTCTTCAATTACTTTATCTTGTAGGTCTTGGTTTAAAGCTAGCTGGTATAGAAGGAAACCCATAGTGGAAGCACTGGTTTCGTATCCCGCTGCATAGAAAACAAAAGACTGTGCTGATATTACGCTGTCGTTCATATCCAGGATTAAATTATCGTCATTTTTCGTTCGACATTGAATCTCCTTTTGTCTCAGAGCTAGAATCAAGTCCATAAAGTCGTTTCTTTCCGTAGGTTTGCCTTGCCTTTGACTAATGATTCTTTTTGTTAAATCGAAAAAGAATTCTTTAACTTCTTTAGGGAACTTGGATCCACCCATTTTTTTAAGTATACCAGGGTACATCATGTCTAAAATGGAACTGGAATTGACTGTGAAGATCTTCTTGTCTATTCTTTTTAGCGTGTCTGCTAGTTGACCGTATGTGTCCATGTCTAAACCGAACGCGCACGCTGCTATTGTCGCTTGCGTGTATTTTTGTACTAATGAATGCACTTCATGTTCGGTATTGTCTTTAGTGATCAAGTCTACATATTCTACAAAATTTTCCGCTCGTTCATCGATCAGATGCAGCATGTTTTTCAGCTTCCCTGATGTGAACAGTGGAGTAAATCGAGACCTCAGCACTCTCCAAGTATCACCGTCAGCGTGGAATAGATTGGCACCCATATCTTTCTCCCCAAACTTGATTCCTCTATCAGCGAACATGTCAAAATCTTTTATCAAAACATGCTTCGCTATTTCTAAATCTCTAATTAGAATGGCTGGTGTTTTCATCAAATATATGCCAACGATTTTTTCTTCAGGAAAATCTTCATAAAACTTTTTATATAGCAAACCGACGGGCACTCTTCTTAATGCGGATTCTTTTAAATTTCCGAAAAATGGTATCGGTTGTGGTCCGGCAATGTTTTTTGTTGTCCAGTAGTTCAGTTTCTTAGTGAAGTGGCGGTATAGTAAATATACTAAAGTTATTAATAATAATGGAACGTAGAAAAGAGGCATCTTAATCTGATGATGTGACTTATGCAGAAAATAGTCTAGTTGATTATGAATGCAGTTAACTTAAGTCTAATGGTAATAATAATTAGTAGAAGTAATAAAGCTGTAAGACGTGCATACTGTGCAATGTGCATATGTACCGTCAGCAAATAAAATTGTAATATGGTTTTAATATTGTTTTCGATCACCGCGATAGTTACTCATATATAAAACGATTTAATCGGATTATGTCACGTATATTTAATATAGGTATAAGTATGGATGACCGTTCTGGCCTAGTGGGTAGTGACCTAAGTGACCCTGCCTAGAGTCTGTGCGGAAAGAGAAGAGTCGTGAAATGTAGGGGAGCCCATACATTCTATGACTTTTCTCTTTCCGCACGACCCTATGAATATGAAGCCAAAATATAATTCAAGTTTTCATCAATCCATAGTTTATATCAATCCATAGCCAAAATATAATGCAAGTTTTCATAATATTTCTGCTCTGTCAGTACTGAAAACGATTAATTACCATTAATAAGTTAATGTTAACACAAGTGGCGTATTCATATAAATTACTACGTTCAATAACAATACCTATCCCAAGTAACACACAAGCAGGATAATAGAGTAAAATTATCATCTTATTCAAATTAAGATTGCATAAATTTTGTGTATAAGCGGTGGAAATTACTAAATTCGGAATAAGAAAATATGTGGGCCTAGTGGGGCCTAAATGCTGAATAAATTTTGCATAGTATCGGTTTTGCATATTAAAGCTGAATAATACTTATTTCTTACACAGTTAGTCAGACATTATTCAGCTTAAAGCATTTGTGGTTACTAAAAGCTGCATAATAGCAGCATTAGCAGCAATTAGCTGTATATATTTTGTGTCGTGAGATATTAAGCAGACAATATTAAGAAAAATGTGATAGTGGCTACTAAATGCTGAAAAGAAGCGTCGGTGAAGACTTTCAACTGTATAAAAGCGGTTGCAGTTTCTGTTTTAATGCTAGTTTTTGAATAAAGGTGGACGCTATTACTGGAAGCTGTAATGAAATCCACATATTATTTGTTATTCAGTAGCTGCATATATGGGTTAGTTATGGCTTTTATAGACATAACGTCTGAATAATAAATACTAAAACAACACTTATACTTAAGTTATAGCGATTTTAGTACACATATACTATCTTTTCTTGCTAAAAGCTGCAAAATGAACGCAATGAGCAGCGCTATTCAAACTACTGCTTAGTATCAACAAATGCGCGGTGGAGAGGGTTCCGTAGCTTTATAAGTTTATACACGGTCAACAGTGCTACTTGAGCCTGTTTGCTTTGAGCTTGAGTGTGTTTTTATTTTATTTTGAACGCATCTTGCGTATTTATTCTTTAATCCAACCATTATTTAAAAAATCGAGGTTTAGTTTTCTTAACAATTCTCTTCGATTGGTTATTTTACACAAGATGCATTGTCGTTTTAATGACGTAAAACAATTGCTAGCTACCATCGTAAACACTGTTAACTGACCATTTGCATACCTTACTGCAACGAGATAAAGTTTACCAATGGCCATTTAAGGTTGTTGCTAGTTTGCACACATGGTGGCAAATGCTAGTTATTGATATTGTTGCATTAAAAACTTGTAGACTGGACTGGGTATGTGAAAAATAAAATAATCACCCCCATTAAAATATATAGCGAAATCGGTTCTCCTGTCGATTTTGAACGGACTGTTTTTAGGTTTCAAGTGGGTCTACTCATACCCATCCCACACTATACTCGTACTTATACCTAAACAATACTGCCCATACCAAACTATACTTGTACTCATACCCGTGATACCCGCTACTAATATACCCGCACCTTCGCACCTATACCATATTCATATTCATACCATACTCGTAACCACACCACACTCATACTATACACATCTTCGTACTCACTTCGTACATCTTTGCGTATACCTTTACCTACTACATATTTGTCGGAACTGATAACGGAAAAAATAACTGTGTAGTCTGCCGTGCCCCCAGATTTATCATATAACTTAAATATTATATCGCGTTTATAATATTAGTAGGAAGTAGGATTGAATATTGCCCGTGTTACATACCTATAATGTTTCTCATCAAACTAGTGAGGATCTATGTGGTTTTTACCATTTGTGTATAGATCCCTAATATGCTTTAAGATTGCGAAAACAATTACTATTATACTGATGTTATTCAAAACTTGTTGTTCTAAAACCATTATTATCTAACATGTAGCTTAGTAACGCGAATAATGTGAATGCCTATTCAGAAATTTAGCACATAATAGCTGTGGCAGCAGCTTATATTCAGCACAGTCGGACGCCATTACGGTTGCTCATATTCTAACCTCTAAAATTAAATAGGAATTTAAAATGAACTGAAAAACCCATTTATATTCATTTATAAAACTAGTTTTATCGTAGCATAACTTGTTAAAGTACATTTTCTATCACTAAAACATCTAAACACCGCAAAAAAATTACAAATTTAAAAGTGGAGTACTACATTTTCTATATTTACTTTCTAAACAGTGCATTATTTACGCGGCGCTTTAAAATTTTAAATAAAATGTATATATATATATATTAGGTCCTTACCTATGAAATTGGCGTTTTTGTTCATAGATATAAGTCTGATCCTAGTTTTTTTTTTTTTACAAAAGTACATACACAATTACAATAAAACTACAGTGCACTCATCATCATCATAGGCCTTTCAGTCTATTGCAGACTATACAAACAGCGTCAGGCAGGGCGACAACGTTTTTCCTGGCTGTATAAGCCAATACGGGAGCGGCAACCACGACCGCAAAACAGGCAGGTGTAGTGTGCCCGTGGCGAACAGATGTCGGGCTGATGACGCTTGGCTCGCTTACTTGCGAGTGTCTTAAACCAAGCGTCATCGTGGATTTTGCGACCATCGAACACCAGTTTACGCCACTTATCTCTGTCCTCGGCAAGCTCCTCCCATTTATGAACCGGGATGTTGAAGGAGTGCATGTCTCGCTTGGCTTTACATACAATTAATTGTTATTTTTTATTGTTAAGTGTTCAGAATTAAGCCTTGAAAATAGGTCTTTTCATGTGCTGTCGGTTCGAGTATTAAAATTACTTATATTTTTCTAATGGTACCAATTTTCAAGAAATGGAGATATTGAAAACATACCTTAAAGGTGTCAAAAATTACTGGAAAAATTTTGTTTGGTTTGAATTAGCCATCAAAAAAATATCCGCAAAATTAATTGTATGGAAATTCGTGTTTCGTTGAAATTCTCCGGACAAAACGCCAATTTCATAGGTAATGACCTAATATATATTAACAGTAAAGTCGCATGCGCAATGAAATTGATGTTATGTAAACATCAAATCAATATATGGGTAATGTCCTCCTTATTTTGTATTCACTTCAGACACTACACTTTGACACGAGTTCACAAATTAAAATGGAAGACAAATCATACACAAATAGCTGAATATATTTTCTGTAACAATGCACTTTTGAACCAAAAGCTGCATAACGTGTGACTAACTGAGTCATTCTATACAAAGCTGGATAACTTTGGTTTAAAAGCGGTATAGAAGCTTTTGACAGCCTCTATACAAGTGTTATTCAGCGATTCAATGTGTGGGCACACACTTATACAGCTATTACATTACTGTTATTCAGTAATAAGCGGCGTGGGCTAGCCCACTTTGCGCCCAAACCTTCTGTATAACGTCTGTATAAGCGCTTATACAGACGTTATACAGCTACCTTATTCAGCATACAGTACGGAATGCTCTATTATTCAAACAATATTCAGCTACTTTTGTGTTACTTGGGATGTCATCAGCCCTTCATCAGACAAATAAAGTACCTATGGAGTAAAAAAATAAGTGTTTGACGTCAATGGGAACTTGCTTCACTGCGTAATTTGCACATCAGGTTTAAGGATGACTCGTGTTAGACCGGGCCGTGTCCGGGCCGGAGCTTCCGGCGCATCGTTTTCAATGGAAAGCATCAAAAAGTAAGCTCCGGAAGCTCCGGCCCGGTCTAACGTGTCATCCTTTATACTTTTATTCATAGGACAGAAAAATGAGAGACATTTGACCCCCGAGCAATTGCCGAGAGTGGTCAAAATAATGTTGAGTGTCTCGAGGCAGATGGAGATATTGAAGATGTAATTACCTCTCATATAAAGCTGTTAGCGGTTAAGATTGCCTCGGGCGATGGCGTTATTATTTCAACTCAATCATAACGCACGGCATAGCTAATAACTGTTCGTACACTATAATACAAGCTGCTCACGAGGAATGCGAAAGATTTTAACCACGCATTTCTGAGGTTTTTTTTTTTAATTAGCCTATAGGAGTGTCCCACTGCTGGGCAAAGGCCTCCCCTCTTTCCCGCCATTTGGTCCTATCCGATGCACATTTCTGAGGTTAAAAGAAGGAAAAAAATTAATATGAATTTAGGTAAATTTCGCCAAAAAAATTTTTTTGAAGTGAAAACTTCTTTAGCGGCGCTGGGCACTTTTTGAGGTGGGGAAAAAATTATAAACACGAGACAGCGTAAGGCGATCACGTGACCGTAAGGTTTAGATGGCCACTCATTTAGATGGCATTTAAATCAATAAAGAAAAACTCCATGACATTAAATACATGATAAAAACTTTTATCAAAAAAAAGAAAACCGACTTCAAAAAGGATAAAATAAAATATTCTCAGTTTTTAAGTATATGCGTTAACAACTGATATGTTTGAAGTCGGTGCCAAGCCAAATCTGAACATACCCAAATCGCCATACATGTGCCGTTAAAAATTGAGGAGTTCCCTCAATTCTTCATGGATCCCATCATCAGAACAGCACCAGATTAATGTGGGACGCCCTTGGAGGCAGTTCCCTTCAAACAAAAAAATAATTGCTCAAATCGGACCTCGGGTCTCGGAGTAATCGCTGAACGTCCTACATTTTAAAAAAACGACATGATTATCATCAAAACAATCATCATCATCATCAGGTACACTTCATCAAATTGATAGTTTTCGAGAGAAAATGCTTGAGTTGCTTAAGAAAACACCCAAATCACCATACATGTGCTTTTAAAAATTAAGGAGTTCCCTCAATTCCTCATGGATCCCATCATCGGAACAGCACCAGATTAATGTGGGACCACCTTGGAAGTACCTTCTTTCTAACAAAAAAAGAATTACTCAAATCGGCCCACGGGTCTTGGAGTAATCGGTGAACATACATAAAAAAAAAAACATAGCCACAACCGAATACAGAACCTCCTCCTTCTATGAAATTGAAGTCGGTTAAAAAAGGTTCTAATCTTGTACGGGTTGAAATACGAGGATCTCACAGTTACATTCTAACTTTATATCACTCAAATAAAATTCAATAAAGCTACATCTTGATGAAATCGCTAATAAAAGTGAACTCTAGTACTAGTGAATAAAACTCAAAATATCATGACCAAATATATTTAGATGCGAGGTCTGCAAGGTAACTTTACAATTTCTATTCGAATTTTAAACAATTAACGCTACAAATTTGAATTTCGAATTTTAAACAAGCTCACTGACCAGCAATTTCGGAACTAAAGTTTTTCAATAGAAAGGAGGATGGGTCAATTATACATAGTGCTGCAGACATTTTGGACTAGTCATTGAGTTTTCACTTCTGTCGGCACTCCCGGAGTGCAACCCGTTGTTTTTTTTTTGTTAGGCTTTTTCAGTTTTTTTAATGTAATATAAAAAGTAAATGTTATTGGTAAACTTGTCACTTAAAATGGATTTTTACTTTTTTTTTTCGTAAAACTTAGTTTTTGCAAAGTGTTACTTGTTTTGACAACTATCAATAAGGATATTTAGACTACGTCCCATAGTAGCAACATCGCTAACAAAAAGGCGTTTTGCACTATGTAACAATAAAAACTTGTTTTTTTTTTTAAATTGGTATTAACTCTGAAACTAGGCGAATTTCAGACATTTTGTCTCTAAATATGATCAGGAATACGCTGTTATCATTATTCGGTTTATTCATGTTACACCGTGTATGGTCCACCAATTAGTGCAGGGGTCACCAATTAGTTTCTTCAGGGGTCCGGAACAAAAAGGACCATCGCGGTACGTTTCTACTTGAGTTTATTGAATAAGCAATAGTAGATTGTACAACAAGGGCATAAAGTGGCCCATTTTTACCCGAGGCAATTTTAGGCAAATAGTAGACGAGAGTAAAAATGGACATTTATGCCCTTGTTGTACACTCTGCTTTTCACTTCGATTGCGAATCAAATACTTTTAGGTTATTTTAACGTATTTATTCAAGACTAAAGAAAATTGTTCTTGGGCCGGTCGGAGGCGCGGGGCTGGCAGTTTGTATGGCAGAATTTGGACTTTATTGCTAAGTCAATAAGGGTCGTAATAGATGATTTTACTTTATGCTCTAGAGCATAACGTTGGATTTTTTTTTCCAAATTTATATGGGACCAACTTCGGGGTATACCCTTTCCAATAAAAAAATAATTATCAAAATCGAACACCTCTGTAAAAAGTTATGCGTGGTCATACATAAAAAAAAAAAAAAATATATATATATACGCGTCGACTTGAGAACCTCCTCCGTTTTTTTTTTCGTCGGTTGATAAAATGCGATTTTATGTCGTCTACGCACGACATAAAGGTGCACTTTTTGAGCATGCGAAGTGAAAATATAATTTACAGCACAAAATATATTATAACTAAGTCGGTTATCAATCAATCAAACTTTTATTGATAAAATAGAAGTATTTTACATGTCAACACACTATTTCTATTACAGCACACATTATTATTATTTGTTATCGTTTAACTAAGGCGGTTAGTAAAGTTAGTTAGGTAGCTGACCATAGTCAGAATTTCCCCTGACATATGTCAGGATTTTTGGTCTTTTGTCTGGAGTGCGGGCGGACTTGGCGAGAGTCAGGGTTTTTTTGGAATCCAACTAACCACTAGAAGTTAGCTAAAAGTTTGGAGTTGGACAGATGAAAGGGAATGCTGTAGCATATGGTGGCGAGTTAAGGTGCTAGTGGCCTACATGACAACTGCTTCTGGCCAAATTGAATTAGCTTCGAAAATATAGCGATATGTCAGGATTTTTAGAGTAATTTCCGGGTTTTCCGCATGATTGATATTCCATTTCCAGTGGGACTTAAAACCGTAATAGACGGGCGTACAGGACTGCGACCTTGGTCCGGTCAGCATATGTATTTCTCGCTCTCACTTATAGCTGTCATTAACAGACGTACGGTGAACTACTTTCGGTTCAATCGAACAGGTCTCAGACCGGACCAAGGTCGCGGTCCGGTACGCCCGTCTATTACGGCTTTTATAGATGTGAACGGTCAGTTCTACTCTGACATATAAAACAAATCAGTACACCTAATTAACATATACCGAGCCGTCAGTCTCAACTGGCGTTGACTCGCCCGTATAATTGAAAGCCTCCAAGCGACCAACACCTTTGCCATGACCTCGCACCTTGTAACATCTTATTACAAAGGATTAAGATCTCTTTTAGAATGGTTTTTAAATTACAAGCGCAAATAAATGTGGTAACTTTTGAAGATGCCACCAAATCTAATGAAGTCGCTGAAGTTGAAGTTATCTCGTATGTCAAAGGCAGTAAAGATGATTTTTGAATGTAGTTTTGTTTAGCAATTGTGTTGGTAAGTTGGTGGTGGATGACAAGACTATACGTATCCCGCGGCGCTGCCTGTTAGACAGAGACAATGTGTTTACTTAAGTGTGTACTTATGTGGTTTTAATGAGAATTGCATTTTAGATTATGTTTGTTTGAGGTTCCTTAATAACTACATTTGTAAAGTTAACAACGTTAAAATCAAATTGCATACATAAGATTATTTATAGTTTATTGTTCATTTGTATTTAGTTTATTGTTTTATGTATTCTATATATTTATATATGATATAATTATTTATCAACATCAAAATGTAAGTCACATAAAGCTTATTCTCTATCTTATCTATCACGTTTCCTTACTACCAATTACTACTTAGCTCTTATAAAAAATGTGTATTCAATTACATTTTAAAAGTTTTCTCATATTATGATACAAAATAATCTAAAATAACTATGGACATACTTAAACGAAACATTTTACAATCACGCACGACGTACGCGGGTTTCCATGGGTGCCTAGCCAAGGTGACAATCAACAAACGCCAGACGAAAATAAACAATGTATCGGGATGACAGATGCCACGAAAAGTAATTTGAGCAGTTCTTCCATAAGTTACCTACATTATTTCAGTTTTAATTGGCGTTTTTTTATCTATGATTGTCGTCTTGGCTAGGCCCCTTGGTCATGTCGCTTGTCTGTCACTTTTTATTTTAACATACCAATTATACTCGTGCAAAATAACATTGCGCACTTGCATCAAAAAGTTCATACAATTTCCTGTTAATTTTGGAATACAACTCAATATTATAAAAAAAACCAGGCAAGTGCGAGTCGGACTCGCGCACGAAGGGTTCCGTACCATAATGCAAAAAAAAACAAAGAAAAAAATTCAAAAAGAAAATGGTCACCCATCCAAGTACTGACCACGCCCGACGTTGCTTAACTTTGGTCAAAAATCACGTTTGCTGTATGGGAGCCCCACTTAAATCTTTATTTTATTCTATTTGTAGTATTTGTTGTTATAGCGGCAACAGAAATACATCATCTGTGAAAATTTCAACTGTTTAGCTATCACGGTTCGTGAGATACAGCCTGGTGACAGACAGACGGACGGACGGACGGACAGCGAAGTTTTAGTAATAGGGTCCCGTTTTACCCTTTGGGTACGGAACCCTAAAAAAGATAAAAGATCTATACCTTAGAATCTCGATCTTGTTTTTGAGTTAGATTTTGACCCTGAGTTGGATTTTGATCATGACCAAGATTTTGAATTTGTACCTCATTGTGATTTTGATACTGATTTTGTGGACCAAGATTTTGAATTTGTACCCCATTTTGATTTTGATACTGATTTTGTGGACCAAGATTCTGAATTTGTACCTGATTTTGATGATTGCCAGGATTTAGAATTTGTGCCTGATTTTGATCTTCATTTTGATGGTAATGTAACACGGCTGTTTTGAAAGGGGGTAAAATAATAAATGAAAAGCTCCGGCTTGTGGAAAATGGAAACAGCCATGTTAACAAAAATAAAATAAAATCAAACTAAATTAAAAAAAACTACACGGAAACCTTGCTGCAGGAAAGCTAGGAGGAGAAACAATTAAACAAATTTATATCTAACAAACTTTATTAATCTAATCATTTACTGTTAAATGCTCAGTGGTAAAGATGGGTCGCTTCACAGGTTCTAGTTATAAGGGATTACACCCATTAATTAAAAACTAAAAACTAAATTTCGAAATACCTAAGTTTTATGCACCAGAACTTTCAAAACTTCAAACTGAATAAAATTAAATCATAATTAACCATTTTAAATTTGTAGTTGGTGGCGGATGCCACTCAAAAGTTATGCAACAGACCGACCTCAAAAACTGCTGGTGGAACTGCAGCAGCGGGGGGCGAACTCGCCTTTCCCCGGGAAGCTGGCTGCTAACCTGGTTGGAGCCGGCCGCTGCAGATGGCGTGGTACAGATCCCACAGCCTCATTTTACAACTTCTAAACATCTTCAAATGAATTCCAAAAGAAATCGAAAGCTCTTCCAAAAAAATTCACAAGCTCTTCAAAAGAAAGTTCACAAGCTCTTCCAAAAAATTCACAAGCTCCCGGCTCCTGTAAACCGAGAAATGGGTACATTAGCCGACGCCTTAATGGCCGCTAAAGAAAATATGAAACAATTTGAAATTTAGCTCACCGCACTGGAAGCTGTTAGGACTTCTGGCGGAGCACTCCCAACCCTCGAGCAGGAGTCAACTTCAGTGGAGCACACCGAAGGACTCGAGCTGCTTCCAGCATTTCGACCAACATTGCGAATGTGTGGTCTCACCACAAATAGTACTCATGCGAGCGTGCGTCCCCGGAGGGGTCCACACATCAAAAGTGCATGTCATCCCAAAATGACCTCCTCATATGTTGAGTACCAAAGGCCAAAACAAAAGTAGGGTGCCAATCCCTTGAAGACACAAATCCTACGAAAATTCTGACTGATTTATTTAACAATTCACTCCTGAGCCTAAGAAATATATTTTATCAATAAATCTAATAAAGTTTCATTTCAGAGCCCCCTTTTTGGAGTCTGTAATTCCTATGTTTTATTTAACATCTAAATTCTCTCTTACCTAAAAAAACATATCTAAATCATACAAAGTTTTCCTGGAGTGACAACCTAAATATCTCAAGTTTTAATTATTTTTACTCGTATGACAACCCCGACAACAGATAAGCATAAAGAGGTGCATCTGAATGCAACAGATTATGCAAATAAGTGCAACCAATCGAGTTAGTTTGGGACATTGTTAAAATCATCGAAATAAGAAAAGGAATTCAACCCAAAAATATTAATTTAAAATTTAAGAAAATGTCTACGTTACAATACCCCCCTCCCCGATTTTAAGGTTCAACGTAGGTGAACCGCTCGCTGTCCTCAGCGACTTGCACCACTAACACAAAATGAGGGCCAGAAAACTAATCTACTCAAAAAACTGATCTAGAAAACCTAGAATCTCAACAAAAGGTCTGACGCAACTTCGAGTTTCAAACTTACCAAAAATGCTCAAACAAACTACCCAAAATCTAAAAGTGAAATCATACCAACGTTAATCAATCTAAACAAACTGCTGTTCTGACCGAACAAAAAAAAATCTAAACAACATCTCGAACCCACGTCAACACCACGGAAGGTAAAAAAAAAAACTATGCGGCCAACTGCGCTGCACATAGAAAAAAACCTCCGTCTATCCTTCCAACCCGTAAACAAACTGTTGGCCTTCCCAGTACAACGCGATAAAAGCTTGTTGTGCTGAGAAAGCCAAAACCAACCGCCAGGACCGATGTTCAGCATTCCTCAAAAAACTCAGCTAGACCGGGCGAAATGAAACTTATAGTCCACTAACTATAAGCCTTCAACTAAAACCTTCGTTGCAACCCTACCGGTTGAGGACACTAAGGTTTGTCCCAACCCTTCAGGTAGACAACAATCATCAAAGAACCCTAAAAAATCCAAAACGGCCCTTTGAGTTGGTAAGGTACACCTGTCCCCACCCAACTCTCCGGAATCAAAAAGCAAACCAAAAAAATATGTATAGTATACCTAAACAAAACGAGGTACATAACATAGCAGGTGAGTGGTTTGTCGTCCTTGGCGGCACGACGACTGGTACAAGACGAGGGATCGTGCGTCCAAGGATAACTCCCCAAAACTCTCAAACCACACTAAACCTAAAAAACTTCAACCATTTGGCTGACTTGCATTGCGGTAGCAGGCGTAAAAAGGTGGCGGAGACACCGTGTGCCGTTCCAACGCCTTCAAAAATGGCACATTGGATCGTCAACACGATAAAAAGAGGTACCAAACCAAAAGGGATACCGCGGTCGATATGTCCAAAAAAGCAAGAACCCAATTTAAAAAGCAAGAACCCCTCAAAAATGGTAACTGCTGGGTATGAACCCCATACCGACCAAAAGCGTAGCCACAAATACGCAAAATTGCACAAAACCGTGCTCGAGTGTGGTAAGCACTCGAAACCTACTACCGAAATCCAAATTTGCCATGTTAAGGACTCGCTCTGACCTTAAAAAGTGAGCAAGTTGTTTCGCCCCAAATATACTTCACACACTTCACCATACCTTTCATATCTCATCTGTCGCCCCTACCATACTTCACGCATTTCAAATCCCGTTCTTCCATCCCCAAACAAAATTAGTAGTGAATACAGTCAGTGCTGTTCACCACGTACCGTGCATAAAGTCGTGATCGGATATTTTACCATAATACCCAACACTCCAAACGAGACAACCGTGAAACTAAACGTTATTGTGTAGGCGAGGCCTTGGAAAATACCACCTCATTGAAAACCTACCAAAAACTTGTGTCAAAATCCAAAACATGCCACGAGCCTTATTCGAAATTCCCGCCAAATCTCAAAACGAAATTTTAAACTAAAATCTTGGCCGAATTAAAAAAACTACTTCAAATTAATTTATCTCATTAAATTTGAGTACTAAAACCTGACTAAAACCAAATCTCGTAACGTTCTAAACCAAAATAACTATATTGTATTTAACTAAATAAATATCAATATTCAAACAAATTTCAAAATCACATTTTTAAAAAAACGAGCGTTTTTTTAAACGCCGAACTCGTTACGAAATAAAGAAAACATTACTAAAAATTACGCGTTTCCGAACGCACCCTAGTGACGTCTCTGTGTTTAAAAAAAAAACAATTTTATGAATTAAAAAATTACTTTGCACTTTAAACTAAATCACAAGAGTAAAATTTTGGTTGTAAATACCATTCTATATTTGGAAAATTACCATTTAATATGTAACACAAGTCGTAAGTTGTGTGGAGTACCATTAAAAACTCGAAACCGCTAAATAAATGTCGATTTCAGCGACTCAAAACTCGACTCAGAGTTAATCGAAAACTACCAAAAATACAGGTAAAACACTAAATTATGAGATCAGGAGTCATCTTATTTCACACGATTATCCCTCTCCCTTCAAAATAAACGCTAAATGTCATTGCAAAGCCAAATGAAATAAAGTAACCAAAAATGTATTGCATACCTCAAAATTTAAGTGAAATTGTTACAGATTACATCAAAACCGTGCTGACTTTGGATATATCACCACTACAAAAACAAAAAACATCCAGCCATTTCTACAACTGGACAGCCAGATCACAGGAATTGCTAATTTTGAAAATTAAATGATGTCAATTGTTCTGGAACTGAATGCGCTAGCACGCCAAAGAAGAATATCTTCAATCTTTCAGAAGTTTAAATCACTATGAAACACCACAAGAAGCTTGCCGGACACTACTGCCAGACCATACTTCTATAATAAACTGGTTCCCCTGCGGCTATGCGGAGAGCTCTGAAAAACAAAATTGCCGACACTGCTTCCACAGCTGCTTGGACCTAGGATGAGCTCCTGATTGGCATTGACCTTCCTAAATAAATTATTATCAATAAGCTGTGAAATTGAGTGTTGCGTTTCAACTTTAATATACTAAATATGCTACTGCATTGAAATTTCTGGTGCTTCATGTTTACAACAAATGTGCTGTGTAATAAAATGAAATTAAATTATGTTAATTGTGTTAACTATTGTTTTCCTTAACAATACTTGGTATGTGGTGAAATTACTATTATTGTAACGTAGACATTTTCTTAAATTTTAAATTAATATTTTTGGGTTGAATTCCTTTTCTTATTTCGATGATTTTAACAATATCCCAAACTAACTCGATTGGTTGCACTTATTTGCATAATCTGTTGCATTCGGATGCACCTCTTTATGCTTATCTGTTGTCGGGGTTGTCATACGAGTAAAAATAATTAAAACTTGAGATATTTAGGTTGTCACTCCAGGAAATCTTTGTATGATTTAGATATGTTTTTTTAGGTAAGAGAGAATTTAGATGTTAAATAAAACATAGGAATTACAGACTCCAAAAAGGGGGCTCTGAAATGAAACTTTATTAGATTTATTGATAAAATATATTTCTTAGGCTCAGGAGTGAATTGTTAAATAAATCAGTCAGAATTTTCGTAGGATTTGTGTCTTCAAGGGATTGGCACCCTACTTTTGTTTTGGCCTTTTGTACTCAACATATGAGGAGGTCATTTTGAGATGAGATGCACATTTCATGTGTGGACCCCTCCGGGGACGCACGCTCGCATAAGTACTATTTGTGGTGAGACCACACATTCGCCATGTTGGTCGAAATGCTGGAAGCAGCTCGAGTCCTTCGGTGTGCTCCACTGAGTAAGTACAAATGGAATTTAGGTGTGATCAACTCCACAATGGCGCGAAACGTTGTGGGTTCGTCCTTAACCAGGTTTTTGGTTCTTTACAGAGTTGACTCCTGCTCGAGGGTTGGGAGTGCTCCGCCAGAAGTCCTAACAGCCCCACGTTGGGCGCCATTGTAACACGGCTGTTTTGAAAGGGGGTAAAATAATAAATGAAAAGCTCCGGCTTGTGGAAAATGGAAACAGCCATGTTAACAAAAATAAAATAAAATCAAACTAAATTAAAAAAAACTACACGGAAACCTTGCTGCAGGAAAGCTAGGAGGAGAAACAATTAAACAAATTTATATCTAACAAACTTTATTAATCTAATCATTTACTGTTAAATGCTCAGTGGTAAAGATGGGTCGCTTCACAGGTTCTAGTTATAAGGGATTACACCCATTAATTAAAAACTAAAAACTAAATTTCGAAATACCTAAGTTTTATGCACCAGAACTTTCAAAACTTCAAACTGAATAAAATTAAATCATAATTAACCATTTTAAATTTGTAGTTGGTGGCGGATGCCACTCAAAAGTTATGCAACAGACCGACCTCAAAAACTGCTGGTGGAACTGCAGCAGCGGGGGGCGAACTCGCCTTTCCCCGGGAAGCTGGCTGCTAACCTGGTTGGAGCCGGCCGCTGCAGATGGCGTGGTACAGATCCCACAGCCTCATTTTACAACTTCTAAACATCTTCAAATGAATTCCAAAAGAAATCGAAAGCTCTTCCAAAAAAATTCACAAGCTCTTCAAAAGAAAGTTCACAAGCTCTTCCAAAAAATTCACAAGCTCCCGGCTCCTGTAAACCGAGAAATGGGTACATTAGCCGACGCCTTAATGGCCGCTAAAGAAAATATGAAACAATTTGAAATTTAGCTCACCGCACTGGAAGCTGTTAGGACTTCTGGCGGAGCACTCCCAACCCTCGAGCAGGAGTCAACTTCAGTGGAGCACACCGAAGGACTCGAGCTGCTTCCAGCATTTCGACCAACATTGCGAATGTGTGGTCTCACCACAAATAGTACTCATGCGAGCGTGCGTCCCCGGAGGGGTCCACACATCAAAAGTGCATGTCATCCCAAAATGACCTCCTCATATGTTGAGTACCAAAGGCCAAAACAAAAGTAGGGTGCCAATCCCTTGAAGACACAAATCCTACGAAAATTCTGACTGATTTATTTAACAATTCACTCCTGAGCCTAAGAAATATATTTTATCAATAAATCTAATAAAGTTTCATTTCAGAGCCCCCTTTTTGGAGTCTGTAATTCCTATGTTTTATTTAACATCTAAATTCTCTCTTACCTAAAAAAACATATCTAAATCATACAAAGTTTTCCTGGAGTGACAACCTAAATATCTCAAGTTTTAATTATTTTTACTCGTATGACAACCCCGACAACAGATAAGCATAAAGAGGTGCATCCGAATGCAACAGATTATGCAAATAAGTGCAACCAATCGAGTTAGTTTGGGATATTGTTAAAATCATCGAAATAAGAAAAGGAATTCAACCCAAAAATATTAATTTAAAATTTAAGAAAATGTCTACGTTACAGTAAATCACATCGTAACTTTGATCCCCAAATCGTGATCCTTCGACAAAGGGCAAGCTCCGAAAAATGGGTTTTCTTTTATTATTACCAAAACAATAGCAGCTAATCCTAAAATGGCGCCTAAGAAGATTGCGAATGCCACCCACACGTTGGTAGGTTTAGCTGGTCTAGTAGTGGCAGTGGCGGTGGCGGAATTTGGTTTTATAGTTGAATGTGATCCCTTCGGAGTAGGTTCTGTCTGGAAACTAGATGCCGTAGTTGAGTGTGATCCCTCCCCAGTCGTCTGACTAGGTGATATGGTTGATTTTGGCCCCTCATCTATTGTCGCGGTACTAGAGTGTGTGTATGACTTTGATTCTTCAACACTTGTCTGGAAACTAGATGCTGTAGTTGAGTGTGATCCCTGCCCAGTCGTCTCACTAGGTGTTATAGTTGATTTTGACCCCTCATCTATTTATTTTATTTTATTAAGGTTCACCAACAATTGTTGACATCGATACATTTAAAACGTACAAGCTAATACATGTAGGGAGTGATGTCACAATCACTTACAGGTAAACACCGCATGCAAAACATATATAAGTAAACAACTAAAGAAATATCTAAATTTAAACTTATTTTCTAATTATGTATGTTTTAGGAAATATTTTCGGACAGATGTTATAAATTTATTTAGTGGGTCATAGTGCATATCCGCTTTGTCACAGCAACCATTAGCAATTTTACATAACCTGCATATTGGAGAGTTATTGCCTGAAACTGATCTTCTAAGCGGGGCGTAAAGAGGGGTGATAGCATTACGGGGGAAACGAGATGGAGCACGAAAGTTCAGCAATGTCAGTAGTTGTGGACAATCTATTTTGTGGTTCACTAACTTGTACAAAAAAGTTGCATCCAAGAGCGCCCGTCGGTCTTCTATGGAATCCATCTTGAAATATTGCAGTTTCCTTTGATAGGATATTGATCTTTTAGCCATAACACGTGCCTGAAAAGCTAAGTGACGAGTGAACCTTTTTTGAACACGTTCTAACCGTAATGAGTGAGTAGCGTAATGCGGCCGCCACACAACGCTGCAGTATTCCAAAATACTCCTCACTAGACTATTATATAGTAATATTTTGGTTGCGCTGCGCCTAAATGATCTAGTGTTTCTTATAACAAAGCCCAAAGTCTTAGATGCCCTCTTGACAATATTCTCTATGTGAGGGATAAACGTTAATTTGTTGTCGAAAAGAACTCCAAGATCGCGAGTGTTCTCAACTTCGTTTAGTTTGCAACCGTCTCATCTATTGTCGTAGATGCTTGAGTTGAGGTTGATCCCTTCACAATAGACGTAGCAGAATTTGATCCCTTAACTGTTCCGTTGAGGATTTGAGCGGTGATCGATCCCAGAATACATACATACATATTTACATTTTGATGGCCTGAAAATTGAAGAAATGAGTAAGTATGAATGAACTTTGGAATGTCTGACTTTACTCTGATAGATGACATAAGATAAGAGTCACATGAACCCGACAGCAAAAAGCCGCACCCATATAATCGAAATTACGCTCCTATTTTCAAACGACATGCTTAAATTACATAAAACTTGGTATGAACATATAGCTATCTATGTTTGGTATTATACAACGTCGGAGGCAAACAAGCATACGACCTGCCTGATGGTAAGCGGTCACCGCAGTCTATGGACGCCTACAATTCCGTAGGTGTTACATGCGCGCTGCCGACCCTAACACCCCGCACATTCGCGCCTCGTTGACCTCTGGCAATTAATTAATTTTCGTACGTAGACGAATTGTACCTAGAGTCAGACCAAGAATAGTCTGCAGCGGATTTGATAGCCCACGCAGTGAAAGTGTTATTTTAAACGTCAAACTTCTATGAAATTATGACGTATAAATGACACTTGCACTGCGTGGGCTATTAAATCCGCTGCAGACTTTTTTTGGTCCGACTCTACCTATTTATTACCTTATTTAACTACCATTACTATAATACCTAAGTAATAATAATATAATAATAATAATTCAGCCTATATACGTCCCACTGCTGGGCACAGGCCCCCGCTCATGCGCGAGAGGGCTTGGGCTATACTTAGTCCCCAACTCCCCACGCTAGCCCAATGCGGATTGGGGACTTCACATACACCTTTGAATTTCTTCGCAGATGTATGCAGGTTTCCTCACGATGTTTTCCTTCACCGAAAAGCTAGTGGTAAATATCAAATGATATTTCGCACATAAGTTCCGAAAAACTCATTGGTACGAGCCAGGATTTGAACCCGCGACCTCCGGATTGAAAGTCGGACGTCATATCCACTCGGCCACCACCGCTTGTACTATCCAGGTCTTAATGAATTTTCGACGAACCCTAATGTCACCTGGGGCATAGTCCCCAGGACACTGGCCGCATTTCCCCGCTGTCTGGTTAAGTTGAGCCTTTGGGCAAAATATGACCCTGCTCGTAGGTCCCCAGACACCACAACAAGTTAGCGGGAAATATCCTTTTCATCACACCAGCTCGGAAAGGCTTACTTTGCACTTCAGAAACTGATAGCAAAGTTGCATTTTATTCACATGTGAGGCAAAGTAATCAAATGCAAATTTTGAGTTGTTTTCTTATGTTTCCTGGTAGATTTGACTTTTTAAATGATCATTTTGGATGATAAATATTTAATAACATTCATTTGGATTTAATTTGGTTTGATTTTTTTTGATATTTTACATTTAATATTTGCTTCGGGTTGGTGTGGTGAAAAATTATGTGATTCACTCGGGGGCAAATTTTGTTTAACCCTCGTGCTTTGAAACCCTCGCAACGCTCAAGATTCCATTTATCGAACCACTCGCTACGCTCGTGGTTCAATTTTGGAATATTTCGCTTGCTCGGGTATCAATATTAGCACGAGCGGTTAAACAACAACTTTGCCCCCTTGTAAAACAAATAACTATTATTAAAAGGTTTTGATATCTGACGACCAAGGCCCAAAAGTCTCGACCGCCAGTGCCGCAAAATCGTAACTATTTAAATTACATTACTACCTATGTAAAACAACATAATTATGAAGAATATTTTACTGGGAGCTACGTGACTGTTAGTAGGATGGTTTTACGGTACACAGTTTATTTTGGGTGTTAAATATGGTATTAAATTAACTTAATTAAATAAAATAAATTAGTATTTAATTAAATAAACTTACCATTGTTTTCGTCCTCTGTCTAAGGATAAACTAAATACATTTATTAACGATCACTAATGTCACAGGACAATGTTATAAACCGATTGAGCCAGATATGGCTTACACAGCCCGTTATAATTATTCACTGCTTTATAAAATTACCACAAAACATTGATAAGGAAAACTATATGGCGTCTTTATATTTAATAATAACGCAAAATAATGGTAAAATCTATATAAAAATATGTATCAGTAAAATTATTGGTAATATAAGTAAGCCACAAAAATAAAAGGAAATTTCAGCGTGCATGATGATGCGATTATTTCCTGGAGTGTGTAATGAATGAGTAATGAAATAATACTGGATTTATCGCTAGATATAAAGTATTGTAATATCGTACTAAAAATATTGACTAAGACTTTTTTAAATAGGTGTTAAGGATGACTCACGCTAGACCGGGCCTTCCGGAGCTTCCGGCGCTTCGTTTTCTATGGTGATCACCGATCGGCCGTCATAGAAAATGACATGTCGGACGCCTCGGCTCGGGCCCGGCCCGGTCTAGCGTGAGTCATCCTTTAAGTATACTAAATAGATGCACATCATGAGTGTTCAGTCCAGGAATGAGCTACCGGAGCTACCGCATTCCTCTGGCAAAGTTACTAGTTGGCTACCTACCTACTGCAGACTTTGGGCTATTCTCTTTTAAATAAATAAATTAAATTATTATTTATTTGCGGCACTAGTCCCATAATGTGTTAGTGACAATTATATAGGCACGATGTAGTCACAAAATAAATACAAAATTAAAGACACTTATATAATTTTATACAGTTTACATGTTAAACAGGTACTTTTAATAGTTTTAATAGAAGCTTTAAGATTAGGTAGTTTCGAGGACTGCTTTGCCCCCGTGGGCTCGAAGAAAGACTATTAGCTAAAGATAAAAAATAATTATGTATTACCTACAAGATTTACAAGCATTGTCAATTTTCGCCTGACAAGTTTATTACTTAATTTTTTGCTGTATTGAATCAATACTTATATTTATTAGTATAAATTAAATAGGTACAGAGAGTTGCAATGCAACTGAAAACTGCAGTCTCTTTTCGCTCATTTCTACGAGAAAATGCTGCCCGCATACTTATCAATCTTATCACGTTACAGAAGTATTTTAACAATATACTCATACTGTTAATAATTTTAGTATTCTATTTAGCTACACTAAAACAAACGAACAGTCTTAGTATATTCGTGACTTGTTAAATCTTTTAATCGTTTTTTGAAATGTTTTTATTCCACCAGAAAATTTATTTAACTATTTAAATAATATGTTATTTAAATGCCCAAGAAAATATTTTAAGTATAAATATATTGGAGGGACCCATTAAAAATTATGATTTAATGTTTTCAAAATGCGAATGTTTTTAAAGTATAAAACAGAATGGACCCACTACATCTCTATATTGTCTAACCTTCCAAGCTACCTTTAGCATAAACTAGAATAACAAAGTTACAAGTGTTTATATATCTCGTAGTGAGTTAGGACCTTGTGTTGGTAAGATTGTAATATCGCCACATAATTGTTAGGTAATAAATCATAATCGTCATGGCTCGGACGGGAGCCGAAATATTTGCTGAGTCATGCACGAACTCCGGTATTTACATATTATGGTTCCGTACATTCTTGAGCACAGATATATGTATCAAAATTGTATATTGCATTGAAGAATTGTTTTTTATACAGATGCTTCGCCCAACTAGCAAATTATGTCGTAAAAAGGCACCATTACGTTTCTCTTTCTGGTGGAGAGATCTCTAAAATGTCGAAAGAAGGATCTGGGCTTACCGCGAAAGTTCGTCATTTGCGGGCATTGTTCTCCGTCACTCTAATTACTTACGTCTTAGTGAGAGTAAAAGAGAAAGAACCCCGCAATTTGCGAATTTCGGTTTTCGCGGTAGGCTGAGCACGTTATATCGACGCGATTTTGGCGCACTTCTCTCAGCTTTAAGTGCTGTAAATATCGTAAGAGCATTGAAAATGGGTCATCTTATTTAATTTCTAATTGAAAATGCCCAAGTTTTACTATTTATTTATTGATATTTAGGACTACGACTCTTCAGTGTACATACATTAATGATTTGATTATAGCTAGGGACCGTGCCCGTTGGAGGGTCTGCCATCTTGTGGCCTGAATCGCGGAAACATATGTGCACATGTACATTTCCAAAGCAAGTGCTACCTACCGTTCTCGTCGGTACGTTTTCTTGTGCATAGTAGGTTCTGCCATCTTGTGGGCTAGGTACATCGGAAGCATAAACGACACAATTACGCCTCGCGCCAAAAATCTGACGGCTCCTATGCCGCCCCCTAAATTTTATGCACGGGGCCTATATAGCAATGTAGATCATAGAAACGATAGAACCTTTACCCGCGCAACCCCAACCAATCGGATTCTGTATAAAATAATAGTTTTGTTTATAACGAGCGGGATCATTAGGATCATTACGGGCGCGATCCCCGTCGTCCATCATTAAATCTTTAATGAGATGACCGATCATTATCTTATTGAACGACGATCATGCCAATATTAGAGGCGTAGCCAGTATTTTTACAATACCTAGCTTAAGGATGTACGTATAGATGTGTCCGTTAAATCTGCCCGTCAGATGAACAATGTATGGGTAATTTTATTTAAAATACAAAAAAATAAATACACCTTTTTTCATATTTCGGAATCGTTATGTTATTTCCACTCAGAATCACGAGCTCTTTCAATCCTAATACACACTAGAAGAAGAAAAAGTGTCCCAGCATTTCCATACTTTTTCCTTTCTCCATTCAGTTACCGCCATATATACCTATGTTGCAGTCAAAAGTGTGAACTGGTCAAAAGAACTTTTAACCGACAAAAACAGGCAAAACTGCTTTTGACTGAGCATGTTGGTCAAAAGTAGTTTTACCTGAAAATCATACCTATTTCTGGCAGCAGTTTCGTTTTTAGGGCGTAGCAAAAAAAATAACCCTAACCTACCTATTTCTGGGAACAGTTTCGTTTTTAGGGCGTAGCAAAAAAAAAAAATAACCCTAACCTACCTATTTCTGCGAGTACTTTTGACTGATAGTAACAGTCACAATTACTATTAACCAATGATTTTCAGGTAAAACTACTTTTGACCAACATGCTCAGTCAAAAGCAGTTTTGCCTGTTTTTGTCGGTTAAAAGTTCTTTTGACCAGTTCACACTTTGGACTGCGACATATACACAGTCTATAAAAAATGGAAATAAAAATCTTGGGATTTTTTTTTTTCTTCTACTTATACAAATTGCTAACTTACACAGCATTTCGCATTCGCAGCATTTATTTAAAGTCATTTCGTTTTTCGCGGTAGACCGTAGACCCTCAGTATACTATTAAGTACCAAGGCCCAAGGCACTGCGAAATAACAAAACAAATGAAATTAGATAACAAGAAATAAGGGATATTTGTCCGACAAGGAAAATATAGAGGAAAGTATTAGCTGTAAAACATTACAAATGCATGTTGATTTTGAGGAATATTTAAAAATAGGAGAATGGAGAAGGAAAGAGGAATTTTAGTGGTGTGTATAAATTGTTTAAATCTTTTTTTTATATTTTAGTTTTTAATTTTAGTATTTAATTTTAGTTTTTAATCATTTTGATGTTACTCATTATACTGTATTATTTTTGCTGAATAAACCAGTAGATACTAAATCTCTTTCGAAAAAAAACATTTCTTAGACGGTTAGGTATACATATTACGTTATACATGTTAACGAATCTACAATTTAATTCAATCTAAATAATTCTGTTGAGTCATAAACCCATAAGGAAAATATTGTCGTCGCAAAAAGTATATCGTCTGAGACCTTTGTTTAGCGACTAAACGGTCGATAAAACGATAAAAAAGGACAAGAGTTAAGGACTGATAAAGATCATTGGTTGTATTTAGTTTCAATGTGGGTGTGATAGTGATGGGCGAGGGCTGATATTGTAGGTCGTAAAATATAGAGAAAAGCGAATAAGTAGAACGAATGATTACAATCAGGTGGGCATACTCGTTAGCACTGAGTAGAAAGGGATTACATACATAGGTAAATCTTCTTCTTCCTCGTTGCTTGCTGAGGATCACGACCATGTATGCTCCGTGTCCACAGTGTGCGATCATAAGCCATATGGGTCACGCACTGCATGTATGCATACTTAGGTAAATAGTAGATTGTTAACCAAGGGATGAAAGGCGCTCATTTCAGTCGAGGTAGTTTACAGGTAAAAAATAAATACCTGTGTGTAATAAAGTTTCTTTTGGTATAGAGATAAGAATTCTAAATTTAAGAGAACGTTGACTATTGCATGTCTGACCAAGTCAACAAATTGTCTGCCTGTTACCTCTATTTACACTTAACCCGCTGAACCGATTTAGATGAAATTTGGTATGGAATGGAGATCATTTGTGGCGCTGGGAAGGTCACAGGGTAGTTTTTAGGGTTCCGTACCCAAAGGGTAAAACGGGACCCTATTACTAAGACTCCGCTGTCCGTCCGTCCGTCCGTCCTTCTGTCACCAGGCTGTATCTCATGAAACCGTGATAGCTAGAAAGTTGAAATTTTCACAGATGATGTACGTATTTCTGTTGCCGCTATAACAACAAATACTAAAAAGTACGGAACCCTCGGTGGGCGAGTCCGACTCGCACTTGTCCGGTTTTTATCTTCATCATTATTCTACGCAGATGAATTCGCAGGCAAAAGCTAGTTGTCAATAAACGAACTAAACGAAGTTTACGAATACAAATACATACATTTTTGTAAATTGGGACACTGCCGGGAATGTAGTGCATAGTAATTGTTTTCCATCGTATTTTCTCGGAACCGTTCGTATTTGTCATGCTACTTCTGTTCAGTCAACCACGGTACTTATTACGCCTGTAGTTGAAATCGATTCGAGCAAATTGTCGATATTATCTTTGGCACCGTCCCATCATTAGTGATCGCTCGTTTGTAGCACATAAAACTGAGTGTCGCGAACTTTATGGTCAATCGGGTCCATGAGGTCCATCCGGACATTGTACCCTGAAGGGGTACAATTACAAGACCCACACAGTTATAATGCCTTTACGAGTTCGCAGTTGGCTTATTGCGACGGGACCCTTTTTATGAATATTAGCATCTTGTTAGGGTTCCGTACCTCAAAAGGAAAAAACGGAACCCTTATAGGATCACTCGTGCGTCTGTCTGTCTGTCTGTACTGTACTGGGTCTAAAATTTTGAAAAAAATATACAAAATAGTTCTTTACCTATAGATGACAGGAAAACCTATTAGAAATGTGCAGTCAAGCGTGAGTTGGACTTAATTACTTAGTTTTTGATCCTACGGGTTTTTTACAGACATTTCATTCACGTTCCACATAAAAAATACATTGTTAAAAATTGAGTAATGTACGGAGCCCTTGGAACGCGAGTCCGACTCGCACTTGACCGGTTTTTTTAGTCACTTTTCACTTTTAAAAAATTATTTGACTAAAGTAAGGTTAATGGTATATTGAGTAAATAGAGTTACCTAATTATTTTGATTACCTGAGTTTTTATTTCTAGCCAGGACTACATTACACCCCAGATCCTTAATTTTAGCCCACGGAAAAGAAGCGAGGAGCCGAAGGCCTGCTATTGCTTAAGGCCTCGATATTAACATTTTGAAGATCCCTTTGGATCTAGGTCTATCTATTCAGTAGAATGGTGGATCTGTACGTGGAGAACCTGGTTGATCTCTTAACACATATTCGTTCAAAATAATAATAGGCGCTAGGTTTTTACTTACACTCATATAAGGTAAACGTACTAGTGCTCGACATGCTATGCCCAATAGATGACACCTTTGCTGTCACCTCTATTGACAATGACTTAAGTTTCAAGATGACATGTACTGGGACCGCGTCGAGCACCAGCACGTTTACCTTAATGTGCTCTTACTGAATAAACCTTTCTTGTTCTCGCTAACTATGTACACTAGTGAGCTGTAGGCTGTAGGACCCGCGAGCATAGCTTGCAACCGAATAAATGTATGACAAAAACTAATAAATGTATGATCCAAAAACTGAATCGACAAAAAAATCTATTTAATCATCAGTGATCGTTAATTTTCCAGCAATTTTGGTGCAGCATAGTAAAAATAAAGGATTTTCTTCATTTTTTTTCTAGGGAGATGATTGGTTAAGCTTAATATTACCCCTACTGTTATTACTGTTATTAACCCTAATTATCTATTCCACCTAGAGTAGGGCATACAGAACCAACAATGCTGCACCAAAATCGCTGGAAAATTAACGATCACTGTTAATCATGGATCCAGCTCACAATTTTACACGATTGGTTAAGAAATGCGACCTGTGGGGGAGAACGTCCAACATACGAAAACATCTTCGCCCAAGCTGAAACGGAGACCTTCGCTAACGCTCGGTCAGTAAAACATAACCCCACAGTCGTTGACCCTAAGACTAATCACACTCACAAAGAAACAACTCATAACTCGCGAACAAACACTTGGAAGCGTGACTTTTAATATCTTTATCCGTTTTAAAATATCAAATTATAATATTAAACATTCTCAAGCGGGATTCATTTATCAGCTCCGTACAAAGGACCCCCGTTGTTAGGGGTACAGTGCACGCAACATACAGTAGACTGCACGCCTACAGGTTGAAATGAGATTTGGCCCTACCTAGCCACTCCGGCGTTTCACCCGCCGTTCGTGAGGGCGCACTGGGATCGATGTCATTCCATTGCCAGCTTACAGAGATTCAGCCTTGAGAGCACTGGAAACCTTATTCACCATCACAACATACTAAGTAGACCAGGTATGTATTTTTCCCTCATATCTGGGGTTTTTCCTTCTTCTTGGCGCAAAGCCTATGTTCTCCCGCTTCCCAAAATCTCTAACCCGAGCTGTCTCAATAATTTCAGGCCTATTTCGATTCTTCCTTTCTTTTCCAAAATTCTAGAAGCGGTAGTCCACAGCCAATTCTCTAAATTTATCAATTCTAACACCCTATTGTCTAATTACCAGTCTGGTTTTCGTGCGGGACATAGTACCAGTACTGCGCTTCTGAAAGTCACGGAGGATATCAGGGTTGGCATGGAATCCTCAAAAGTCACGGTACTGGTACTTATTGACTTTTCCAACGCTTTCAATGCAGTTGATCACGACCTTCTTCTCGCTACCCTCTCTCATCTTGGGATCTCGTCGGCTGCGTCTGCGTGGTTCGCCTCATATCTCGGTAACAGAGCCCAGGCTGTGCGTGCTGGTCACTGTTTCTCGGAGTGGTGCGATTTGAAAGCCGGGGTACCGCAAGGTGGTATCCTCTCTCCTCTTCTTTTTTCGGTTTTTATTAACCACATCACTTCGGGAATCAGGGGCGCTCACCATCTGTATGCAGATGATTTGCAGTTGTACACACAAGCCGATGTTATTGATATTAACTCTCTGCCATAGCAGCCATCAATGATGACCTGAACTTCATAGCCGATTGGTCAAATCGCTTCGGCATATATGTAAATCCATCTAAGTGTCAGGCCATCATTGTGGGAAGCCAGCGTCAACTCCTGAATTTGGACACCACCTCTGTATCACCAATAATGTTTGATGGTTCGTCAATACCTGTCTCGAGCCAGGTTAAGGATCTCGGTATTATAATCGACAGGCATCTATCTTGGGACGGGCAACTTTCGGAGGTTAGTCGAAAGGTCACTGGTACTTTACGCTCTCTATATCCCTTAAAAAACTTTCTCCCAATATCCACCAAAAAATTACTTGTGCAGTCACTAATACTACCGCTCATCGATTACGCTGATGTGTGCACAACAAACATTTCACAGAGTTCACTTAACAGGCTCGATCGCTTGCTCAATAACGGCATTCGATCGATTTTATTTTCGATCTACGCAAGTACGACCACATATCTCATTACCGTCGCCAGCTTAACTGGCTCCCTATTTGGCAGCGTAGGACTCTCAGAATTCTTTGTTTGCTTTTTTCAATACTGTTCGAGCCATCTGCTCCCAGTTATCTAAAATGTAGATTCAGTTTTGTAACCCCTCGCCCGGGGTGTGAACTTCGTTCCTCCCGCTGTCTTAAACTTTCGGTTTTCTCTCTTCTTCCTTCACCGTACAAGCAATCCGCCTCTGGAATTCGCTCCCTCTGACGATCAGACAGGCTCCAAGCAAGTTAACTTTCAAACGTTTGCTTTATAACCACCTGTATATATATATATATATCTATGTATTTAGTGTACTCGTAGTCATAAGGTATAACATAATTATATATAGTAGGTATTTATTTAGAATGTTGATATTTTACTTCGCTCAAAAGTTACGTTTTTTTCTGTTTATTTCTCACTGCACCCACATGGACTCTTTTCTGTTTCGCCCTATGGTTGACTGGTAGAGAATGCCTATAACGGCATTAAGTCCGCCTGTTGTACTTTTTGTATGTGCAATAAAGTTTAAAAATAAAAAATAAAATAAATATGTTGCAGTGTGTAGGTGTATGTGAGTGTGCTATTAGGTCCCTATCTATATCTGTTGTTTTCTGTAAGGAGGTATTAGCTTCCCCTGCTGGGCTGCCCCACCGACCACATTCAGATACTATTTGTTTTCATCACGTCACTGTACTCACTGTTATAAGTTGGAGCCCTTGTACCGCTGAGTTTTTTGGTACCTGATTGCCACTCATGATCAATCTTTGTATTCCTCTATTTATGATCAAATTATTCATAAGGTGCAGTAAACAGAAGTCTTTTTAATATTGTCTTCGGTTACCGCGATAGTTAACATGAAATAAAACTATTGAAACGGACGCTGTAAACGCCGTAAAGGGTTCGAAACGTCGGTAATGAATTCAATATACGCGATATAATCGGTTTCAATATTAGGTTTATTTTAGAAGTCTCTTTTTTAAGAAAATAAGTGCGAGGATAATTTAATACGAAGCGTGCCTACTGTACCTGTCTCTACTATGTCCTCACAGCACCAATCCATACCTCAAAACCACACCACACCACCACCACTCGACCTCCTCCCTCCATCCTTATACAAACCCCCACAACAGAAAGAGACAACAAGCGACCATCCACACCAAAACAACACAAACCGTGAGGTGTCAAGTATGGCTACCTTTTTACAAATGTGTCTTGATAACTATATTAAATGTATAAAAATGTTTGTCCGTCTGTTTTTTATTTGGGCTGAAGCTCGGGTCCTTGTAACTATGTTGGCTTTTTATTATGAGCGTTATTTTGACTTGATTGGGTGTTATAGGTTTTGAAATGGAGTTTGAAGAGGCTGATTAGGATCTTTTAGGTAAATTCGATTACATTTTTCGAGGCGTATTATGATTTTAATGACAGGTTATGAATTAGATCTGGATTAGTTATGGATTAGATCTTTCAGTGTCAAAATCAAAAGTGACGTTTTTGGAGATATGTTACTTTTGACACTGAGAGATCTGATCCATGACTAATCCAGATCCAATTCAAATCCTGTTATTAAATAAATAATAAATTAATAAAATACTTTTATTTCAGACAAAATCCATAGTAGTATACACACATTAAAATTACAATTAGGTACAAATAAAATAAAATAGAAATTCAATTACAAATAAAATACAAATGATTACTAGCTATTATTTACACTTTAGCGCCATTAAAATCAGAATACGCCTGTTTTTTGCATGTATGTCAAAAATAAAATAAGGCAAAATAACTGGCTCAGGACCTCACCTGGCATGAAATGTTAGCGTGGATCGACTTTAAAGAAATCGGTGAATGAATCATGTCATAATGGTTTTACGTCTCTTTTGTGGACACACCCAAAGTTAACCCTTATCGTGGATCAATTTGGTTAAAAATCTAAAAAAAATAGTCACTAACCCGAGTTAGATATAGAAATAGAAATTATTTATTGTCAGACCACAGCAGGTACAAATATAAAAGATGTTAATGGTGATACAACTCCTTTTCCGCAGTCTACCATATTTATGGTGTACTTACAATATTTAATATGATGCACTAACTAAATGCAGTCGAGTTATTTACAGTATTTACAAATACTACATAAAGTTCCCAGTTTTGTGTCATTACGTTACATCTTATGTGTCAATTTAGTTATTATTAGGTGCAGGTAAATCGGCAAACAGCTACAAATTTAAGCAAAACCATATGACAGAACTATGCCTCAAATAGTCCAGCCTCCACATTACCCGTTCAACTTTAATAAATACACTCATTCACGCGAACATCATGATTTGCTCTCACTTCCTACAACTAAATCTCAACCTTAACACAATGCTTTACAGTTTATATTAGAACGCTAGATGGGGATGTGAGATATTACAAGCATAATCATTTATATGTTATTTTATTTTTAATGGAATATAATATTGTCAAGCCGTGTGCGGAATACGACTTAATGCTCGTATGTTAAGCGTTTTATAGACATACCCATTTATTATAAGAGCAGAAAGAGACACAACGATTAGTTAGAAAGAAAGGTATGTAATGTTGTGTTATTCATTTATATTTATTAGCTGATGTTGTATTAATTTCTATTTATTTATTAACTGCTTCTCTATTCTTCACTTTATTGTTGAGTGCAATTTTATTGAATATAACTTCTGTGGAGAACGAAAAATTTATTGTAAATACAAATAAGTTATTTTCACCACTCTAGCTCGGAAAGGCATACTTTGCACTTCAAAAACTGATAACAAAGTTGCATTTTGTTCACATGTGAGGCGAAGTAATCAAATGCAAATTTTGACTTGTTTTCTTATGTTTGCTGGTAGAATTGACTTTTGATTTTGGATGATAAATATTTAATAACATTCATTTGGATTTAATTTGGTTTGATTTTGTTTGATATTTTACATTTAATATTTGCTTCGGGTTGCATGGTGTGGTGAAATATTTTGTGTTTCACTCGGGGGCAAATCTTGTTTAACTCTCGTGCTTTGAAACCCTCGCAACGCTCAAGATTCCATTTTTCGAACCACTCGCTACGCTCGTGGTTCAATTTTGGTATCTTTCGCTTGCTCGGGTATCAATATTAGCACGAGCGGTTAAACAACAACTTTGCCCCCTTGTAAAACAAATAACTATTTATTCAGAAATAACATAATAACTGTGCTACATTTATGCTGGCCCCCATACTAGGCACATCCTGTAATGCGACGCGATTATTGTACATTTTATACAAATTACAGTACGTAAATAATAATTTGATTTAGGCATACGGAAAGCCAAGCAGGCGAAGATGTTTGTATTTTTGTATTATGTGAATGTATGTGTTACTTGTTCTTAGAGGCTAAATAGGAATCTATAGATGGGTTATTCTCTGAGAATATGTCTGCGGTTGCGCCTAATTGCCACGACTCTTTTCATACATTTTGTATGGGTCGCGGCAATTTGACCACAGACATATTTTTTGAGAATTACCCAGATATAAAAGGGGATCCCACGATTGGGAAATACCCTCTTGATTTCCATTCGACTCTATTTCGGTCTCATCTTAAAATAAATAAATATTTCTGTCATCAATAAACACATTAACATTACTCCGTCTATCGACATCACCGTATGTACTCTCAATTACACCAACGACCTCTAATCTATGGACTAACGATTTATAATAACAAATCAGAAGCGATCACGACTCACAATGGACGTCGGAGGTTCATTAGTCATTGGGGGGGAGGAGGGGGAGGCTACCGTGGCTACAACATCATTACCAGTTCAGCTATAAAAGAGCAAATAGCTACTAAACTTATGCCTTATTACGGTAGGGTGGCTATGCGTTTGGGTGTTGAAGGATAATTCTCGTCTATGATCAGTTAAAGTTGATAATAAAGGACACTTTTTATTAATAAGCAGGTTTGGTAGAATAAGACAAATTTTGAGGCAAGAGAAACACTTGTAGGGAAAATAAACACAGAGATACTCAACGATATTAGTGTTAACTAAAATAAATGATAAATCTAAAAAAACAACGGGTTGCACTCCGGGAGTGCCGGCAGAAATGAAAACTCAATGACATTTGTAACAGTTTTTCGATCAGGTCACGTGTCCGTCTTACGTCTTACGCTCTCGCGAGTTAAACATTTTTTCCCCATCACAAAAAGTGCACAGCGCCGCTAAAAAATTTTTCACTTCAAAAAACGAATGTACAAATGAAATTAACTTAAAAATACTTACGTAGAAAGACTTCCCTGTTACTATTATGCTTGGATTTTGTAATTTTTATATGCATGCATAAGGCTTAGCAATTAGCATAGCTTTTGTCTGTGAAGCAATCCTATCCTATGTTTTTCCTTCCATTAGTCTTTCCTTGACAGCTTCATACCACACGACGTTCACTTTCACCTTCACTTGATCAATGTGCCCTTTAGGCTTCCTTATCTTCCTTCGACTTTCCCTTATATTTTGACAAATAATTGCAAATGCTTTAAAGAAGGACTATACTTTAATATCGACCGGGATAGGGACCGTGATTACTTTTTGTATTGTGTTTGAGCTCCCGATATTTGAACGCGACCAGTAGTAACATTGAAAAGTGAACGCAGCCGACGCGCATGCATGAGGGTAGACCGATTGCGGTCTACACAACTTTGACAGTGACACCCACCCGCTATCATCAGTTACCCGTGAACAAGATGCATGTAACTGCGTCGAAATATCGGGAGATCGAAAACAATACAAAAGGTAATCACGGTTCATATCCCGGTCAACATAATCTAGTGAAACTAACCGCGAATCATTTAAAACTGTTAAGAAGGACTATCCCAAAATATCCCCATCGATGGTCACCCCGTCTTAACTGCTTGAATAAACATCGTTAACAGTGATAGATATGGGTAGTTACGAAAATAAACTAAAAGATACCATCCTAACGAGCTCTCCTACCAACAATCAAATCCTAACGGCCAATATTACAAGTACAACATCCATTGCTCGCTTGAAAACATATTTTTACATTACTATACATTTTTATAAGGTTAAGAGGCTGTCTTTCTATGTATTTTTATTTATTTTTGCACACATTGTATGTTCTTATTTAACTCCAAAATGTTATAATGCATTTTGGAGTTAAATAAGAATTTTTACGAAATATTTTATTTATGATTAGATAGATCAACGATTGTTTTAGTAGCGTTTTTACTCACCAGATGGTGCTGTTATCACGTTACCGAGGTTTAAAAATTTCTAATTTAGAATTATAAGCTGTTAGTATAAAAGAAGCAATGTAAAGTAGACATTACTGTGAAATCGTTCGCGTTTTCGAGGAGTTAAGAATTGGTAGAGGCGGTGGAAGATGCCCCGCTGTGACGTAATAATTCTAAGTTCATCCTTTTCATATCAATTGAAAACATGTTGCATTTGTCTCTTTTTCTCATACACAAACAGTTTAGTGCTGTGATTGATCTGGGATTTGAAAGTTATAGAATTGGCTTCGATAAAAAAATCCTACCTGAAATGAAAGCTTGTAAATGGTCGTAATTTGGATTAAGATTATTTTGATAGTTTTCTAGATGATTTCTGTAATCAGATCTAAAATCGATATTAATATAAAAAAACGGTATTAATATAAAGTTGCCTTGAAAATGAAATTGTTGATAAAATGGCAAAAAGTTACTTAAATAGTTAAAATTGGAAAATATCATACTAATCTAGAAAGTGCGTCGTGTCACGCCATGCGTAATAAACCAGTTTAGTTGAGGTTTTGGGTGTATTCCTATTAGTCCCCGCCGGGAATCATTCCTATCTGTCCCCGCCTCATGTATGGCGGCGCGGTCACGTGGGGCAGGGACAAATGGGAATACACCTGGTTTTGTAATGAATTTGTGATACATCAGCTGACAGCTATGGTTGTTACCAACTTTTAAGATCCCAGTTATTAATCTAAAATGATATTATAAAATAAAATCATCTCTACATCATCCCAGCTCTACATTCTCCCGTCGCGTGTGAAGTACAGAATTCTTGAATTAATTACACTCTCCACCCGCACATATATTATATGTAATGCAATCGCTATATTATTTTATTGGTCTCATGAGAAACTTGTCGATTTTACACCTCGAGCGCGTTTTCAAAACGGCGTATCTGATTGCTACTCCTTATATCAGAAACGACCTATTTAAATTTACTTGATGGTCAAAATACGTATGCGGTATTATGTTTTAATGTCACCTGAGTAAGGCGGAATTTTGCATACACGTTAATGTCAGTTAGTGTAGTATGTTAGTATGAAAATGTAGGATTTTCTTAAAGTTTTAATGGCGGATAAGTCGTTTTAGAAATGGATGGTAGGAATGGTCACTGGACACGCGAAGGGTTAAGTTTTAATTTATAATTATGACGTTATAAGACTGTAAAAGGATCGCTTTGGAAATAATCAACTGTATTGGTATGGTAGTGCATCATCATTGGGTAATTGCATTTGTTGCAATAAAACGGGTTGCTTTGTATGGTTATTTAAATTATTTTATACAAAGTGAGTGTTGTTAAGTGTTGTAAAAAGAAAAAGCGTGTTGAAAATAATTGGACCGCATAATTGAGAAATTTCGGGTAGTTTGGAATGTCGAAAATTGTCGAACAATTCGACAAGGGACTCTATTATGATGAGATTTTGGGTCAGTTTCATTTGATTTTCAAAATTAACCGAAATACTTAGCCTACGAAATTATCCGAATACACTAGACCTTTACTTTAATATTCATAAACATACAAAATGAAGTAAAACTAATTGGTTTTCGACAACAACACGATGACACTAATCGGGACAGTAACCTCACTTTGTAATGCTCGGGGTTTATGACCACTAAGTTATGTTACTAAATTACTTCATAATTAAATACATGGTCACACTGATTGCAAGAATCTGTGTTTTAGAGTTCCGTAGTCAGATAGGAACCTAGTTTCGCCATGTCCATCCGTCAATTATCCGAAAATAATTAGGACGTTTGTTATAGGTCCCGTACATGTAAGGTTTACCGGCGTGTCAGTAACTAATATCTATTTTGGAATACGACGTTAAATAACTCACTCAATATTTTATTTTATTTTATTTATTTAGAAACAAACAGTCTTTTATAATTGTAATCATTAAGATAAATGAGAAAAGATTTATTACAACACTATTAAATAAATATAAAACATTAAATTAGCTTAAAAATGATAATACAAACTATCTCTAAACTAAATAAACTTAAAATAAAACGCCTATAAATAAAAAACGTCCCCCAAGTCACTGCCGATGGGCAGTGTGCCCAGAAGGCTGGCCGCATTGCCACGTTGTATGGCAATACTAACGCGTTGAGCAAAATACAGGCCAGCCCTCTGGTCCCCTGCGGCATCTATAAGGCGCTCCGCTAAGGCCCTGTATACCTATACGGCGCGCGCTTGGCCCCCACGGCCCCAGCGTTTCGACCCCAAACGCCTCAAAAATATAACTACTGCCAAGGGTGGCATATTTGCGGCGTTTGAGGTCTTCTGCCATGGACGCGGCATGACCAGCATCTTACATTGGATACAACTGCATTTAGTAATATTGTAGACTTACAGTTTCCTTAATTGGATTATATAAACCTAAACATTAAAATATGAAAGTACCTACATAAAGTTTAACTCACGTTAGACCGGGCCGTGTCCGGGCCGGAGCTTCCGGAGCTTAGTTTTCTATGACATGACATGCGATCACGTGAAGCTTTCCATTAGAAAACGATGCGCCGTAAGCTCCGGCCCGGACACGGCCCGGTCTAACGTGAGTCATCCTTAAGAATTATGAATTATCTATGTAAATCAAACATATTTAAACGGTGTATTAATGAACAGTGCCAGAAAACTTGAAAGTTATGTAAATGTAATAACAATTATAATGCCTGTTGAATACATTGTAGAGATAATCGTTTGAAATTAGATAGTGTTTCATGAAAAATATCTAGATTTTGATACTTTTCATTTCTTTTCCATATGTGCCAGCTATCTAAATAATTATGTAAATAAAACAGACCCTTTATATATGTAGATAGCTACCCGCCCCGGCTTCGCACGGGATCTCGGGATACACAAAACCTTAACAAATGATACGCCTAAACCTTCCTCAAGAATCACTCTATTAATAGTGAAGGTGAAGACCGCATGGAAATTCGTTCAGTCGTTTTTGAGTTTATCGCGAACATACATATATGCAAACAGACAGACGAGCGGGGACTTTGTTATATTAAGGTGTATTTAATTGTATGAGATGAAAAACAAAGCACAGCCTAAACCGTTGAAATTAGAAAAATCTTCTACAAATGTTATTGAAGAAAGAAAGGACTATTTAAGAGCTAAACACTATTGAAATAGGGTTGAAACTTTAAAACGGAAGTCGTGGGTGTAGGCTATAGTATAATATACCTACTACTAAACTATCTGCATGGAACTTCAGCCTTTCTATATTATACATCGTTTCTCAACATTATTGTAAAGCACTCTTACGCAGAACTGGATCAACGTTCGACCAATCAGAGAGTTCCATTTCAGCCTTTACAAACCTATGCCTGTCCTTGTCACTCGTCTAGTACACCTAGACCTTTATTATTCCAAATGCACAGAGAATATAGAAGAGTTGTAAGCTCAGGTTAACCAGTATATGGTTAATACTGTATGTCTCAGTTTTTTACCACGATACGCCTTGTACCAAGTGCATTAGTGATACATATGATATGAGTAACGACAATTAGGTAGGTACGTGGTACACCCACTACATTGAATGTGCGGATTTCAGAAATTTAATTGAGCAGTTAATTCACATACCTACTAATGATTTGCTATAATACATGCAAACAATTGCATACTAATGGATCATATATTTATTAATACTGATAATAATCAGTATAATAAATGGCCGCATAGGGGGGGGGGGTAAAAAACACACTGTATTCTGGATCTGTGCAATTCTAAGAGGCTTTTTGAATCCCAGATAATTTTGTGAGATTTTTAAAAGTAAATAAGACTACACTTTAACCATGGAGTAATATAAGTAAAGAAATTCCTTCCTTCCTTCCTTGCCGTATCCGGCAATGGCGACTCCATCATCTTCAAGTAAAGAAATAGTGGTAACTCCATACATCAGTTTTCTTACCAAAGAGCGAGCTATTTATTATAAGCAGAAGGACTTGAAATAGTCTTCCAGTTAATCTGGTTGCATGACTGATGTGCAAGTTGCAGAAAGTTTCCAAAAACTTGGACAAAATCTCTCTGAAATTGCAGGAAAATTTCACAGAAAGGATACTCTCATTAAGGAAATGGAAAATCTCCGATGCCCATAATTTGCTTCCATGTATGTTATACTTAATCTACACTTTTACTGGCAGAAAACGCCTGTATTTTTACGCGAGCAAATTTTTTTAATACTGTGCATAGAAAAACTCAGTACTAAACCTGATGTTATGTATATTCGAACGAGCGAGCGAAGCGAAGCGAAGTTCTTACATTCGACTTTGAACACGCGGCTGGCTAGCGGCACGTCCCGGCATTTCGATGTTTTTAAGCTGAACTGTCAGAAGATAGTTTGATACTCAAGAACTTAAGTAAATTTGTTCTAATTTAAATGAAGTTGGGTAAACGTGTAGTCGAGGGCATTATATTTTAGTAATTAAATTATGAGCAGGCCCGATCAAGGGGTTATTGAGCTAGAAGAGCTTAGAAGGCCAAAAAGCTGTTTGTGAGAGGTCTTGCTATTCTGGTAATTTTTTAGGGTTCCGTACCTCAAAAGGAAAAAACGGAACCCTTATAGGATCACTCGTGCGTCTGTCTGTCTGTCTGTCCGTCTGTCACAGCCCATTTTCTCCAAAAGTACTGGACCAATTAAGTTGAAATTTGGTACACACATGTAAATTCGTGACCCAAAGACGGACATCTTACGTAAACAAATGAATTTTAAACAAGGAGGCCACTTTTGGGGGGTAACGGAGAAAATTAAAAAATAATGTTTTTTAAACTATATCGTGTTACATATCAAATGAAAGAGCTCATTTTGAGAAGCTCAAATATATATTTTTTGTAATTTTAAAATAAATAGTTTAGAAATTATTTAAGAAAATAGCCAAAAAATGACCATTCCCCCCCCTTTATCTCCGAATCTACTGGGTTTAAAATTTTGAAAAAAATATACAAAATACTTCTATACCTATAGATGACAGGAAAACCTATTAGAAATATGCAGTCAAGCGTGAGTCGGACTAATTACTTAGTTTTTGATCCGACCCCTACGGGTTTATTAAAGGAAATTCAATCGCGTTTCACATACAAGGTGGTCCAAACCTTGACGTACAAAATTTTTTTTAGATTCGTCACGTCGTGGGCTATCAGAATATACCCCATGTATGTTAGCCGATATTTAGCAGTTTTCGAGTTATGATTTTTTTAACTTTTGTTAAGAAATTCCGGGGTGAAGCTTTGCTTTGCTTTTATGCCTGACCGGTGACGACCGGTCTGGCCTAGTGGGTGGTGACCCTGCCTATGAAGCCGATGGTCCCGGGTTCGAATCCTGGTAAGGGCATTTATTTGTATGATGATACAGATATTTGTTCCTGATTCATGGTTGTTTTCTCTATGTATTTAAGTATTTATATATTATATATATCGTTGTCTGAGTACCCACAACACAAGCCTTCTTGAGCTTACCGTAGGGCTTAGTCAATTTGTGTAAGAATGTCCCTATAATATTTATTATTTTATTATTTTATTATGCCTACTAGGTAATTATTGTTGGTGGTATTTGCACTGATAACACGAAATAGCGATGGGGAAGTGACCCCATAAAATAACAGTAGGTATTGGAGCAGGTAAAAATTAACCCTTTGTAGATAACAACCCGTCGCGACGCGGGTCCAGTTAAGATAATGAATAAGTTAAGCAAAATGATGCTTGGTCAATCACATGGCACAATATTAATTTCTCGTGGTAATTTCTGTTTGATTAACGTTAGGAATAACAAGAGGATTTTATTTAATGAATTACTAATTTGGAAACTTTCCACCTCAGTTCCTTTGACCGGCGACTCAGTCAAATTAGACTATTAAGTATCACTATTTTACCTTTTTAAAAACTTAGGGTCTAGCAGTTTCTACAATAACCATAAGTCCTTGAAATTGCTTGTATTTTTTATTTATTTAGGTAAGCGCAAAGTCTAAGCTTGACATGCTTGAACGTAAAATTTTGTCGTTTCCTTTTTTTTCCAACTCACAACAGCCAAGTGAAGTTGCTGATTTTTTTAGCAACTGCGCCGTTTGTCAAGGATTATGTTACAAAAAGAAACATTAAAAAAACTTCAAGTTTTTTTTTAAATAAATTAATTGCTTCATCCCGGAATTTCTTAACAAAAGTTAAAACTTTAAAAAATCATAACTCGAAAACTATGAAAAATCGGCTGACGTACATGGGGTATATTCTGATAGCCCACGACGTGAGGAATCTAAAAAAATTTGGACGTCAATATAAAACAATGTTAAAAGTTGGGTAATGTACGGAACCTTCGAGCAATACCGGCTTCCGACACATCGGAAGGGAGGGGCCCAAGCGATATCTCACCGTACAAATCTTTCTGCCATTTTTCGCGGGGGGAAAGGTGCACACAGTCGCACTTCTCACACACTTACATACAAAATCCAATCTGTAATGACGACACAAATACATAGAAAATGACACACGTCAAAGACAAATCTTGCAAACCTCGACCTCTTTTTGTGGTCGGACGAGTGACAAGTGTCTCAACACGCACACTAACACATTTTCGTTGAAGTATGTTATTGTATTCTGAGAGATGAGAAGTCGGATTTGTCGCTCGACCGATCCGCAATTTGTACTGAGCGAGCAAAATCGATAAATCCAACAATTACATGAGACTAAAATATAATAATTGTGTTTGAATGTAATTAAACGTATGATATGTAAAATAATATTACATGTGAAATGTAACACTTTCTTTTTGTAAATTTGATGTCCCCGACCTCTTTTTATAACAAAAAACCGAGCAAACAGGCATTTTTGTGCAGCAGTGTTCACGCGCGCGTCTGGACTCGGTCTAGTGAAAAATCCAAGTGCAACTAGTTTTATTACCCGCGCTAGATTAGATTGACGCGCTAATCTTGTACCTCGGCAGAGGGGAAATAGTGCGAATGCCGCCTCCCTTCCGTGTTGCTCGAAGTACGGAACCCTTGGAACGCGAGTCCGACTCGCACTTGGCCGGTTTTTTTGGAAGAAATATGGTCGAGTTTAGTGTCAAATGAAAGTGCTCGACTTACACTTTTATAATATCGTTTTTAAATTTACCATTTTGAAATAACTAGCAAGATAAAAATAAAATAGAATAAACATAATATTGACATTTGACAGGAAATATTTCGGCTTAGCACAGATACAGTTTATTTTAATCTCTATGGTGGTGACTTAAATCCAGGGGAGGGACAGCCATATACGAAGCCGTTTATTCGAAAAAATAGCGCCATCTATATTACTTAACGCTAAACTTGTAAATGGCGCTTCAAAATTGATGCAAAAAAGCAAATCTTGTCAGTAGAAAAAGGCGCGAAACTCAAATTTTCTATGAGACCATATCCCTTCGGGCCTACATTTTTTCTACTGACAAGATCTGCTTGGCCAACTATATATTATATATACTACTCTTTGCTTAAATCTATCAGTTAAGGGCTCCACAGACCTTGCATTAAATCCACGCGATCTTTGATCCATTGCCGCCTATAGAGCGACATAAAATAGTAGAAATTAAATAAAATGGAACTCAAAAATGTCCATACTAAATTGTTGCCATGTGTAAGCATTTTACGTCAAAAATGTGACAGTCTCGTAGAAAGTGGCGCCCTCATTTATTTTCTATTATTTTATGTCGCACTATACGAGTACCTAAGTAAGTGCAACAAAGTCAATCGCTATATAATTTTTGGTTAACCGCGAGTTCTCAGTTCGGGGCGAACTACTAGTTATGTTAATGAATAATGATATAATAATCTCCCCATAGATGTAAGTAAATTGAGGTAGATATGGTACCAGGCGCATGATCGTGAGCCTTTAGAGGTTCCGGAACCTATATTTGGTTAGTCGTATGGGTGACGCCAACCTGTCAAGTTGTCAAAATCGTTGGATCAAATTTTAGTTTTGTCAACTATGAACGTCACACGTCTACATAAATAAAAGGTCATTGAATCTCCCTCTGCATATAAGTAAAGAATGATTCACGTTAGAACGGGCTGTACCCGGGGGCCGGAGCTTCCGGCGCTTACTTTTCTATGATGTGACAGGTGATCACGTGATGCTTTCCATAGAAAACAATGCTCCGGAAGCTCCGGCCCGGACACGGCCCGGTCTAACATGAGTCACCCTTTAAGCTTCAATATCTGGTATTAAGATTAATGTCGAAGTGATTGCCCGTTGATGTCTTTATAAACGTGCTACTAAACGTAACATTTGAACTAGAAACATTTGTTATTATAGGTGGGATCAGACGGTTCACTCGAATAAATGTTCACTTGAGTGAATGATTCATTTTTCTTTCATTGGATGTTCACACGGTGCTGGTGCTAAGATTTTTCACTTTTCATTTTCTTTCACTATGATGGCGTCGAATGAAGTTGTGCGTCTTGGATTAAGTTTTATTAGTGATCATTTAATAACGATGTTAATAAGCAAGCAAGCGTCGACGGTGGTGGGTGCGAGCTTCGAATACATTGGGGAAACTAGGTAGCCATTGAAGATCCTGAATTGTATCGCAATCATTTGCATGAATTTAAGAATTATTGAAGAACTTCTAATACCTTGCTACTGGCGATTGTTTTGGAACTCTTGAATATTTTTACTGAGTAGGTACCTACAAATCTACCCACAGGATTCGATAAAAATGTGCAAAAACGGAATGAACAATCACTCTGTGTTCACACTGTTCATTTTGTGTTCATTCGGAGTGCGAGTGAAAGATGCCAAATGAAAATATCCACCACTGTTGGATCATTTCACTAATGAATTCATTATTCACTTTTGGTTAATTTTGTGTTCACACGTGTCACTTTGAGTGAAAGATGAATAATGAAACACGAAAATGAACACAGAATGAACCGTCTGATTTCACCTTAAGAGTCACTCGAACCTAGCCGCCGGCATACAATCCAAGTTACTCTCACATTTTAAAACGACAGTCTGAAATAACATGAAATTGGACCTGCAATAATATGTTACTCTTCGAAGGCCGCAAAAATATGTGACACGCTCTTATGGCTCTACAAATAAGATCGTGTCACATATTTTTGCGGCCTTCGTTGTGTAACATATTAAGTATTGCAGGTGGCTGTACCTTATATCTATTTGTAGTGTTATCGTTGCTAGAAATTGTAATAACTTCAAATAAATTAGAGGAAATAGAAGTTTTACATACAAAACTACTTTTTTTCAAGGGATATTTTCTAAATAAAATTCAATTTTTTGATAACTTTCCGGAACTTGCATATCTGTATAAAAAACCAGGGGCTATATTAATTTCTCTTGACTTTATAGCACACTCGGACACTACACAGATAACAATAATAAAGACAATAGAAAATAGAAGAGGAGCACTAATCGGACATCTGCTACGACACGACATGTTCCTAAAGAACATCATAGAAGGAAAAATAGAGGGAAAGAGAGGAAGAGGAAGACCGAGAATCAATTATTTCAACCAAATAAAAGAAAAGGTTCAGGTCGTGTCATACCAGTAGGTTAAGGAGTTGGCAGAGGACCGGACGAGTTGGAGATTGCTCCACCGACAAGAGCACAGCTCTTAAATATAAAGAAGAAGAAGAAGAAGAAGAGAATGAGACACTACAATATTAAATACGTGCCGAAGCCCTTGTAAATCGCAGTGAATTCAAACAATAATTAATTGAACGTTCAGCAGATGGACAATTAAAATGGCAATCAGTTTGCGCGCGATTATTTAAGCGCAGAGTAAGTTATGGCGGGACACGCCCTGCCCGCCGGCGAGAGGGGAAAAGTCGATAATAATAGCGATAAATTATTATCGACTTTATCGATAAAAAGACGTAGCCTTAAATATTTCGACTAAAAAATAAATAACTTATATATTTTTTTTAAAACATTTTATTTTTGATACAAGCTTTTATCGCTGATAAAACTCCATTCAAAGTTTTTCTTTTTTTCTCCAATTTTGCTTGTCTAAAAATATTCTTGAGTACCTACTAAATATTCGATTTTATGGATATTTTGTACGACAGACGAGTGTAAGACCTAATGTTTCTTGGAGAAATGTTATCATTAACATTAGCTGTATCGACTAGTAGAAAAAAATAGCGAGTGTTTATTTTTTGGAAGTTTTACTCGGTTCGATTCCCGGTCGAACCAAGCTAATTTAAAAAAAAAATTTGAATGCAGTTTAATTTCTTTTTAAAAATAAAGGAATGTCTCCTTGAAGTAAAATGAGCCAATTTAAGGATTTAAGGTAGTTTCCCTCCAGGGCCCGAATTATTTTTCCACCCTGTATAACTAAGTATGACCCGGTTTAAGTATCTAATGAAATCATGTAATAAAATGAATAATTTAAGAATAATTCTTTTTTATACACTTGTAGTGTAGTTTTTTATACATTTGTAAATATTCCTCTGACATTTGTATATATTGTTTTTAATTTAGTGTAAGATATGTGAATTGAGTCAAGTATTTCCTGTGAATTGAAAGTCAGATATCATTTTTGTTTAATAATCTCCCAGTTTATTAAGTATAAGGAACATTTAGTTAACATATTCGCAGAGTTGCCTGTTAGGTACGTTTGGGTTGCGGATTAGCAAAGCTGCTGATTAGGCTCTCTAAAACCTCACTTTAATCGACTAGAGAAAACTATCGATACAACCCCATCACTGGCCCAGTAACAAGGCAGCATCACTCGATACTTTCCAACGATTAAACATTATTATATAAAGTAAATTCAATAATGGCCACGTTTAAGCAATGTTTGCCGATGCTAAACCACACAGAACCAATAAACGACTTTATTACAATGTGATAAAATTGAAAATCAATCAACTATAGCGCAGGTGATATTACAATTTACCAAAATAAAAATACATTTAAGCTCGCGCTTATAGGTGTACAAATAAGGTTGAAATTTGGTTGGTTTAGTGATATTAGGAATTTGGTGGCAAAGCAATTTGGCTCGGTGTTACCAGTATGTGCAAATTGCCAGCATAAAAGGTAATTTTTCAAGATTTTGGGGTAAGTTTTTAATGTGTTCGCTGAAGGCTATATATAATAAGACAGCAGATGGTAGTTTTATGGGCGACGCGATTTATACTTCATTTATTTTATATTATTGGTAATAAGACGTGGCGCCGTTTTGTTTAACGTTCTTGAAAAGTGCACGGTTTTTAAGGAAATTATTTTATTTAAATGCTTGTTGTCATAAAGTTTTACGAGTCTTGCCTTCCTAGTATAAGATCACGTGATTTCCATCATCATCATCTACCTCGCGTTGTCCCGGCTTTTTTGCCACGGCCCATGGGAGCCTGGGGTCCGGTTGACAAATAATCCCGAGAATTGGCGTAGGCACTAGTTTTAACGAAAGCGACTGCCATCTGACCTTCCAACCCAGAGGGTAAACTAGGCCCTATTGGGATAAGCATCACGTGATTTCCATTATTTTATTATATTGCTTTTCCAGAATATGTTAGAAAATGTTCATGCTGTCTCTTTCCTTTATTGAGACATTTAATTACTGGTTACATAAAGATTTACACAGTGATATCAAAAACTACTTACAAATAAACAGTTTATTGACAATACACGTTAACTTTAAATCGTATATTGATATTATGTTTATTTTACCATATTGGTGGCAAACAACCATACGGCCCGTCTGACCCTTTAAAAACATCCAGTACTTACACTCCTTTTTTGAAGAACCCCATACTGCTACAACTTTTGCAATATCATGAACACGGTATTTTTTGTATCTTAACTAAAGTCATTTGCATAATATATTATTCTAATCTAGTCAAAATCTCGACGCATTTACACAAGAGTTCATATCATTACGAATATGCAAATATAGTTATAGCATTCAAAACTAACTTGTTAATTTATTTACTTAGCCAAATATAACCCCTTTAGTATCATTTTATCTAAAAATCTCCGAACAAATGTTGTGTCTCTTTTACACCACAAATATAATATTGAAGTGAGAAAGAGTAAGAATGATTGATATGTAGAAATTCGTGCCACGTAGTAAGTGCTCAGGCGTTTAAAATGTTTTTTTTTGTTTGAGTTTGTATCAACACGGCTTCGGGCACATTATTTATAATATTAATAACAACTAATTATAGCTTTAAAATAAATATTTTATACGTAATGATATGATATAAATCTCGTTCAGTGTGATAGGGATGGGATAGTAACGGTGCCGCTGTTATCGATATCGATGATTTAGATTTCTTTGTATCACATTTTAACTTTAACGTGTCGCGTTATTATTTATAGACAATATTTTTAAAATATTAGTACTTCAACTGTTAATTACTTTATTATTTTACCTGTTTATTAAATCAAAGTGATTATTCACTGCATTGCCGTAATGATAGGTTAACCTACCTACTTAGAAACTGTATTTTTTCCATGGAAACGCTATCGCTATACAATAATTACATATAATTATGTATTTAGATACCTAGTATTAAAAACTGTTTTACGCAGTTTTCTACGAAATATATATGCTATTTATCCACTTGTCTGTGTATGATGGTAAAAAGGATCCTAACCGAATTATTAGTCATCTTTTAGAGAACGATTTTTCTGCTCTACATGATTATATTAAGTATAACACAATTGAGGTTTGAATCCACAAGTTTTGATCACCACACAGACGATTACCACCACCATACAATTTCTAAGGTAAAGTCACAGTGTTAAGTATCATTATCATCAGATCATCACTAGCCCTTATGGGTCTTACTCCTCCCTGTATCTACTCGTACGTGGATGTGGTCTATTCGGTAGTCATTAGTCCTTGGATTGGATACTTAGTAACACATGATTTTTTATTTTGCTTTATATGAAATAACCAATTAATATATACATAACTTATGATGTTCCATACATAACTCACCTCAACGCAGTCGCAAACTGTTTTCAAAACCTGGAATATTATCATCTTCAGACTGCAGTAAGTAATAATCTTTTTAACCGATCTCGGGTTTTACTTTTTTAAAGTTAAACTGCAATCACCAACCAATTATCTCCTTTTAGTGTACCGTTCCAAAACTGACAAAACGAAACACTTATTTATAAAATCACATCATCTCATTTTATACCAAAACGTCGTCCCTCATTATACAAACCAATTACTCACAAACACAATCCCCGCGTAACAAAATCAATTTAAACTTCATACCTAATATTCTGAATATCTCATTTGCATCCATACTTTATTACACACAATCGCACGCATTCAATAAACCAACGCCCACTTTAAAAACAAATAGTTCCCAGAAAAGGGCTTTCATAACTCTGGCAAATTGACACCTTGTTCGTCCCTTGCAATTCTGGACAATTTGCGGGCTCTGTAAGTGGCCCATTACTACTAAACCAATATAACTTTACTGTCAAATCAACCTAAAATCAACCTTATTACCTTAACAATAAAGATCCCATCACTAGCTTGGTTGATGTGGTAGTGTTGTACCCTGGAGAAATATCGATGTATACATTCGATGGTCGGCGATTTTGTATTTTTTTCTCAGCACGAAAATATCAATGTGAATTTGTTCAGGGCCAATTATGTGCGCGTTCGCGAACGCGAGAATTTTAGTTGGGCTGCGTTAAATTTGGAGGTTTGGGTTTGTTGTTTAATTGGATTTTGGTAAGAATGTTAATTTCTTAGACTTACGTGCCACTGTCTTACACGTGATACACGTCTAGATAATATTGTGCGGTATATAATAGTGATAGAGTTTTGCCCTCTAATTGTACTATTTTAGCTTAGTCAGTAGACAAGTGAACATTTTAATTTTTTTTTCATCATCTTAACAAGTTCATGAGCGTCTTTGCGTGCATTTCTGACTCTAACACAGTACTTCAAAAAAGTAAGTAACTTTAATCAATCTCAGATAACTTTCACATCACACCTCTAAATATTATATTTTTCATTAATGAGTCGTAAATTATCCAGCATAGGAAAAAAACAGCATATTTGAAGATGCTTCGCACAGCCCGCGTACAGTCAGGTCACGATATCGATGTGTTTAAATATTAGTTAATGCGCGTAATGCCGGCGAGGCGGTCGTGTCCCAACACTATTAGGGTACAAGGGCCGTATGCTGGCATATGGAGTTACGTCCTTTTGGTTCTGGAGTGCGGGGTGCGCTTGCGTCGTGAGAGACACGCCCCGGACTGTCGGCAAACAAATATCGCTGAAAGTAAATTTGAATTGTGTTGTAAATAAGTTTTTGGAAAAAAATCCATTTTTGGTATAAGCTTTTATTGCTGACTGTACTTTTCTTTCCACAGGCAACTAATACTCATCGAGAGCATTCTAAAAACCCCAAACACAGTTAGGTTGCGTTGTTTTATCACAGAGTTCTTATACTATCTTACCATAATATTGCATTGTCATCCGATTTATACATGCATGCAAATTTTCAGCTCAATCGGAAACCGGGAAGTGGATCAAATTTAACTTGCAAGATTTGATTACAGACCGACAGACAACGGGACAGGTGAAACTAAATAAAAAAAACTTGTAATAAAAAGCATCTGGAGATCCACTGCAGTTAAAACTCTGGCAGTATGTAGGTAGGAATATCAGTTACCTACCTAATGTAAATTTTTTTTTTATAATAATGTAGGAGGCAAACGAGCAGATCGCCTGATTTTTGGCATTAGGCATTATGACATCTGAGTGGCCTTCCTGGCAGTGTTGCATTATAAGTTTATAACAGTATGTCTAAATGACAGAAGGACATAACGACACCTAGACTTTCTGGCAATAGGACAATAATACATACGAACTTATTGGCAGTAGGGCATTGTGACTCTGGACGTTTTGACACTTGGACATAATTATATGTCCCTAAGGGCCACTTGCACCAATCACTAACCCGGGGTTAACCGGTTAAACCTGGAATTACCATGGTTACCAGTACAATTTAATACTGGGTTAACGGTTTAACCGCTTAACCCCGGGTTAGTAGGATGGTGAAAGTGGCCCTAAAGGCTTAAGAGCTTTTTCGACCATCTCCATGTGCCGGATGATGGAGCTCATGGGTAGCGTTTTGAATTCCTTTGGTTCCAGATAGCCTACTCCAAAGTCCGAACTAAGTTTGCTTGCTGTCCGTACGTCGTGTGGGTTTAGGGTTATACAAACTGCCCTAATGATGGACTGGAATAGCCAGGGCTGCCACTCACTGCACAATAAGCAAGAGTATTTTCTGTATTTTCTTATTTCTAAATGCAATATACGGATATGTGCGCACAGAGTTTCAACAAGGATGACCCAGGCTAGATCGGGCCGGGGCTCCGGGCTTCCGGCGCTTCGTTTTCTATGGAAAGCATATGATCACCGATCAGCTGTCATAGAAAATGACGTGTCGGACGCATCGGCCCAGGCCCGGCCTAGCGTGAGTCATCATTAAAGGGGCCCACTGATTAACAGTCCGCCGGACGGTATCGGCCTGTCAGTTGTTCGAAACTGTCAAAATTTTGTTCTAACTGACAGGCCGATACCGTCCGGCGGACTGTTAATCAGTGGGCCCCTTTTTACAAGAAAGAACCGAATATGTGGTAAAGGGATAAGATTCATTATTATTATAATATGGGAGCCTCAGGTTCGAGGAACCGAGCTTTTAGGGGATATGATCCAGGGGCCGCCGTAGCCATGATGTCAATCGCTTATTATCGGTAAACGATAAAGCACTGAGCAAGGATTCACATAGGCGTCGAAGAAGAGAATGGCACGAATGGCTCCTCAGGCACGTGTGAATATTGCTTCTGGTCTGCGGGCTGTCACGTTGAATAAGCCGCTTTACAATATCACGCCTGCATTTCGGATCATCCTCTGTGATCTTCTTCACAAATCACAACACAACATTCAGCAATGAAAATAACATAAAAAAAATACATCGGACATGAGGGGTGATTACCTTCCTCCTCTTTCCGACTCAGCGGTTAGCAAAGCAATCTCTAAGTTTCGACCGTTAAGCATACTAAATGTACGAAAACTTCTACGGAGGCTGACAGTGAACATACAATTTGTTGAACCACGAGATCAGCTCTAGGCGTTACAGCACTAAAGCAACCGTAATGCTTAAGTGTGCACTCGTGTTTCCAGTGCTATAACACGCCAAGCCAACGTTATTTGATTTACATACTCTCACGATCCGTGTTATAGCCAAAGTAGAGTGCCAAAAGGTATTGCTGGCCTGAGATTTGACTTGTATTTGATAGACCATAGATTCCTAACTTTTCCAATATTTATCGGGACCGACCGAAGAATGATGTTAAGAAATCAACACAAGAAAGTAAAAAATAATTAATTTAGGTACCAACTCTCAACATTATCCACGTGAAACAGTTGTTTTACCGACTTCCAGAAACATTTTTAGTAAAGTTGATGTATAAGTTTTCGAAAGTATTCTAAGAATGCAGTGCAATTTCGAAAGTATTCATTCTAGCGATTTTTAACGAAAATTTCATCAAAACGTTATCTTTCGGGCTTTATTGTTTTTCTTAAATTTTTACGCATAAATTTAAAAAAAATCTTGCAACGTTCAACTTATACCCATTTACCGTCACTGACATTCGTGCAAACACGAACCCGCATTTGCAGATAATAGTAAGAACACATAGGTTAACGTAACTTGTAGCATTTTTCATCAGAATAACTTCCTAGATTTTCTTGATCAATGCCACGGTATCCATCATGCTCATTATCTTCAATTGTAGAAGATACTCCAACATAATAAGGATAAATAGAAAGCACAATCTTCCCTGATTACCCGTCATCAGTCCAGAACTTGAAAATTTGTTAACGCGTATTACCTGGGGCCTAACGAATTTGATCATTATTTTATGGCCCAAATTTGGCCTCTTATAGCCTATTATTTAGCCCAATATCGGGCCAATTATGGTCCTTCTTAGAACTTCATAAAAAACGTTAACTGCTTTACACATACGCTTTTTTAAGTCTTAACATCGTTCTTTTGTATAGCGAAGTGGGAAGAACGGCGTAAGTGGTTTGTATTTTTTTGTTTATTGGTTATTGTGTATGATTTGTGGCAACTGTCGGGTTTGTATCGCTGCTAATTTGGTTTTCATGTCAATATATTAGTTTTGATTTGGTTTGTGGGCGTTTAAATAACAGTGGCGTGTTTAAATGCGTATTGTGATCGCTACTGCAACGTCCTATCTTATATTTTATTGATTGTAAAAGGGGTTTTGTTGTCTACGTTTTAAAGTTGAGTTCAAATGTGTTTTTGAATGGATTAGGAGTTTGTGAGTGTTTAAAGAAGAGAGGTGATGATTAGAATTTGAATTTTATAATTCCATTGGCTCATAAAAGTGTGGGGAGCAGTTAAAAGGCTCATTAATGGCATTTTATGGAAGCGCCGTTTATGGTTCCGTGGTTGCTTGATAAGTGTTTTATTAACCGTTTTATGTAGTATAGTAGGTAGTGCGATAAATTTGATCGTGTCTAGACAGAGTGTTTAATAGTGACCAATTATTTATTTTTTTTGTAAATTTGCTGTAAGCGTTTTTTTTTTGATAAATTGGATTCTAATTGGAATAACATATACTTATGTATTATTGCCTATCAACTCGCAGGTATTTTCGCTATCCTTTTTAGAATGCCGACAAAAATCTCAGCAATCGAGTTTTAGGTACTTAGATTAATCAAATTTAATTAGGTAAAGTTGAAAACTGATATACTTACCCTAACTAATACACTAATGAGCTCCTAGTTAGTATGAAAACGGGTCATTTCTATAAAAATGCTATTTAAAATGTCCCGATTTCAGCTATAGTAACTGTATATATCAGTTATAGTGACTGTAGGTACATATTAATTATGATCTCTAAGAGGGAAGTATATTTTCATGAGAGAAAGATTACCGATATAAGCATAAAATTAACTAAAAATAATAGGTTCAATACATGGCTTAGCTAAAGCTCTAATTAGAATCTAGTAATCTGTTAGTAATCTCCCCCCTAATTAGTGATAATTAGTAATAGCCGGAGGAGGCAGGAGGCAGTTAAATCGTTTAATTTATAGCCGTTGAAACGGGCCTGTTAAATTGTTATATTGATGGCGTCGACTCGTTAGTAGGGTTACCAATATTATATGAAATGGAAAGTATTTATTTTTTGCAGCGTAAAAAAGCTTAATAATAGAAAAAACTGGACCAAGAGAAACACTTGTAGGGAATCCCGAGTGGCGGATTTGCAGTCTTTGCCGCCCTAGGCCCTAGGCCCTATAGTCGCCCCTTTCACAGCACTCATCATATTGAATACATTTTAAGTTATTTCTTATCATCAGCGAATTTTTCGTCACAATTTGCCGCCTCTAATTTTTTGCCGCCCTAGGCCCGGGCCTACTTGGCCTTAGGGCAAATCCGCCACTGGGAATTCTCATTCTTGTCCCGACGTGAATTGCCATGGTTGTCTGAAATCAAATCCATAACGGATCAAACATTACTAGGTACAATACAATACATATAAAAACACACTTTATTGCTCACCTCAATACAGAACAATACAATGAATACAACAACTCAAGTAAAGGATTTTGTAGCGCTCTCCTTACAGACAAGACAAAGGTACCATTACTAATTTTTTGTGAGTGATGATGAAACAATAAAATTAATAGGTACTTACATTACACAATCTCCTTATTCGATCTTTATACCAATAATAGTTTTTGACGTGTAATAACTAGTTTTCAAACGTTAAAAGGTAGGTATCTGTAGCGCTCTCGATCATTCCTTATCAGATCCAGATATGACGCCAATTGTAAGTGATTCCTCAGAGGTGATTACTTGATTAGGCAATTAAATTAATACTTACAATACACAACCTCCTTATTTCGATCTTTATATCAATAATGGTTGTTTAGTGCCAGCCCTAACCTCGCCCCGCCTATCGGCGAGCGCTCGGAGGCGAAGTGGGAGCCAATTTGGTCCGACAACACGCTCACAGATACTACACAAATTGAACACGAGGCTTTATTTGCTGAGACGGAGATGGGCTGAGAAAATTGTGTTGAAAGTGCCCTTAAAGAGGTAATATTTCCAAAATTGAGGGCACAATTGCTGCTTCACTTCTTTAGATCTTAAAAAATTGCAAGTTTTGGAATGGTCACTGGCTAAACTTTGGAAACACTTTACAAATATACCTTACAAATAGAAATTGTGATACAATTTTACCCGAAAACACGCTCACAGATACTACACAAATTGAACACTAGGCTTTATTTGCTGAGAGAAATGGGCTCATGCCTGAGGGAAATGGTGATACAAATGCTCTTAAAACATGTGCGGGTAAGTGTGGCAGAAGTGTGAAGGCCAGCCACACTTAGCCGTACATAGTAAGTCAATACCTAACCTAACTTTTTCTGTGTCGAAATTTATCGTGAAGCACATACATTTTTTCAGTGTGAACCAATGAGATTAAAACAAAACAAGTGTTATTGTAAACTGACGAGAACTACTTTAAAGGAAATAATAAATAATGAAAGCACTCATTGAGAGCATTCCACTTAGCACCAAATTATCAATTTATCATAGATATCTTTTTTATTTTTTATTTATTTATTTCAAAAAAATATACTTATTATAATCTAAATAGGTACCTACTGCCGTATTCGAACTTCAAGATATTCACAAGAGACGACACGTACTAGACAACACGTTTAGATATCAACTAGTTCTCTTTTGCAGCGCAATTCGGGCAACCAATCAGGCCTATTCGGATTTCGAGATAATCACAAGATCTAGAGACGGTTTAGAGATCAACTAGATCTACAGTAGATATCGACTAGATGTGACTTGGATATCTAAGTCATAACTTGTCGAAATCGTTCAAGAGGACCTCCAGAATCGCGGAAACGTCAAATTTGACATACATATCTATCTTACAAATATCTTTAAATTATCCATATCGTAGCTTGTTGAAGTCTAGTAGAAATCTAATTCATTTTCCGAATCGAGCCGAATGTCACTTTTACGTTAGATAGCGTAAGATATCTATTAGATGTGAATTGGATCTCTAAGTCTCCAGAATCGCGCAAATGTCATATTTGACAGGTGAGATCTTAAACATATCGTTATCATTTCTTGGTGATGTCTAAAAGATATCTAATAGATGTCAATTTCAAAATACGAATCGAACCCCTATTTAGATACCTATACCTATATAGGTATCTAAATAGGTTTAAAATTTAAATGAAGTCAAAGATGAATTGATGAACTTCATTCCAGGTAGGTAGGTCTATTACAGATGAGCTTATGTGTAATTTTTGCGTGCGTCGCCAAATTTCACAGATATCAATATTGTTAAAAAGAGCTTGAATTTATTGTCAGACTTTTAATAGTACAATATTGTCAGGGTGTGTAATGTTAATGTGCCAATTTGCAGACGGAGTAAGTATTAATCTTAAACGCCAATGAATGGAAAATGGAATAAGGTTTACTTGTGGTTCATAGTTAGTGAGTTGTACGGTTTTTAATTTTAGTGAAAGGTTAAGTACCTATCTACCTAGGAGGGTACCAAAAAGCACTGTCGAAATAACAAACAAGCAGACAGGAAGCGCTTAGTTCAGCTTAGTAAACAAACAACTTCCACCTAAACAGATCTACTTGTTTTACTAAGAATTACCTACTCTAATATTGACATGATGACTCATTGACAGTGGATACTAGAATATGGGCCGTATTTTAAAGGTTGATGGTAGAATTTTGGCTAAAATAAGCCTGGGAATTGGATAAGGCTATTAATTGGTATTTTTTATTGACAATCAGACACTAAGGGCCACTTGCACCATTCACTAACGCGGGGTTAATCGGCTAAACCTGGAGTTACCATGGTTACCAGTACCATTTAACACTAGGTTAACGGTTTAACCGGTTAACCCCGGGTTAGAGGGATGATGCAAGTAGCGCTAAGAAAAATGAACTCAAATTAAAAGAAAGGGAATTGTTATTTGTTTTACAAGGGGGCAAAGTTGTAGTTTACCCCCTCGTGGGCCTCGTGCTAACATTAATAATTAGTAGGTAACCAAGCAAGCGAAAAATTCCCAAACTGAAAAATGTAATCTTGAGCGTTGCGATTTCAATGCACGATGGTTAAACAAACTTTGCTACCGAGTGAAACAAAATTTTTCACCACAACAAAGCGAGGAAAATACTAACTGTACCTACGAGTAACTGTGGTCATTAATTTTATCATCAAACAATAAACACTAAACTAAACTGAGTAGGCAAGTGTGCGCATCTCGCTTTTGGTTTAACCCACGCAACGCAGCAACACTTACCGCGTATCATTTTATTTCATCTACAGCGTAATTTCTAATTTCTATAATGAAGCTAAACTTATCTATTAGCTGCGAGTTAGCTCTTATAATTAATTTCTACGGGGAATCAATATTTGCTGGTTGCCTTTAGTTATGGTGTGCTCTTGTTAAGTAATTTTCTCGATTGGGTATACCTTAATTTTAGCAGAATATTCTGCAAACGATGCCGTAAAGCTTAATAAAAAAACCGGGCAAGTGCGAGTCGGACTCGCGCACGAAGGGTTCCGTACCATAATGCAAAAAAAAAAAAACAAAAAAAAGCAAAAAAAAAAAACGGTCACCCATCCAAATACTGACCACTCCCGACGTTGCTTAACTTTGGTCAAAAATCACGTTTGTTGTATGGGAGCCCCATTTAAATCTTTATTTTATTCTGTTTTTAGTATTTATTGTTATAGCGGCAACAGAAATACATCATCTGTGAAAATTTCAACTGTCTAGCTATCACGGTTCGTGAGATACAGCCTGGTGACAGACGGACGGACGGACGGACGGACGGACGGACGGACGGACGGACGGACGGACGGACAGCGAAGTCTTAGTAATAGGGTCCCGTTTTACCCTTTGGGTACGGAACCCTAAAAATGAATTTAAAATGGAAAAATTCACTGTCCCGAGCGAAGCTTGAACTCGCAACTCTGGATCACTAGCCCATCGCAACTGAGCTACCGAGACCTCATCGGGGGACAGCGAATATTTCCACCATACGCGCCTTAGGGCGACGCGACGCCTTGCGACTTCTACCGTAAGAGAGTATATTCCATTGGGCTAATTTGACATTGGACAGAGATTTGATTGGATGGACATGATGAAGTAGGTATATTATGTACCTACTTATCCATATTCTACAGTTTCTAGACACTTCTAGTAAACTTGACTCCTGTTTATTTTCACGTCCACTCTCTATTACAATGGTGCACCAAACTATTTGACTTAAGGCATTAAGTCCGCCATTTGTATACTTTTTCTGTTAAATTATGTTATAACATTTCAGTAAACAAATACGTGAAAATCGGTCGATGTTGCAGAATATGATTTAAAAAAATGTAGAAATTGTATAATTTCGCATGACGAATCGCCTGCATTGCCTTTCGGTTAAATCCCGCTCCTTGTTTATTGGATTTAATTACTTATCCCGGCGCCATTTTGTTTCAAACACCGCGAGTTACTGCGCGCGCGCCTGCTCGGTGGTAAAACTTCGTAAGTGCGTGCGAGTTGTATGTGAAGTGGCACGTTTTGGTTTCGGGATGATTGTGAGGTAATTGGTGGTTTGATTGTTTATTAATTATAATTATGTTTAGGAAGGTTCGCAGGCTTTGTTCTAGGTTTTGGGAAACTATAGCTAAAGTTTATTCTAAGACGCAATGTATTGCGGATTTTGTTATGTTTAAGGCGTGACAAGCAACGTCAATCACAATGATAATGGCGTGCATTGAAGATTATATTTATTTTGTATGAAAAATAGGAAGTCTAGGCTTCATAATTTTTAAAATTAAAAAGTGTCATCATTCGAGGAGTACAATTTATGATTTGTTTAATTTTTTGCTCGTGTTACTGGCCACACCCTGTATATTAGCGGGATAGAGAGACATATAGCGTTTCGTTGTCGTAGCGCAAGCGATTGTTATCTTGGCTAGGCCCCCTGTATTGAACCTAACGAGAGACGACTAACAATAACCCGTAAAATGTACATTGGTTTTTAATGCCTTTGTGCTCAAAATGAGTGCTTTGGCGCTGATAAGAACTCAGGCTGATTTGTTTAAGACGAAAGGGAACGACGTTGACCGCTTCTCCATACAAACGTAGTCCCCAATTTCCTCTCTGATTATTAATATTAATATAAATTTAAACATAAACCTCTGCTGTGCCCAACACACAAAGATTTTCTTTTCGATTTTTAAATTATAAGAGGGAGCTTTTTATCATTGTGGATTTCTTTTATCGCTCATAGCTCTTGTAATAATCAAATAACTGAAAAAATCAAAGAGTGGGATATAGCTAAGGTTGAAATACAATAAATTGTTTAAAAATATTTTCACATCACCTATTCGAAAAAGGTTTTTTTTCTTCCCCGCTAAGAGGGATCAAAGTGCCACTATGTGTCACAATAATGGTACCAAATTTTTTTCCACCTTGGGCGTTAACACTTGAATCCCTCACTACTCAGGATTCTATTTTAGAATCCCTCGCTGCGATCAGGATCCCATTATAGAATCCTTCGCTTCGTTCAGGATTCAATGTATACGCCCTCACCGTAAATATGTCATTTTGCCCCCTTGTGACACAATCTACTATTCCATAATGACTATATCCAGGGAGGAAAATGGGAACAACGTTTGTATGGGGAATCGGTCGTCCAATATCCTCTCAGGACGGAGGGTGGACAGAGGCAGACGTATATCACGGGCTTGTTTAAAACGCGCCGCTAATTATTTATTTAAAACAGGAATATGTTAAAATGAGGGTTTGTATGGAGGCGAGAGACCAATGACAATAAGCAATACATCATTGGAAAGGTATTTTACTTTGTGCAACTTTTTGTACGGTGGGAAATTTCCAATTGCTTTGAAATAATAATTATGTAGTATTACTTACGTCAACTACGGGTAGCAACGTAGACACCGTGGTAGGAGGAGGTCAAATATATTTTATTTATTTATTGTTTATTAAGAAAAGGTTGTATACGTTTACAGTTAAACAGAAATATATGATAATATAAACAAACCTACAGTTTCCTTAATGAAAGATAATATAGCTAATTACATTTATAAATACTTCAAACATAAAGATCTGAGCTGTAGCTAAATTTATTTATCCGGGTACAGTCGTACAGTTTTATAGGTAGATAGAGGTACCCTCGTCGTTAAAGAAAGTGTTATAGGTAACGTTTGGAAGTATATAACGTCTATATACTCACATAAGAGAAGAGGTGATGGTGTTGCAAGTGCGCTGCTGGCCTTTCCAGCCTCTAAGATGGGAGTACGCACTCTCCTTGGAGGTTTGAAGGTCGTATCGGTCCTGAAATAACGCGGACGACATTTCGGCGTTCATTACACTAAATTACTTTAAGGCTAGGCCTAAGTAAAATGCAAATAAAGTTAATAAAGTCATTCCTCAATGCATTAGGTTTTCGGTAAAGGAAAACATCGTGAGTAAACCTGCATACATCTGCGAAGAAATTCAAAGGTATATTATGTGAAGTCCCCAATCCGAATCATTGGGCTAGCGTGGGGACTATAGCCCAATCTCTCTCGCACATGAGAGGAGGAGGCCTGTGCCCAGCAGTGGAACGTACCTGTATAGGCGGAATTGGCGGAAATTATTATTTTCAATGTAGTTTCTCAAAGCTTAATGTAAATTATACCGAAGTAAACCAATAAAATAAGTGTGTAGACGCATTTGAAGTGTTTCTGTTTCACGGGTCTCGTTTACGTTTTGTATCCCAATCAGTTTTTTAACACCTTACAGAGATGGAAGATAATTACATGAATACTTGTGGGAAGCGATACGGCAGATTCAATAATACATGTTATAGCAGATACCCCACTAGACTAGAATTAATCATCATCATCATCATCATCATCAGGCTATAGTAGTCCACTGCTGGACATAGCCCTCCCCTAAAGAGCGCCATAGCGCCCTGTCCTCAGCTTGCTGCATCCAGCATCTGCCTGCAGACTTTCGCAGATCGTCATCCCACCTGGTCGGAGGGCGTCCTACACTACGTTTGCCGAGTCGCGGTCTCCACTCAAGAACACGTTTACCCCAGCGGTTGTCGGTTCTTCGTGCGATATGGCCAGCCCACTGCCACTTCAGCTTGCTAATTCTTTGAGCTATGTCGATAACTTTGGTTCTTTGTCGGATGTATTCGTTACGAATCCTATCCTTCAGAGAAACTCCGAGCATTATTGCAGCAGCAGAGCAGAATTAATATCGGCCCGATTTTTATTTTGATGTAGGTAGTTTTTTTCTTCAAAATTCTCCTCATTCTGGGCGGAATTAATACATAATCCTATCAAAATAATAATATAATGTAATTTTCCAATTCCATTCACATACAACAGTACTTTACCAACTATTATATAATCTGTGGGCATACGTTTTTGTAGGAGATACAGTAAAATTGCGCTTATATTGTATATGCTAAAGGGAACTCTATATATCCACCAAAATGTCTCTATTACTTGTTCCTTTACAGGGCTATAATGCCGACGGTGTTCTGCACGTGCGCGTAGCTAGAGTCTGAATTTGCTAACTGAAAAACAATTTAGTGGTATGTACCTAAAGTTTTAATAACAAGAAATACATATGTAAATACATATTAGCCGTGGGGCTTTGTCAAGTTGAGACTCGGCAAGCCTGGACCGGGCATCTAGGACCTCGTCAAAAATTGCCTTTCTTTTCCATCTCTCGGCAACGATGTTACTACTTCCGTCTTTCACGTGTAAAGTCTATAGTAATTATTTAACAATACATATTTTATTACTATAGTTCGTTTTTTTTTGCATTAGAAAAAAGGTAAACAATCTTGATGTGTCTTTTAATTGAAAAACACGTTTTAAAAATAAGTCATAGTAAATATGTAACAATTATGAATCTAACACGATCATTTATATTCTTCTGCTTTCATAAGTAATAGTTACTGATTTTTAAAAAGCGTTTTTCAATTAAAAGACATGTCAAGATCGCTTACCTTCTTTGAAGTTCTTTCTAATGCTAAAAAAAACGAACTATAACACTTAAAGACTCTTTCGACGCTTTTTTTATTGTTTCCTTATATTGAGCAAACAAAAATAACGTCATGACACATATTGTGGGATTATCAGGATTTCTTTGCCTACCATACCACAATTAGACGTAGAAAATTAAGACTAAGTCGTCAACTGCGCTTTGCTTCTTTGAGAGTGGCGTATCTACTATATTATGTAATCTGCGTCTTCGTTAGCCGGATTCTCAACTAATGGTTGTTTGTTTTACGAGGACTGTGGACGGGCCGATTTTGGCCGATCAGCTTGTTACCATCACCACACCGTTCACTGACCTTTTATATGCCGTATTATTAACACAATAAGGTCGATCCTTGGTCATTTAAGAGTGTTACGTTAAGACAATCGATCACACTGTTGATTGACCATTTTAAACCCTTATTTCAAAGTGATAAGGTCCATTTTGAGTCAAAAAAAAGTATTGTTAGTAGAAGGGGCATTTAATAAGTGATTAGAATGAGTTTTTCTGTCTTAATTATAACGATGGTTTGAGCGTGTAATGAAGTTTACGTTTCGTGATATTTTTTGTTTTTAATAAAACGTTTTGTTGGAAACAGATAATTAGTAGGTATCATTACGTCAGTGTGGTTCAACCTTTTTTTTATTATTTTTACTTCCAGTTCGTTCAATTTAACTTGAAATGTTGGTATGATTTGGGTATAGGGACCTATTGTGTTGTCTTCAGAATTTACTAGTTTCAACCAATTGGTGGTATTAGATTGAGGTGAGGCATAAAATACAAAATTAAAAAATGTATTCTGTTAGTAGGCCTCCAGGGCTCATTCACAAGTCATTACAACATTTAGAGTGAGTGAGCAACATTTATAAACACAACAGCCAAACCTAGGTAAAATTCACTGCAAATTAAACCATCAAATACACTTTAAACAACATTAATGAACAAAAAAAAAAGACCGGGGCAAGTGCGAGTCGGACTCGCCCACCGAGGATTCCGTACTTTGTTATAACGGCAACAGTAATACATCAACTGTGAAAATTTCAACTATCTAGCTAGATAGTTGAAATTTTCAGTTAGCTGTGATAGCTATCACGGTTCATGAGATACAGCCTGGTGACAGACAGACAGACGGACAGTGGAGGGTTCCGTTTTTACCCTTTGGGTACGGAATCCTAAAAACAAAATAATATTCTCAAAGTGACTTCGCCATTTTAAAGTTCAACTGGAATATCCCCAATCCCAGCCTTAAGCTCGGCAAAACCTCTTTAACTGGCAAACGGTTGACAAAATACATCTGACGTGTACAGATTTAAACGTCTTCATTCCACAGTGACCTTTATCATCACTTAAAAAGAGTAAACAAGATGAAGACCTTAAAAGTAAAAAGAGTCAGCACAAAAGGGCACCCGCCTGCAAAGTTCACTGGTCAATAACTATATATAAGATAATTAATTTGCCGCGCCATCCGTTCGCATCGCGCTGCAAGGGTTGAGTTCTGTAAAGTTGCGTTTATATTGGTACGAGGAAAGGAAAACCGAGGAAAAGGTGGATGGACTGTGTGAGAGATGATATGAAACGAACGCAAGTGAATGATGAAATGACGGGCGACAGAGAGGTGTGGAAGAGAAAGGCATGCTGTGCCGACCCCAAATGAATGGGACAAGAGCAAGAGAATGATGATGATTATAAGGTCAATTATAAATTGATGATGATGATAATGATGATGATGATGACATCATGTTATCCCTCATCAGGGACATAGGGTTCTCAGAAGGGATTTCCATTTTTCGCGGTCCAGCGCGGCCTCCTCCAGCTCCGCCCAGCCGACCCCAACTGGTGCAGCCTCCTTTTCCACTGTGCGCCTCCAGGTGGTACGTGGGCGACCTTGCTCTCTATTTCTGGGAATTTTCCAAGTCAGCCCTTGCTTGGATAGCTGGTTGTTTGGCCTTTGTAAAACATCAATTCAATAACATTTATCTCTCTCCCTGTTAATTAACTATTGTATAACCTTTATTGTATCCAACATTTATCACAATTTTCAAAGCTTTAAAAAAAATAGCTCAAACACTCTCACAGTTATCCAGTCTGTGGTATCCGGTACGCAAGTCATTAACTTTTTTGTGTAACCAACATTGTCACGTTACTCTCCAGTAAATATTATTTTGGGATTGGCGGTAGAGTGTCGATAGCGGGCGGTCGTTTATAAAATTTATTTTCGTTTTTGTGAGATTTTGTAAGAAATATAGGTTGAATCTTAGTAATTATAGTTGCTAATCCATTTTAAAGTGTGAGGCGTAGTGGTAAGTAGTTTTGTGGTTGTGAATAGAAGTAGTTTAGATATATTTGTGTAAGAGGGTAGTTTAAGGTTCCCAAATCAGCATCCTCATGAGTGAGGATGCTGGTTTGGATGATACCGGAGATGATAACTGCAGCTTTTTAAAGTTTAGTTTGGCTCAACACGAGGATTTTGAGAGATCGCAGTCACAAGCTGGAGTTTTCACCTCAGTCATGGGGCGGAAAAAGAAACGAGACTTAGAAAAACGTAAAGAACGGGAACGGGGGGTAAATCGTAATGAAAAGCAAGCATCTCGCTCACGGTCGATCAGTCCCTCTGGCAGTCGGTCAGATTTATCTAGCCGCCATGAGAATCCAGATACCCAGATCCCTCCAGGACAACAATCGCAGGCCCAGTTTTTGGCTGAGTCTCCGCCGGCACACCTCATAATTGGCTCGCAGGAAAATACGTCAGAGACACCGACTCAGACTCCTAGTACTCCATTTACGCAAATAGGGCGCGATAAATATACAAATAAGGATCAGGGTCCATACGTAGTTCACGTTCAAAAAATAGAACAGGCCCCAGACTCGGGAATCACTTTACACCCTGTGGCTTTCGGACGTTTCGTGCAAGACAGGAAAAGAGAGTTCCCGAACATAGTAGAGGGTTCTATAAAGAAAATTGGTCGTAACAGGGCAGCTCTTAGTTTTCACTCAGCAGAAGATGCTAACCTGTTCTTAGAGTCTCCCACATTGACCCAAAACAAATACAAAGCGTTTGTACCAACCTTTAATGTAACGAGAATGGGGTTAGTACGGGGAGTCCCGGCCGACTGGACACCTGAAGAGGTTTTGGAGAACATTCAGGTTCCAGTCAATTCGGGGGGTGCTACCCCCATAAAAATTAGACGATTAAATTTCAAAAAAACTAAGCCAGATGGCACATATATGTGGTTGCCGTCGGAAACAGTCATTATAACCTTCGATGGGCAAACTTTACCAAAAAGGGTCTACCTCTGTTTAAATTCCTTGGTGGTAGAGCAGTATTTGTATCCAACAATACAATGTTTCAGGTGTTGTCGCTTTGGACACACTAAAGAAAAATGTAGGTCTCTCCCCCGTTGTTTTCGTTGCGCAGGCGCCCATACGGGTGATACATGTAATGTTGATGAAGAATCTGGGGCTTTTTGCGTTAATTGTCCGCAGGGATTAGGAGCAGGACACAGGGCAAACAGCAAGTCGTGTCCCGAATACATCAGACAGCTAAACATAAAGAAGACTATGGCTGATGAAAATATTTCCTATAGTGAGGCATCCAATCATCATTCCAAAGTCAGCCATAAGTCTTACGCGAATATAACGGCTTCCTCCCCCCAAACTCACCAAACCCATTCGTATGTAAAAACTGTATTTCGGCAACCTCGCTCACCCCCCCAACTGGCTAAAGGTTACGACAGAAAGGCCCACGAGGCTTTAACAAGGGACCCAGTGATTGAGTCCAGGCCAGTTTATCCCGATCAACATCAACCCAATGAATATAATAAAATTTCAGAAATAATTAATTTGATCACTGCTTTTGTAAAAGTATTTTCCCCGGCCACCCCTTTAAGCCCATCTCTGATATCCCACGTTGCGCCATTTATTTCATCCTTGCTCACATCATATAATGGATCAAGTAGTTCTACAGTGGAATTGCCGCAGCATTTCCAATAAAAAACCTGAGTTACTCTTCCTGGTCAATAAATTCAATCCCGTGATTTTAGCCATATCGGAGATATGGTTAAAAGACAACACTAATTTTAAAATTCCAAGCTTCTGTTCTCTAATGGACTGCCGGGCAGATGGTCGAGCTGGATGTGCCCTGTTCATTAGAGACCACATCCCTTTCCAGCAAATACCTTTACCTAATAACAGTCCTAACTTCCATGCAACTTGTGCTCGCGTGGAAGGTATTACCTTTTTATCTCTCTATATTCCCGATCCTTCCTCTCATATTTTAAAGTTAATCAGGAAGCTAATAGAATCTCTTCCACAGCCTCTTATGGTTCTTGGGGATCTTAATATTCATCATACATTGTGGGGTTGTGATAAGAAAGATGACGGTCTAGGTGATCAATTTTTATGGGAAATCATGGACGAATGCAACCTATGTCTACTGAATACAGGAGCACCTACTCTGCGCTCGCTCCCTAACCAAGCAACTAGTGCCGTAGATTTATCTTTTTCATCTCCAATCCTCGCTACTCGAATAACCTGGTCAGTTTTAGATAGTACACATGGAAGCGATCATTTCCCAATTTTATTAAGTATCCCTCTCGCATCCGCAAAAAGACCGGCAGAAAATAGACCATTATTAAGGTACAATATTAACGGGGCAGATTGGGATACTTATAAAAACATTCTAGATTCTGAAACTAGTCTTTTACCTCCTATAACTCTAGATTCCATTGATATCTGTTCCGATGCTTTGGTTCAAGCTATAAAGGCATCCGCTGATAAAGTTTTCCCTCTAAAAAATACAGTCGTGGGTAAATTAGCTTCCCCTCCATGGTGGGACAAGGATTGTACTAGAGCCATTAAGAGTAGAAAGGAAGCAGAACGGTCATATGCTTTGAATATGTCGACCGAGAATTTTGAGGCTTTGACTAAGTCTATGGCAGATACGAGAAAATTACTTAATAATAAGAAGGCGGAAGGATGGAAATCATTTTGTTCGGCATTAAGCCCCTCTACTCCTGATAGAATAGTTTGGAACAACATTCGGAAATTTAGAAGGTCGTATAACCCTAATAACTGTCCTTTCCCTAATTCGTTACAATGGGCTGAATCTTTCATAGATAGAATTGCACCTCCTTATGTCCCAGGGGTCCTTGATTCTTCCATTGGACTGCTAAACAACCATTCTACTGACGCTCTGGATCAACTTTTTACCATGTTGGAGCTCAAAAATGTTCTCAAAGCGGTTAAAGACTCCGCCCCTGGACATGACGGAATCCCATATTCTTTTATAGTTAAAGCCGGGGATAAATTCCTTAAATATTTTCTAGACTTGATTAACTGCATCTTGCTTTCGGGCCATCCACCCTCATGCTGGAAATCGCAACTGATTATGCCTATACTAAAGCCAGGTAAGGACCCTAAGGACCCTCGATCGTACCGCCCCATTGCTTTATCCTCAGTCTTAACGAAGATTCTTGAACACTTGATAAAGAATAGACTTGAGTGGTATGTGGAAAGCCATAATTTGTTAGGAAGATCTCAATTTGGGTTCAGAAAGGGAAAAAGTACCATGGATAGTTTAGCCATTTTTACCTCTGATATCCGGCTTGCTTTCACTAAACGGGCTTCGGTGGTTGCCGTTTTCCTAGATGTCGAGGCTGCCTACGATAATGTCCAGCTCCCTATTCTCAGGGAAAAATTCCGCAAGCTGAGAATACCGGTGAGGCTGGCCTGCCTTGTGGGTAACCTCCTTTCTGAAAGGCAAATCTCTTTCCGGGGTAAAGATCCCCAAATTAGCCCTACAAGATTGATCTGGCATGGACTACCCCAGGGCTCCGTGTTGAGCCCCCTGCTCTATAATATATACACGCATGATTTAGAAGAGTCTGTTTCTGATTGCCAGGTGCTTCAATACGCTGATGACTTATTAGTTTACTCCTCAAATAAGGATATCATTTCGGCCTGTGCGTCTGTCAATAGCTCCCTTCAATCTTTAAATATTTGGCTTACTACTAATGGTTTGTCTCTTTCTCCATCGAAAAGCTGTGCCGTGATTTATAGTCGTAAATTAGTCTTGCCTAATATTAACATAGCAATCAGGGAAGCTAGAATTCCTGTCCGTCTCTCATTTAAATTTTTAGGGGTCATTCTTGATTCAAAATTAAATGGGTCTTTGCACTTTGAATACGTTATAAAAAAATGTGAACGTGGGCTCAATACTCTAAGGTGCCTTTCAGGAGTTTGGTGGGGTGCTCACCCTATTTCCCTGAGATTAGTTTACAACGCCACAGTTCGTAGTATTTTGGATTACGGTACTCACTTGTTGGTACCGGGCAACAAAGCCGGATTAACTCAGTTAGATCGAATACAATCTAGAGCTTTAAGAATTATCCTAGGTGCAATGAGAACTAGCCCTATAAAAGCCATGCAGGTTGAATGCGCCGAACCACCTCTTAATTTGCGCCGCCAATTTTTAGCCGACAGTTACCTTTTTAGATCCCTGCAATTTTCATATCATCCCATCATCCACCGGTTATATGACCTAAAATCAAATTCTGCCTTAAGCTATAATGAACAGCCATGTCTCGTGAACAGTCTAAGAAAATTCCAATCTTTAAAAGACCCAGTATTTCATTCCCCTCGGCTTCCTCTTTTTGAATTTGATTATGCGATTATCATACATCAACCTCGTGTTATCTTAAATTTCGATATAAGTCACAACGATCCGCATGCTAACGAATACATGCGTCAGATCCTTTCCCGTGAATGGCATGGTTGGAACACAATATATTGCGATGCGTCCAAATTGACCCCGACAGGATGTGTGGGAGTAGGTATTTACCACTCTCAGTATGAGATTGTTCAAAAAGTTAAATGCCCTCCTGAATCATCAGTTTTCACTGGCGAATGTATTGGTGTATTGGAGAGCGTTAAATATATTTTAATCTTCAAGTTAAGAAAAAGTATAATTTTTTCGGATTCCCGTAGTTGCTTACAGGCGTTATTATCAAATCCATTCGCGGTTCGGTGCCATAACCCTATCGTGTACGAAATAAAGAAGAATCTTTTATGCTGCAGGGAAAGAGGACTTGAGGTTGTCTTGGCTTGGGTTCCTGGCCACTCGGGGGTCTCAGGAAATGAGCGGGCCGACCGAGTCGCCAAGGACGCCGTTGTATGTGGTGACAAGGTCCCGTTTAGAAACTACTGTCATGATTTAGTCCCTCTTGCGGCCAGGATGCTGACCCGGACTTGGGCTGCCGATTGGTCTACCTCCAACCGTGGCAAGTCTAAACCTTATTACCTTGTACAACCTTCTGTGTCGCGAAAACCATGGTTCTCAAAAATATTTATTGAAAAACAGTTTTGTTCTGTTATCATCAGAATGAGGTTGGGACATTGCAGCACCCCTGCCCACTTAAAGAAAATTCATATTCGGGACTCTTCTTTATGTGAGTGCGGACTGGACGAAGGAGACCTAAATCATATTTTCTTTGTGTGTCCGTTATATAATCACGATGGCCTATACGCAGATCTCGTAAGTCTTAAAGTCCCTTTCCCCACTCACATTTTAGAGTTGTTACAAGTTAAAGATAGGGACATCTTAGTGGCCCTGATCTCTTTTTGCAAGCTTAATAATTTAAAGTTTTAATGATTTGATTGTTTATCAATTTAATAATAATATTGTCTCTCATTTTTCTTCATGTCTAATATTACTAATCTAGTAGTTGTGAATCGTTTTCTCTAACCCATACTAACCCTTTTGATTTTTTAGAAGTATTCATAATATGGATTAGCAACTGTGGCTTCGGTAAGATTTCGCGTTCCGAATTATTTGATTATTGTTAACACAAATCGACATGACACTGGCAAATTAATAGAAGGCCAAAAAAAAAAAAAAAAAAAAAAAAAAAATATTATTTTATTAAAATGAATTAGTGAAATAACAATGTTAATGTGGTGTAGAAATGTGATCAAAGTTAAAATAAATGTGATTGTACGGCGTAAACACGATTTTAGCGTTGATCCGGCTTATGAAAACAATGCGCCGGCGTCCACTCCATGGCGATTCGTATACAATATACACCATAGTTTAAGCAAGTAAGGTAACAAGACCCTCAGGTATGTTGTCTTATTGTTATTTTTCAACTAATTCAGACGAATTTCATTCGGAAATAATCATTACATAATTAAAAATAGTTGAAGCACCGTGATGGCGGAAGAATATATAACTTTGTTTTGTTTTTGTTGTCAAATCTTATCTATGGTTTGGCCTATCACGGCAGCACTGTCTCATCTCAAACATAGATAAAAAGAGTCATACTGTCCTTGTTTGACACTAGTACTAGCATACAAAAGAAAGGGAAGAGTATGTTTCTTCTGGTTGTTACTGACTGATAGATTTGTTTGAATTAGTAATTCTTTTTTCTATTCTGGCATTTTCCGGTTGGGCCTGAAAGTCCGTTTTTTCTCTCATTTGAAAACTGACCTCGTAAATCGTATTTGAAGCGATCGCTACTTTTCTTAGTAACAAGCGCGTAGTTAAGTGCTTGGTTTTTTCGCGAGTGCTGTGAAAAGTGAAAATAATGGGGAAAAGGAAAAGAGATAAGGAAAAAGATGAAGATTACATCAGGAGAAAGATTAGAAAATTACAAGAAAAGCTTCGAGATACTTCGAGAAGACGTTTTCCCATGCACTAAATAACGTGAGCGACTTCAAGGTCGCGTCAAAATAGGGTCAAAAGCAAGTTGTAGAACCTGAATTGGGCTTGGTCTCATCTTTATTACGCCACTCCATTTAGTACTAAATATCATCCTATACAATAAACCAAAAATATTCACTACTAGCTTACTGCCCGCGACTTCGTCCGTCCGCGTCTGTGGGATGAAGATGATGATTGATAAAAACTATCCTATGTCCTTCCTCGGGCCTCAAACTATCTACATATATACCATACTCATCCAAATCGGTGCAGCGGTTTAAGCGTGAAGAGGTAACAGACGTACATATTAGTTACTTTATATTAGTATGGATTTACCACCACATCTCTTTAAAATAATAAGAGGCACTAATATTAAAACTTCATTAATATAAACTCGCCCTAACAAATCCCGCTCGCATGGCGAATATCGCAAGTGACGAAGCAAGAAATCGATTAGTCCGGCACCCGCGTACGATCCTTGGCACAATGAACTGATCATTCATGAATCTTATTGCAACTGAGTAAGGTCTACTAATGGAAAACTAAGATCGTAGCTGGGCCATTTTATTTAAAGTTGTACACTATTTTTTTTCTAATTTGTGGATTTTTTTATGTCATTTCTACCCAGAATACACCGTAAACGCTATAACGTGTAGGTATTGATGACTAAAGTGTCATTCTATGGAACTAGCTAATAACTATGTAAACAAAAGTCAATACTAGTAAATTCATCATTCTTTGACACTTTCAATATGGCCGTTTGTTTACATACTTATAGTTCGTTTTTTTTAGCATTAGAAAGAACTTGAAAGAAGGTAAGCGATTTTGACATGTCTTTTAATTGAAAAACGCTTTTTAAAAATCAAAAACTATTATTTATGAAAGCAGAAGAATATAAATGATCGTATTAGATTCATAAATCTTACATATTTGCCGTAACTTATTTTTAAAATGTGTTTTTCAATTAAAAGACACATCAAGATTGTTTACCTTATTTATTTCTAATGCTAAAAAAAACGAACTATAGAATAGTAAACAAACGGCCGCAAGTTCCATAGAATGACACCTTAATATACTATAGGTACCTACTATAAGAAGCCTGTAACTTACACCTATGATACACTAAGAGCAATAAACTTTCCATAGGTACTAAGTGACCCTTTGTCTTCATTGCCCTTGAGTTTAGTCCCATTGTCACCAAGTTCTAAGAAATAAGCTATCGGCCACAGGAAGACGTAACATACTTATTTAGTTTACAAAACAACTGGTGAATAAAAACATTGTTAGTAACAATGTAGTCTGTTGCGCAGTTAGCCTCAGAGGGCTTACCGCGAACCACGGTCGACGTGTTGCCTCTCTGTCGCACTTGTAAATTCCTACGTAAGTGTGACAGGGAGGCAACACTTCGAACGTGGTTCGCGGTAGGCCCTCAGAACCCCTAGTGTAAATTTCATTCGATAGCGTGACGTAGTACGTGTTTGTAGTCTCATTTTGTATGGGATTTTGAAAAGCGCGCCACGCGGGAAGTCTTAAGGTGGAGGTTCGCGCCGCGACAGAGACAAGCGACCCGACCGAGACAGAAGACCGCGACCATCACTTGACCATAGGCAACACATAAGCGACAGTTCGCGAGGAGACAGAGACCTCTCGCGTCTCTGTCGCCTGTCTCTGTCTCGCCGCGAACTGTCGCTTATATGCTGCCTATGGTCAAGTGATGGTCGCGGTCTCCGGTCGCGGTCTTCTGTCTCGGTCGCTTGTCTCTGTCGCGGCGCGAACCTCCAGCTTTAGAAATTCAAAATCCCATATAAATAAGACTTAACGCAAACGCGTACGTCACGTCGCGCTATCGAATGAAATTTACAGGTGGCTTAGCACGGTCGCGTTTTTATCCCTTGTCACCATGCCTGTCACGTTCTAACAAGTATGTAAGTGCGAAAGGGACGCGCATAGTGATAGTCGATAAAAATGGAACCGTGCTGAGCCCGCAGGGGTACAGATATACCGAAGTGGTCAAAAATATGTACATACTCGTATCTGCATTTCCACTCTCTATCTGCGTTTTGACTATAATTATACTTACTTCCTGCCTTGCACAGCTAAACTGTACATTGGATGTACTGTCGCCCCGCGCCCGGTCCGGTACAACCAGGGGTGCGAAACTCCTCCCTTCGGGCAAACTCGGCTCCGTTCGGCTCAGCATTGCTCCGAGCAATTATTAGGGTTGGCACAACTTGACGTCCATTTGCGTGCACGACCACAGATAAGATAATCCAGAGGCCGTGAGTTCAAGTTTCACCCAAGACAGTAATTTTTCCACTTTAAAATTTATTCTAAGCTTAGTAGCATCGTTAGCAGACGTTTCTGCTAGTTAAAAATTAAGATAAGGTAATGACTTGAATTTTGACAACCCTAAATAGCTGAAAGGGATAGTGCCATATATTAGAAAGGGACAGCATGATTCGACCCTGAACCGCTGTCAAACTTCGGTTTTGTAGGAAGTTTCCTTTCTGTACGGTAGTACTATTATATATATTATTTACCTTCAAGAAAAGAGTATTCCCATCTTAAATGCCGGCAACGCACTTGTAACCCCTCCGGCGCTGCAGGTGTCCATGGGCGACGGTAACTGCTTACCATCAGCCGATCCGTCCACTCGTTTGCCTCCTGTATCATAAAAAAAATGCTGCAGTTATTGTTTCCACACCGATAGGTAAAGGCCCCAGTACACAATGGGCCATCGCCGGCCACTCCAAGGGACGCAGCCATGCGGTAGAATGAAATAGCAATATCACTTGCTCCCTCTAACGCATAAATGCGTCCCTTGGAATGGCCGGCGATGGCCCATTGTGTACTGGGGCCTTAAAGTAAAGATAAAATCATAACAATACGAGTAGGTACAGTGCCCATCAGATATATCAGAGCGGCCAAGGTGCTCACAATTATCTGAACACGCCTCTATTGTCAGGGCGTTAGAGTGCGTGTTCAGATATTGTGAACACCTTGGCCGCTCCGATATATCCGATGACGACTGTGCTATCAAAACAATTGTTATCTTTATCCTTGGCACTGACTGATACCGCACGAACATGTAGCTACCTGCTTACGTTGTTACATTAAATTTCATCATCTCATGTGACACATTCACACACTCGACATATATTAAGGCTCCGTCACACAGGCGCGTTTTGCGGGCGGCGCGTGAGCGGGGCGGGGCGCGCCGCTTTTACATATAAAACGCTCACGCCCCGCCCGGAAAACGCGCCTGTGTGACGGAACCTTTTAAGGTGTATTCTTCACCGCAATTAGAGACTAAAATGTCATACAAAGTTTGCTGAAATCGGTCTTGTTTTAGAGATATAATGACAATTCTTGTGAAAATTTCCTTCTGTAATAACTCAGTGAAAAACATTTTTTTGGCTGCGATTCTGCCACTAGGGGATGTAAAAAAATATAAATTTTTGCTCTTTATGACCTTAGAAATGCGTGGTTGAAATCTATCGGGTTACTCGAGCCCACGGTGTATAGAGTGGGCCGTAGTAATCCGCAAACGCCTACAAACTTTCCGTATATTCTGTTGTCATAGGACCTGGGGGCCTAGCCAAGATGACAATACATCGACAAACGCCAAACATAAACAAAATATAATATTATTGAAGTTTTGACGATGGCAGTTGGAGGATCCGAAAGAATGCCGAAATAGAACATCTGATAGCCGAGCCGAATATAATAGGTGAGACCAAAGCGCATCGTCTCTGCTGGCTTGGCCATCTCGAAAGGATGGGTGAAGATCGGGCAGCCAAAAGGGCCTACATGGGTCGACCAACTGGGCGCCGTCCTATTGGTCGTCCTAAATACCGTTGGGCAGATAGAGTGGGGGGAGATCTCCGTGAGCTCGGCGTCGGCGAAAGCTGGCGGGATACCGCTCTGGACCGATCAAAGTGGCGTGCTCTTGTGTTGGAGGCCAAGACTCATTTTGGGTCACCGCGCCAACCAAGTAAGTAAGTTGATGGGCGTTGTCAAACAACGATTATATATCAACTTGGGTAGGCCCCCTGGCTAGCTGCCCATAGTCCTCTGTTCCTTGCTGAAAATGAAAGTTTTAATAATGAATTAATGAAAACATTTGTTTTCAGGCAACTATTGGCTCATAGATAAATACCTTAAAACTAGCATACATATTAGTACAAAATATGTTTTAAAACTAAAAACACACAATTATGGCTGCGATGCAGTAAAAAAAATAAAAAAATATGACGTATAGTCTGGCAAACACAACTTGTCAGTCAGCAAGGACCAGGAAAATTATACACTTGTACTAAGTCATCCCTTTCTTTTGGTTGCTGCCTAGTACTCTCTCTCTGGTCGGTCCCTCATTACTGAGGATCGTGGTCACTGGAACGCCTCAAAGAAACAATCTGTCTCCATCGGTTGCGGTCCAAAGTAGCCCTCACTACTTGATGTAGCTTGGAAGAGGCGGTGGCTTCCTTTATTTGGTCAGACCAACGTGTTGGCGATCGGCTTCGTGTTCTCTTGCCTTCGGTATTGCCAACAATGACCAATTTTTCCAGATTGCTACCCTCTCTTCGCATGATGTGACCGAAATATGACAGTATGCGTTGCAGACATATGGTGGACAGCCGAGTCTTGATGCCAAGTTGTGAGAGAATAGACACATTTGTGCGTTTTGCCGTCCACGGTATTCGTAGCATTCGCCTCCAGCACCACATTTCGAACGCATCTATTCTCTGCCTCTCTCTTGATCGAATTGTCCATGTCTCTACTCCATAGAGAAAGATAGGCATTATTAAGGCTCTGACTAAGCCAATTTTGGTCTTATAGCTTATACCCCGATTTTTCCAGATATTCTGAAGGCGTGTCATCGCGTCTTTCGCCATGGCTATTCTACGCTTGATCTGCGGGACACAGCTTCCTTCATTGTTGATAGTCGATCCCAAATAGATAAAGTTGTCTACAGTGTCAATGCCTTGTATGTTCTGAACATCCGGCAGCATTCCCGTTCGGTCTACTATCATCAATTTGGTTTTTTGCCTGTTCATTGATAAACCGAGTTTTTCGCTTTCTGTCTCCAACCTAAGCAGTATCTCCTTCATGTCAGCATAGGATGTAGCTAGAAGGACCGTATCATCCGCATACCGCAGGTTGCTAATGCGCTTTCCACCCACAGCAAATCCCCTATCCCATTCTTCAAGGGTTTTCCGCATTACATATTCACCATAGATATTGAAAAGGAGGGGTGACAGAATGCAGCCCTGTCTAACGCCTCTCCTAACAACGAACACATCCGAGTAGTCCCTGTCTAGTTTGACGAAAGAGCGGTTATTAATGTACAGGTTTCGTATCAGTTCAATAAGATGTTGAGGCGTACCCATCTCCCTCAGCACTTCCCACACATGATCCCACTCCACACAAACTAGTACCAGCGTAAGACAAACACAGTATGATTGTCTCTATGTTTGAAATGAGCCAGTTCTGGCCAAAAGTGTGTTTGATGTTCGGTCCCACCTTGTATATAGTATACTTATACATTAAACCTAGGTTTACATAGACCTATAGACGAAAAAAAACACGTTTTTACACTATATATAACACCAGAATCTTAATGCCTTTATCTATTCGGGGATTAACCTTTTAGAATCCTTCATGGCGCTCAAAACACGGGGATTCCCCTAAATATGTCGCTCAATTGTTTTCTCATGATAATTACCTAAATATAGAACTATATTTTCAAATCATATCTGACAGGTGTCTTAAAACATGACATCTTTAAGTACTCTTTGTATTCTTTACAAACTAAACGGGGAATTATTTTTGATTAGTGTTACCAGTCTTAAAAATTTGAAAACTTATTTAAAGCAGAGAGAATAGGCAACTTTTAAAAAATAAAAATTTCCCTGTTGAGGGCCTACCGGAAACACCAAACTTCACAAATTACGGGCATCTTTCTCTCTCACTCTAATTACACCTTAATTGGAGTAAAAGAGAAAGATGCCTGCAATTTATAATTTTCGGTGTTTGCGGTAGGCCCTCTGTAACCGGTGTTCCTTTATTCTTCATCAAGACTTAATAGTCAATAAAAGAAAACTAGGTTTATTGTAAATCGTGAATACCCATAATAGTCATAATACTCACCACCACACTTGGTCTTGGCCGGTTTGTAAGTATTTCATCTAAGAATCAGTCTCGGTAGCTCAGTTGGTACAGCAGTAGACTAATAAATAAATAAATAAATAAATAAATAAAGCAGTAGACTATAGTTCGTTTATTTTAGCATTAGAAAAAAGGTAAACACTCTTGACGTGTCTTTTTATTGAAAAACACTTTTGCAAAATAAGTCACAGCAAATATGTAACAATTATAATAAATAAATAAATAAATAAATATTGGTGGACATCTTACACAGATCAACCTAGCCCCAAACTAAGCAAAGCTTGTACTATTGGGTGCTAGGCGACGATATACATACTTATATATATAAATACATACTTATATACATAGAAAACACCCATGACTCAGGAACAAATATTAGTGTCCATCACACAAATAAATGCCCTTACTGGGATTCGAACCCACGACCATCGGCTTCGCAGGCAGGGTCACTACCCACTAGGCCAGACCGGTCGTCAAAATTATGAATCATCATCATCATCATCTCAGCCATAAGACGTCCTCTGCTGAACATAGGCCTCCCCCTTGGACCTCCATACGTACCGGTTGGAAGCGACCCGCATCCAGCGTCTTCCGGCGACCTTAATAAGACCTTAAAGAATGTAAATAATCGTGTACCTATGGGTATGAATCATATAGAATACGATTATTTACATTCTTTTGCATTCATAAGTAATAGTTACTGATTTTAAAAAACGTTTTTCTATTAAAAGACACGTCAAGATCGTGTAGCCTTTTTCTAATGCTAAAAAAAAGAACTTCAAAGAAAATTTAAACAACAATTGTCCCCTGAACGGCACTTATATTTAATTGATTGAACTAAACTTAGCTACGGGTATAATTCATAAACTATTACGCACTAATCCATATCGTATTACTCAGCATTCACGGCAATTATTCTTAATAATTGTGCAATCAAGATTATTCATATTTTTTTCTAACCGCCACACCAAGAATATTTAGCTATGGCAATATTTACTAGGTGGATCCTAGAAGCGATTGACGTAGACAGAGTTGCCACTTTCTGCACTTCATAATTCTACTAATTTAGTAGAATTTTCATCTGAAGGATTATTTTGCATGTGATGGCATTATTTGATAATAAATTTGGATGAGGTGTATAAATACTATGAACATAATAAAGTTAATCAAGGATATAATATAATATAAACAAACAATTTCTTAAATGTGATTATCTAATGTGGTTATCTAATCGAAGGTTAGCTGGAAGAGATCCCTTATAGGGATAAGTTCGCCTTTGTACTTCCATTACTGTAATTTATTTTTGTAAACCTGTGTTGTGTACAATAAAGTGATTACTACTACTACTACTAAATTAATATAATTTAGATTTTTTCTATTATTTAACCTGTCGTCTACCAAGCTGTCAAAAAAAAGCACCCCTCTATCTAGCCCGGCCGGAGATCCCTGTCAATTATTCTGTATCCCGTATTTTTATGGCCGGAGATCTCCGGTCATTTTTACCCAAGTCGAAAAGCAGTTTTTTTTATGACATTAAAGCTTTTCATATTAATAACAACTTCAAAAAATTTCAATAAACCGGGAGTGCCAATTTGGATTGACGTACGTAGGGCGCGCAGCGGAAAAAAAAGGTTTTTTGTTCGATGTAGGTACATTGTACATTGCTGCTTTTCTTAGCGCAATACTGCTCTTTGAGTGTTGCCCTTTTTTAGTTTGCTTTACATTGCTACTGACAAGATTTGCTTGACCCACTATATATCCATTACAAATACTATATTTATTTCGTAGTTAATTAAATAAATAATAATAGTAGAATGTAAACAGAGGTAATATGCGCGATGGTAGAATCAGCACAATATATAAATGGTCACACCGGTTGAAATTATTCAGTTCACTGTAACAACATTGCGGAAAACATACGTAGTATCTTCTTAGTAGTTTGTGCGGAAAACTAAGTGCCGGTGAAAAGTAAAACCATAATAATGACTCTTATAATTCTAATTATAACATTTGTTATTTGTCTTGGTTATAGTGTATACCAACACTTTACCAAGTTCAATGACTATTGGCTTAACAGAAATGTTGCCTACGCGAAACCTACTTTTTTCTTCGGGAATATTATAGACTCTTTCTTGAGAGAAAAACCAGTTGGAGTTGTGTTCAAGGAAATATACGATGCTTATCCAGAAGAGAAAGTCGTCGGGTTTTTCAGGATGCGCTCTCCAGATCTGCTTCTAAGAGATTTAGATGTCGTGAAATGTGTTTTGATAAAAGATTTCGATATATTTACTGATCGTGGAAAGGAATACAGTAAGTCGGGGTTCGGGGCGAACTTGTTCCACGCAGACAGCGCCACCTGGCGAGTGCTGCGTAAGAGATTTTCACCAATGTTTACTCCTGGGAAATTGAAAAAAATGATGTACTTGGTGACGGAACGTGGAGACAGATTCACTGAGTATATTGATAGGATAACACAGAAGAATACAGAGCAGGAGATCCACGGACTTACGCAGAAGTTCACCCAATCTGTCATAACTGCTTGTGTCTTTGGTCTCGACCTTGACACCTTTGATCAGCAACACAAAACCCTTCAAAGGATCGACAAGAAGATCTTCTGCGTGAAATACGGCTCGGAACTCGAAAGCATGTATCCAGGCATTTTGAAGAAGATTGGAGGCTGGTTGTTCCCTGAAGAAGTGAAGACATTCTTTTCCAAATTAATCAAAGGTGTGATTGCTACGAGAAATGGGCAGCCCTCCAACCGACATGACTTTATGGACCTGCTTTTAGAGCTGAAAAAAGAATATGGACATGGACAGAACCATGCAAATAACTTGGATATGACTGATGAAGACATAGCAGCTCAAGCTTACATTTTCTATGCAGCAGGATATGAATCTAGTGCCTCCACCATGGGGTTCTTGCTGTACCAGTTAGCTTTAAACCAGGACATACAAGATAAACTATATGAAGAAATAAAGGAAGCCCTAGAAAACAGAGAGATGACTTATGATGCTATCATGAATCTGTCATACATGGAAAAAGTCTTCAATGAGACGTTGAGGATGTATCCGATCATCACCAAACTGAAGCGAAGAGCTAAAACTGCTTATAAGATTCCAGAAACTGATATAACCATTGATAAAGGCCAGTTGATCAAGATTTCAGTCCTTGGAATACATCATGATGAGAAATACTACCCGAACCCTGAAGTGTTTGACCCGGAAAGGTTTTCTCCGGAGAATGTGCAAGCGAGACACAAATGTGCTTTCCTGCCGTTTGGAGAAGGACAGAAACAGTGTATTGGTAAGTGATTTAATTTTCTTTTTCTTTTTATTTTATATTTACTCAAATATCAACCTTCCTATTTAGGCTAAAAGATTGAAATTTAAATATACCTACTATTTTTACACACATATTTTTAATATCTGCCTACTACCCACTTAGTAGGCAGATATTAAAAATATGTGTAGGTATGTATAACAAATGACTGGGTAACTTATATTTTTATTATACTAAAAAAAACAATATTTACCTAAACACAACCTGTTATTATTAGCTGCAACTGTAACTGCATTGTATTTCACTATTGTTTGCTTTACCTTTTTTGGACTTAATTAGTTTAATTACCTTTGTATGAGCAGTGTTGATATAAAATTTAATTTACTGTTATTATACTTATTATTGATCCCTATCTACCTACACATAGGTACCTACACACCTATAGCACATAGTACCTACACATATAGTAAAGGTTTGAACTAAGAACCCACCACTGAGTCAGGAATAGTAACGAAGCAAGGGATCCATTTAGATATATCAGTCATTCTTAAAAACAGGTCACACTATAGTGATGTCTAAATGTGTATGCTGTTTTCATTTCTCAATGAAAGGACTACTAGGAAATCGATAACAGCACAAACAGTTACTTTTTTATCTCTACTTACCTACTGTTTAGTTTAACAGTTCAAAACTGTTCAAAATATCCAACATTGATAAAGTAAGTTTATCAGGCATTGTACTGCCATTTTATTGAATCAATCCAGTTTAAATGGACCCTCAAGATTGATGCCAAAAGCTCTACCTGGAGATCTCATTATAATGGTTTATACAAGGTAGAATGCTTATAAGCAAATGCAGTAAGAATCCAGAAACAATGATCTATTATAGTGTTTTATAATGGTTTTTAACAAAGGTTCATTTATTATTATAATGATGTGTAAAGTCTAAGAAAAATTCGTGCCCTCAATTTGACAGCTGTAGTAAATGGCGCTGTACGGCTCCGTACATTATGAAATGACCTATCCTTGACAAGCAAAAGTTGACGTTTGACAATCCAGTGGCCACAAATAATGGCGTAATACAGCGCCATCTATTCCAGCTGTCAAATTAGGGAGTGATTTTTTTCTTAGTCTATCAATATAACCCTTTGTTTTCTAACTACCCGAGATCTGAGAAGGAAAAGGTAATATTTTTAGTGACCTGTCTGGCCTCTAGACGATTCTTCGGGTAGTGAAAGTGTAGTGAAACCCTGCCTTATGAAGTCAATAGTCCTGGGTTCGAATCCTGGTAAGGGCATTTATTTGTGTGTTGAGCATGGATATTTGTTCCTGAGTCATGGGTGTTTTCTATGTATTTATGTCGGTCAGTCTAGGTATTATATGTCGTTGTCTAAGTACCCACAATACAAGCTTTATTGAGCTTACCGTGGGGCTTAGTCAATTTGTGTAAGAGTGTCCCATAATCTTATCTTATTATTTTCGGGGCCCTTGCGGATACACTTCGACCCATAGGGATATTTTGTGCAATTACCCCCTAGAGAAGATCCGTCAACTACTCAAGAGCTTTTCCCACCATATCCATGTGTTGGATGATGGAGCTCATGGGTAGCGTTTTAAAGTCCTTGTGTCCCAAAGAGTGTCCCATAATACTTATTTATTGTATGTTATTCCAGGTATCCGCTTTGCACAAATGCAGTCATGGGTGGGGCTAGCCAAGCTGCTCCTCCGCTACAGGGTGGAGCCTTCAGCGAAGACCCCGCTGCAGTTCACATATGAGCCACAGAGAGTCATGCTGTATCCGAAGGGAGGCTTCCCCATCAATATTGTAAGAAGATATTAATTTCAAGTACCTATTAACATGTAGTTTGAGAATGCCACATAAATTATTTACCCAATTATCACACAGCGCCACTTGCACCATCCCACTAACCCGGGGTTAACCGGTTAAACCTTTAACCCAGTGTCAAATTGTACTGGTGACCATGGTAACTCCAGGTTTAACCGGTTAAACCCGGGTTAGTGGGATGGTGCAAGTGGCCCATAAGGTAACGTTTGAATACCAAATGCAGCTGCATTACTGTTGCGACTTTACTGCAACGGACCATAGAGAAATATAAGAAAGGAAAGAGTGGTAACTCCATACATCAGTTTTCTTACCAAAACGCGAGTTATTTCGTAGTCGACATCTAGCGTCAAGTAGTGGATTTATCAGTACCGCTACTTGACACCAGATGTCACAAGTGTTTACAACTAATATTACTACAAGCAGAAGGAATTGAAAATAGAGTTCCGGTTATAATTTTAACTGAAAATTGTTGAGCATCAGACTTTTAGTTCTTCGCGACATCTATTTGTCGACTAGCAGTACTGATAAATTCCGCTACTTGACGCTAGATGTCGACTACGCAATAACTCGCGTTTTAGTAAGAAAACTGATATATGGAGTTACCACTCTTTCCTTCCTTATATGTGGCGTTCCATCGGTAAAGGTACCTTATGGCGGTCGGCGCTTACGCTGTTATTAACGACGCTCCAATACTAAAATGCGGTGCTATGCGACGTAAGCGCCATCCGCCATAAGGTACCTTTTCTCTTGTAACGTCACATATTTCTGTATGAACTGCCTGAGGTTCGCCGCCGCACTACTGTCGCGATTATGACGTCCAATCCGTCCATGGAGTATAGAGTAAAAGGAGCGAAGTCTCTTATGGTATAACGTTGTAAAAGTGTCCAGCAATCAGCTGTAAATAATAGTTCCAAATCTCTCCAGAGTAGCGCTAGAGTAGCTAAGGACGTAGGCGTGATTGACAGAGTGAAGTGCGCTGAATTTGAATGATTTGAATTTTTTTATCAAATATTCTAGGTATTCCACCTATTTAAGGTTTCTTGACGGACACTTTTTGATACATGGAGATAGTTTTCCTTACCTTCCATAAATCTGTCACTTATTTTGCCAAGGGAATTGTCAGATACAGCGTCACGGCTATAATACCGCAGCAGCAATGTCGCAACAGTAACGCGCCGCAGCTACAGTTGCCATCCGAATATTACCTTAATACGGATCCGCATACCGCTCACGAGTGTGAGCGAGACAGCGCTATGTGTAGGTACTTATATAGCAATGTCCCGCTCGCGCACCGGAGCGACGTGCGGGACCGCAACCAATGTGAAAACCGTAAATCCTGTACCTGCAGAATTTATAAGAGTTGATTATTTTCCACTATTAATATAGATTAGATTAGTTCTAATAATTATTGCACAAATAAGATTCTGCCTTAAACTTGTTAAAATCTTGCATAATTGTTTTCCATCGTATTTTTCGGAAAAGTTCGTATTTGTCATGCTACTTCAGTCAAGCGCAGTACTTATGGACCGAGACTGACTGAAATAGCAAGACACGTTCGTGCGTTTCCGTGAAAATACGATGGAAAATAATCATGCACTACTTCTGTAAGGTGCTTTGAGGTAACTTCGAAAGCGGGATAATTTTGAAAATCGCTTTTATTCAAGATGCCTTGTTTTTGTAGTGGCGTGTGTTGCCAAAGTAGGAAGTGCTGTTAGTTTAGTAGATATTAGAGCAATTCTCAAAAAGTTTGTACATTTCGATCACATCTTAGATTTCAATAAAAATTGGTATGCTGGTAAAGTACATGAAGCTGAACAACTTCCACCATATTTCCCAAAATGTCCCAGAAAGTTATTATAAAACTTTCCTGTTTTGTTACCAGATTTCCTTACACATTTGGTAACAAATAAGGAATGTATCTTAGAAACTTTCTGGGACATTTTGGGAAATGTGGTGGAAGTTGTTCAGCTTCGTATACTCTACCAGCATACCAGTTTTTATAAAAATCTAAGATGTGAACGAAAAGTACAAACTTTTTGAGAATTGCTCATTAGCGATTTTCAAAATTACTCCGCTGTCGAAGTTACCTCAATGCACCTTAATTAGTTATGTAGAACTAAACTTGAGAATATTGGATATTGTTGTGTTAGATTATTGCAGTAGGTAATAAAAAAAAATTATAAGCATAAGGTAAAGACTTTGCGCTAAAAATGGCCGCAAAGACACCTGTACGGCTACCATCAGTTTGGCACTGACATAAACTCTAACGTCTACGTAATTTACTTTCTATATATCTCGCTCGCACTAATATGTCAGTACGAGCGAGATGCATAGAAAGTAAATTACGTTCACGCTAGCGTTTATGTCAGTGCCAAACTGATGGTAGCCGTACTGTAATAGATGGCGCTGTTTGGCGTCACGTTTCAACACTGCACTCGACAGCGTTTGTCTACGTAGGGGGGTCTCTATTGGTTCCCATACATTTTTTGTTCCGATTTTTTAAGTCCATAACGTTTTCCATCATAATTTTGATTAGTCATATTGTCAATAGTCATAAATTTTAACAATATAAATTGCAGTTCCGATTTTTGCAGGTCATTATTATTGTTAGTCATAAAATTTGTTGCTCATAATATTCAAAGTCCAGAAGGTATACCATTACATAATGTTGAAGGCAATAAACTTGCTTGCAATAATCGTTGTAAGGTCTTTTATCGCAGGTTATAATGATAAGTAGGGGCTCTATTGCATTCCCTACATTTTAAGTTCAATTTTTTTTAGAGCATAACGTTTTCCATCATAATTTTTATTAGTCATATTGTCAATAGTTATAAAATTAAACAATTCAAATTGCATGCTTGCCTACCTCCCTGGGGATTATTTTTTATTCGGCTTACTGATTTCCCCTCCATTTCTTATTTTTCATGTAGTTTATTAAGCCATTTCGTCCCGCCAACGAGTCGACGGAGCCCCGCTTCGCGGGGCTTCTATTTCCGCTCTGAGGGACACAAGGTAACTAACGAACCTACCTGAGGAAACAGATTTTTTATTGTTTGGCTTACTGATTTCCCCGCCATTTCTTATTTTTCATGTAGTTTCCGCTCTGAGGGACACAAGGTAACTAACGAACCTACCTGAGGAAACAGATTTTTTATTGTTTGGCTTACTGATTTCCCCGCCATTTCTTATTTTTCATGTAGTTTCCGCTCTGAGGGACACAAGGTAACTGTTAACAAACCTACCTGAGGAAACAGATTTCTTTTTTCTTTATATGAATGATGTTATTGATTTGGTTTCTTAGACGTAATTCACTTTAGTCATTAAAAATGGGGGTCCCTTTGTTTGACATAATTATTGAAAGTCATAATGTTTAATAATATAGCTCCTAAATATTAGAATATTAGAGGATGTCATTTTCTGACTATCGAAATTCGAAACAGTAAGTTTATGGGAAACAAAGGGATGACATTAAAACGATATGATTAACGACCATTAGTCCGCCTTAATATATGCCTTAAAATATTTCTGAATAATTATTGATATACCTTTGAATGTTATACTCATCAATTTTATAACTTTTGTGATTATAACGTATAATATTATAGATGTTTAACATTAGAACTATGAAACGTTATACTTAACAAAAATTATGACTTTAGATGTTTATGTCCATAAATTATATGGATATCAATTTCTGACTATCGAAATTCGAAACAATAAGTTTATGGGAAACAAAGGGATCCCCTACGTAGGGTCATACAGCGCCATTTACTAGGGCTGTCAAAACCGTGGCTACAATATTTTGCACATTACGTGTCTTATAATTCTATGTTTATTGCGCAGCTGACCAAATTGTTATAATAAATAGTTTTGGAAACCTTGAGTTCGTAAGTAAATACAATGTGGGAATGTTTCTTGTTAGTTGTGAATAAGGATGATTCTATTTGTATAAATACCAGTTAGCGCTTAAATCTAAAACCCAGTTGAAATTCGTTTGTTCTTATTCTTATTCGTCACTTTGACATATTTTGTGTTTATAATAGCTAATAGTATAGAAAAAGAAAAGATACATCAAAAACATTATTTCAATTTGACAAAGATGTACAAATATGGGGCTATTTTATTGACAACAACATATACAATGTTACAAAACATAATGTCACAATTTGTGGTCCACATTACCCACATGTGTAGGTACTTCGTATTAAGAAGTTAATGGTGGGTTCAACAGTAATTATTAATATGTAAAAGTATTATGAATGTGCCAAAATCGGAGGTTGAGGTTTGAGAAAACTGAAGGCGTAGAAAAGGATTGGTGGTGGTAATCGCTAGACGATATAACGCCAATCGAAATTTAATTAGAGTAAATGATTTAATGACATTTGATGAAAAATTGGGAACGTTAAATGCCGGCAACGCACTTGCAACCCCTCTGGTGTTGCAGGTGTCCAGTCGCCATCGGATATATCACAGCGGCCAATGTGCTTAATAATATCTGAACACGCACTCTAACGCCCTGACAATAGAGGCGTGTTCAGATATTTGTGAGCGCCTCGGCCGTTCCGATATATCTGATGGAGACTGTCCATGGGCGACGGTAATTGGTTGGTCAACCACCAACTGACGTGTTTCCTCTCTGTCGCACTTGTAAATTAGTATGTAAGTGTGACAGGGAGGCAACACGTCGAACTAGTTCTCTGGCGATTTGTCTGCTCGTTTGCCTCATAATATATATATATATATATATATAAAAACTGACGCCAACATTTTGTGCGCATCTGTCATTTCAGTCTAATTTTTTACGATTAGAGTTAACGATTTACGATTTCCAGGGAGCCTAGCCAAGGTGTCAATCGTTTGCGACGTAACGAACGAAACGGTAATGTCTCTCTTTCACTCTTCCATATAAGTGCGACAGAGAGACATTACCGTTTCGTTCGCTACGGCGCAAACGATTGGTAACTTGGCTAGGCCCACAGCTATGTTACGCCTCTTTATCTGTGATTTTAGCTATGTAATTAATCATAGTGGATTTTATATAGTTTCGTGTGTTTAAATTACCTACTTAATAAAAATATAAATTGATTGAATTGTTTTTATTTTATTTTATAATATTCTATCGATCATACAAAATGTATGTATTTTAGCTGTATGTCCAATACGCAGTTCGTCCAAATATAGGTATACACAAACTCAAGCTATATTTATTATTATATAGTAATAATAGTAATATTTTTCTATTGTGTGTATGTATGTCATGTTCTTTGGCAAAACCATTTTACAAATTACAGTTGATAACTAGATTTTCTTTAGCATATAATATACTGAGCGTTCCTTAAGTTAATTTACCTCACCTCTAAAATCACAGAATACGGTTGTTATGTGATTTTATTATATATTTATTATGGAATACTTCATCGGGCCCATTTACAGTGTTTTATTATAAGTTATTATAACAATAAGGCTGTAGGTAGCTAGGTAGTAGGTACCGGGAACTCATTAGACACATTACCGAAACTAATAAAATCACCCTTTATTGCCAAGTGATTGGAGAACAGGGCCGTCAGCAGAACAGAGCTATAACTCTATATACTTGAATGAAATGAAATGAAAACAGTTGAAAATATTTATTTTCAGTCAACTATTGGCCCATAGATAAATACCTTAAAACTAGCATACATAATTATTATAAAATATATCTTAAAACTAAAAACACACGATTATGGCTGCGACGCTGTTCGCAACCCCGCAGTGTCAGGAAGCCGGCCAAACAGGAGTGTGACTTGAGAGTCACACGACCCGCCGCCAAAAAGCTGCTCCCATACAATCGACGTTACGCTCTCATTTTAAAACGACATACTTAAATTATATTTAGAAAATGTTATACATACAAACAAATTAGAGCGAGTAGATGTTTTGTATGTAAAACTACTCGCACTAAATGTCTTATTATGTATTACTTTTTCTAGCAACGAAAACTACAATCAGACATCACTTCATTCATCTGACCTAAAATAAAAACACCTATTAAATGAGATATCTCTGAGATAGCTCTTGGTTTTTGCACCATTTTGACGCTTTAAGGATGAGTCAAGTTAGACCGGGCCGTGTCCGTGCGCTTCGTTTTCTATGGAAAGCATCACGTGATCGCCTGTCATCTCATAGAAAAGTAAGCGCCGGAAGCTCCGGCCCGGACACGGCCCGGTAGGGCTTGCATTCCGGAATTCCGGAATTTCGAAATTCCGGAATCTCGGACAAATTTTCCGATATTACAATTCCGGAATTAATACCACTCAATATCGAAAATTCCGGAATTGGATTTAAGTACTTTTTGTAGGTTTTAATACCTTTATTATTAAAAATTGTTAAGAAACTACACTGTACGGGTGTTTTTTGTCGTTATTAAGTGCTTCTTAGTCATTCAGTGAGCTATAGTATAGGTATATTTTACTTTTCCGTTTGCTAAAGCAGTGGGACAAAATGGGCTGATAATAAAAACATAAAAAAACAATAAAGCAGAGCGATTTACTTGCTTAGAATAGTCAGAATCAGAATAGGCTGAATCCTACATAAGCGAATTTGTAGAATTGAAATTTAATAATATTTGGACTTTTTATCTTGAATTGAATTCAGAGAAAAAGAGGTTTTCTCTATTAACGATTTCGAATCCTGTAGAAGCACATAATATATGATATTCTGAATCATAATTAGGAACTAGGAAGGAAAAAGCCAAACTTAGACCTTCAACTTCTTATACAACACCACTACCTACTAGGTTAGGAAGAGTAGGAAGCTATTATATTTAACTATTTTATAAAATTATGCATCGAATGGTTTGCTAGTAACTATAGTTTCCCCAAATAAATACCCCGTATCATTGAAGTGAATAAAAGCAACCATTTTAATAAGGTGGTAAAAAAACGTACCTACTTTAAATTTCTGTTAAACAATACTAATTTTAATAAACGTAAAGTATGAGAATTTCACATTTTTTATTGTTTTTTACTCAAAAATCTAATAAAAATATGATAAACCCTGGAATTCCGGAATTGGAATCCAATATCGAAAATCAGTTCCGGAATTGGAAACCATCCGATATTGCAAGCCCTACGGCCCGGTCTAACGTGAGTCATCCATTACTGTCCGAGTCGTAGTTCTTATTATCATTCTCTGTGTCCTACATTTACATGAAGACAGTTATTGTGGCTAAAGTGGCTTGAAATTAATTTCTGCCCGAGCGGGTTTTTATTTCCTTTAAATTGCTGTTATTTCAACCTGGTTTATAGCTAACTGATTCTTAACAAGGCTTATTTTGAGCCGATTTATTAAAATGGCTGATTTGATTGTCGAAGAAAAAAAATATCCGTCGTGCGTCGTGATCACTCGTGCGGTGAAAAATATCCATTCAAATGTCCATAAAGGAACCCCACACGTGGGTGTAGGTATTTGTGCGGCTTGGCCAAATCGAATTATACCACGTAGTTTCGACAAGCAAAGTAGATATTTAACCCTTTAATTAAATCTACAAAGGTATTGAAATCAAACCTTCTCGGCGCTCAATAGTAGCAATGATTCTGGTTATGAAAAAAAAAACAAAAAAAAATGTTCAAAGGTTTCGTCCATATTTTTAATGTTGCAGAATTAAGGGTTAATAAAATAAGAGTTCATAATAAGTATTAGGTAACCGAGCCTTATATGTAGGTATGGTATGGCCCTTTCTTATCCTATTCTACTACACCTCTTTTTACTTCTTTTACACCTGAAGGCGTAGGTATCTAGGGGTAGGATTGAATTAACTGACTTATATTATACCGTCGGCTCTTGTCCTATTTCGTCCTATTTAGGATCAACGCACGCGCAGATCCCAGAACAGTGACGTCATCGCTTGCGTCACCGTCGAGCCATGCCTCGCACTTTGTGAATGGCAATAGAGTCCGTTGAAGGAAACTTTGTACCGACTTGGATAGAACAAAGTCAGGCAGTGTTATTATTAACGTCATGTTTACATTAATGATGACATTGCCATACTTTGTCATTGCAAATACCACGCAGTGTTAGCTGGGTCTGGCACTACACATACTTAGGTCAATCAAGGTACCTGGGTGTAGGATTTATTTTATTCATTTACAATTTATTTAATTTATCAGCAATATAGCAAATTGTAAGTCGCGCGGTCCTTATTAAATATATTAAGAACGGGTCACTCACGTATTGTAAGTCGAAAAGCGCTCGACATGTTTCACTCAGTACCGAGGAGTGTCATCAGGAGCTTGCGTTAACGGTGACGGACCGCCCAGACTGCGGGCCGCAGCCCTCCGCGCCCGAAGCTCCTGATGACACTTCTCGGTACGGAGTGAAACATGTCGAGCGTTTTTCGACTTACAATACGTGAGTGACCCGTTCTTAATATATTTAATATGTCTGTGTCTCACGGTACTTTCTTGTCCTATTTCAAACTATTTAGGATCAAGTCACGCGCAGGTCCCAGAAGAGTGACGTCACCGCTTGCGTCACCGTTGCGCCACGCACGTCGTCAACGGCGCCGTTAGCAGACGGGCTAGGAATGGCTAAGTGCGATGATGTATTGGCTAAATTAAGATCACTTAGCTAGTTGAAATGTAATTTTAGCATCTGGAATATAAAAATAAGTTTATGGCAAAAAAATCTTTTTTGGTAAGTAAGTATGTAGTACCTCTTTCCACAGGCAACTAAAACTCATCGAGGCAATCCTAACGCAGTAACTGATCCCAAACACAATTAGTTTGCGTTGGTTTATCACAGATTTCCCATGGCCACCTCCTGTCTACATCATCAGATCAGCTCCATGTCATCATTAATATTGCATTGTCATCCGATTTACATATGTATGCAAAATTTCAGCTCAATCGGAAATAGGAAAGTGGATCAAATTTAGCTTTCAAGATTTGACCCACACGAACTCACATCACAGGGCATGTTAAATAAAAGCTTGAAATAAAGCTGGCTAGGTTATGATAACTTATCTTTTAAGCTAAGATAACTTAGTTATCTAGTATGCTGGGTTTAAGGTAATGTAAGGTAAGTAGACTCAAAACTACTGTTGGCATAGCAGGTCTAATTTATAATATTTTTAAACTGAATGTTAGAGGTAACGGTTTGTAGTACCTAAACAGTTTCTCAAGGAATTTGTACAGAAACATCATTTGATAGGTACAGTTACTCTTCAGTGAAATATCTATCATCAGTAATTCATCAGAAAAACTCAACTAAATAATCTGATGTTATATTTCTGTTGCCGCTATAACAACAAATACTTACCAAAAACAGAATATAATAAATATTTCATTGGGGCTCCCATGCCTACAACAAACGTGATTTCTTTGCAGTTGTTTGTGTAATGGTACGGAACCCTTCGTGCGCGAGTCCGAATCGCACTTGGCCGGTTTTACCATTTATAACTCGCTTGTCTTAAAATTAACATAAGTAACTTTTCGTTTTCCAGAAACGATAACCATAAACTACCGTAGACGCATTTTTTCACCGAATAACTTACACATAAAACAAAATACTAGAAGACATTGTTTTAACTCATTATTTGAATTATTCAAAACGCACATCGCATATTAGTTATGTTAAAGTGCGTTGGTCGCGCGTAGCTTTCCTATTTTACTAAAAGGTAGTATAACGTATTGGATTTGTATGGAGTTTGGACGTTTTGGAGTTGAGGTGTGTGGTGTGGCGACCACACCAAGCGTTCCTGCAGTTGCAATGAATGTTTATTATGGCGCTGCACATTGAATATTGAGTTTTGGATTTGGTGTTTGGGAAATAAATTTAATTTTTATTGAGCAATAACGTCATGACAAATTCGAGTGGTACCTAGATACTTAGGTATATTAAAAAGACGATAATTAGAAGTGTATTAGGGCTATAGTCCCAACGCCCAGTCCCCTAGCCCAATGCGATTAGGAAATTTTGCTTGTTTTGATCACCACCTGGGGTCCGAACCGCGAAAAACGAAAATCGAAATTTACTTAAGTATACTTATTTATCTGACTCTCTTATCGCTCGAATAAACACGAACCCTCTGAAGTTGAGGCGGTTGAGTTGAGTGAGACCATATTTTATGACCTTAGGGTAAGAACTATGCTTTATGATGGGTAGTAAAATTGAAAAGGATTAGAAGTTTCGGTTCTCATTTGAAACAATCTTCTTATATATACTAAGTTGAGATCAAAATCTTATGAAACATATAAGAAATATATCCAATAAGAATGCCTCTAAAGACTTGCGAATCGGAGAAAACGTAGGTCCCTTAATCCTATCGCTATACATATGTATGTTTTCAAAATAAAATTAAAAGTAAGTACCTGTCACTAGGCCCAAATAGAGGAAGATTGGATCTCTGGAGTTGTCGTTTTCTCCTCCTCGTTTTTGAAACAATCTGTATTTTTCTTCTTCTTTTAGTCTATTTGAGTGTCCCAGTGCTGGGCAAAGGTCTCTCCCCTTGTTTTCATTACTCCCGTTCCCGATTCTTTGCTTCTACCGGCCAGTTGTAAAGGAAGGTGTCAAAGTCTCACCATCTCCGTCTAGCCCTGCCCCTCTCACGATTTTTTACCAGCATCTACTTGGTGGCTATGTTAGCCGGATCCGGATGCATACGATAAACGTGACCGGCCCAGTCCCATTTGAGTCTTATAAGCTCAATTTTGGATGAGAGATTATTTTACACATGATTAGCATTGCGCAGCGGATGAAACGTCAGCTCGCATTTCCTCTTAATATGACGAAAAGTATAATGCCATCGTCCTGTCATAGGTGGTCTTCGATTAGCGCATGGCAACTGCATTAAATCACCGTACGCATGCGCGCCGCGTCGGCGTTAATGCCACGCTCGTTTCCTGCGTACGCGTCGCAATTATTACCCTAAAGGGCTATCAGAGAGGACTTTGATGCATTATTATGATAGTAGCCTGTGGTATGCCTATAGTTGAAAATGTATTATATTATGCTCCCTTTAACGGACCAGATTAAAAACTTGGGTTTGAGCATCTTGGTTTCGTAAAAGCTGACTAACATTTTTCCATTCCAATTCTAATCATATGTAATTGAGACCCTACGTCCGATCCGTACGAACCTACGTTGAGAGCAATAATTTATATTTCCCCTTCAAATACAATTGCAATAACTAAAGTATTAATAATACGTAATTCTTATGTCTTATATTCACACGAATCTCTCTCATTTTAAAACGACATTATATGTATTAAATATGAAAATTAAAGTAGGTAACATATTTCAATATTAGTTTTCACGTAGGAGAAGCTTTACATACAAAACTGCTACTCACTCTATTTTATTTGTATCACAATTTTCAGCAATGCACCATCCACCGGAGAAGGGATGTGGATTACAACATTTACAACCATTGCTAGTTTGTTGATTTCCGCATGTATCCCCTCATCTCCGCCTAAGTGGAAAAGCAGCCTTAAAGGTCCAGGTCCATAAAGTAGAAAATTACAGACCCTTGATTATCGTTCCTCAAGGCTCAAATATCTCATCATCATCATCATCATCTCAGCCATAAGACGTCCACTGCTGAACATAGGCCTCCCTCTTGGACCTCCATACATACCGGTTGGAAGCGACCCGCATCCAGCGTCTTCCGGCGACCTTAATAAGGTCGTCTGTCCATCTTGTGCGTGGACGTCCTACGCTGCGCTTGCCTCAAATGTCTATAACTTATAATTCACCAAACACGTGCGTGTGGTCACAAACGGTCGCTGTGGATGCACCGAGGTATCTGAACGCAATAAGGTCAGATTTATCGGCGCGTGAGTGGAATGTTATAGCGATTCGATAGCTGTTTGCGCGTGGCCCATCCGTGGAGAGTTTTTACAAAGGTTTTCCTTCTCAATGTTGCATAATGGCCTCTACAAACGTCGCCGATGATCGCCTGCGATTTGCAATACGTTGCGGCATATTTTGGTCGATTCAATGAATTCGTTGCTCCTACTTAGCCGGCAATTATCTAAAACCGCATGCCATTTGTTCCATTAAGGTATAGCAATTCAATAGATTTTTCCGTAAGGCCCGTCCGTCGTCGAATAAGAATAGGCTGCATATTGGCTTGGAATGGCCCGACTAAGTTATTTTCAAAGAAGTTCTTTTTCAGAGACCCGTGAGACAAGCTCCAAATAGTTCTAATAATCGTTCCAAATAGAAAACCAGTGGCAATCGAGTTCTTGAGTCACACCATGCTAACTCTGCAGTCTGCAGTGACTGAGTGTGGGAATAAGATATCAAATTCCGATGAAAATATGACGTTTGTAGTGGCACTTTCACACTTTGTTACTGTAAAAGGTCAGAGTTAACTTAGATGGAATCTATGAACGCTACTTCGATTTAATTAGAATACGAGTAGAAGTGCATACGAACCGTTGTGATTCTAATAGATGTAGATAGAGTCAGAAGAAATTAATGACAAAGTGTAGAAACTATGATGTTTATCATGGCACTTACACAGTTTGTTCTATCAATCGGTACAGAGCTAGTTTACACGGACCCTACAATTAATTACCATAATTATTTTTTAGAAAATCAGCTGAGTATGTATGGTATGCCTTACATAATAATTCAATTGTCATTAAGTGTGAAATAAATGGTTTATTAATAGAACATATTAAAATTCCAAAGCAGTACCGCACAACTGTCATTTCTCAGATTTCCCGCCCTCTAGTCATAGATAAATCGTTTTTTTTTAATCCACACTATCCCGAATTCCAACAAAAACGGCACACGATCCATCATTCATCCCTATTAGTTACAAAAACTGTTATTTTAGCGAATTAGCCGACCGTCAGCGGCTCTTTTACAAATCGCCATTTTAATTGGCCGTTTGAAAATATTTGGAATTGGAACGTGAAAAAAGGTTGCATCTGTCAATCATTGTTGTTGTAACGTGCCTGATACGGCAGTTGGTTTGGAAAAAAGTTAGTTTTGTTGATTAAAATTATATTTTGTTCGTGTTCAATTTGGTATTATATCCTCTGGTTATTTTAGGTTGGAATTGATATGTTTTATACAAATGGATAATTTTAAAATAAAGAGTGAACTGCACTCTCTAGATAGAGTAGGTACTCCTATTATTAGTCTTCTAAACTTACGACCTAAACCTAAAGACCTAATGGATCTTAAGAACAGTCAACTATTTAGGGTTGCTTAAGCCTAATAGAACTATATATTTATAAAATCTATGCCTAAACGAACGGATACATTTTCCTCGATGTAGGATCCGTACTACCGTAGGTAATTAAGTAATTATTAGACCCTTGATATAGGAAAAGCTAACTTCACTTAGCAAGATGTAGATATTAGAATGGTTTTATAGGTAGGTACGGTTAAACTTGACCACGTGACACGATGATTTATTTAAGTTTACAGCCCTTCTTACCTATTCTGTTAATTTAACTCTTTGCTAATTTTATCCTAAAAAGTGCAGTTCAGAGAAAACGCATTCAATTCAATCAAATTAAATGTTAGAAAAAGTGAATTTAGGCCAAATGAGATACATGCGTTATCGTTGACTTCATCGACCAAACATCGAGGTCATATAACTTTTTTATGACTTGCACGACTTTACAATGACAAAAAGTATTGTGTCAAGAGAGACATTGACTTGTTTTGATCGTGTGAGATGATTTTTAATGTGCGTAATAAATGTCATTTGGCCACACAAAGGCTTCTAGTTACTATGTATCACCAACAAATCTCTCAAATTATTCCTGATTAATACAAGGATAAAATGCACAATTAAAACCTGTATTGTCTACGTGGTAAAAACTGTTACAATCGATTGAAATACTGATCAATATTCAAGGCAAGTATCGATCTGATACCGATTAGACAAAATCGTTTAGTCGTAAACCTATCCAATCAAAACCGAGTCATGTGTGAAACATAAAATTCGACCTCAAATAAAATTCGAATTTCGAATGACTTCCTCGAACCATAAATTCTTTCAAAATTTGCCGTTCGCCAGGCCGCGTAAAATCGAACTGCCAACATGATTTGTCAAGGTTTTTTTCCCATCGAAGTATTAATTCTATATTAGCACCGTGAAAAGGGATTGACACGTAGACTGTATCATTTTCCACTTCATCTAAGCGCCATTATACTGGTAATACAGACGGTAATTCAACAACTTTAAAATGTACTTCCCAAATTTGCTTATAACTCTCTTTGGGTATAAAATAAGGATCAAATTGCGGTGAAAAGATAATGATCGACTGCATAGGGATGTGATAGATTCAATAACCGTCACAAAAGAATAGACAACACAGACATGTGAGTGAAAAGGATTTTTTCTTTTTTCAGACTCATGCTGCGCGCAACTGCCAGCTTCCAAGAAGGTGTAAAGTGGCCCTTATTTTCTGTTATTTGTTATTTATTTTATTGTATTGTTAATAAGCGTGCTAAGGGGAACGTTCGTAAACTATTATTAAATGGTTATTTGGAACTAAATAGAATATAATGGCCGTGAATAATCGTTGAATGAGGACCGAGCAATCACGGCCCATTGTCGTTGGACATTTGACTTTTGACGTCTATATTCTATTATAATCTGTGGCAAGGGAGATTTTACCGCCAATAAAATTGAAAACCGTTCCGATATACGCGTAAAGTTGAGAATGGGACGGTAAAGTACAAAACCAACTGCATGTAGTTTTTATTAATAAAATTGACAGTTGGTATTGATTTTAACTGCGGAATAATTTTAGCGCCTTCGCAGAACGCGAGATGTATGACAATTTGTTGCGAATGATGTTCTTTTGTAGTTTTTGTGTAGTGTGATAAAATTTAGTTTTATTGATACTTGGATCGCTGGTTTATTGGCGGCCATTGTTGTTTTGTGAAGGAGAAGAAAAGATTTAAGCAGCAGCTTGTTAGGCGTTGTTTCTTTTATTGGCCGTTTATCGATTTAGTATACATCTTTATGAATATTGTTAAGGTTGATGCGAGTTCCATTTTTAAATACGAGCTACTAACGAAGATAAACATCTCAATTTTAAAAAGCTTTATAAGTAATTGTTTCTATTATTTATTCGAAATGCCTGAGTAATTGTTGTAAAATAATACACAATTCAGGATAAAAGTGCATTAATTAATGAATACCAGTTACTAATTAAAATAACGGTAATATTGAAACGAACCTAAATGATCTAAACCCACTCGAACAGTTAAAATCCTTTCTAACCGCCACGCGACCAACAATAAAACAATTAAAACCATTAACTTCTCTATGGTCCAACAATGCCCCCATAAGTACCACAGATAAGATAAACCGTGACTACAAAACAAAAGGAGCAGTTTGTGGCCATAGACAAAAGCCGAACAAAACAAAAACGATTTGTGGCCATAGACAAGCCATTAAAAGGCCATCTCTCTATGGTGCGGACCATAAATTAGGAGCGGTCATTATTTCCCGTATAATTAGCAGATTCCTGCAGTTTTGGGGCTGATTCTTGTTTGCCCAGAATGCACAGGGATGCATTTGGCCATCCTTTTTTTTATTCAGTTGTGTGTCTCAAAAAAACATTTATTCTAGTTATGGTTAAAATTGCAGGTGTAGTGTGATTTAAAAGCTTGAATTTGAAGTAAAACCTCAGCTTACAGAACTAATGACACATATTTGAATATAACAATGTGAAGGAGTGTCATTAAAACCTCATATTTTCGTCGAAATTTGACATTTATGATGACATTGCCACACTTTTTAGCTAACTTGGTCCGACTCTATGTAACATAACATTGCTAGGTACTCTACCTACTACCTACTACGGTATTATCACCACAAACCGTGCACCGACGTCACTGTCCGTCTGTGGATAAAATGATACAAATATGACACATCACTTAAAGAGTCACGTACAAACACCTAGTGCGTGCGCATCTACATTTCATTTCTGTAGTGTATTGAAATATGAGGGTACTTCAGCAAAACCAGTCTGGATTTGTCAGGTACGCAAGCACATGTGCTCTCCCGAATTTCGGCGATAATATCGCGATATAATAGTGGCGACGAGACAAATCGGTAGTAAAAGCGTGTATTAGGCTGTGTTAGTGAGTTTTTGTGAAGTGTGAGTGCAAAGTGCGAAAAATGGGTATTAAATTTGGTGAATTTGATATGGGTCATGGGTGCTGGGAAAACTACATTACAAGGTTTGAATTCTGTTTAAGTGCAAATGATATTGTGGATGCAGATAAGAAAAAGGCGAATTTGTTGGCGGTATGTGGCTCTCAACTATTTGATTTAATAGTTTCTTTGTCATCTCCAACTAGTATAGCGAACATAACCTATAAACAAATTTTGGAATTTTTAAAGGCTCATTTCCACCCCACACCTAATGAGATTGTAGAATCTTGTAAATTTCACTCAAGAAATCAAGAAGAGGGAGAAAAGGTCAGAGATTATGTGGCAAATTTAAGGAAAATGAGTATTCATTGCAATTTTACTGACTTGGACCGAACTTTACGTGATCGGCTGGTATGTGGTATTAGGAGCAAAGAGGTTCAAAGGAAACTGTTACAGTGTGAGAAGCTGACATTTACTCAAGCAACTGAGGTAGCATTTTCACATGAGAGTGCCACATTTGATTCCAGTATTATTGTAGTGCCAGGACCATCTAAACCAAACGTGGAGGTCGATGAACCTATGGAAGTAAACAAGATCACTAACAAAAAGATTGACAAACAGAATAAACCATGCTACAGGTGTGGTAGGCAGCATAGAGGGGAGTGCAGATTCCGTTGGAGTAAATGTAATGCATGTGGCAGAACGGGGCACATTGAGGCAGTGTGTCTTAGCAAAAATAAACAGGATGGTGGACATAAATCAAATTGTAATGGGTTGTATGCAAATGTGAACAATGTGAGAGAAAATAAAGTTGACCCTTATATGGTAAAGGTGTCAATTGATGATTCTATTATTGACATGGAAGTTGACACGGGATGTGCGTTTACTCTAATTTCTGAAGTGACAGCCAGACTCATTTGGAATGGAAAATTACCTGTGTTACAGAAGGATGATATTGCATTAATTACATGGACAGAAAACCAATTGAAGATATTAGGAAAAACTAAAGTGCGAGCTTCGTTTAAGGGGTTACAAAATGACCTTATGATCTATATAGCCAGAGGTAATGGACCCAGCCTCTTAGGGCGAAATTGGTTTCAACCATTCGGAATACGGGTTCAAGGAGTAATGCATCTGAAAATAAACAGTGAGGAAATTAAAGGGCTCCTACAGAAATATAGTGATGTTTTTCAGGAAGGTTTGGGAAAGTATAAAGGCCCATTAGTCAAAATTACACCGAGAGAAGGAGCGGTGCCTAGGTTTTTGAAAAGTAGACCCATTCCATTTGCTTTGAGGGAAAGAGTAATAAAGGAAATAGATAGACTAGTAGAGGAAGCAGTTTTGGAGCCAATTGCACACTCTGAGTGGGCTACCCCTATAGTACCAGTTCTGAAACCGAATGGTAATGTAAGGCTTTGTGGTGACTATAGGTCTACGGTAAATATGGTAACCGACACGGATACATACCCTCTGCCCACTCTAGATGAGGCTTTCACAGCCATACAAGGTGGCACAATTTTCAGTAAAATTGATTTAGAAAGGGCATATACTCAGGTTAGTGTGGATGAGGCAACAGCACAGCTATTAACAATAAATACACCAAAAGGCCTTTATAAAATGAAACGTTTAGCTTTTGGGGTCAAGGCGTGCCCAGGCATCTTTCAAAGACTAATGTCTTCCTTGCTTACAGGAATAAGAGGGATAGCTGTATTACTGGATGATATCGTTGTAAGTGGCACAGATGTCGCTGAGCATAACTCCAGGTTAGAAATGGTCTTAAAGAAATTACAAGAAGCTGGGCTAAGGGTAAACAAGGAAAAGTGTAATTTTGCAGTAAGAAGTGTGAAATTTTTAGGATTCCTCATTGATGAATGTGGTATACATCCTTGTGAAGATAAAATACATGCAATTGAGAGTACACCGGCCCCAAGTAATGTAAAAGAACTCCAGGCATTCTTAGGATTGCTTAATTTTTATGATCGGTTTTTACCACACAAAGCTAATATTGCTGAACCATTGTATAAGTTGTTAAATAAAGATGTGAAATGGCAGTGGAATATGCGGCATCAGAAGGCATTTGAAAAGTTGCGCAAGATGTTGTCGGGTACTGACACTCTAGTCCATTACGATGTGAATAAAGAGATAATTATGTCATGTGATGCGTCACAATTTGGCTTGGGCGCTGTTCTGGAACACGTGATGGAAGATGGATCTGTCAGACCGGTAATGTTTGCTTCAAGGACCATGAATGTTCATGAGAGGAATTATGGTCAGATAGACAAAGAGGCAGCAGCTATAGTATTTGGTCTTAAGAAATTCCACCAGTTTATTAGTGGCCGGAAGATTACGATCAGAACCGATCATAAACCGTTGCTGGGATTGTTTGAACCGAAAAAGCCCATCCCTAATGTTATATCTCCAAGAATGCTCCGCTGGGCTTTACTATTGAACTCCTATGATTACTCCATACAATATGTGGAAGGTAAAAAGCTAGGAAACGCTGATGCTTTAAGCAGATGGCCGTCCCGTGATCAATCGTCTGAAGAAGAATACTTAGGAGTCCTCCTCATAGAAGAGACTCCATCAGACCTGGAACTGTCAGCCAGTGAAGTGGCGAAACTTACAACTAAAGACAAGACACTAAGCAAGGTATTATACTGGATTCGAAACGGGTGGCCTAGCAAGGTGGATGCGGAATATAAGGTGTACTGGCAGAAACGTAACGAAATTTCAGAATATAAAAATTGCATTCTGTGGGGTAATCGAGTGATTATACCGGACAAAATGAGGCCGTATATCCTACAGGAGTTACACTCAAATCATGACGGGATAGTGATAACAAAAGCCATATCACGAAGTTATTTTTGGTGGCCAGCTATAGACAAAGAAATTGAAAGTTTGGTAAATAAATGCGAAACTTGTGCTGAAAACAGAAATATGCCGGCACAAGTGAGCCATAAGTGGATAAGGCCGGAGAAGGCGTGGTCAAGATTGCATATTGATTATGCAGGGCCATTTCAAGGGAAAACGTTTCTCATCCTGATTGATGCTTATTCAAAATGGCCTGAAGTAAAGATTGTTCCTGATATGAGCTCAGGAACACTAATAAATGTTTTAAGGGACATATTTGCAGAACAAGGTTTACCAGACACCTTGGTCAGTGATAATGGCAGAAGCTTTATTTCAGATCAGTTTAAAGAATTCTTATCAACAAATGGAATAAGACAAATCTTGACACCACCGTACCATCCGGCGTCAAATGGACAGGCCGAGAGGACGGTTCAAACGGTTAAGAATAAATTAAAGAAACAGTCCACACTTCCATGGAACGTAAAATTACCTACAATATTGTATGGGTTGCGGACTACACCCAATAGTACTAATGACAAGTCACCGGCGGAACTTTTAAATTGTAGGCGTTTCAGGACAAAGTTTGACCACCTTAATCCCCTCATATTCAAGAACCAAGAGGAAACGCAAGTATGTGACGAGAATGAAAACACTGAAGTTCGTTCATTTCAAATGGGACAGACGGTGTATTTCCGGAATTACAGTTCAGGACCACGCTGGTTGAAAGGAGTCATAGAGAAGAGACAAGGCATTTGTAGGTATATAATAAGATGGAACGGGAAGCTGATGAAAAGACATATTAATCAGATACAAGGTCATGGGGGAGAGGCGAGAGATATCCGCCAGAATACATCAGAAAACACTGGTCCTGAAATTATACATGACACGGAGGCGAGTAAAACATGTGAAGATAGTGATGACGATGAGGATATTAATGTAAAACTAAATGCTACTCCACCAGCCTCACAATGGGCTGATATCATAGGGATTTCTGGACCTCAGGATTATACGTTTAATCAGAGCCAAGAACGCATACCGCCAACCAACAAACGAGTAAGATCACCTTCATCACCACAAAACATGGAAGCCAAGAGATTAGCCATAGATTCCTATGAGAGTCTGTCAGAGTCTGATTATGAACAGACTGAAGATTCAAACTAAGACTTGTAGACGATGATACCTAGTTAGTTTAATATAAATATATATGATAGAGTGTAAGGACCGGACAGACAATTGAATAGTGTTAGTGAACTACCAATAAACAGTGAAACTTAGTGTTAGTGAACTATCAGTGATTAGTGGAACTTAGTTTTAGTGAACTATCCCGAGGGGAAGGCATGTAGTGTATTGAAATATGAGGGTACTTCAGCAAAACCAGTCTGGATTTGTCAGGTACGCAAGCACATGTGCTCTCCCGAATTTCGGCGATAATATCGCGATATAATAATTTCACTATACTTTAATGTCTATTTTTATTACGTAGGTATCTATTTACAGTGGTTAGGTATTAGTAGTTAATGTGACTGCTACATAACCGAAGATATTATTAAAAGAGTGTGGATGGAAAGGAGGCAAACGAGCAGCCGAATCGCTTGATGGTAAGCGATTACCGTCGCCTATGGACACCCACAACACTCGAGGTGTTGTAAGTCATAAGTTTATCACTCACTCACTCTTCCTTTTGTATCTGTGATAGTATAAGTGAATTATAATTAGTCCCAAGTCCGGCCCGAACCCTAGACCCCGCGGGGGTCCGTGGGTCGGCCCGACACCTCACGACTCCGTCAAGCGTCGGGCAGATGGCGAAATTCAAGCTCCTATCGTATTGATCACTTAAATGTCGATACACGAAATCTGTTGCACATAACAGCAGCAAAGGCAATGTGCATATATTGTTCGTTCTAAATAAGTACCTATGTATAGCTATCGAAGGAAATGTCAAGGGAAGATTGCATTATGTTGTTGAGAAAGTAGGTACATAGGTTGCAAAAGCTTAATACTCAAAGATCACTGTAGGAAGACTGTAGTACTACCGTAGTAAATTAGTACTTAAGTGTAAGAGCGTTTTTACATTGTCCGATCCGATATCGGATGTAGGATCCTACATTCCCGTACACAGGCCGCGGAGCCGCACCCGGGCTCCCTCTTTAGCGGTCACGCACACTATAATTAACATTATGCTTACACATACGCACACACACATATATTATCGGTCCGACAGATGACGGGGGACTCCGACATGACTGTATTTATCGGAAGCGCCTTTCCGATATCGGATATCGGAAGGCGCCTATGACAAATACACCTGTAGGAGAGTGCCATTGGCATTAAGTCCGCCTTTTTGCGTTATTTATCGTTTTTTTTAGTAATAATGATGGATTAAATTTAGGTATGTATATAGAAATATATACAAACACATATATCTTACATTTTACTTCCTTCCGAGTCTTCCGACATCCGATATCGGATCGGACAATGTGAAAACTCTTTAGACTGTTTAGTTTAGTTCAGAATCACACGAACCCACTGCCAAAAAGCCGCTTCCGCTTAGTTACGTTCTGGATCATTTTTAAATCATGTTTAAAACGACATGCTTATATTACCTACATGGAACTTGGCATGAAAATTTACATAACATGCATATTTCTATGTCTGGTACTAGTTCTAGTTAACTCCTAGGTTTTGTTTTTATGTCAAGTTTCATGTTATTTTATAATGTCGTTTTAAAATGAGAGCCTGTAAAGCCAAAAAATCTCAAAAATTCCTGTCGTTTCTCAAAAATACCAGCACATCTTATGTCTCTGTAGTCGTTTGTCATAGCGCCCCTAATAAAGGCACGTACACACACGCGCGGGTAATGTTACAAGTACGGTGATATACGGCCAGCGACGCCGCTGTGATGGCTCTATTCTCGCGCGACCAGAGACAATGAACCCTGGTTTTTAAGTTAGGTAATTACCGTCAGTAGAAAAGAGCGGCGAATTAAAAAAAAATAGACGCGAAGTGTTATCGTCCCATAGAAAAGTTATTGAATTTCGCGCGTTTTTCTACTGACAAGGTTGTTTGACCGGCTATAATGTTTATGATACAACGGAAGGCTGAAGTTACATGCGCTGTAGCCTTGGACTGAGTCGTAGGATTTTAATCTGAAACAATATGGCGTTTGAATCGTTTTTTTTATAAGAGTAAGATTTTTACGAATCGAGTATGCATTCCTGAACTCATGGTTTTCAGTGTATTGGCTACCTAGATGCGAAGTAAACTAAAAGCGATGATCATGCTCGATGGGTAAAATTTCCTAATCTTTCATTTGCATATTGACAGCGATACGAATATATATTGCCAAATAGGTAACTAATATGTCTTAACCGACTTGTCCGGTTACATATATAGCTTTTGATAAGATTTTTTCGTGGATTACTGTTTTGTATAAGATGTTTATGTATAAAAGCCATTGTGTTAAACAGTGTCACCTCAGAGTCCAAGCTCCGCTGGTCGACCGTCACGTACGGTGTCAAGTTACACGAGGTTATGTGCGCGTGGGCATGCGTGGGAGCACATTACAGGATACGTTACTAATAACGGACTTACATGAAGTTTGCTTATCTACATATATATTTTTATACATTTTAACTTCTAAACTAAATAGCGGCTCACAGATTACACCTACGTTCAAATTTTTATCAAAATATGTATATCTAATAGTTTCCGGCTGTGACATACGGTCTGACGGACGTGTTGACGGATATAACGAAACTATAAGGGTTAAATTTTTGTCATTTTGACTACTACTAGATACCTACCTTCAATAATAATATATGTTATACTATACACAACCAAGACCGCAAAAATATCTTAGAACAAGATCTTATTTGTAGAGCCATAAGAGCGTGTCACATATTTTTGCGGCCTTCCAAGAGTAACATATTATTGCAGGTGACTGTAAACTTAATAGTATAATCCTATACTACTATCCTTGAGAAAAACTCGGCAGGGAGCTACCTTAACAGCTCAAGCAAGGTCTACGTTGAAAAGAAATGTTAATTTTGTATTTGTCTCATCTCAACGCCTTCCCGGCTGCATACTAATAAAGGAACTTAGACAAATCCTAAGAATTGGCTGTGTCCATACATAATTTAAGTTTCGATAGTCATGGCTCTGCTCGGCAACCTAAACCTAAAGCTGGGGCTCAAAAGTATAACCTCAGTAGCGCCACAACCAACGCCTTTCTTAATAAATTGCCTGTAATCGTTATCAGTAATTTCTAGTTACCATTCAAATAAAGTTGTATGTGATTTTATCTTTTTAAGTTACTCTAATACCAACAGACAGGTGTAATCAAATAAATGTTTATAATAAGCAACGCTACGGGACGAAACACACCAAAAACGTCCCAACTTATTTGTAACAAGAATATTATTCACACACTTTAAATCTTACCTTATTTTGAAGTGATCAGAGTCGTTATTTGACAAGACTAAAATAGAGTTTACGGCGTTTTTAAATTGTGCACCACATTATTTCTTTAACAATCATAACCCATTGAATTCAACATTTCCTACTAGTTTAATAAATGTGACATCTCTATACAAAATTAGAATAAATTAGATACAATCGATACGGCGCGCCCCGCTGTTAAATGTCTTTCCTTCATTGTGTACCGTGCCTAAGCTATTGCATTACAAATTTATAAAATCAGACGGCGAAATTTGGAACTAACTATATTGCATACAATTAAATAACTTTATAAAGACAGTGGTGCCTTTACAGGCTGCATTGGTAAGATTGTAGAAATGTTTTTTTCGAAAATGGCCGTCTAATTTGAAAAAGGAACTCGATTTTTAAATTCGGTGAATATTGTAGTGTTCTTTATAGTCCGGTAGCGTAACGGCGAATAAGTGTGTTTCCTATGGATGCGGGCTGCGGCATAAGTGTCAAAATAACAATGGTAAATAGTTTTAATGGGAATTTATATGTTAGTAGTCCTTTTCTGATTATATGCTCTTCCTGTATGGGCCACACAAAATTCTAATCTTAACGTCGTTGGTTTAACATAATTGTAACTTTAAATATAAGTTACATTGGGGTAAATTCGAAAGCAGGTTAATTTTGAGAAGGGCAAAATTCTATAAAATCTACCTACTTTAGCAACATTCACGCTACTGCAACGCTTACCAAGGCATCTTGCTTACAGTTGCTACGGTAGAAAGTGCTTCTAGTTTAGCAGATATTTGCCATTTTCGAAATTAGTTCGCTTTCGAAGTTACCCCAATGCACCTTATTAAAACGGGTCATTTACGTTTTTTAAGTCAAAAATTGCTTGTCATGTTTCGGTTGACAAAGAGGAGCTTCAATTTTTTCATAGACTTACTAGAGAAGGACAAAGCTAACTCTGCATGGTATTTGCAATGACAAAGTGTGGAATGTCAAAATTAATGTCAAATTTCTATGAAATATGGCTTTTATAATGCCACATCCTCACTTTGTTGTATTCAAATTGGTGTAAAGTTAAATAAGATGGACTCGAACAACCAGCCCGACATTGCATTTCAACCACAATAAGTCATTCTCCAAACATGTGTCTGATTCTTATTTCCGAGGAACTCATTGACTGCTGTCAACAAAAACATTGACAGTCTAATCATGTCAAAGATATGGCCGCGCTTTTTGCGGCGACAGCTGCTCAAAAACGGCAGAAAGACGGGAATACCTCGAAAACGTTTGCGTCACCTACCAATTACTTAGTGCCTAGGCAAGATGATCGTATCCAAAAAACCACAAACAAAAAAAAAATAGAAACAAATTAGATATCGGGATACGAAAATTCAGATTCATTATCATTTATTTGCAAAAAAAGGGTCACGGAGAGGTTCACGTGTCTATTTCCGTCATTATTTAAGCTCCCATTGGCATTTACTATCAACGAACGTCATCTTCTCTATTAGGCCCTAACGACCACTTTTTTCGTAGGAAATTAAAAACAGAAATGTTCTCACTGATTAATATGATGATGGTAAGCTTACGTAAGGTTGCAATTACCAATGTGCTACACATTTTAACTCATATTTATATCACATTTATAGGGTCTATCGCGAATTTATGGCGATAGCGATAGACCCGCCTATAAATGTGAGTTAATATGTGTTCAAAACGCGAAAGTTTTAAATGATATACACATTCTATTAAAAAACCTGACACAAAATCACTGACGCAGAATCTTGAGAATCCTTTGTCGCTCTCGCTATTCTAATTCGAAATAGGTAGACCAATAACACACAATGGTGAATGTAATTTTTTTATATCACTCTAAACTGTAGCCCACGAGACACATGACACAAAGAATTGATAATTGAAATAGAAATCGACACTCCAAGTTAATGCTTTGTGGCTAACAACTCGACAAACGAATTGACACAAAAACGCGACAGAATACTTTCTAAGAGACAAAGTGGAGCTTTTCAGTAGTTTCAAATTATTTAATATAATGTAAGGTAATCAGAGTTTTAAAAGGCAAATGTAATACGACCTTTTTTTCATTTAACACGCTAAATGCTATGGGTTAATAATGGAAAATAAGATTTAATCAAGTCCGTGCACATACGTTTTGTTATATACAAAACTATTTTATTGCAAATTTCAATATGGTATTTGCCACAATTTTATTTAACTATTTCATAAGGGTACGGGGGACGCTTCGATTTTTGAGCTACCTAAGGTAGCTTTCGGTAGCTTTGACTTTGACTTCGTTTTTCCTAACAAAGGTAAACTTAATAAAGCAAGGAGTAAAATGATAAATCTACGCAAAATAGTTTTTCTCAAGAAAGGGATTAGTATCTAAAATATATTGGCAAATTTCAGTAGGTTCTTGCTACGAGTACAAAGCATTTTATACGGGGGTTACTACATACTTAGATTTTTGAGCGATGTTAATACGGCGATGGACCTCGGTCCTTTAGAAGACGCAACATCTTCACCTTCATTGTCAAATCTGGCGTCATTCTAACTCGAAATAGAAAAACCTGACAATGGTCAGTGTCATTTCGCCTGTCACAGTCAAGCTGTAGCCCACGACACACAATGACACAAAGGGCCCGTAATTGAAATCGACACTCGTAGTCAATTGCTCTGTGGTAGTGTAGTGGCACAAAAAAAATGGGGGCAAAAAATATTGACACATCTGCCTATAGACGCTTCGCTGGATTAGCGTGCGATTTGGGAAATAATCACTCATGCATTACGTAGGTCCCTTCCCTATTTGATTTTATCAACTCAAAATTACGACTGTTTTTTTGATCTTAGGTACTTATAATGCGGAATGAACGCATGGTCTGATTCTGATTGTTGTTTCCCGGGTTAGTTTCGCAAATATCAAAATTAGCACCTTAAGCGAGGTTTAGACTAGCAACTTGCATGCAATTTTCATTACATTGCGGTATCTGATGAAACTCTTGAATGCAGCTTACCTTCGTAGCCGGCAATGTAATGTAAATTGCATGCAAGTTCTTGCTAGTCTACGCCTCGCTTTAGGCTAGGTACCTACTCATTTTTTACATGCGAATAATTACAGACGAATGCTTTTTGATCTATATATTGTTGATAACTTAAATATCATTCGTTAGTTCAAGTTGCAGACTCAATTTAGCTTTAATCCCTATATATTTTATGTACCTAGTATATTTCATTATCTTTTTAATCGTGTTCCTAAATGTTTCTTTAAATTTAATATCAATAATATACTGAAAATTTTGTATGCATGTCTTGTTAAAAAGAACTACACTTACCTACTCATTATAAAAGCTGCACCCTCTCACACCGAGCGTAGTGTAACATTTATCAACAATTTGCAACCAATTGAGCATGGCTACCCCTAGCGTAGTATAATGGGGTATAATATATTGGGTGTTGCCGAATGTACGGTACCTACGCTTCACTGGGTCCTTACACACCGATGTATTAATTAGAAAGTTATTATATTTTAATCATCAAATTCATTATTGACTATAGGTATGTACTTACCTAAGCTACCAATGAATAATTAAATTATTTAATTATTAGAGGGGATCTGGTGATTCTTGTAATATCTTAGACTTTATCATAATTATTAAATATACGGCCTATCTTATCTAGCATGTTTGGCTTTTATAATTTGACGTTCCTAATTTTGATTTTGACGTAAGAATTAAATTTTATTTATTTATTTATATCTAGCAGAGATAACGAATACCAGAGACAGATATATGACAATGTTCTTGCAAAATTACATGTTATTTCAGCATGTCGTTTTAAATTGACAGTTTAACTTCGATTGTATGGCGGCGGTATGGATTGTAGGTTCGTGTGACCCTTTAAAAGAAGAATCCTATTACAACCTTGTTAGCTAATTCAATATTAGCTAAACGATAAATCCACCCGTGAGCAAAAACTACAAAGAAGTCATTGTACAAAACGGTTTCATTGTTAACCATTGTTTATTATAAGTGTGACAGACGGCCCAAGGCTGATTCTGCTTATAAATTGATATGGTTTTCAACTTATTTTGATACGACCTTGAGGTCAATTTAAACGTACACTTTGTTATTGTTATCATTCTCGCTTCTCGCGTGCATTTCACTCATGGTGTTCGTACATGTATGAACATGAACGAGACGCATGGGCGAATGAAATCAAAAGGACATGATTTTGATCTCAAATGTAAGTTCGAAGAGCATGAACGTGAGCCGCTGCTGATTGGTGGGCACTGTCGGTCGTGTCAAAATAGATGAAAAATAAATAATATTATAGTAGGTACGTCTTTACATAAATCGACTAATGGTAAGCCCTACTTAACAGTAAGCTCAAGAAGGCTTGTGTTGTCGGTACTCGGACCATGATTACATAATATGCTAATATGTACTAAAATACATAGAAAACACCTATGACTCAGGAACAAATATCTGTGCTCATCACACAAATAAATGCCGTGATACAAACCCAGGACCATCGGCTTCATAGGCAAGTTCAATACGTGGTCGCTACCGACCAAGCCAGAGCGGTCGTCAAAAGACTATCAAATTGTTATAGCACAATCGGCCCCCTCTGTTTGTCTTCAATATCTGTGACACTGGGCGGGCATAGACAATTTCACGATCATTCTAACTCATTTTACGGCCGTTACTTTTGTGTTGCCGCCTTTTTTACAGAACTGCCAACATAACTGTCACTTTCTAACAAGCAAAAACAAACCTTGTTGTAATATAATTAAGGTTTATTTAAGGTTAAATGTTGGTTAGTGATTTTAACTAAGCCATGACTAAAAGCCAGAAAAAATGGCTGTTAATAATTAACATGTGTTTTGTTTGAGAACAAATTAGTTGAGATTATTTATTGGTTTTGCTGAGAATTAGTTTGGAAGGTTAATCCGTGTCTCCGAGGATTATAATAAATGTTTCTTGTTAACGTTATATTACGGTTCCCTTTTGATTTTCACCGTTACTAAAGGGTAGGTTTAGTTACCCTGTTACATACTTTGTAGAGTGGATATATTAGATTGTTTAATTGAGGGAGGCGTGTTGGAACCGGAGCGGAGAGAGGATCTAAATCTAGATCAAAAAACTCCGAACGTAGCGAAGAATTCTAGCGTGGAATCTTGAGCTTAGTGATTTATCTTTGACTTTATTAGTGTTGCTGTAGGTACAGTTTATACTTTTTCGTATAACGTATTACATCGTTGTTGTAGGTAATGGTTATAACTCGGAAATATATAAATTGTTCAGTAAAATAGTTTCTATATAACATAAGTGACCATAATAACCATTTACCTAAATAAATTTCATTTAGACGGCGTGTGAAGCCGGAGTTAAGATAATATAACGCACGAATTGTTATCATTATGGCCATTGTTAAGATAAAACAACGGTTTTAAGTAGGTATTTTATGGGGCATAAAACCTCTTATTACCCCAAAATGGTCGAGGAACTAGTTTACAGACGTTCCCACTGTTATGCACCGATCACCACTGACCACTAGATGCGGCAAACATGACTGCACGGAAAATAAGTGTTTGCATAACTATGCATAATAGTAACGAAACATTTGTTAATACCTCGGTACTTACACAAAAAATGGGACTTGCGAACCATGTGTTACCTGTTACAAAATCGGTTTCAGTATATTTAGCAAAATATATTTCTTCATTATTATATGCTATTTTTGAATACTTACTCAATGAGCTCGTTCGACAAATTTTTTTCAGTGTGGCGTATTGCAATAATTCTCTGAACTCTCACTTGTGACGTAGTAAATAAAGTCGATTTATAGACGTGTAGACTCCAACAGCCTTTATCAACATTACGAGTATATGATTGTTAGTGAGAGAGTGAGTGACTCTAGAGTTCACGACGCCATCTACTGTGAGGTAGTCTACGGTTAAGAGACATGTCACACAAGTTCGGTAACGTACATAAGTACTCGCCACAGTTACTGCGTAAACGGCGGTAAACGTACGTTTACGGGGTAATCACGTAACGGACGATAAAGACGTGGAACGGCCCCTTTTGAAGGCGATTGCTTTGACTTTTGACATGCTTTGTTGCACGCGGAGGTTTATATGCGACCAAGCTCGACATACTAACGTGGTAGCATAGGTCTTAAAGGATTACTCACGCTAGACTAGGCCGGAGCAGTACGTGATCACAGATCAGCCGTCATGGAAAATGACGTGTCGGACGCCCCGGCCCGGGCACGGGCTGATCTAGCGTGAGTCATCCTTGAGACTTTTGCTTCCTATTGTTTTACCAGTTCCTCCACTACCTACTAATGTTAAATAATTATTATTAATTGATACATCTTGAAAATAGTTTTTCTTTGAGCTGAATCTTATGTTACTGAGGTGTAGTGCCAATAAAGAGTATTTATTCTATATCCATCTAACTTGCACGTCCTTCCCACCATGAAACAACGGTGTTCCGGACATTTGGAAGACGTGTGCGGAGCGGAAGCCCACACGTAGAGACCCTTTTGGCACTTAATGAGATATAAGTTTTTGGCAAAAATTTCATTTTTGGTACAAGCTTTTATCGCTGACTGTACTTTTCTTACGACAGACAACTAATACTCATCGAGACAATTCTAATAACCCCTAACACAATTAGGTTGCGTTGTTTCATCACAGAGTTCCTATGGCCACCTCCTGTCTCCATCATCAGATCAGCTCGATGGTACCATAATATTGCATTGTCATCTGATTTATACATGCATGCAAAATTTCAGCTCAATCGGAAACCGGGAAGTGGATCAAATTTAACTTGCAAGATTTGATTACAGACCGACAAACAGACAGACAACGGTCAGGTGAAAGTAAATAAAAGCTTGTAAAAAGAGGTACACCGAGCGTATACTGCCCTTGCCTGTGTTATGGGACGCACGCAGAACAGCACCCGGGTGTGAGGACTTTTGAACTTTATTATTAAGAGAAGTGTGAGAGAATATGTGTACAGGTAATTTTGAACTCCTCATCCGCTTAACTATTTTTGCTTCTATTCAATTAATTTCAATTAACGGTCCTTTACATAATTTGCAAATGACGACATGACTATGACGTCATATAAATATTCTTGCAACGTGACATCATCAAATAATCAATTCAGAGCACGACCCGATTGACTGAATAATATTTGAATAAATAAAATTGGGCCCATTAACTACATTTCTTTTTATTAACAAACATGTTTTCTACAAAATAGTAAAAGCTTGTTGCATATATAATTTATTTGGACATTCAAATTCTATAGAGAGGGGCAATAACTCGGCAATAAGAAACAATGACGGTGTTGTTCAGATTGCTTCCATATTCGGGCGAGTTGACGTCTCTAGTTAACCAGTATAACCCCTTATTCGTAAAAGTGTACAAATCTCAAATAGTTAATTTATGTTTTATCCTTTTCTTACAAATTCGTTAGGCGAAATGACAAATTAGGACAAACGATTAATAGCTAAGTGAGGTTTGTATAGAACGCTATATGTATCTACGCTTTAAGATTATGCATACCAATGAAATGTATGTTTGATCCTACATTGAGATGGGATCTCGAGGTCTCCAAATTATTCGTCCAGAGGGCCAAGGCCAGGCCTTCGACTTTCCCGTTTCCTTTGACCAAAAGTAAGGCCTTACAGACCTAGGCCGGGTCAGTTAAGTTTAGTGTTGGCGATGGTGCCATACTACCATGGTTGTTACGGTACAAATCTCTTGAGGTCACGCTACATTGGTTACCGAAGCTCGGGTCGCTGTGCGCGCGTAACCATGGAGTGCCCAGTAGGACATTTGGACATAAAATCAGTAAACTACGGCTACCGAGGACCTCCGAGCGACATAAACATGTATTCACATGTGAAACAGTTTATGTTAGAGTAGGTATTCATGTGAAATACATGTTGAATTTATGTTTCAGTTGTTCCTGTGAAAACGTTAATTATTTTGTCAAGCCAACGTACAAATGTCACTTAGTTAATGCTTTTAATTTTAAGATAACAAGGTTCTTATGTATCCTACAATTTTATGGGTCTACTGTTCGGTTAGAGTGGTTAGACCCAATGGGTCGTTTTAAAAGATGTCACAATGAAAATTAATAATGAATGTTATGTGGGATTTCGTAATGTTGTCGCTGTAGCATGTTTCAACATTCAAAGTGCCTGTCCGTAATTGTTTGTAGAATTCATAGCGTTAGTAACATATATTATGCCAGATCTACACGTATATCCCTAGCTACTGCATATGCGTCTATAGCATAGTGGACAGGCCCTAAGAGTCCGCTACGGCCGCTGTCGCACGCGCATCGATTTAGTGTGTGTCGCGCGCGACATGCATGCTGATATGTTAGGTTAAGCTTCCACACACTGAGTGCTACTGTATTGACAGCTTCTACAAATCCATCAACATTGGGGCAAACGTGAGATTGATCGAGAAGCTTTGGTAGCCTAGCGGTAAGGCGTGCCAACAACCTAACGGGTTCGAACCCCGGCTATTCTGCGACTCAAGCAGTCACGTCCAGACTCTGGACACTCTGGACTCCAGAGACCCGTGAAACTAAAAATATATACGTGGGTAAAACCGTAATAAAATTGTTAGACAATGTTTAGATTTGTAATTTGCCAGAATCAAAACTTTTTAAGTGACCTAACTTGTACCACGTGTGTGTCCAGCACGAGTGTTGGAATGAGCTCGAAACGTCTAGAAATAATCAATTTAAATTGCCTTATGGGAGAGGATCGTGCGGCCAAGAGAGCTTTTCTGGGGCGACTAACTGGGAGAAGTCCGGTCGGAAGGCCTAGGCACCGATGGATCGACGAGGTCCAGAAAGACCTATACGACATCCAAGCGGCTGAATCGCGTCGGATCGTACAGGATAGGAACTTCTTCTTCTTCAACGTGCCATATCCTAACGGATGTCGGCGATCACCATGCAAAAGTCCTCTCTATGTTTCGCCACTCTGCCCAGAGAGGATAGGAACGAATGGCGAAATCTAGTGTCGGAGGCCAAGATCCACTTCGGGTCGCTGTCTTATATCGTAAAGCGTATCAGTTAGTGTGCTACCGGTTCTTCAAGTAATTCGTAGACACGGTAGCAATTAAATTTCCTTTCCATTCGTTCCGGGAAAAGAAAACAATTCGAACATTACCACTTTTGAATAATGTCGTCCACGAGTTCCTAAAAGTGACGTACAACCACTGTAGCTTTGGACAAGAAATAAAATAGAGGGCATAATTTCGTGAGTAAAGGTGGAAGAAAGAGGAGGCCCTCGCCCAGCAACATGGGACACATAAAAAAAAGACAAAATGAGACACATCTTTATGTATTCGGTTGCAAAAATTTGGAAACTACGAAAATTATGCTTTAAAATGCCCGACCAACTTTTCTCGTTTGATGAAACTCACGTGACCGAACGAGTGCGAAACGCGAGCGAAGGATCTCCGTTTCGGCACAAAAATGTTTTGGTTTGTCTGTTCGGCTGTCACTCGTTCACTGACCGTGAAATTTTGGATTTTCAGGTTCGATAATAACTTAATTTTCCTTTTGTGTAGATTCAGTTTTAGAAATATGCGATGTTAAAAATTTAATAAGTACCTACCCAAGTATTCAGAAAGTATTTTGAAATGCCGCCCCAAGTTTTCGTGGCTATTTGACATCATGACAGAACACCGATTAAAAAATTACTAGAACCACTCAATGGCGCGCGCAGAATGACTACCAAATGAATCCATCGTTGTAGTTGACCATGTATGAACCTTATCGTAAAGGTACAAGGTCGAGTATTGATCAATTAATTTGGTGTTAGGTTAATTCGGGCGCCATTCGATGAAGTTGTCTAAATGGGTGGACACTTGGACAGTAAACAATGTAGTAGAGGAGTTGTATGAAAACTTGTAGGTGAGGGTCAAAATAATTCCCACAAAGACGGGGTTTGATGTTTTTAGTTCTTTGTGTGTATCTTTATGACATACTAAAAATATATCAAAATATATTCATGCAAAACGCATTTATTGACATTTGAAATTTGAAAAATCAAAAATAATATTAAAAATCGTGTGTGGTATCAAATAACAGGAAATTACACGCTAAAAAAGATTGTGAGATTGATTTTACAAAATAAAAATAAAAAACAAAAGTAGTGGCTTAAAAACTGATTTTTTTTCAATGTTGAAAGTTATTTTCTACACTGAAAACAAAACTAAACTATTATAGTTTTACACATCAAAATACATTGTGTAAAAGAAAAGAATATTTAATTCATGAATACTTATTTTTAATTATATTATTATAATATGAAAAATATAGGCTCACAGGCTCTATATTTATTTAAAAGTTTTATCAATAAACTGAACGCACTTCAAAGGAGGTGATTGGCAGAATATAAAAAACAAAAAACGATTGTAGACTAGTCATCCGAATTTGCTCGATCGAATTCTTGGCCGGAAGTGAGATATTTGATATTAAAGGACTCTTTTTTTAGTATGTTGTAAATAATTCTTTAGTATGTTCTAAAACGGTGGCGCATAGCAAAAATGTTCTTATACATAAGTAATCTGCATAAAATTACCCACAAGAAAGATTCAGTACAATTTTTCGCTAGGATCAATATTCAAAGAGATATTAACGCGGGAAAGTTAATTATAATCACTTCTAAGGTCCCTTAGAAGGTAGGTCATACTTTACAAATTATTTACGAAAAACTAAAATAAAGTGACCTGTGAATTAATTGTTATGAACTTTCTTCCTTTAATATCGTTTCTAATATTGATCCTATCGAAAAGTGTTCCATATGTTTCTTGTAGGAAATTTTATGTTTATTATTTATGTATAAGTATTTTTTGCTATGAGTCATACTTTTCAAATTATTAACGAAAAAGTATAAACAAGGAACCTTAGAATTTATTATAATTAACTTTCCCTCTTTATTATCTTTTTAAGTAATTATCCCTGCGAAAAGTGTACTGAATCTTTTTTATAGAGGATTTTGTGTAGATTATTAACATTTAACAACATTTTTTTATATTGGCCACCGTTTACGAGTTATTTACGAAAAACTAAAAAAAAGGGACCTTAGAAGTGATTATAATTAACTTTCCCGCGTTAATATCTCTTTGAATATTGATCCTAGCGAAAAATTGTACTGAATCTTTCTTGTGGGTAATTTTATGCAGATTACTTATGTATAAGAACATTTTTGCTATGCGCCACCGTTTTAGAACATACTAAAGAATTATTTACAACATACTAAAAAAAGAGTCCTTTAATATCAAATATCTCACTTCCGGCCAAGAATTCGATCGAGCAAATTCGGATGACTAGTCTACAATCGTTTTTTGTTTTTTATATTCTGCCAATCACCTCCTTTGAAGTGCGTTCAGTTTATTGATAAAACTTTTAAATAAATATAGAGCCTGTGAGCCTATATTTTTCATATTATAATAATATAATTAAAAATAAGTATTCATGAATTAAATATTCTTTTCTTTTACACAATGTATTTTGATGTGTAAAACTATAATAGTTTAGTTTTGTTTTCAGTGTAGAAAATAACTTTCAACATTGAAAAAAATTCAGTTTTTAAGCCACTACTTTTGTTTTTTATTTTTATTTTGTAAAATCAATCTCACAATCTTTTTTAGCGTGTAATTTCCTGTTATTTGATACCACACACGATTTTTAATATTATTTTTGATTTTTCAAATTTCAAATGTCAATAAATGCGTTTTGCATGAATATATTTTGATATATTTTTAGTATGTCATAAAGATACACACAAAGAACTAAAAACATCAAACCCCGTCTTTGTGGGAATTATTTTGACCCCAAAGGCTATATCCTCTCTACTAATGTTGAATGATCGTGAGGTGGAAATATTAAATACATGTGGTAATACTCGTAATCGTTTGATTAGAATTATGTCCTAATCGAAAGAGAGAATTTATGATTATTTTTACTTGGAACCAATAAAGCTTCGTGTTCCGAAGTTACAGTAGTGGAAAGGCGAATGAGCGCGCGTAGATCATTTTGGCCACCTAGCACTTTAGCTTTCTTTTACTCTCAACATTACTTCCATAATAATTAACCTATTTTTATCCTAAAAAATACAATAAGAAGTTTAAACTGCACAATTACTTAAAGCTAGGCATAAGATTGTTCCAAAATGATTATTTATAAAGTCCATGAATCCCAAACTAAGCAGATCTATCTCAGTACCTACGACACGACGGATTACAAAAAAAAATCCTTTCTATACATTAAGAATTGATTCTAAAGAACCTTGAACTTCGTATTATTCTCAACATTACTGCCATGAAAGTTATTTTTATCCTCAAAACTACAATAATAAATCTAAATGCCGCAATATTCCAGTGACACTACTGTTCGCGGGTTGGTCACGGCGCTGCGGTCTCAATTACCTTATCTTTGTGAGCACGTACTTACCCCGAATTGAGATAAGCGACATTATCCAATGGTTGACGACACACAGAACACCTTACTACATATAGTTACTATTGTATTCCATAGTTGATGATGCAAGGAGTGAAGTGTGTCGACGCTTGGCATAAGTTTCGCGGATATTCTACAGAGAAATACGATGCGGCGATGCTTTGAGGTACAGTCATCAAAAGTTGCGTATCCACTCATACCGCTCACAGCGTAGTAAAATTGAAGATTTGTGAATTATTAAAATTGACATGTTGGTTCCAAGTAAATGGCTTTTTGATTAACCTTAATAAGACATCGATAATGCATTTCTGGCTAAGACGACCGTATCCCACTCCCCTTGACATAACAATAAATAATATTACGCTTCCACAGGTGCAGAACGTGCGGTTTCTTGGGTTTGAATTTGATTGCGGCTTAAAATGGGATAAACGTATTGATTCACTTACTTATAGACTTGCCAAAGCGTCGTTTGCGCTGCCTCGGCTTGCTCCTGCACTTTCACGTAAGAACCTCCGTATGGCATATTACGCGTATGTAAACTCGATCCTTGTGCCGGGTATTGACCTTTGGGGGCTAGCAGCCGACAGGGATAGAGTTTTCATACTGCAGAAGAGGGCTGTTAGAATGTTGTCTGGGGTGCCGCCATCGCCATTCACTCCAACAAAAGAGTATTTCCGGGAATTAAAAATTCTAACAGTGCCCTGTTTATACATTTTTGAGGTAGCAAAATATTTAAACATATATTTTTTACTACAAGAGTGATTTTGTTATGCGTCGACCTGATCAAAGGCAAACTGATCGCGATATTAAATCGGTCCTTGTCAGGCTCGTAAAATCATCCAACTCGCTGGGGGTAGTTGGCATTAAAATTTATAACAGCCTGAGCCGTGAAATAAAAGAGGCGGCTTCTTATGAGCTATTTGTTAAAAAGTTGAAAGATTTTTGATTGACCAGGCTTTTTTCACGGTAAAAGAATTTTATTGTAAATTTAATGTAAAATGAGTCTAGTAATATTTTTTGACATTTGTATTATTGAATTTTTAATTTTTTGTTAGTTTTATTGACATTTGTATATACCACTATTTTTGAAATTTGTATATATTCCTTTTTAATTTGTGTGGATTATGTATTTTTAATTTTATTGTGTACCTATTGTATATTTTAACATGTGTTTTTTTGACATTAAAGATATTGAATCTCCCGTGGTGAGCTTTCGAAAACAGAATAGCCATTGTGTAATGTGCCGGGTTTCGAGACTGTTCTGGTGATTTCGGGGTTTGTCCTAATCCGATTGCTCTATAACCAAACTATGGACCCAGAGAGTATGAAATATTTTTTTTTAATGAGAACCAAACTTTGCAACAAATGGCATGTGATTTTAGATAATTGCTGCCTATAAGCATTATCGCTGACGTTTGAAGAGGCCGATAGCCAAGTTTCCTACATATTCTTATGTAGGTATGACGTCGGATTTCTTCCGACACGGCAAGGCAGTGGAGAAGTGCAATAAATTGTATGGCGTGTAACAATTCTAGTGTTTACTCGCGGCAGGCTTACATGGAAAAAGTGCTTTATACAGTATTGCCTAAATATTCGTTGTCTATTTTTGTAAGTCTATATTTTTGTTTCTGTTAAATGATACTTTTAATTTTAATTACATTTTATAAAAGATGTATAAATAAGAAAATGAACTATGAATGTTTCTAGATCGTTTTATAATCAGCGCGTAACTTCAATTGTATCGCGGCGGCTAGGTTCGTGCCAATCTAAGGGCCCCTTTAAAGGCTTAAAACGTTCCAAATATAATACTCCTTATTTATTATTCTTTTCATGGCATTTCTTTGCTTACATCATTCGCTTCTGGCGTCCGATTGGATAATTACTTTACAATTCAACTGACCGTTTAACTGCCACAATTCCCCGTACTCCCAATACCCTACATCAATCGAATACCAATACTATAGCTCTTTCAAAACCAACCAATCCGCTATTAAGCTACATCCTGGTTCGGCTACTTCGGGGCTTTTAAATGGTCTAATTATGGCCACAATTTAGTAAGTACATACTCTTGTACATACCAAAGAACATGAGACAATCCATGGGAAAAAGAACCTTACAATTGTTGGCGCTTATTTTTTTATTAAATATACTTTAATACAAATATTACTCTTTACGAAGTAAGCGCCATTTTATGTAGGTTGCATTATTTTTTTTTTATGTTGGAGGATATTAAGCTTTATTGAAATAGCAGTAGGAGTTAGGTTTCAATTTAAATTAATTTACACATAATGCCAGGTTTTGCGATGCAGGGTTTGCATGTAAAATGCCTAATCATGACACAATGGAATTTTTCGCGTTAGGTATCGAATTTTATGTGAAGACAAGAATGACTTTTATTTCATTACCTGCCTACCTATTTATCTTTGTGTAGGTAACATGTTCAAGTACCTACCTACTTATTGTTTGCAGAAATTTATGTTTTCCGCGTTTATACCAATCCTTAGGTACCATCGCCCACACAGTTAACTGTACATCGGTCGACCTTCTGTCTTTTGTAATAAGGTCCACCGACGTACAGTTAGGAGTGTTGCTGTTTGTACCATTACTTTTTCTAAACTTTAAAAACGCACCATGTAACAGCCATTATATAAGTTGTTTATATTCCGCTTAGAACTTCTTCGAATAGATAGGTAACCCTTGGTATACATAGGGCCACTGTTGAAGGCTGCATCTTTTCTGGTTCCGTTTGGCTGTTTAGTATGGCGTGCAGCTAGAATTTTTGGGAGTTTAGGGCCGGGTAGGGTAGGGTATATCAGTTATTTAATTACACAACCGTGTCTACCGCGATATAATTTCATTGTTTTTACCTTAAATTCCGACGTTTCAGCTGAGTTGCACCAGCTGTGGTCACGGAAAGACTGACATCCCAGCAAATATCAACGGATGTGTGTAATTAAATATGTGTACTTACAAAACGCGAGAGTTTAAAGTGTTATAGGGTATATCAGATCCAGACTTAACGTACCTATGTTGTATTTCGTCACTAACTTTATAATAATTCTGCTTACTAATCATTAGTAAAATTAATCAACATAATACCTACATGCATAAAATCAAAAATATACTTTATTCATGTAGGCCTAGCAACAAGCTCTTATGAATCGTAATTAATCTTAATCTAATTATCAGAGCAATTTATTGATGTTAATATTATTCCATAATAAAATTGGATTATTATACATATCAAATTTAACACTAAGAATTTCACAAAAGGATCGTCAAACATTAAAAAGATTGTATAAAAAAATACTAGTCTAGAATTTCTAGAATAAAATCTAAATGTCAAAAAAAAAGCATAAGTAACAAAAGAAGTAGATAGTATTACATCGGAATATCCATTTCCTCATCAATAATCAAATATACCTAATAAATAAATAATCATTTCGAATAACAATTAATCCCACGTTGTAATATCATTCATGTAGTCTTGTGTGGTATAATAAGCTTTAGAAATAAGTTTACGCTTTACATAATTCTTAAATTTATTAATAGATAATTCAGTAATATGGTTTGGAAGTTTATTATAAAATCTTACACAATTACCCATGAATGATTTTTTAATTTTATGGAGCCGAGTGAAGGGCACTGCGAGCTTATGTTTATTTCTAGTATTAATATTATGAATTTCACAATTTTTCCTAAAATTTACAATATTTTTATGTACATACAGAATATTCTCATAAATGTATTGACAGTGCACTGTCATTATGTCAATTTCCTTAAATTTATCTCTAAGTGAGTCTCTATGGTTCATTTTGTATATTGCTCGAATAGCCCTCTTCTGCAGAACAAAAATGGTATTTATCTCTGAAGCACCGCCCCACAGTAAAATACCATATGCCATAATGCTATGGAAGTAACTAAAATATACTAATCGAGCTGTTTTCACGTCAGTTAACTGACGGATTTTGCTCACTGCAAAAGCTGCAGAGCTCAGTCTATTCGAAAGACTAGCAATATGGGGACCCCACTGGAGTTTAGAATCTAAAGTTATACCAAGAAAAACTGTACTATCAACTAATTCCAATTCCTCATCCTTCACAATGACACTTGTTTGCACATGCCTTACGTTACTACTAGTGACAAACTTAATAAATTTAGTCTTTTTCTCATTTAACAATAAATTATTAACATTGAACCAATTTACTACTTTTGAAATGGCATTGTTTACATCATTGTAAGCTTGTTGCTGTCGTTTGACTTTGAAAATAAGTGAGGTGTCGTCTGCAAACAATACTATATCATGGTGGGTCTTAACAAGGAATGGCAAGTCATTTATGTAGATAAGGAACAGGAAAGGCCCCAATATTGACCCCTGTGGTACACCCATAGAGACCAATGACCCAGGTGATCGCTGTCCATTCACATCGACCCTTTGTATTCTACCATTTAAGTAGGACTTAAGTAAATTCAGTGCCGATCCTCTAACTCCGTAATAATGAAGTTTCCTGATTAATGTTTCATGACAAACACAGTCGAAGGCCTTAGATAAATCACAGAAGACACCTAAAGCATCTCGTGACTTCTCCCAGGCATCGAAAATATGCTTAATTAGCTCAACACCGGCATCGGTTGTTGAGCGACCCCGTGTAAAACCAAACTGCTTATTATGCATCAAATTATTAACGTTAAAATGTCGTACTAATTGAGAAAGAACTAATTTTTCAAAAATCTTGCTAAATGTTGGTAGCACAGATATCGGTCTAAAGTTAGTGGGGTCAGAGCTGCTACCAGATTTAAATAAAGGAATTACTTTACTATGTTTCATTAGATCAGGAAACTCGCCGCAATCAACACTGTTGTTAAATATAAGGAAAAATACTCGTCAGACAAAGTTTTATAAAGTCTAATAAATAATTATTCCAGTAGCAATAGAATAAATTCCCCATCCCGGAAATTAGCGCCGCGAGATATTCCCATTTTGATTCGATTGTTCCATCGACTTATTTATTTCAATGGCCCTTTACCGTCATGTTTATTGAAATTTATATATTTTTGTGTTTGAATTGACGGCGCATATAAATTTCACATTTAGATTGTCTTCGGGGCCAGTTTAAAGTGTTTTAACATTATATTTTATCACAAAAAACTACCTAACGAACTTTGTAATAAATATTATGTAACTTTGTTTCAAATTTAACACTTGGCTATAAAGTAGAGTAATGAAAATAGGATGGAAAAATTCGTACAAAATAAACTCATTTTATTGTTCTTCAGTGTACTGTATTGTCATAATAAGCAATTACCTATTCCAAAGTGTGCTTAATTTCAATTTTCCATTTAAGGTTGATTTTTAAATAACGTATGTACTAGTAACATGATTTCCATTCGTATTTTTATATACCTATTCGAAATAAGTCAAAATTTAATTCAGGTATAGGTACTTAAGTAATAAATATATGAAATTTATAAGCGTGTGATTTTAAATTAAGTACATTTAAATAAGAATATCAAATGATTTCTCCAAAACCATCCAGTGGATTTCAATTAACTATTGTAATTAAACATTAATTTAATTACGACTTTCACTTTACCGTTAATATAATCAAATCTTAAAACATATTAATTAAATCATTTCTAGGCGTTTCTAAATAACTTAAAATACATAAAATAAACACATTTAACAAATTGACTACCGAATACTCGGTAGTTCAATAAACTAAAATCATTATTGTTCTATCAAATTAACCAAACTGGTATCTAACACTTCGTTTTTAAACCAAAACAACTTAATTAATTTCCAAAATCAATCAAACCTCAACCTTATTTGGACTGACATTGAATTGATAATAGATTTATTTCATAGCGTCGCTAAAACCTATTTGGTTTAAAAGGATGGTTTTATCCTAATGTATAAAGACATAGGCGCGTCAGTAGTCCGATAGGACCCCATACTGAGCTTATAAATTTTTTATGGTAATGCAAAACAGCTTGTGGTGCCGAAAAGCTGCCTGTTTGTCCTATACACGGATTTTAAAACAAATATACTGTCACTGCCACAGCCATACTATATGATAAGAAGGAGCAGCAAATTAGGCTTTAAGTTCTTGATCCCTTGGTGACCAAAAGCGAGACGCAAACCATGCTGGAACCTGCTGTTTACAGAAAAATTAATAAAATTTCGATGATATTTAATTACCAGTTTTCTACATCTTTATCTTATACCTATTTGACATATAGAGTAAAAGAATCACCAATATTTAGAGCTAAAAACAAAATATGCCCAAGTAAAAACCGTTTTAATAATAGCTATAATGTGTCACCACAGTAATTCTGACACAAGAGTAGGCGCAAACATGGAACATTTCCCAATTTTGGCTTAACGGCTATAACATTATACGTTAATAGCATTATATGAATAAATGAATGTGAACGTCAGGCGAGGTGTCTAATAAATTAAATTAATTTGTTTATTTTGCCTAAGAGCCATGTTAAACACTCCTAGTTAAAATTTAATGTGACAGTTTCGCATCTGATTTCTTTTAAATATCAGATCGAATTTCGTTCATTTGGTTCATACGTGACGATTATAGTTTTTTTTTATTCCATCGGTGAAAGAAACATGTTTGTGAAGCCAATAAAATTTATGTGATTTAACACATACCAGTTTATTACTTGGAAGAATGCTTTACAAGTGTGTCTTAAAATCGATTTTAAAACGATTATTGTAATTCCATAATGTCGTGTAGTCAATACATAGCTATAAAAAATTCAGAGCGTTTTCACATTGTCCGATCCGATATCGAATCTAAAGGGGCCCACTGATTAACAGTCCACCGGACGGTATCGGCCTGTCAGTTGTTCGGAACTGTTAAAATTTTGTTCTAACTGACAGGTCGATACCGTCCGGCGGACTGTTAATCAGTGGGCCCCTAATTACTAGTACTACGCATGAGCCTACATAGGTTTTTACACATCATTTATTTCCATTAATATTTACTATCAACGTAGGTCGTATTTTAGATGTGTTGTTCAAGAAAATGTGTGGGTGCATCTTGGCTCGTTCTAAGCCCATCCAGCAACATCTTAGAGGGATTACAATTAAGGCGTCATTATGCCTACTACCTACTATGAACATGGCAAATTATTTTCGTTAATACCTACGTTAGGATAGCCTTAAGATTATTATAATTCTAGCAGTATTAGGTAAGTAAGATCTATTAATAATTTACTCACTAACAAAATAATAATGTCTTAATAGCGCTAGTTCCCCGTCGCGTCGATGATTTATCTAGGTACGTTTTTGCTAAGTTTCCAATATTAGTTTATAAATTATAATATTCAAGTGTAAGTGGCATTGAGCCGGTTTGACCACAATCTTTATCTTAATTAAATAATCATTTTTGTGACTGAATTATTCATTAACTTTTGCTCGCGAGTTTGTCTCCGTGATAAAAACTATCCTATGTCCTAAGGAAGAATGAGAATGGAGAGCCTTGGTGCACAAAATAACGACCTCATGTGGTCGCGACCCTCAGTCATGAGGAATCGAGGAAGAAGAGAGAAGAGAGAAATTTATATGAACGTCAACTTAAGCAGCTCTATGACTCTTGTTTATGGAAAAATGTTGGCAATGTTTAAAAACTGATGTTAAATACTTATTTTACAGGATTTGTGGTGTACATCTCATTATTGACGCCACGTCCATTATAGGAGTATTTTATGTAAGAAGTTATATCAACTTCATGGTGACGAAGCATACACACCTTGTGTATGGATTAGGTTATATTTAATTGATTTAAATACTATTATATATTATGTTTAGTGTTAGTTTTTCCCAGCGGCCAAACATTCCGTTTTTTACCACCTGCTCGCCACAATCAACATGCCAGTGATCATATCACGTTCCGAGAAGCCCCGGTCCCGGGTTCGAGTCCCCGCTGGGACGTAATTCACAACGATCACACCTCCGTGGGCTTGGATTAGCCCACCTATAACTTTCTTGATACTTTACTGTTTAGTGAGACTTTCATTTATTTTGTTTGTTTGGCGCGTATTAGTGCAATTTCAGTACATTGTTTTAAATTTTAATATTTAATTTATTTACTACCTGTACCTACTACAAGTTCGACACATTATCCGTCAGATTAAGAAAATGCTTACCTACAAATAATTGTCAGATTAAGCACAATTATAGAATCAACGTGAACCAAACTAAACAAATCCCCCCCCCCCGTTACTTACCCCGTTGGTTGGTGGGGAGTTGGCGGGCCGTTAAAAAAATCGTTAAGTATGTACCTAGATTGTTGATTTGGTTAGTTTGGTTCACGTTGATTCTATAATTGTGCTTTTTCTGACAATTATTTGTAGGTAAGCATTTTCTTAATCTGACGGATAATGTGTCGAACTTGTAGTAGGTAGTAAATAAGGCCCGCCAACTCCCCACCAACCAACGGCCCAACATAGACGGCTAAAAGTGGTTAAGTTAAGGTAGACTTCACTGGTAGCAAGATATCACTTAATTCATTAATATTATCTGACAAGCTCAAGTACGAGTAAGTAACTACAAACTATCCTTTCATTTCTCCCCCCCATTAGCACGGGCACAGTTATAGCTTGACTAGGCGCGAATAAAAAGCAACTGTTTGTACAATTTGAGTGCTTCAATTTTGGAGCAATTTGAGTGCTTTCTGGAGTTATAAGTACAGGTCGATTCACGAAAGCTGGCACGAATGAAATGAACGAAACGAATTATATCTGTCCTTGTGTAATTGACACATGTATCGGTATACAGCCAGAGTCATCATTTTATTGGTTTATCTGTTACAGACATATATATTTCCATTCACTCATTAGACTCGAATCGACCTGTATCATTAGCTACAAGTATCAAAACAGCTCCTGCTCTGTCGGGTAATATATTGATGATGGAGCAACACTCTATTGTGATCCTTTGTTAGATTATGATGGCCGAGATAACTTACTCTCGTCTTAATATAAACGTCAGAGCGCAGGCGCAGGCGTGGCTTTAGGATCATTTCTGTGACTAAACAATGCTTATTTGTGTAGCTAGAGAGAAAAGGTGAATTAGATTTACCAACGTAAAATTTTCTTACACATCAAAATTCAATTTTTTTATTTTTGCAAATCTGCCTCAATGGCTCGTTTACAAGTCTATACAACACTTATAGTGATATTGGTTATGTGAAAGGTCCCCAATGTTAGAGAAACTACTAATAACGTTAGCGTCAAATAACGAACGACAGGATGATAACGAAATACAGGTGGTCTAAAATGTGTAGACACTGTTTTTTACAGTGGCATGTTTTTGATTATTTTTAACTAACGTTTACGTATTTGTATCAAAGCTAAAGGAGAATATTTTGAAGATAATATGTACATTTTATTTTAATTAGTGAAATAATTGTCAATGATATTTTGTAAGTAAAGTGTAAAAAAATATTCTTAAAAATCTTTGCCAATGTCTTTTTGGGGCTTAGCTTAACAAGTTAACACTAAGCCATATTATGTGACATTTTCACAGTAAGTTTTATGTTTATGACACATCGCTTCGATACAGACTTCATATAATAGTATGACTATATTCAGCTAAATAAATATAACAAAAGCTCTCTCCATACTATATTAGCCCCGACTCCCATAGGGGAACTCGGCCGAGCGTTATCTCTATAAGTACATATTTTGTTCTACAACGTCATTGTGGGGACTTATGGCTTAGGATTGGAATAAACTCCCACTCTTACTCGAATGACATTGAATACTAACAATGTTATAACTTGCCCTAACTATAGACACACATTACGGCAATGATACAAAATCATTATTTTAAAATTTGCAGAGGATGAACTCTAGGGGGCATTTTATATAAAGTTGTAGGTACACTGTAATTCAAACTTACATTAGTCTGTTTTAAAAGAAATTCCACCATACTATCCATGACAGAAAAAAACAGTTTAACTTTGTTGTTATGTTGGGCGCAATTGCAGTATGTTTCGTTTTGTATGGAGCTCAGATGGTGAAGGAGGAATGCTATCGATATTCAAATAGCTGCATGTTCCCGAAGTGTTAGATTGAGTTATCACGGTCTGTCCGTGTGTTGCTATTGCTTAGCGAGCTTGGGTGAGACGATAACCACTAACTGTATGGTCATATAACCACTAACCTACTGCTGTATAATTATTATAAGGGGGCAAAGTCGTTGTTTAACACCTCGTGCTAATATTGATATACGAGCAAGCGAAAGATTCAAAAATTTAATCATGAGCGATGCCAGTGGTTTGTAACTGGAATCTTGAGCGTTACGAAGGTTACACAAACTTTGCTACCGAGTGAAACACAATTTTTTTCGCTACACCAACGCGAATAAAATACCAAAACGTGTGTAAACAACACAATCATTACAAATCAAATCCAAATTAACGCCATTAAATATTTATCATATAGTGGAAGCAGTTATGAAGTTGACTTTAACAATGTAAGCATAAGCAGATACTCGTACCTCGTACTCGACCATTTTGTAAGATAAATGCCGCCTAGCGAGAGTCCAGCTACCCGCGCTGCGGTCATTTAATATTTTTTTCGCCATCTCTTTGCAGTAAGATATTATTAAACGAGTATATTTTTAAAATCTGCATGAATTGCGCTTTATTATAGTATTTTTTGTATGATATTTTTGGCCACTATACAAAAGTTATTAGCTCTCAAAGCAAAAATCTCCAACCAAAATTTTCACCTTTTTACGTTTTTCTTGTAAAATCACTATGAAACTGAAAAAAACAAATATCAGCAATGAATTCCACATCTTCGGTTTACACGAAAATGATACCAAACTTGCCCTGGTAGCCACCACAACCAAAATAATATTTTATTTAATGACGGGTGGCGTCCAACTTTGTACCCCGCCCTCCCCGACTAGACGCACGCTTCTTATTGCCTCCCAGGCTAGAAGTACTTAAAATTACTCAAAGATCATATGTGATGAAGCTCATAGCTTAATAAAAAAAAAATGTGTTATGTATGGGCTGTATGGCAGCGATAGTAGAAACTATTCCTCGATTCTGGCCCCACCTCTCAGTGGTCACCGATCCTGACCCCAGGGCCGATCCACCGCCCCCGCTGAACCAAAAAAAAAAAAAAAAAAAAAAAAAAAAAAAAAAAAAAAAAAAAAAAAAAAAAAAAAAATAGCCCCCCATTTGAATTGATTGCGCTAGGTCTCAGCAGTGCCCGGCGCCTCCTTCAGGTACTTACGAAATACGCTAATTAAACAATACACCTTGCTCACCACGGTAACAATAGGCTTATCGACCCTTTTCTATTGTTCGATCTCGACTCGGGCGCGTTATTGTGTTACCGAGCATACTACCTGGATGGACCCTTCACCCACCGACGTCTTCATTCATGCCTTCTTTATGTGTGTATTATACTGTAGGTATTAGCGATAGGTATTTGCAATAGGTATTAGCGATAGGTATTTGCAATAGGTATTACCGATAGGTATTTGCAAAAGGTACTTATTTGCGATTCATTATCTTATTATCTTACAACCTCTTGGAGCTATTTCGATTTATAAGGAATACAGTTCTAACCTAACCTAACCTAATTAGAATTTACACAAGTAATCCGTCGGTAGCCTAAACTAACCTAAACCTTCTTTTACCAAACCTAACTTGACCAAACCTAACTAAAATCAACCTAACTTCTCATTTCAAACTAACCTGCTTTCACCTAGTCTTCGTTCAAGTTATGTTTTAACCTAAATACCTAAGCTTCTTACCTATCCAAACTAAAGCATCCTACATATCGTATACATACTTACCTATATTGTGCATATTGTATTGTGTTATTTTATTTAGTTTTACCTATTTGTAACTCATTATTTTTGTCTGCGATAAATGCAATTCAACCTAATGTAGCCTTTTTTATTCTTAAACTATTCTATCTTCTTAAACTTAGTATAGTAGTAGAAAGTAAACTCGTAGCTACTTGTTTCTTTGTATTATTAAAATAATAACTAGGCGTGTGAGGCATTTCTTGTGCACTTGTTTTCATTGTTATAACAGCTTAATTGCTTTATTGATAGACGTCTATTATATTTTATGCTGACAATGGATTATTATGTGGATATAATTTGGGTTTGAGTACAGGGAGCGTCTGTTTAGATGAACTTGTTGAGACATGTTACTTTGTATGATTTTAAAAAAATAACGAGACGTGTCAACTGGTTTCAACATGATTTAGTCTAATACGTCGGCATTTCTTGTGTGTCGGTATTCATTGTTATAACAGCATAATTGTTTATTGGTAGACATCTATTATATTTTATACTGACAATGGATTTATTGTTTCCTATTATGCTTTTGAATTTGGGTTTTAGTAAAGAGAGCGTCTGTATTAGATGAACCTGTTGAGACATGATTTGAACGATACTGTATCCTGCTCACTATCACAGTATAAAAGCCGAAGAGAAATGGCTTTGAGTAAGTATTACTGTCGTGGCAGTCCTCTGTATCAGAGCTCCTTGTATCTACTGCAGTATATAGAAATATAGTGTTAATTCAACAGTGAAGTGTTTAAGTGTTTATAGAAAGACCCAACAATGGATGTAAGTATGTCTTTTATTACCGTAACTTACTTTGTTTTGTTTTCACTTGTGTTCTTTGTGTTTTAATTATCAAGATTGTAGACAGTGTGTAAATTATTGTTTTATATTGTTTCAGTTCACTGAAAATACTTTCAAGAACTATTACTACCCGGATGATAATAAAGACGAATCAAGCGATGAAGAGGGTACGCTTGGTCTCAAAGTTAAACAAGCCATCGCAAAGAAACGTTCAGGAAACAATATCGATAGCTTCTTTGAACGACCTAAAAAGCAGTCTAAAGTTGTGAAACGGTCTTCAAATGTGAGCAAAAGCTCACCAGACGGTGTTGCAAACTTGTCATCCGGACAAGACGACGGGGCCTATGCATCACATTTGATTAAAATCGAGATATATGATATGCATAAAATCAAAAACGTCCCACCCATGGAACACTGGAAGCATGCGGACTTCAGATTGAAATATTTTGCGTTGGAAGACGATTTGGAGCTACAAAATACGCGAAATATTATTTATAACATAACAAAGCAATTAGCTTCTAAGGACAGTAGTGTGAAATATTTTATAGATAATAAGAAACAGTGATAGTTATAATTATTAATGATAGTAGTAGCTTAATGATTGTGTTAACGTATTTCTCATTTTTTACCTCTCCTTAAGTACATTTTCCATGTAACAGATTATTTTCATTGTATCACATTACAACAAGTTTTAATTTAATACTTCTCATTTGTAAAGATTACAGTCCCTACTCTTAGAAATCTTATACCTGTAGTCAACTATTTAAATGAAAGAAAGCACTGTATGATTTCTCATTTCATAATGGACTCTTTGAGTTGTGATGTCTACGATCTTGAACTTATCAGACTCTGTGAAGAAATAGAAGAAAATGAAGATCTATGCGAGGCTGCCCGTCTTGTGAGCCAACTACATCGAGAGGCGTAAGTAAAAGTATTCCTGTTCATACATGTTTATAACTCTTAACCAGTACCTGTTTAACAAAGGATGGGTTCCTCCTAACTTGTTGTGACCAGAACTTATTGTTAGGATAAACGTGGGGTGGGAGAGTGCTGGTTATATAAGCGGGGTATCTCGAGTTCATATCATTCAGTGTTTTGGTGCCGTGCTTGTACTGTGATATCCTTTTCCATAATGGTGTTTACTTACTATCATATTGGTCTCACTTTGCCTCGTGATAAGATTGAGGAATTAAGTAAAGAATTTATTTTAGCATATTTTCATAGAAATATAAGAATGTGGTATATATCAAACAAATTACCTCACTCGTTACTGGAAGATTCTGATATTATACCGTATTATACACCATGTGATGGGCATATCAAAAATTCCAAGGGGAATACTCAGTCATCAGATGTGATTGATGGAGTTTTGATGATGCGGGCCTATTGTCAGCAGTGTCGAAAAGACTTACGTTAGTATATACAACCAACCGTTTTAGTAATTATTTTTATTTTATCTGACATTAAGATATTTATGTTTATTATGTATTGTTATAGATCTTCTCAAATAGGACGGGGAGTAAAAAGGACAGCTGCAGTTTTGGAGACCGAAGAATTCTTGGTGAAGAAAAACCGTTCAGCAGCTGCTGAACCTGTAGCATCAACATCATCCGAACCAGTTCCCGATGTCATTGTGAGTACAAATAATAATCATGAAATTGAATGTTCTGTGTGTAATAAGTTTGTTTCTAAAAGATATTTTAAAAATCATTTAATAGTAATCTTCACAAAAATAATGTTTTAAGGGCTGACATTGAATGGGTTAATGTTCAGTTAATTGAAAATGCTTTTAAGAATAGGGTGGCCACTTACAGAATACTATTAAATGAAAATGTTCACCAACCATTTACTCCCGAATCCATTTTACTAGGAAATAAAGAGAAAATCTTTGCATTATTGGATCGTTCCCTCACTGATCACCATGCTTTAAAAGTAAACTTTATTTTGAATGCGGATTTTACTCAAGAGAGCAAACAAGTAAATAATACATTTGATTTCCAATTATGTAACAATGTAGTTGATGTTAGCAGCGACAAAGATGATATTTTCGAGTCAGTTGTTAAAGATATATTAACAAAATTATTTAACTTTGAGAGAAAAGACAGTGGATGGAGTTTAGTAAAATTTAACTATCTAGATGTCAATGTAAACAAATTTAATCCATTGCGTGGTTCTTCCTATATCGAATTACCACGTGATATTCAGAACAGAAAAGCAGTTATTAATGTAAAAAATAATGATCATGAATGTTTTAGATGGGCTGTATTGTCAGGCTTGTATCCACCTACAAGTCATCGTTCAAACACTGCGAAATCGTATATAGCGCATAAAAATAAATTAAATTTTAGAAATTTAACTTTCCCACTTAAGGTTGGAGATATTCAGAAATTTGAAAAAATGAATGATATAAGTATAAACGTTTTTGGTCTTGAATACAATTCGAAAAGTAAAAAACATGACGTAGTAGGCCCATTACACTTAACAAAGTGCAAAAAAGCTACCCACTTGAATTTATTGTACATATCCAAAGACAGTAAGGGGCATTATTGCTATATCAAAAATTTATCTAGGTTAGTATCTAAACAATTATCAAATACACAGCATGCTGCACATATTTGTGATGGTTGTTTGTCGAACTTTACAACTCGCAACAATTTAATGAATCATCAAAGAAACGATTGTTTCCATGTTTGTACACATTTACCTTCAGAACAGGATAAAAAGAAAAACTGGTTCAATGAAAACGTTTCCTCCAATATACTTACTTTCGATAATTATGAACGTAAATTAAGGGTACCTTTTGTTATTTATGCTGATTTCGAGGCCTTTCTAAACCCGATTCAAACAGGTACAATTAATCCTACTACATCCTCAACAACAAATGTACAAAAACATGAGGTATATAGTTTTGGATACTACATTAAATGTTCTTATAATGATAAATTGTCAGTGTACAGAACATATAAAGGCAAAAATTGCACCCAGGAATTTATGAAGTATATGGAACAAGACTTAAAGGCCATTTGTAGGAGAAATACTTTTGTAAAAACTCCATTGCCTTTATCTAATGCAAATAATGTGCATATTGCTCAGAGTAGTACATGTTATATTTGTGATAAAAAATTAAACGAGGATTCAGTCATTTCCTATAATTACCATACTGGTCTTTATGAAGGAGTGGCACATACATTTTGTTCTGAAAAATACAGGGCACCTAATTTTGTACCTGTATTTTTCCATAATTTGTGTAACTATGATAGTCATTTTATAGTGCATGGGCTTGGTTTGGCAGAAGGCGACATTGAACTGATTCCAGAGAACAAAGAGAAATACATTTCATTTTCTAAGAGCTTACAAATAAATAATCGCACAATTAAATTGAGATTTGTCGATTCACTTAAATTTATGTCCAGTAGTCTTGACAAATTGGCAAAAAACTTGTTGCCTGAACAATTTCATGAATTAAAATTGAATTTTTCATGCGAGGAGGATTTTAAACGCTTATTACGAAAGGGTGTCTATCCCTATGAACACATGTCATCATACGATTCTTTAAACTTAACAGCTCTTCCCTCTAAAGATGATTTCTTTAGTTCCTTGTCTGATAGTCACATCTCAGAAGAGGATTATGATCACGCAAAAGATGTTTGGTCTCATTTTCAATGCAAAAATATGGGTGATTATTCTGATTTATATTTAAAAACTGATGTTCTATTACTAACTGATATATTTGAAAATTTTAGAAACCTTTGTCTTAAGACGTATGGATTAGACCCCGCTCATTATTATACTGCTCCGGGATTAAGTTGGGATGCAATGTTAAGAACTACAAAAATAAAACTAGAACTCCTAACTGATATCGATAAAATAGCTTTTATATCAAAAAATATTCGAGGTGGCATATCACAATGTAGTAATAGATACGCGAAGGCTAATAATATTTTTTTGGAAGATTATAATCAAAATATCCCATCGTCATTTCTTATGTACTTTGATGCAAATAACCTTTACGGGTGGGCTATGTCTCAATGTCTTCCTACCGGTAAATTTGAATGGGTAAATACAGATACTGACTTTAATATATCTGATGACGCTGATCATGGTTTAATTTTAGAAGTTGATCTCGAATACCCTAACGAGTTGCATGACTCTCATTCAGATTTGCCATTTTGTCCTGAAAACGTTTGTTTGGGTAATTCCAAAGAAAAAAAATTAATTCCTAATTTAAATAAAAAAACGAATTATGTCATTCATTATAGAAATCTAAAACAGTGTTTGAAGAATGGTTTGAAATTGAGTAAAATCCATCGCATTCTTAAATTTCAGCAGTCTATGTGGTTAAAAAGTTACATAGATTTGAACACCCACATGCGATCACAGGCATCATCGGATTTTGAAAAAGATTTCTTTAAACTAATGAATAATTCAGTGTTCGGTAAAACCATGGAAAATGTTGCAAAACGCGTAAATGTCAAATTATTAAATCACTGGGAAAATCGAGGAAAAACGCAGGGGGTTCAATCTTTGATAGCGAAACCTGAGTTCCATAGTTTATCCATATTCTCTGAGAATTTAGTGGCCGTTCAATTGAATAAAACTAAAATATTTTATAATAAACCGATTTATCTGGGATTTTGCGTATTAGATATATCGAAAACTTTGATGTATGACTTTCACTACAGCTACATGAAAACCAAATATCCAGACAATCTTAAGCTTCTTTATACAGATACTGATAGCTTAGTATATCAAATTTTCACGGAAAATTATTACGCAGATATAAAATCAGATCTTAATTTATATTTTGATACATCTGACTATCCTCCTAACAATAAATATGATTTGCCGTTAATAAATAAAAAGCGATTAGGGTTTTTCAAAGATGAAAATAATGGTAGAATTTTAAAAGAGTTTGTAGGTCTGAGATCTAAAATGTATACCTTAGATGTTGAAAAATATGACGAGAATGATGAGAAAACCGAAAAATACGGTGTTTTATCAAAAGCCAAAGGAGTCAATAAATGTGTTACAAAAAAATTTACTCTTGACAATTACAAAACGTGTTTATTTAATAAAAATTTGCAACGCGCTCAAATGCTAAGATTTAAGTCTATAAAACATATAATATTCACTCAAAAAATAAATAAAATATCATTATCGCATGAAGATACAAAACGGTACTTATTAGAAAACTCTTCTGACACTCTAGCGTGGGGTCATTATAAAATACCGCAATAATGAAAAAGTTTCAAAGTTGTAATATAATCACACAGAACATTCGAATTCCAAATTATTGTTTGTACATTGTATATTTTTTAAGGTATTACTTGTAAACATGTAAAAAAATGTATGAATTTTATTTTATTGTATCTTTTAAGGTATTTTTGTAAATATGAAACAAAAAAAATAATGTTAAAAGTGTGATCATAAATAATAAAAAAAAAATTACGTAATCATTTTGTTTTGTTTTTTTGTCTACTATATCTGAGTTGTTTAAATAGTAATCATCTTTCTGAATATTACCATTTAAAGTCCATCCGTTAACATATCAACACTCACCCACACACATACACACATACACATAGATTACGATATTTAATAATGATTCACTTTTATCATCCTTTCACCACCATTGTCGCAGGTCCTAGTGGGTGTGGTAAAACGCAATTTGTTACAAACTTTTTGAATAACTCCAAACAGATATGTAATGTTGAATTTGATGAAATTATTTGGTGTTATGATGAAATGCAACCTCTCTACAATCTGGAAAATGTAAATTATAGTCAAGGAATACCAGATTTTTCAATTTTTGATGGGAAGAAACCTAAACTTCTTATTATAGATGATTTGATGAGAGAATCAGATGGACGAATCGTTGACATTTTTACGAAAGGTAGTCATCATAGAAACTTAAGTGTTTTTTATATTACACAAAACGTATTTCATCAAGGTAGAGGTCAACGTGATATTTCATTGAATACAAGCTACATTGTATTTTTTTAAAATCCCAGGGATAAAACTCAAATACGCTACCTGTCACGACAAGTTTACCCAGAAAACTCAAAGTTTGTGGACGAAGCCTACAAAGATGCTACAAAGGAGGCTCATGGTTACCTCATGATTGACCTGAAACAAAATACAAATGACATATGCCGTTTTAAAACAAAAATATTTCCGTTTGATGGGCATTGCACAGTGTATGTACCTAAAAAGGGGTTTAAATATGATAAAAATCACCATATTTTAGTCAGTTCTACATGATGCATGCAAGAGTAAACACATATAAACATTTACTTGAAGCATTGCAGTTGCTTAAACCCAAATATCGTACTGCATTACTTAAATCTTGTGACGATGAAGAGATCAACATTATTTGTGAGTGCATTTATAACGTCCTAAATGGGAAAATTCCATTAGAAAAAAAAGAAAAGACGAAACTAAAAAAATATAAAGATATTTTAAGAAAATTAGTTTCGAAAGGGAAACATAAAATAAGAAAAACTGTTATAGTTCAAAAAGGAGGTGCATTTCTACCTATTATTTTAGGTGCAGTTTTAAGTGCTTTAGTGAACTCTTTATCATAAACAAAATGGAAAACGCAAAAAAAATGTTATTAGTTGAATCAGATTTTATTGAAAGGCTGAAACGGAATGAGAGTCCACCCGAAAATTCCTCATCTCGGCTAGATGGAGAGATGCAAAAAATCCTTAAAAGTAAAATGAATGATCGCGAAAAGTGGACGTTATATTCTCAAGCATTACAAAGATTTCTACATTTTATTGAAACAGATCGAAAACCGTTTAGAATACCCATCGTGATGGAGGGGGTAGATCAAGTCATCAACGAAAGTAATGATATTATAAAAACAAAAGTGAACAAAAAGGAGGAGATTGAAAATAATGAGTCAGTTACAGATAATGTAACTGAAGCAGCCACACCGTCATCGTTTAATACACCACCTGGCGAAATAAATCAAGAACTAATGCCAATTAGTCCGTCAAAAATTATAAACATATTACCCAAATCTTATGAAAAAAAAGCTCGAACGTTGTTAGATTACATTGTTTCAAGTAAACCGAAAATTTGGTGGAAACAGACTGGTGAAGTTGTTATAAATAACCAAACCATTCAAAATAGTAATATTACTGATTTGGTAAGCGACACCGTTAGATGTCTTAAACGTCCTAAGCCAATTGGATGGGAAGTGTTTGCTTTACTTTTAAAAGATATCGAAGTTCCTAGGTCATGCATAGGTAATCCTACAAATTTAGCATTTATTAATGGTACTCCTTTGATTGAACCCTTTACCCCCTCCACATCTGTGAAGACGAGAGCCTCAACAGATAAAGATAATAACACTTCTACGCCTCTTGCTACACGGGAGCAAAAGCGATCCGGAAAGAAAATAGAGTGGGAAAGATGGACTCCTTATTAGATATTAACAGAATCTATTATGACGTCTCTAATCCAGCTGGCTATAGCAGTTTAAATAATTTATCAAAGGAAATGAAAGGTCAAATGAACAAAGAGGAAGTGAAAAAATGGTTACAATCTCAAGATACGCACACGCTGCATAAACCTATTCATAGACGATTTACTAGAAATAAATACATTCTCTCGAACTTTAATGAACTTTGGCAAGCTGATTTAAGTGATATGAGTACTTATAGTCAATATAATGATGGGTACAAATATATTCTTTGTGTTATTGATGTGTTCAGTAAATATGCTTTTGCAAGAGCCATGAAGAAGAAGGATTCAGCAACTGTTAAACAATGTTTTGAAAGCATATTTACTGAAGCCAACTCTGTTCCCCGTCACATCCAATCTGATAAAGGTACAGAATTTGTTTCAAAGGCGGTTAGAGATTACTTTAAGAGCAAAAATATTAATTATTATACCACTAATAACCCCGACATTAAAGCAAGTATAGTAGAAAGGTTTCAAAGAACACTTAAAATGAAAATGTGGCGTTACTTCACTCATAAGAATACATATAACTACACAAATATATTACAAGATCTTCTACATTCTTACAACCATAGCTATCATTCTAGCATTAAAATGCGCCCAGTTGATGTTAGCTCTAATAATATTATGACTGTTTGGTGTAATTTATATGATCGCAAAAAAGATAGGCAAATTTCATTAGAAACTAAAAAACTAAATGTAGGTGATCATGTTAGAATCACTAAATATAAGCATGTGTTTCAAAAAGGTTATGAAAGTAATTGGAGTGATGAAATATTTATTATTGATTCGATTATTAACAGATCGCCACGAGTTGTTTATACAATAAAGGATTTAGAAGGTGAACCCATCATTGGTACATTTTATTCTAAAGAATTACAAAAGGTAACTTACCTCCCCTCCAACGAGTATAAAATTGATAAAATAATACGCTCGCGTCGAGTTGCTGGCAGAAAGGAAATACTAGTTAAGTGGCAAGGTTATCCTAATAAATTTAATTCTTGGATACCTGAATCAAACTTAAAGAAAATATGAGTGAAAATAGTTTTTATCTAACTTTGTTAAGTAATAGTTCATCAGATTACTACACGGATAACACGACTGCACATTTCTTAACTAAATTACCAAAGACCATTAAATTGGATGGAGAATGGGTAGTTGGGTTGGTGGAATTTCAATATCCTTGTTCCATGTATAATGTTCAAGAGCACGAAAATATCATTTATTTAAAGAAAAAGGTGTTATCACCCACCGATAAAACTACAAAAATAGTAGATATAAAAACTCATATACCAGCCACTACATATGATAATATAGATCATTTTCTTCAAGCGTTTAATGAAAACCCACAGTTAAAAAATAACGTAAAATTTCGATATGATGGATTAACAAAACTGGTTGGAATAGCAACAACAAATAAAGAAATAACATCTATCATTACAACTCCGATACTAAGTCTGCAATTGGGTTTTAAACCGAAAACAAATTTAAAACAAAATACATTAGGAAAAAGCCCTGCAAATTTATATTTAGGTTTACCATCTCAAATATTTGTTTATACTGATATAATACACCCACAAGTAGTCGGAGATGTTATTACTTCATTACTCAGAATAATACCTTTAGATCCAACTAAGTTCATTTATGGAGCTTATAAAACTCACATCTTCTCACCCGCTCATTATGTACCAGTTTTACGAAGAGAGTTCGATACCATTGAAATAGATATAAGAACAACGACTGGTGTCAGAGTACCATTTCAATTTGGATCTTCTTGCGTGAAGCTACACTTTCAACGAGTAAAATGATTTACAACAGATCGTCAGTCTCTTGTCCTTACGAACATTATTATTCACACCAAGCCGGCTCTGGGATAGGTATTGTCTATAAGGGAGTTCCATATCAACGAGGACATGGTATAGGCAGTTTTTTGGGTGGACTATTTAGATCAGTGCTCCCTTTGTTATCTAGCGGTTTAAAAACCATTGGAAAAGAAACCTTAGGGGCAGGGGTTGGTTTGTTAACTGATATGGTAAATTCTCGTCCTATGGATAGTTCCATTCGATCACGATTTAAGGAAGCGAGCGCTAACCTAAAAAGAAAGGCTGATGAAAAAATTGATTCTCTCATGTCAGGATCTGGGTATAAAATGTCGAATAAAAGAAGAGAACCGCTCATTACTCGAAAAGCATCGCGACGAAGAGGAAGTAGAAATAATAATAAAAATAACGATATATTTTCAAGTTAAATAATGTCATTTCTACACAGTCATTCATGTGAATGTGCAAAATCTGAATTAGATATATTTGCCCTTCCATCAACTCAAACAAGTATTGAAAGCGGACATTGGATTCATTACAAACCAATTTCATCTTTAAGTGATGATGGCCCCATTGAATTTCAAGTACCTGGATCAGGAGATGACTACATTGATCTATCACACACAATGTTACATATTACTGCTAAAGTATTGAATCAAGATGGGACAAAATTAAAAGCAGATGCCGGAGTTGGACCCACCAATAACTGGCTACATTCCCTTTTCAACCAACTTGATGTATATTTAAATCAAAAACTCATATCACCCCCAAACAATACATATGCTTACCGTGCTTATATGGAAAATCTTCTCAACTATGGACCGGCAGCCAAAAAAACCCATCTTACTTGTGGGTTATGGTATGAGGATACCCCAGGTTTTATGGATACCGTTGACGCCAACAACAAAGGATTTCAGAAAAGACTAGAATTTATCAAAGAGAGTAAGGAAGTGGAAATGATTGGACATTTGCATGGCGATATATTTAACCAAGAGAAATTCTTGATAAATGGTGTTGAATTGCGTATTAAGTTAGTCCGATCAAAAGAATCATTTAATTTAATTTGTCATCAAGATAAAAAACTTAAAGTACAAATAACAGATGCTAGTCTCATTGTTAGAAGAACAAAAATCAATCCTAGCGTTTTGTTAGCCCATCAAAAAGTATTGGCAACAACGACTGCGAAGTACCCCATTACGAGAGCAGAAGTTAAGGTTCTCACAATACCAACAGGGGTCCAGGGTAAAACATTGGATAATATATTTCTCGGACAAATTCCTAAACGCTGTATTATTGGATTTGTATCAAATTCAGGTTTTAATGGAAATTTAGCTTTGAATCCATTTAATTTTCAAAATTATAATATGAATTCATTTAGCTTGTTTGTAGATGGTCATGAAATTCCTTCTAAAACATTACAACCGTCATTTAGTTCTGGTTTAATAGCGGCGGCATATCACACCTTATTTTCTGGAACTGGTATTCATTTTCACAACGAAGGTAATGGAATAAGTAGAACAGATTATGGTGGAGGATATTGTTTGTTATGTTTTGATTTAACCCCTGATTTATCTGCTAGTTCAACTTCACACTGGAATCTTGTTAGACATGGAAGTGTTCGGATAGAAGTACGCTTTGATTCGGCTCTAACTAGCACCATTAATTGTATCGTGTATGCAGAATTTGACAACATTATTGAAATAAACAAAAACCGTGATGTATCTGTAGATTATAATAGTTGAAAAACATAATTATATAAATACAATGTTTTCTTTCGTTTACGTTATTTTGTTGTAGTCATTGTTTGCATCATCATCAAGACATAAATTGTTATTAATTAAGTAATTATGGATACTAATGAGATTCAATTTTGTATGAAGAAATTAAACCCACTTTTTGAATCAAATGTTTTTGCTGCTAACAAAATACCTATTTGGGTCGATCTACCTGTTTTTATTGTTAGTAATTTGGACCCTGACACGAAACCAGGCTCCCACTGGGTTGCCATACACATTGATGTTACTGGTATAGGAGAATATTTTGATTCCTTCGGACGGAAGCCTTCAGGTTACCATAACTTATTTTTAAAAAGAAACACCAGACAGTGGTTTTATAACAATAAACCTCTTCAAAACCATTTTACTTCAGTTTGTGGTGAATATTGTCTAGTTTATTTGTATTTTAAATATCATGGAAAAACTATGACAGATATGCTAAGTTTGTTTTCTGATAATTCTGTATGTAATGACCTTATATTAAGGAATATGTTTAAAACATTTTTTGTGAAATAAAATAATACGTGTACTTAAATAAGATTTTTTATTTTTTCATATAATACAAAGACCTTTTAAACCACACATTTTTTTTTAAATTGTATTATTTACAAAATATTTCTTAACATTCTTTGTTACTTAAAAAACGAGACGACACAAAGAAATCTGTTACATGGAAAATGTACTTAAGGAGAGGTAAAAAATGAGAAAGACGTTAACACAATCATTAAGCTACTACTATCATTAATAATTATAACTATCACTGTTTCTTATTATCTATAAAATATTTCACACTACTGTCCTTAGAAGCTAATTGCTTTGTTATGTTATAAATAATATTTCGCGTATTTTGTAGCTCCAAATCGTCTTCCAACGCAAAATATTTCAATCTGAAGTCCGCATGCTTCCAGTGTTCCATGGGTGGGACGTTTTTGATTTTATGCATATCATATATCTCGATTTTAATCAAATGTGATGCATAGGCCCCGTCGTCTTGTCCGGATGACAAGTTTGCAACACCGTCTGGTGAGCTTTTGCTCACATTTGAAGACCGTTTCACAACTTTAGACTGCTTTTTAGGTCGTTCAAAGAAGCTATCGATATTGTTTCCTGAACGTTTCTTTGCGATGGCTTGTTTAACTTTGAGACCAAGCGTACCCTCTTCATCGCTTGATTCGTCTTTATTATCATCCGGGTAGTAATAGTTCTTGAAAGTATTTTCAGTGAACTGAAACAATATAAAACAATAATTTACACACTGTCTACAATCTTGATAATTAAAACACAAAGAACACAAGTGAAAACAAAACAAAGTAAGTTACGGTAATAAAAGACATACTTACATCCATTGTTGGGTCTTTCTATAAACACTTAAACACTTCACTGTTGAATTAACACTATATTTCTATATACTGCAGTAGATACAAGGAGCTCTGATACAGAGGACTGCCACGACAGTAATACTTACTCAAAGCCATTTCTCTTCGGCTTTTATACTGTGATAGTGAGCAGGATACAGTATCGTTCAAATCATGTCTCAACAGGTTCATCTAATACAGACGCTCTCTTTACTAAAACCCAAATTCAAAAGCATAATAGGAAACAATAAATCCATTGTCAGTATAAAATATAATAGATGTCTACCAATAAAGCAATTATGCTGTTATAACAATGAATACCGACACACAAGAAATGCCGACGTATTAGACTAAATCATGTTGAAACCAGTTGACACGTCTCGTTATTTTTTTAAAATCATACAAAGTAACATGTCTCAACAAGTTCATCTAAACAGACGCTCCCTGTACTCAAACCCAAATTATATCCACATAATAATCCATTGTCAGCATAAAATATAATAGACGTCTATCAATAAAGCAATTAAGCTGTTATAACAATGAAAACAAGTGCACAAGAAATGCCTCACACGCCTAGTTATTATTTTAATAATACAAAGAAACAAGTAGCTACGAGTTTACTTTCTACTACTATACTAAGTTTAAGAAGATAGAATAGTTTAAGAATAAAAAAGGCTACATTAGGTTGAATTGCATTTATCGCAGACAAAAATAATGAGTTAGAAATAGGTAAAACTAAATAAAATAACACAATACAATATGCACAATATAGGTAAGTATGTATACGATATGTAGGATGCTTTAGTTTGGATAGGTAAGAAGTTTAGGTATTTAGGTTAAAACATAACTTGAACGAAGACTAGGTGAAAGCAGGTTAGTTTGAAATGAGAAGTTAGGTTGATTTTAGTTAGGTTTGGTCAAGTTAGGTTTGGTAAAAGAAGGTTTAGGTTAGTTTAGGCTACCGACGGATTACTTGTGTAAATTCTAATTAGGTTAGGTTAGGTTAGAACTGTATTCCTTATAAATCGAAATAGCTCCAAGAGGTTGTAAGATAATAAGATAATGAATCGCAAATAAGTACCTTTTGCAAATACCTATCGGTAATACCTATTGCAAATACCTATCGCTAATACCTATTGCAAATACCTATCGCTAATACCTACAGTATAATACACACATAAAGAAGGCATGAATGAAGACGTCGGTGGGTGAAGGGTCCATCCAGGTAGTATGCTCGGTAACACAATAACGCGCCCGAGTCGAGATCGAACAATAGAAAAGGGTCGATAAGCCTATTGTTACCGTGGTGAGCAAGGTGTATTGTTTAATTAGCGTATTTCGTAAGTACCTGAAGGAGGCGCCGGGCACTGCTGAGACCTAGCGCAATCAATTCAAATGGGGGGCTTTTTTTTTTTTTTTTTTTTGGTTCAGCGGGGGCGGTGGATCGGCCCTGGGGTCAGGATCGGTGACCACTGAGAGGTGGGGCCAGAATCGGGGAATAGTTTCTACTAGCGATGCATATAACTTCTTCCAGTAATACACACTGAAACAACTGAAAGTTTGCATTAAATTACTTTGCTAATCTTGTGGATAAAATGCAACTCTCTCGTCAGTTTTTGATGAATACAGAGAGCCTTTATGAGCTGGTGTGGTAAAAAAATCTTGCCGTTGAGTTGTAATTTTCAATTCCATTATTTGGATAGTCATCCCAAGGTATAAAAGATACCTGTTAATTTGAAAGCGTTCATAGGTTTGTCGTCGGCAAGCAGTTATAATATTTACCTCTGTATTGATGGTGGGAACTCCCTTAACGTATGTGTATTTTGAGCGTTCGGGACGCGTGGATTTATTGCCGTGATACGTTATTTATTTTATTGGTTAAGTTGTTAAATCGCCGGATTAAGTTACGATGGTCAAGAAGAGATTAGGATTAATGGTAAATGGGCAATTTAGTGTTTTTGTCTCAGAACAGGGTTCGTTTGGATAGCCATGTCAAAAAACCGGACAAGTGCGAATCGGACTCGCCCACCGAGGGTTGCGTTCTTTTAAATATTTGTTGTTATAGCGGCAACAGAAATACATCATCTGTGAAAATTTCAACTGTGTAGCTATCACGATTCACGATATACAGCCTGGTGACAGACAGACGGACAGTGGAGTCTTAGTAATAGGGTCCCATTTTTATCCTTTGGGTACGGAACCCTAAAATGAAGATTCTTATAAGAGTTAAAGTATTTCTCGAGCCTACAGTTTTGTGAAAGTATTAACGTAGATACATAGGTAATTTATTCTTCAATTCAGGTATTATAGGTATGATACTGTAATTTTTAATGTCAAAAAATAGTTAAAAATACTTGTTTTGAAAATCAAAAGGCTTTGCTAGGGACCCTTTTTGCGTAAAGCCTCTAAACGCAGGTCCATTCTATTTCTAATAAAATATCTACCGGGTCCGCTTTTCCCGCCCTAACCCGATAAACTTTACTATTACAAGAAATCCGTTGATTTTCCATTCCTTGAAAATGGTATAGGAGAATGAAAACGCGCAGGCCATTCAAGACTTTAACTATAGTTGTAATACGGGTCGCGACTGATCAGTTGACTAGTCGTCCATGGTACAGGCTCAAGAAATGTAACCAATTTATTATCACCCTCAATAAACATGAACATTACGGTGATAACTCAATCTAGCACTTAAGTGTGTGTGTGTGTGACAAGGGTCCCGTGTCTATATATTTTATTAATCATTTGGGTTCCATAGATATTTCCATGAAATTACAAGTTTTTTTTCTGCACTTTGGTGTCTAATGACTATATTAACTTTAATTTTCAACAAGCAGAAACGTCTGCGAACGATGCTATAAAGCTTAGAATAAATTTAAAAGTGGAAAAATTACTGTCTTTGGTATTAACTTTGGCATTTGATGTTTAAGCTGACGGTTTAGGACTATGAACAGTATGAACGATCGATACGAACGATATACGAACGACTTTAAACGGTCAGCTTAAAGAATAAGAATAAAGAATAAAGATCATTTATTTCAGCAAAAGGTTACAGATATACCAGGGGTCTCCGCACTAGGCAATGCCTGTATCGCAGGGAAATATAACATAACGTTACAGTTTCAAGTACAAAACACTTCTTTGTAAATGTGAAAGATTGTATTTTAAAATGGATATTTAGATTGAATGATTTTTATGTTCATACATCACACGAAAATGCTGAATGGATTTCAGAGTGTCAGAGCTTAGTAAATTTGTGTAAGAATGTCCTACAAAATTATTTATTTGATTATTCATTTATCCCCCAAGAGTGTCAATGGTAATTGTTCTTTAGTACAAGAGTACTATGGATGGGGAGAGGTGAGAGTATATAGTAGGCTAGTATAAAAATTACAGAATAAAAAATTTCGTCATGTTAAAATAAGACATTTAATTTTAATTAAAGCTTGGCAATACGAAATACTACATATTTTAACTTTTGTATAAAGTAATAATCGAATAAATACTATCTATGATCGGATGACACCATAAAGTAATGAAAGAATCTTATTTCCCCGAGCCCCTAAACGTCCGAGGGCTACGGTGTCGTGTTACAGATATACAGCGTACGAGCAGAATAAAATGTTCGATTACGATCATTCTTACACAAAAAGGACATTAACGATTTCAAAAACAACCTAAAAGTAACCTAGAAGCTTCGCCATTAGGTTGATTTTTTTGAATATTTAAAAGAACTAAGGTCCTTGTATAATAGGGTCCTGTAATGTCTCTATTGGTCTCGGTGGAGGCCATATTTATGGCTGTTAAAATGGGCTTTATGTCAAAGTTAAGTAATGATTAAACTGAACCATTAATTTCAATGAATGAGCGAAATTAAGATTGAATATAAATATTTATTAAACAGTTTTAATGTGGTTTGCCATGGCTGTCATTTTCTATAGGTACAACACAGTCTGCCGATTTTTGCGGGGGAGGGGCACGTCAAATGTATGGCTATTTGTACGTAACGTACAAATAGCGATGTCAGATAAACGTCAGTCCATACAAAAGTTTGCACAATTGTGCAACGTTTTCGGCAGAGGGGTAAGCTCTTAAAGGCCACTCCGGTTATTAAATGCTCTAAAGTGCATACCTAACAGTGTAGGCAAAAATTATTCCCTAGTAATATTATAAATGTTAAGTTAACTGTCTGTCAGTCTGTCTTTTACCTCTTCACGTTTAAGTTATTTGAACCGATTTAGATGAAATTTGTTATGGAGATAGTTTGAGGTTTGATCATCATCATCATTCCACACAGACGAAGTCGCGAACAAAAGCTATTTCAATTATAATTGAACGATTACTATTGAAAAGTGGAATTGCAATGACCAATTACAAGGAAAAAGTAATTGCACTTATAAATTTACAATTAAGAATTACAATTACAAAATATTGTGGTTGATTCAATTATTCATTAGAGCTGGCGGCTACCTGGCACAACGTATCAGCATTGCGATACAGCGAGGAAATGCCGCCAGCATCCTTGGTACAATGCCTCAAGGGCCTATTTTAGATTTAAGCTAGTTATTAATTTCGTTTAATAGTACCACTGTATATATATTGTATGTAAATAAATGTTTTATTTGCTAAAAAAAAAAAAAAAATATTAGGTAAATAATTCGAAAACGATATAAGTAGTTCATAAGTTCGCTCTTATGATTTTTGCAAATTATAGTTCGAATAATCTATAAACTACATTAAACAGTCTAACAAGATCAATATTTATTATCTGATATAAAATAAACGATTATATTAAAGGCAGGATACTTCGTTTTACATCTCAACTTTCGTTGTATTTAATGTATTCATTATGAAATAGGTTTAAAGTTACGAAACAAAATACTAATGAGCCACCCGAACCTTACACCTTAATAAACACATCACACCTGACAGCAAAAACATCTAAACGTTCAATAAAATCACGGCCTTATCTAAATCTAACCGATGTGAGACTATCTCATAACTAAAACGTTTTAATATAATGAAACTTATCACAATATAAGTCATTCTGGTTTTGTTTTAGTAAACTTACAACGAAAGGTCCCATAGAAGGGATTCGACTGTTTTAATGAAACCTCGAGACATCGCGTCACTAAATTTCAAGCGAACGTGTCTGTCTCCAATTTTAGAATACTTCGGAAAACCGCCCAGACCTATATTATGTCATTGTCATTTAAGTACCTTTAGTAAAATTCAGGAGTATACTCGCTGAGATGCTTTAAGATTTATTCCTATGCGATGATCTTCTTCATAACCACTTGGCCACTGGTTAATATTCATTGTTCAATGTCTGCTCACGTACAACTTTGCCTTTGGCCTCCACAGCGTGCCGCGTTTGAACGCTTCAGGCCTTCGCCTCTATGTGGAGCTCGGCCTTCGGCTTCGCTCTTTACACAAGTGACTATTTTGTCCGTATCTGTGATCTGCCGCTGCTGATATTTAAAGTATTATGACATATTTTCCAAACGTGTGCATCAATCGGAAAACCACGCGCTCGCCGCGCTCGCGTTTCGTCTGCTAATTGAAGTTACAAGTAAAAAAGTACCTTCCACATCGAATAATTCTTGGGTGTCAATCGTACAAAACATTCTAAACCTGATAACTTTCACGCCTAGCTCTTACATAAACTCTTTTAGCTCTGAAGTGGACATACAAGTAAAGGTACCTTCCACACCTAATGATTCTTGGGTGTCAAACGTACAAAACAAACACGAACAACTGACACGTTTGGAAAGTTTTTATACATCGTGCTTTACTTGTTACTGGTGGAAACATACGGATGCGGTTGCAGTTAAAAAAAAGCTGCGTTTTTCGGACCATTAAATAAATGGTCTTTCACTTCAGAAATTTTCTTCGTTTGTTACTTTTACACTAGTTTCCAGTTGAAGATCTATGTAGTGTCCCCTCTGAATTAAAGGATCATACTATAGATAGGTACATTGATGCAACTACCAAAGTTTAAAGTTTCCATCAATTATTCATCAATCACATGGAGAATGCCTCGAGTCCATGGATACAACCGGAAGTAAAGAGAATGTTTAACTAGGTAAGTACTATAAAATGCAATAAGATCATGGGATCCATAGGATGTCAACTTAAAAGCGCAAAGATGAAATACCTTATCGCAGGGGTGATAGGGGAGGGGGCCAGTCCTTGTGCAAGTCATCGAAGTCGATTTGTTTTGTCTAGTAGTGGGAATGTTTTAAATGATATGATGCCAACTGCTTGATGAAAAAAGCTAAGTAACAGTCAAACGTCCGAGGACCGCAAAGCCTTAATTTAATTAAAGTACTGCCCAATTTATTTAAGATCTAGACTTTATGATGTTCAAAAGTTGATTGGTCTTGACCTGCCGCGTCTCCGCGCGTGCGTGTCTCCGTGTGTGCTCGAATTTGTGATGTGTATCTCGGCGCAGAATAATGGGCCGTCATTCGGAATAGCCGGTCAATTATTCCATCCAAGTGTACCTACGTGTACAGTCGCCCTCCACGCTTCATAGGCTGGAGACATACTGTCTAGTTTAGACATACTTCAACCTTTTTTAGAAGCTTTTATTTATTTAACTTTCAATGTTTGTGTGTAATATATTTGTTCGGGTCAAATTTTGCAAGCCTTAGTTACTCCCCAATATTCGATTGTGTTGAAACTTCTCTCGCATAGTAAGTTGGGTGACAATGCAATGTTATGCGATGGTACCATTTGAGCTGATCTGATTATGGACGCAGGAGCCCTAGGAATCTGTAAAAATGAACGCAACCTAATTTGTATTTAGGTTTTCTAGAATTGTTTCGATGACATATATTAGTTGAAATAAAAGTACAGAGAACGGTAAAAGCTCGTAGGTACCAAAAAAAAACAAATATTTTTTTTTTTATATAAAATATGTTTTCACCAGTACAAGCGGGCAACAGTACTCGGTGTGAGAATTTTATTAGAGGCGCGACGTGTGGCCTTACGAATACGTTTGTTTGACTATTGTACCATTAATAAGTTCCTGTTATTAGCTAATCAAACTTGACAATGCAGGTGTGAATTAATTGTTCCACGTGCTAAGCTAAGAAAAATATCAAATAAAAATTCTTAGTGGGTTATTGTACTAAGCTAAACATTACGCGGTATTTCGGGGCCAATACGACCTTCAAACCTGCAGGGAAAGAGCTTACTCCCATCTAAACGGCCTCTGTGGTGTTGAATTGAAGGTGTCCATGCGCGATGGAAATTGCTCACCATCAGACGATTCGTCTGCTCATTTGCCGTTTAAAAAATAGCTGCTGTATGAACACACACAGAAAGAAGTTATTTCTTTTGGGACGATAGCTAACCAAGATGGCAATCGATACGTCTCGTATTGTATCGGGATCGGGGGACAGATGCAATGCAATGTGTCGTGTCATTTCCAAACATAAGTTTCGTTTGGCATTTTCTACAATCGATTACCAATTAGCCATACCTTCAGAAAATCTTAAATATCCAATAACTTTAATAGCCAACAGTTTAACCAAACCATATCCCATTAAGCTGTGCAATATAAATAAATTTAATATATAATTATATACTTACATACATTCAATAGAAAGAAACCTAATATATGCCTTTACTATATAATCTCGGATAGAGACATCGGTAACTTGATACGGGCTCAGTGAAACGCGTGTTGAGGATAGTGGAGGCCGGCTGACAGACAAATGAGATAGAAGAGTAGAAATCGTTATCATCACGAGACTATAAGCTTTACATAACACTGCTAGGCACTGGTATCTTCTTAAAACAGGTTTTTTTGGCTTTAAGTTCATAAAACTTTACAAGCCTTAATCAGAGAGCCTAGCCAAGACGCCAATCGTTTGCGCCGTAGTGAACGAAACGATAATGCCTCTCTATCACTTTTCCATATTACTGCGACAGAGAGAAATTAAGTTACCGTTTCCTAATATGAATTTTCAGATTTATGTCACGGGTTCACGGGTATCATTATCATAACCTTTAGTCCTCCATTATGAATTACGTCACTGAGTAATAATTTCACTTACTCATATGTATACATACACATGCACTGAGAATTTCTACTCAAATACATATAGTTGGTCAAACCAATCTGTTAGTCAGTAAGAACCAGGAAAACTATACTCATCCTTTTCTTTTGGGTGCTAGTACTAGTGTAAGACAAAGATAGTATGATTCTCTCTGTCTATGATTGAAATGAGACAGTCCTTGGCAAACTATATTTCTCAACGATGTTTTCCTGCGCCGAAGAGCAACTGGCAAATATGAAAATTATATTTCTATTATACTTAACTACTTTAGAACTTATTAGGTAGGTACCTAAGTTTGTAACAAATTAGTACGAGATTTCTTACGACACACAACTATTTTATATAATGTTAATAAATAATAAATACAATTTGTATGGCAGCCGGCATCAGACAAACCAAACTGATTGAGATGTAAGAATGATCCAAAGTTAAGGCCTCAGTTAAACTAACAGTTAAAGCGATACTTTTCTATGTAGTTAAGATAGATAACAATATGTTTGTTTGTTTATGTGAGGGTCACGTGTGTGTGATGTGAGATGTGTTGGATCGTGTGTGACTGCCCTTTCGATGAGATTTAGATAAGAATTAATGTTAAGTACATCAAAGTCTTCGTATTGGAATCTTTAATTTTTACCTGATCACGGTGAAGCTTAAAAAAAAGTTAAAGTTTCAGCAGGCAGCAGCTATGCATTTATATAAAATGTAAAATGAGAACATGTCCAATGGCAATGAATGTAATTAAATTTTATTTAAAAAAATACAAGCCCTAAAATGGAAATTACTTATTTCTTCCTTGGATAACATCAATTCGATTGAGCAATTGAATTATAATTTTAGAATAAAATCAAACATAAGTACCGTAAAACGGGGTGAGTAGGTTTCGCGGGGAGAGGTGGGTTATGAATGGGGAGAGAAGGTTTGAGAGGGGGGTGAGAAGGGATTTTAAGGCTACTGCTACAAAAATAATGTTATCCAATTTAAAATGGAGCTATAGTAATACGCATAATAAAAAAAAATCGATCCAACAATCTTCCAAAATCACCTTTGTATGAAAACCCCTCTCACCCCAAATACGAGGCACTACGGGGGTGAGGTGGGTTTTCCTCTTTATCGTCAAAGTTATGAAATGGAACTACCCAAAATAAAATAAAAACTAAAATACAAACGTCCGGAACACTTATTATATACACCATTCAGTTTTCATATGTAAAAATAAAATTTTATCGAGGTTTGAATTTCAGTTTTGACCCTACTCACCCCCATTTTACGGTAGGCTAGTAAATTGGGCACCTGTCATTGGAGTATTTGTTAAAACAAAGGCTGAAAAAAATCTGTTCAGCCTTACAAGAATAATTTAAGGAAATAATTATTTGTTGTTTACCTCTGCTTGTATTTCTGTTTTCTTTTGTATTGTTTTCTTTTATGAGGTGTGCAATAAAGAGTATTTGTATTCCCTGTTTTATTTGCCCACCTTGTTGGTAAGTTGAAAAACAAGAACACTTGTAAAACAAACTACAGAATATGAGAACAGTTCAGCCCACGGAGCATCCGTCCCTCCCAGCTCTTGCCGACAAGCTCGACCGAGTCAAACACTCCAAGAAACAAACATTATTAAAGATACAGGTCCGATTAAGCTGTTTCAATTGATACCCGACTTGGCCTAATAACTAGACTTTGAAATTCGGCCTCCGGATACGTTGTAAGAAAACGCCTACTTATTTAAACTTAAATAATGTATGAAAATAATCACGTCACTTTTCGTAGCATCTGTCATCTCGATCCCGATACATTTTTACAGGCTTCACATATTAGGTATTTACATATAAAACACATATAAAAGTTGGGTGACAATGGAATATTACCATCGAGCTGATCTGATGATGGACACAGGATAATTGTGTTTGGGTTTGTTAGAATTGTCTTGGTGAGAATTAGTTGCCGGTTGAATGAAAAGTACAGTCAGCGATAAAAGCTTGTATCGAAATTGAAATTTATGACAAAAAATATTTAATTTCGTTTGGCGTTCGTCGATGTAAGTACGATTGCCATGTTGGCCTTCTTGGCCCCAGAAACTCGACTCATCTACATCCGCGCAGCTCATGGTAACAACACAGCGATGGTAAATTGGTGATATCTTGCATCCCTGTCGCTCCAACAGCACAAGACGATGATGGTATCTTGTGTCTCTGTCGCTCCGGCAGCTCACACCTGCGTATGATTGTTTATTTGTTTACGTTTTATTATTATTGTTGGAGTGTTTTGAATCATGTTGGTGCTGAGAGTTACAACTTAATGTTTTATAGCTTTTATTTAAAGTCGATAAATATTAAGGAATCTTATCATTATCATCTACTCAAAGGTTAACTGAAGGAGATTCCACACTACCTTTAAAATTATTGTATGTAGTAGTTTTTGACATTCATTACATTATAATATAATCCTGGGGTCCGCTTGGCAACTAATCCCGAGAATTGGCGTAGACACTAGTTCTTACGAAAGCGACTGCCATCTGACCTTCCAACCCAGAGGGTAAACTAGGCCTTATTGGGATTATTCCGGTTTCCTCACGATGTTTTCCTTCACCGAAAAGCAACTGATGGTAAATATCAAATGATATTTCGTATATAAGTTCCGAAAAACTCATTGGTACGAGCCGGGGTTTGAACCAGCGACCTCCGGATTGAAAGTCGCACGCTCTTACCGCTAGGCCACCAGCGCTTCTTAACTTTAGTCTATTAACTTTAATCAAAATCTTAATTTGTACGTATCTATGTGACCCTATGGTTGAATGGTCTACTTGGCAATAAAGTCTAAATAAATAAAATTGTGAGCTCCGTGCGCGTGCGCTGCGCACGAGTGTCTCGTTAACGCGCTTATAAATTTGTCCGTCTGTCTGTCCGTTCGTGAGCTGGGCACACTAAACTGCCAATGCTATTATTTTTCAGGTTGACTAACTAGCATTGAGTTATTTTATTGAGTTAGGCTTCACCCACATTTTCCCGCATACGGCATAACTAACAGGGTTGGGCAGTATTTCAATTACATGTATTTGAAATACGTATTTGAAATACATTTTTGTATTTTGTATTTGTATTTCAAATACTACCTGGAAAAGTATTTTGTATTTGGTATTTCAAATACTGCACTCACATGTATTTTGTATTTTGTATTTCAAATACTTCAAGCATCAAAATACATTTCTACAAAATACATTTTATTAAATTCTATAATCCTAAAATGGAACGTTTATTTAAATATAATGTACGACTTGTACGAGGGCAAATACAATGCGCGAGCTATTCTGCGCGGAAGTTTTCGTCAACAGCCAGGGTATAGGGTCATTGCAGTAGTTTCCGTCCATGCTCTAGTTTTAGACTACTTGACGGATTAGCAAATACAGTGGAAACTGGATAAGTGGAACCTGGGTTAGTGGAAAACCTCTTTAAGTGGACCCAAGTTCTCGGTTCCAGTCCCTTGGCAACGAATTACCTCTATAAGTGGAATTTTGGGACCTCTATAAGCGAAATCCATTTTTTCGAAAATTTCTTATTTTTACCTCTGTAACTGGAAGCAGCCGTCTCCGAAACCTCTATGAGTGGAATAGCTCGGCGTTATAAAATTAGTATTTTTAATAAACCGTCACAAGGAGGGTAGTTTGTTTCGTTAACATTATGGTTCGTGTTTTAACTACGTATTTTGTATGAGATCACACATCGTTCAGTTTTTTTGCATTAAAGTACAATCGGTACATTGATTTATTTAACCATACTGGTTTCTCTTGCATAAATAAATATTAGGAGTGATTTTGTTTTTGTAATTTTGAAAATTGTATACGAGTAGGTACTGTGGATTATTTACAGTATTGCTTTTTTTAAAGTCAGGATTCCATACCTATTTTTGTTAATACATACATATCTACATACATATTTAATAAAAGTTGCTTATTTAAGTCTTGATCATACCATACGTGACCTCTATAAGCGACATTACTAGCATCCACAACCTCTGTTAGCGAGAGCCTCTGTAAGTGAGAAAACGTTTTATTTGAACCTGGTTAAGTGGAAAACTGGATAAATGGAAAACCTGGATAAGCGGAACTAAACAGCCAGTCCCTTGCGATTCCACTTATCCAGTTTCCACTGTAATATATTTCATTTTTAATTTACTACTTGCGAAATATAATTTTGATATCATCATCATCAGCCTACTCTCGTCCACTGCTGGACATAGGCCTCTCCGATTGCATGCCATTGAGCACGATTTGCGGCAACTCTGATCCAGCTCTTGCCAGCCGCCTTGCGAAGGTCATCGCTCCATCTAGTCTGAGGGCGTCCTACGCTACGTTTGCCGATGCGCGGTCTCCACTCGAGAACTCGTCTACCCCAACGGTTATTGGTTCTACGGCTAATATGACCGGCCCACTGCCACTTCAGCTTGCTAATCCGGTGGGCTATGTCGACGACTTTAGTTCTCTGACCGATGACTTCATTTCGAATACGATCCCTCAGAGAGACTCCGAGCATAGCCCTTTCCATAGCTCGCTGAGCGACTTTGAATTTATGGACCAGTCCTGGACTGGTCCATAATTTTGATATGTAGACAGATATACAGGGTGTCCCCTAAGTGACACGTCACAGTGACACTGGAGGTAGACCAGGCCAAGAGTACCCAAACCAACTTAACATGACCCCAGTAAAAGTGGCACGGTTTTCGAGTTATAGCCAAATTAAGGTTTTTCATGAATTTTGACCGTTTTTAACATTGTTAGTGCCAGTGTGCACTCCGAAAGGTCTCGAAGTTAGTTTTTTTATGTATACAGTATCATGAATAGTTAATTAAGATAACAGAATAGGTATTTTGTTGATAAACAATGTAAAATGCAAAAAAGTGCTGGTTTAATCTTGAATTAAATTCACAGCCAAACATTAATTTCGACTTTGACCACCTATCGTGAAAACAAATTACTAGTAAAGTAATGTGCAAATAACGTCAAACTATTGATCATGTTATGCAGATTCAAAAATGGTATGACACATGTACCTTCCTGCAATAAAATAGGAATTATTATCATCTTTCGAAAGCCTCATAAAAAATAAGTTAAAACTAGGAAATCTGCAATCCGTTGCTACTTAGTAAAAATAACGATTTATGTTAAGATTTATGTAACTCTGGATACAGAAATAAAAAAACGCCTATTAAGTATTTGCCGAATGCCTAAAAGAAAAAGATGGAAAATGGTTATCTCCCTTTTTAAGGATATCATTGAGTTGATAAAGGTTCAACGAAAATAAAATACTGCAGGTTGAAGTTTAATCAATTTATTAAAATAATTTTATTTTACAATAGGAGCTCGAATTGTTTTTCCCCGGCTCGTATGTACGCTTGGCACCGTCTTGTAAAACTTCAAGTTAATTTTCTTAAATAAATTTCGGATATGTTTCGTGCTGCCTCGAACATGCCGCCGTAGTTCCTCTTGGTACGCTATTGGCTTGGCGTAAAATTTATCTTTTAAGTATCCCCAATAAAAAATCTAATGGGTTTAGGTCCGGGGAACGTTAGGCCGTGCCACTGGTTCCAGTCGGCCGATCCATTGGAGCTGGAACCACAGCAAGATGGCTGCCCAGAACACTACGCTCGCGATGTCCGCGACCACCTAACACAGAAATTTCCAGATGGATCAGCCGATTGGGACCAGTGGCATGGCTACCGCGTTCCCCGGACCTAAACCTATTAATTTTTAGGGTTCCGTACCCAAAGGGTAAAACGGGACCCTATTACTAAGACTTCGCTGTCCGTCCGTCCGTCCGTCCGTCCGTCCGTCCGTCCGTCCGTCCGTCCGTCTGTCACCAGGCTGTATCTCACGAACCGTGATAGCTAGACAGTTGAAATTTTCACAGATGATGTATTTCTGTTGCCGCTATAACAAGAAATACTAAAAACAGAATAAAATAAAGATTTAAATGGGGCTCCCATACAACAAACGTGATTTTTGACCAAAGTTAAGCAACGTCGGGAGTGGTCAGTACTTGGATGGGTGACCGTTTTTTTTTGCTTTTTTTTCGTTTTTTTTTGCATTCTGGTACGGAACCCTTCGTGCGCGAGTCCGACTCGCACTTGCCCGGTTTTTTTTCATTGGGGATGCTTAAAAGTGCTTAAAAGATAAAGTTTACTCCAAGCCAATAAGGTCCCAAGAGGAACTACAGCGGCGTATGTTCCAGGCAGCACGGAACATATCCGAAATTAATTTAAGGAAATTAACTTGAAGTTTTACAAGACGGTGCCAAGCGTGCATACGAGCCGGGGAAAAACAATTCGAGCTCCTATTGTAAAATAAAATTATTTTAATAAATTGATTAAACTTCAACCTGCAGTATTTTATTTTTTTGAACCTTTATCAACTCAATGATATCCTTAAAAAGGGAGATAACCATTTTCCATCTCTTTCTTTTAGGCATTCGGCAAATACTGAATCGGCGTTTTTTTATTTCTGTATACAGAGTTACATAAATCTTAACATAAATCGTTATTTTTACTAAGTAGCAACGGATTGCAGATTTCCTAGTTTTAACTTATTTTTTATCAGGCTTTTGAAAGATGATAATAATTCCTATTTTATTGCAGGATGGTACATGTGTCATACCATTTTTTAATCTGCATAACATGCTCAATAGCTTGACGTTATTTGCTCATTACTTTACTAGTAATTTTTTTTCACGACAGGTGGTCAAAGTCGAAATTAATGTTTCGCTGTGAATTTAATTCAAGATTAAACCAGTACTTTTTTGCATTTTACATTGTTTATCGATAAAATACCTATTCTGTTATCTCAATTAACTATTCATGATGCCGTACACATAAAAAAAACTAACTTCGAGACCTTTCCGAGTGCACACTGGCACCTGCTGGCACTAACAATGTTAAAAACCGTCAAAATTCATGAAAACCTTAATTTGGCAATAACTCGAAAACCGTGCCACTTTTACTGGGGTCATGTTAAGTTGGTTTGGGTCCTCTTGGCCTGGTCTACCTCCAGTGTCACTGTGACACCCTGTATATATTGTTTCGACATTAAGGATTGAAATCAGTCCAAATTTGTGCAGCAATGTAGGTTTATATTCAAATTTCGTCAAGTGGACGAAAACTAGCGCAATGACCCTATAAGTTTTTAGGAAAGGATATTCGTTAAAAAAACTAAATGATTAAACAAAAAAAATTATAGGTATTTTGTATTTTGTATTTGAAATACATTATTTTAAACACTGTAATTTGTATTTTGTATTTCAAATACCCGTCACCAAAGTAATTTGTATTTGGTATTTCAAATACTTTTAAAAATGTATTTTGTAATTTGTATTTGAAATACGTGGAAGCCAGTATTTTGCCCAACCCTGATAACTAAAAAGATAGGTTATGTTATGATTTGTAATGGCTGAGTACCTACTTTAGGTACCTACCTAGAGTCGGGCCAGGCTAACTCTGCACGGCATTAGCGATGAAGAAGTGTGGCAATGTCATCATTAATGAAATATGACGTTTATTACAAAGTGCAAAGTTAGTTTAGACGGAGTCTACCTATACTAGGTTCCTATAGCAAAAGAGCTTATCACCCCTAAAGAGAAAAAAGGTAAATAACACAGACTTACATCATACATTGGTAAAGCCACGGGCACAACTAGTAGACTCTTCAATACTTCGTGTTAGCACAATTTTATCAAACAACATTTATTATTTAATAAACACTTCTGCGTATCATATTTTCATTGGAATATATTTTATTGCGTGATTTTAACTCAATATAATATAAATAAAGCTTGTACAAATGCGTTCGCGAAATCTGATCGAGCGTTAACTGAAATGCGCCAAACGACCGAGTAACACTGCCGATGCCGAGGGATGTTTATTTAGGCATTATAGAAAAGGACAAATAGCGGACTTAACACCAGAAAGCAGACTCTACCAATCAACCGAGGGCTTAACAGGAAGATTGTGTACAGGGCTTAAGGTGGGATCAGACGGTTCATTTTTTGTTCATTTTCTAGTTTCATTATTCATCTTTCACTCAAAGTGACTCGTCTGAACACAAAATGAACCAAAAATGAAAAATGAATTCATTAGTGAAAGAATCCAACAATGTTGGATATTTTCATTCGGCATCTTTCACTCGCCCTCCGAATGAACAAACAATGAACAGTGTGAACACAGAAATGAACGTTCATTCGGATTTTGCATATTTTTCTCGAATCCTGTGGGTATACTACCTACTATCTAGCTAGACAAAGATAACGTAAAAGCAATAAAATGGTGTTCAAGTGGAACGAACAAAGTAGGATATATGGTATTTCTAGGTAGGTACTCCGTATAAATATCCCAGAGTTCCAAAACAATCGCCAGTAGCAAGGTATCGCAGTACAATTTGGAGTTTTATTCGGCTATGTATATAGTGTTTTCATTAAAGTGTTTTCATTCGCTATTAACGGACCTATTACTAATAATAGAAGTTCTACAAAATTACTACAAATGATTGCAATACGGTTTCGGATCTTCATCGGCTAGTTGTCTCAGCAATGTATTCGAGGCTCCAAATAAATTTCTTCTTGCGATCCAAGGTTGCAGCCACTACCGACGACGCTTTCTTGTTTGTTAAAATCTTTATTAAATGATCACAAATTAAACTTATACCAACGCACAACTTCATTCGACGCCATAGTGACAGAAAAGAAAAAAATAATAATCTTTCCAGCAGCCGCGTGAACGTGAAATGAAAGGAAAATGAAACATTCATCCGAGTGAACCGTCTGATCCCACCTTTATTCTTGTACTTGAGGACCTGTAACTTATAAATCGATTAAAAGACTTTTTTCAGTTCCTCCTGTTAGGTAAATACGAACTATCGCTTTTAGGTCGGCCTACAGGACGAGCAAGCAAGACCTTTGCGAAAAATTAGGAATAATATATTATCGGCCTAAAAGTCTGTATCTAATACTGAAATATACTGACAGCGCAAGCTTCAAAAAATATTTAGTTTATTCAAAGGTCAAATCTTTCTAATAGATAACTTTTTTTAAATGTAATCTATTAGAAAGATATTAGGTTTGGAGTGGATTGCTACTGAAAAATATTGATAGAGTAAATGACCGAGCGTTAGCGAAGGTCTCCGTTTCAGCTTGGGCAAAATGCTTTCGTATGTCCGGATGTTCTCCTCTGCAGGTCGCATTTCTTAATTTGCAAGCAAGCAAAGACACAGAGGACAGAAGCGCCCTTGAAGCTTAAGACCATTGTTATCCTGCTGTAATGTGCCGTAATAATGACTCAAAGAAGTATTTAAAAATTTTTCATTTTTACGCTTATCGCGAGGTCTTCCACTTTTGAACATATTCAGTAGGTATTACTCTGCCGTGTACCCGACCGTTTGGCGATTCAATGCATCGGAATATAAACACAGGCCGAATTATATCGAAATAAATAAATACAAGCCGAGTCGTAAACAAACCGGGACGTTTACTGCGCGCGCAACACTTTGCTTTTTTAGCAAAATTAATTTTTGCATTATGCCCGAGCCGCCATTTTGGTTTTGTGGCGCTTCGCGACTTGTGGCCGAAGAGGTTTATTTAAACTGGATGTTCCGTCTAATCTAATTTGTTTTGTTGAAGCGCAATATAAGTACTGACCTTGAACAACGTCACATTTTGCGTCTTTTTCTGCATGAAAATTCTTTAGGGAAGGAAGGAAAGATGGGAAGGAAGAATTCACTGGAAATTAAAGCGAACATTAAAGGATGACTCATACTAGACCGGGCCGGGGCCAGGCCGGAGCTTCAGGCGCTTCGTTTTCTATGGAAAGCACCACGTGATCACCGTGATCAGCCGTCATAGAAAATGACATGTTGGACGCCTCGGCCCGGGCCCGGCCCGGTCTAGCGTGAGTCATAATGGTCACACTTTTCGTTGATATTTTCTTCACATGCCGTTGTTCTGGAAGATAATATTTACGTGAACCATACACACACACAGAGCTTAATCAACAATAGCTTGTGTGGATTGATTTTATTACACAGGTTAATTGAAAAAAACCGGCCAAGTGCGAGTCGGACACGCGCACGAAGGGTTCCGTAACATTTACGCAAAAAACGGCAAAAAAATCACGTTTGTTGTATGGGAGCCCCACATAAATATTAATCATATTCTGCTTTTAGTATTTGTTGTTATAGCGGCAACAGAAAATACATCATCTGTGAAAATTTCAACTGTCTAGCCTGTCAACTGTCTATCACGGTTCACAGCCTGGTGACAGACAGACAGACAGACGGACAGTGGAGTCTTAGTAATATGGTCCCATTTTTACCCTTCGGGTACGGAACCCTAAAAAAGCACTTATTCCTTTATGCCGGAATGAGTTCAATCCGAAAATTAGCCTTTATAACCCTTAAGAGCCAACGGGAGTGGTCATTTCTCCATACAAACGTACTCCTCGTTTTCCTCCGTGGTTTTTGAAGCTAGAGCAATGATTTTTTCAACACAGATTAATATTGTCAATATCTGTGTCGGACCGTTTTGCTTTTTTTGATATTTTTGTTTTTTAAGGCGCTAGAGCCCTTCAAAAATGGCCAAAATGGCCTAATTGACTATGCCGTAATGAGAGGCGTGGCATTCAAAACTGATATCAATTAGCCAAAAAAGCAAAACGGTTCGACACAGATAATTTCATAATCATTTAGATTTCCAAATTTGGTTACGATTGGTTAAGTTTTGGAGGAGGAAACAGAGGAGTACGAAACCTCGATTTTTGAGATTTTTACGCAGGATTTTTCGCCTTGTCCTTATCGCACTACTTTTAGGTGCCGCTTCCGTTAGCGAGACGGGTATATTTACCTAAAATATTTAAAACTCAGCTCCTGTTTCGTCTTAATTTGGGAGAGATATTGAACCTGATAACCAACATATGTACTAAATATACTATAATGGATTATTGTGTTTACACAATAGGAGAAGTTATATAGTTAACAAGGTGAATATTTCGCTTCTCAACAGGAGACATCCATGGGATGTAATACTCTTGTTTCGCGCCCCGTACTCGTGGAAGATTAAACGATTTGCGTTATTTAGTGGCGCTGGAGGCTTGTTTTGTTTGAGGATTTAAAGGTCCAAATGAGTATTAAAAAAGAGGTCGTATAGACATCTTGCGGTTTGGGTCGCCTATTTTAATTTGCATATTTAAATCAATAATCGATCGAGCATTAGTGAAGGTCTACGTTTCAGCTTGGGCAAAATGTACCTATGTCCGGATTATCTCCTTCTACAGGTTGCAATTCTCAACCGATTCTCATGATTGTGAGCGGGTTTGATTTAGGGATTTTTAATATACTAATTACTACTTTTAAAAAACGATTTTTACAACAAAGTGCAATAAAAAGGATCTTTAAGGACTTTTTATACATTGCTTCACAAAATAACCTGTTTAAGTCTTGAATGTAAGCAGAATGCAGATATAATGAGTAAGTACCTATTCTGTTTTACGATATCATATTTTACGGCAGTTAAATATACATGAAATATATAATAGTAATATTTAAAGCGTGTTATACCCAATTAGTAGTAGCCACCAGATATCTTGTCTGTCTGTATCGCTACGCACTCACACCAGTAAATACGATATTTTCATGACGGTTGCGCTATAAAATTTAAAATGCGAATAGTACTAGGAAATCCCTAGGCATGTTTATGGTGGCATAGATGGCAAATAAGTAGCGTCGTTAATAAGTATCGGCTGCTATTTAATTGATCACCAGATTTAGTAAAATTTAATACCAAAAAAATATATTTTACCACCCTAAAATAATAAATGATCACCAAAATTATAACACCAATTTAATGTGAAATGATTACCAATTTTATTACATTTTACTATCCTATTAAAGGAAATGGCATCAAACTAATCATTATTAACCCAAAAATAGTAAATGATTATCAAATTTGTAACCCCAGTTTAATGTGAAATGATAACCACATTTTTACATCTTGCTATCCTATTAAAGAAAATGACACCAAAATAATCATTGTAAACCCAAAAATAGTAAATGACCACCAAAATTGTAACCACATTTTAATTTAAAATGTGCAAATATTTAATATATCGTTATATACTATTAAATTAATTAATCCACTTCGTCACCTTTTTCTAGTAGCATTTCATTTCTGTAAGGGTCGCAGTTCAAACCTAACCTAACCCACTTTTCTAGTAGCATTTCTTTTCTGTAAGGGTCGCAGTTCAAACCTAACCTAACCCACTTTTCTAGTAGCATTTCGTTTCGGTATGGGTCGCAGTTAAAACCAAACCTAACCTAACCCACTTTTCTAGTAGCATTTCGTTTCTGTATGGGTTGCAGTTAAAACCAAACCTAACCTAACCCACTTTTTTAGTCGCATTTCTTTTCTGTAAGGATCGCAGTTCAAACCTGACCTAACCCACTTTTCTAGTAGCATTTCTTTTCTGTAAGGGTCGCAGTTCAAACCTAACCTAAGCCACTTTTCTAGTAGCATTTCTTTTCTGTATGGGTCGCAGTTCAAACTTAACCTAACCCACTTTTCTAGTAGCATTTCTTTTCTGTAAAGGTCGCAGTTCAAACCTAACCTAACCCACTTTTTTGATAACAGTTTGGTTCTATAAGGGTCGCAGTTCAAACCTAACCTAACCCAATTTTCTAGTAGCATTTCGTTTCTGTAAGGGTCGCAGTTCAAACCTAACCTAACCCACTTAACTGATAGCAGTTTAACTTACTTCTCTAGTAGCATAACGAAATGCTACTAGAAAAGTAGGTTAGGTTAGGTAGGTATGCGGTGCGGGGTACGGGGGGTTGAGCGGGAGGGGCTAGTAATTTTGGCATCAGTTTACTTTATTTGGTAATATGTATACATTTTTTGGTAATCATAGTGGTTTATTTAGGTGAAAATATCGCATTAATTTGATCTTCAAGATTTGGTGATTATTAATGATTTTTGGTGATCATTCAATATATTTGGTATTTGAATACAATTTAAAGTGCAGTCGTAATTAAAACGGTGGTACTTTTCTAATTTTAGACCTTATTTTTTTGGTGTTCAGTATTTTTTTTTGGTAAGCATGTTTTTTTAATTTAGGGTACCAAAGTATTTTTTGGTGGTCATTATATTTGTAGCTATAAGTATCTAAGTCTAGCCATACATTTTGCTCACAAATTAGTTAACTGTCCCTAGAGATTACCTATTATTTTAAAATAATATAGGTATTCAGGTAATTATAATTAAATTAGTTATCATATTTCTTTCCTTCCATTCCGTTACCGTCATAAAATGTCTGTAAAAATGGTAACGGAATGAAATGGAAATAAAAATCTTTGGACATTTTTATTCACCTAATGAGGAACGAAACAGCTCGTCATTTTGAGTAGAAATAACATAAAAATTATCAAATCTGTCAAAACGGTATATTGTAGAAATTGGCCCAACTCCGTTATTACTTACCGCCTGAGTTACGTGGTAGGCCTATAGATAACTTTGCCTGCGCTTCCAACTCGCACTTGACCACCCTTTATTGGTTTAAAAATAATAATGTAACCTTTGGGTAAAATTGTAGCATGCACAGAAATAAACTATTCCCGCGCGAACCGCACGCGATACGATCTAGCCGGGATTTACGGCGACACAGACACACGGACTTTATTGTTATTAGATATGTGCCGTGACATATGGCTTTGGCTAATAGGCGAATGTCGAATAGATATTTTAAATGAAAATAAAGTAGGTACCTAAAAAAAGGTTGGTGCCATATGGATTTGGCTAATAGGCGAATGTCGAATAGAGACTAAGTTTTCAAAGTAAATTTAACTTTCCCACCCATCGCTATACACATATAAATGGATTAAAAATAGCCCACAAACCCTCGAGTGATCGAGCCTTAAGGGGGTCATTCTCAAAAAATATGTCTGCGGTCTAATTGCCGCGACCCATAACTAATGTGTGAAGAGTCGTGGCCCTGTGACATATGTGTCATAAATATGTATTCCTCTTCCATTAATGCCAAATGTATGATTTGCGAGTAGTTACAAGGACGGGAAGGTTGGTGAGGAAACCTGCCTACTTGGGCGAATTTGATTTAAGTTAAAATAACTTCTAGTGGCTCGAGAGCTTTTGTAATTAGTATCCCATCAAAAACATAAATGTAAAAAAGGAGAGCCAAGTTCAATACAAAAATTATGCTTGGCTGTGGAGTTCGCCGCAAAAAGAATGGAGATCTAAATGAGTGCCAAGTTCTATGCAAAATCCAAATATGTATTTATAAGAACAAAATAACATTATAAACAAGTATTAAACTCTATTTCTTTGCTTTATTGGATACCTATAACAATTGCTGTTATTTAAAAAAAATGTGAGATCTTAAAGCAGGTTAGATTTGACTTGGCCAGTTTTCATTACATCAGTCATTTTATAAAGTTATTCAATATATATATAAATATATATATTGTAATTCTGATAAAAACTAGCCAAGCCAAATCTAACCTACTTTAAGACCTCACATTTTTTTTAAATAACAGCAATTGTTATAGGTATCCAATAAAGCAAAGAAATAGAGTTTAATACTTGTTTATAATGTTATTTTGTTCTTATAAATACATATTTGGATTTTGCATAGAACTTGGCACTCATTTAGATCTCCATTCTTTTTGCGGCGAACTCCACAGCCAAGCATAATTTTTGTATTGAACTTGGCTCTCCTTTTTTACATTTATGTTTTTGATGGGATATCAATACTTTTTGTAAAGAAAACAAGGCAGGTATTGAGATTTAATGTTTTTTCTTGTGTTTCCGCCACATGTTTTTTCACTTCTGTTCTTTGTATTAATTATGTGGTGCCGCGCGCCGCCAACGACACACCGTTGGCCGGTCGTTTAGCGCGTATTACAAGTTTTTTGTATGGGGACACCACTTATTTTTTGACTTAACTTTATTTTTATATTTCTTTTATATAGCAAATATAATAATACATATATTGGGATAGTTTCAAATATCTGCTTGTAACGGTTCCAACGCTACAATTAAAAAATATTTTTTTGTATGGGGACCCCTCCTATTTTTTACCATTTTTTATTTTTAGATTTTTTCCTACGCTTACACACAATTACCGAGCTGGATTCCAAATTTCATCCTTCTAGGTCATCTGGAAGTAGGTTAGGTTTAGGTACTATATGTCAGTCACAATAAATAAAAAAATTGTATGGGGACCCCCCCCCCCTATTTATTAACTTTTTTTTATTTTTAGATTTTTTCCTACGCTTACACACAATAACCGACCTGGATTCCAAATTTCATCCTTCTAGGTCATCTGGAAGTAGGTTATTAGCGCGTATTACAAGTTTTTTGTTGACTTTATTTTATTTTTATATTTCTGTTATATAGCAAATATAATAATACATATATTGGGATAGTTTCAAAGATCTGCTTGTAACGGTTCCAACGCTACAATTAAATTATTTTTTTTGTATGGGGACCCTCCTTATTTTATAACTTTTTTTAAATTTTAGATTTTTTCCTACGCTTAAACATAATTACCGAGCTGGATTCCAAATTTCATCCTTCTAGGTCATCTGGAAGTAGGTTAGGTTTAGGTACTTATATGTCAGTCACAATAAAAAATGGTTTTTTTGTATGGGGACCCCCCCTATTTTTTAACTTTTTTTTATTTTTAGATTTTTTCCTACGCTTACACACAATAACCGAGCTGGATTCCAAATTTCATCCTTCTAGGTCATCTGGAAGTAGGTTAGGTTTAGGTACTATAAGTCAGTCAGTCAGTCCCAAAATTTACGACTTTTTGACCTTCATATCTTTATAACCGTTTGAGCTAGCTTCATGAAATTTAGGCTTCTAGATGTCCTTATGGATATAATTAAACACACGTAGTTTTATGTGTTTACGTTAAATATGTTTTGAGTTATAGAAGGGTCAAAAGTGGCACCAAGTGGTTCGTGTAAAGATACACTCGGCGCTGGCTAGCCAGTTCCTTTGCTTGAACTTGGCTTGACACGCTGCCGCGTGTCTAGAACAATCATTTAATTCATCGTTGAGAAAGAAGCAGGATGAACATAAATGTAATAAAACAATAAATAACTAAATCGGTATTCGTAAGCGGTGCCTATGTTTATCTGTTGTTCAGGAGCGCTTTTATGTAGATTTTTACTTCTCTTCTGTGTATAATTATGTGGTGCCGCGCGCCGCCGACGACAGCGACACACCGTTGGCCGGTTGTTTAGCGCGTATTACAAGTTTTTTGTTGACTTTATTTTATTTTTATATTTCTGTTATATAGCAAATATAATAATACATATATTGGGATAGTTTCAAAGATCTGCTTGTAACGGTTCCACCGCTACAATTAAATTATTTTTTTTGTATGGGGACCCTCCTTATTTTATAACTTTTTTTAAATTTTAGATTTTTTCCTACGCTTACGCATAATTACCGAGCTGGATTCCAAATTTCATCCTTCTAGGTCATCTGGAAGTAGGTTAGGTTTAGGTACTTATATGTCAGTCACAATAAAAAATGTTTTTTTTGTATGGGGACCCCCCCCTATTTTTTAACTTTTTTTTATTTTTAGATTTTTTCCTACGCTTACACACAATAACCGAGCTGGATTCCAAATTTCATCCTTCTAGGTCATCTGGAAGTAGGTTAGGTTTAGGTACTTATATGTCAGTCACAATAAAAAATGGTTTTTTTGTATGGGGACCCCCCTTATTTTTTAACTTTTTTTTATTTTTAGATTTTTTCCTACGCTTACACACAATAACCGAGCTGGATTCCAAATTTCATCCTTCTAGGTCATCTGGAAGTAGGTTAGGTTTAGGTACTTATATGTCAGTCACAATAAAAAATGGTTTTTTTTGTATGGGGACCCCCCCTATTTTTTAACTTTTTTTATTTTTAGATTTTTTCCTACGCTTACACACAATAACCGAGCTGGATTCCAAATTTCATCCTTCTAGGTCATCTGGAAGTAGGTTAGGTTTAGGTACTATAAGTCAGTCAGTCAGTCCCAAAATTTACGACTTTTTGACCTTCATATCTTTATAACCGTTTGAGCTAGCTTCATGAAATTTGGGCTTCTAGATGTCCTTATGGATATAATTAAACACACGTAGTTTTATGTGTTTACGTTAAATATGTTTTGAGTTATAGAAGGGTCAAAAGTGGCACCAAGTGGTTCGTGTAAAGATACACTCGGCGCTGGCTAGCCAGTTCCTTTGCTTGAACTTGGCTTGACACGCTGCCGCGTGTCTAGATAAGCAGTCAATTAGCATAAGGGGGGGATGTGACATATGTGTCATAAATATGATTATCTGTGGCAACACCACCACTCGCTAAGATGGCGTCAATGGATACATTTCATGATCATCGTAAATAATCTTTTATTTTATCTAAAGTCCTGAAGCCTTGTTACATGCATATGAAACAGGCACTTGGACGCAACCGCTGACATATTCTCAAAGAATGACCCAAGGACATTCGGAGGGTGAGAATCTTTCGTTTTATTACGAGCACCTAAAATTAGTATAAAACACCATCGAGTACATTTTCACTAAGCGCGATCAATTGCAGATCTGGAAGCAATTTTAGTGGATTAATATTGTGAAGGCCTTGGCCTTTAATGGATATGCCAAAATAAATGTAATAATTAAACAATCGTGAATATTGACTAAAACGTTGTCTAAAGACTCTAAAGCATAATGTCATAAGTAAGACAGTTACGAAAAATCCAAATGCTTTATATATAATGGCAAACTATATTCGCCATTATACCTAGAAAGAAACCAAAAACCAATAAATAGCTGTTGTCTTTGTTTTTATATTTTCGAAAAGAAAACTTCTTATTACTTAGCCAACCCGTTATTAATAAATGATTGCCTAATAAAGTCAAATGGTAAACTAATTCCCAAGCATTAACAGAGACCAACTCACTTACACTAAATAAAACCCCTCTTAATCTCAACAAAAACTAACCCCAAATCCGCCACTGCCCAACGCCATCATACCGTTCCACTCCACCCGAAACTCTCAAACTACAGTCGTCTCCCTCTAACGCACATACAGCGTGTGCGGCCGTCTCGCTCTCGCAGGCAATTTGCTGGCATGTTGTTAAGTTGCAATCAATTGCCATGCGCAAACAGACGCGTATGATATATCCAATTAAGTTGATGTGGTGGAGAAGAGCGGAGCTGAGATTTTTGAAAATATTATTTCGAGCTTTAAAAGCTCTCTGTTGGTTTTTTATAGTTTGGGTTCTTTGGTGTTCGGTATACATATTTTGAAATAACTGCAATACATTGCAACATTTGCAATGTTACAACATTTTAAGAGGGTTTGCTTTGAGTTTTATTTAAGGCATTTATATAATTTTGTAACCCTCTGTTGTCTAAAAATAAAGAATATTTTCATTGTTGATATGTATAACAGTGCTTTCGAGTAATATATTGTAGGTAGGGTAATTCACCAGGTGGCCAGTTATTGAAAGCTAGCCAGTTATCGAAACCTTATACTAAAATGAATTCTATTTATAGGTTAATAGAATTCATTTTTGGTTTGGGGTGGCCAGTTACTAAAAGTGGCCGGTTACTGGCGAATTACCCTTATCCGTGTTAATTATAGTCACTGAAAGCCATAACGTGCATAAACACAAACAGATAATTACGACTCCGCTGTCCGCTGGAGTTACAGTAGGGATATGTCTTCACAGACTGCGATGATTATTTATTTATGGTGCACTGGTTGTTCAGGGTCTCCGCAGTCGCATTTTTCAGCGTCAGCCCAACTCCATTGTTTACGCATGTAAGGCGGTGTCCGCTTGCCATCAGGCGGTTCGTATAATACCTACCATCAGCAATACTCTTGGTGGACCTTGTCATAGTTGAGATCATCTTACTAAAACAAAAAACCGGTATTTTATAAGGTATATCTTGATAAAAAATCCAATTAAGCTTTTTACCTGAAGGATATTCGCCGTGACGCCACTGAAAGTCAGTTGCGGCCTTCTCCACGGGGCGGGCAGGCAACGTGAAGAAATTTACCGTGTATTAAATCTCTGAACAAACAAGTTGTTCGCGCTTACTCACACAGGCGCGCGGACACGGCCGTTAAGGGGAGGTGGGGCATTTCATATTTAAAAAACACTAATAAGTAAATAACTCAAATTTACTTAAAAACGCTACCTATTTCTAGGTTTACTAATCTATACCAATTGAAAAGGTGGTTAAACTATGTCATTGTATTTTGAGAAATTGAATAGCGATTTACGAATTAAGGATGACTAACGCTAGACCGGGCCGGGGCAGGACCGGAGGTTCCGGCGCTTCGTTTGCTATGGTGAGTGATTTACGTGATTAGCAACCGGAGTGTCATTTTCTATGATAGAAAATGACATGTCGGACGCCTCGGCCCGGGCCGGCCTGGTCTAGCATGAGTCATCCTTCAGCTTGTCAAGCGCGGTTACGGGACTGATGGAGGTTGAGATTTTTTGGCTAGATATTACATCAAACGCACTTCAAGCTGGATTGACAATCACATAAATCACTTCCTTATCCTAGGTACGTCTTATGGTAAATGTGCTTGATCCTCTGCTGCACAGAAGCACAGAATTTAAATAATTATAAAGATTTTTTTTATCGAGTCCATTTTTGGATTTTGTTTATTGCAGAGCTATGGGCGGGTAAGGGTATCTTCTCCTTAACTGGGTGGCCCCCAGGCCCTCATGTTGGGCCCTATTAGCCGCATTAAACACGTTATTTACTATCTTATAGCATTTTTAAATCGCCGGCAAGTGTGTTTAGTCGGCCCCGTAATAACCCACCGACATATAAACTTAATATCAACGATAAAACAGGTTAAACGGACGATTTACTTGGATTAAAGAGAGTTCTACATTTTTTTTGTTCGGAAAGCTCACGATTCATATACTCGTATAGCCGGGTAATTATTTTTATCATTAGCGAGGTCCACATAATATAAAGTTTGTGTTTTTAAATACTACAAAATAAAGCCACGATCCTTTAGGTAGAAGAAACAGATCTATATTATATTTTTTCTTTTTCCATTAGATTCAAAATAATAACATACCTACTAATTAATAACATACATCTTGTATTCGTTTTTATTTCTTACATTTTGTTCTGTTTGTCTTACTAGACTGTATCATGTAGGTATATAACATACCTATTAGTTTGCATAAATAATGTCTATTATATTACTAGCAAAAAGCAGAGCTTTGTAAGGGCTCGCGGAGTTTTTCTACCTAAACGTACCGGACCGCGACTTTGATCCAATTCGAGGCTTGTTTCATGTTCGATCGAGTGGGTGGGTACGTAATAAGTCCGTTAAGGCCGTAACACACTATCGCACCCCACCGCGACATTGGTGCGTCGCACCCATAAGTGAGAGCGGGAAACAGATATCTGTTTCTCGCTCTCACTTATGGGTGCGACGCACCAAGGTCGCGGTGGGGTGCGATAGTGTGTTACGACCTTTAAGAACGCAACTATAAGTGAGAGCAAGAAATAAATATACTAACCGGACCCCGGTTGCTGTCCGGTACGCCTGTTTGTTACAGCCAAAGACATATGTAACTTCGTATAAGATGAATAAAGTCTAAGGAAAAGACGTGCCTCGGAAATCAAGAAAAAGTCATTCTCGGATAGATGGCGCACACACCTTTAGCCTATGTTCGGCTAGATGGCATGACGACACCGTTTCATATTTAACAATTTTAACACATAGATATCAGTGAATGAACATGGGTCAAAATGATACAAAAATAATAAAATCATTTATTCATATATATATTTTTTTTTTGATAATTTTATACGTTTTCATTTTGAGTTTTAGTCGTGTGGCGATAGATGGCAGTAAATTTACTGTGACTACAAAATTTACTATGACAGGACCCCTCTATACTATCTATTCACTTTGGGTACAGCTTTTACTTTGTCCATTAAAAACGTGTCCAGACGACAAAATCAAATTGCCAATATCATCCACACGTAATATACAATTTCATAAGCGCTTATTACCTACACGGTCGCCCAGTACTTTTTGTAAGGATGCCAACTGCTCCACTAGGTACTGCCAGGGTTCAGCATCACCATCTATCTTGGGTACTACTCTCCTAAGTGCTCATCAAGATGAGACGGATGACCAAAACATAATGTGCCTTTGTTGCACCAAACTTGAGTTCCACTAGGAACTGCCAGGGTTCATTTTGTTGAACTGCACGCCGACGTTGCAATTGGCGTGCAGTCGGCGTGTAGTTCCCATACAAGTTGCAGTCTTGTGTCGGCCCTAAGTCACTGAAGTTTGTATTAATATGCTTATATTTATTTATAATTTTAGCAGTTCCAAGCAATAGTAACACTAAAGGCGCCATTCATTATTACGTAAGACAATTTTTGCCAGTTTTTGACCCCCTGCCTCCCCTATGTAAGAAATAATAAGAATAGGCTGACCCCCTCCTTCTCCCACCCCCCTATATTACCATATATTACGTAAGAATCTAAAGAATGAGTACCTACACGTTTGGTTTGTTTTAGTGTTTATTTTTCAAAAAAAATTTTTTACGAATGTGATATTTGTACCTGTACAAAGGTACTTGTGCTCGTTTAAGCTAACTCTGCACCGTGTTTCATAGCATATATAGAGTGTGGAAGTATTCTTATTATGTATTTTAAACGTCATAATTACATAGAAATTAAAAAAAATAACGCATCTTTGTGATCTTACGTAAGAACTATGAATACCCCCTCCCTCCCATTGTAAGAAAAAATAAGATATGTTCGATCCCCCTCCACCCCAAAATCGTCTTACGTAATAAATTAATGGCGCCAAAACTGTTTCTCGAACTGAAAATACCCGATTTAAGTTTGCTAACACATATGACTGATCAGTTCATCAGCGGTACAAAACATACGAGTAAATTGACCTCCGCAGTGTTCACAGAAACTTAATTGCTAAATTGGGAATCAAACCAAGCGAAGCGAGGTGGGTCTGAACCCAAAATATTAACCCACTTTTGTATTAATCGTTGTTAATGGCGTAAGCGCCATCGACATTATTGAAACTTAAAACACCACATAGGTATCGTTGTCTGAGTACCCCCAACATAAGCCTTCTTGAGCTTACTGTGGGGCTTAGTCAATTTGTATAAGAATGTCCAATATTTATTTATTTATTTACTACTAACGCCATCTGTTAGAGAAATAAATAATTAACATTAGCACGAATGTTAACATATTTAATTACACAAACGGGTCTACCGCGATATAATTTCATTGTTTTTACCTTTAATTCCGACGTTTCAGCTGAGTTGCACCAGCTGTGGTCACGGAAAGACACCACAAGACGTCAGTCTTTCCGTGACCACAGCTGGTGCAACTCAGCTGAAACGTCGGAATTAAAGGTAAAAACAATGAAATTATATCGCGGTAGACCCGTTTGTGTAATTAAATACGAATGTTAATTCATTATTTTGCCAACAGACGGCGCTAGTAGTAATACAAAGTGTTATTACTTTATTTTATTTTTTTAGGTTTATAAAATGATATTTTTATGTTTGATAACACATCTACACATGAATTTAAATTACTATGTTAAATTTCAAACCTAACAGTGCAGTAGTTTTTCCGTAAAGTGTACCACAAGAATGCATAGTTCGTCGAATAGTGATAGGGCTCGCTTCGCTCGCCCTAATAAATTTCACAGTGTATTCGTATTAGTTCGATGTAATGCTGTGAATATTTTTGGATCAATAAAATAAAAAAAATATACTGAGTGATTTGCTACTTTTTCAGACGGTTTTGCTTTAAAATGCCTACGTAAATAAAATTTTACTTTTTAGGCGGTATTAACTAATTTTAAAACTCATTTATCCTTATCTTAATTACTACCGATTAGTCAAAATTAGTTTTAAAGGGTCCATTAAAACATATAAAAAAGGGTCCTACGGGTCTTCAGATCATTGCCAGCACAAAAAAAGTAAAAAATCCTCCTAATCCCTTAATTTTATTAGCTTTTGCGGTAGGTTTTACCGAAATTCGTTTTAACAATTTACAGTTACCTACTTATTAGTTTTGATATTTTTTTTGTTAAAAAGGACCGATCACTAAATGGATATGGATTTTGTCAATTTAAGCTGATTATAGTCGTTAACTTTTCGTCTAAAACACCGTTAAAAAGAGAGATTTATTAATATTTAAGTATTGTTGTGTTTTAATCTTGTTTTTCTTTACGCATTTTGCAGATTAGCTTTTTTCATGACGGTTGCAGCTTTGGGTTTAACAGAGGATAAAACTGACATGTACGGGAGTTTATGAAGCCGGCCGCTAGAAGTATTAAGTATTCGTCATAATATATATACCTAGGTACCTATGATAACTGCGAACTTTATTTATTTGGCGAATGAAAATCATCGAAAGGGCGTAAAAGGCGTATCCTAATACGAAATAATTAAATATTAAATACAGGATCTTCTCTTTTAAATATACCGTGGGTTTATTCTACCATTCCCTTAAAAAAGTTGGCAAATATACCTCTACATATGAAAAATATGGGCGAGGAAGGTTGAAGGTTAAAATAGCGACTTTTTGTAGTGGCACGAGTCATTTGGAATTGGATAACTATCACGTGACAATCGTTAACAGATAATGCCAATCGAAACTTTAATGTAATTTTAGCTATTCCCCCCCGATCTAGCAGATCTATAGATACCTTCCTTGGTACATAGAGTAATAAAAGACTTGACGTTAGATGTCGACTACGAAATAACTCGCGTTTTGATAAGAAAACTGTTGTATGGAGTTACCACTCTTTCTTTACTTGTATTGCTCTATGCTTTGTACACGCTTTGTACGAAGGCGCAAAGCTATGAAATGTGTTCAGTAGAAACGCCAGCCTGTTGGGGCCTCAAATAGGTACCTAAAAAAGTTAGTTTCATTAAACATCTCTCTATTACCCCCAAAAAACTATAACTTAATCATCGCGTGACTGCCACCAATTTGGCCCAACTTACCGAGCACCACTCCAGCGCTTAATACTAATCGCTTCCTATCGCCGCTTAAAATGTCATTACGCGGTTCAAATAATATTAGGCTCATTTATGAGCCTTGTTAGAGAGAAAGGGACAGCTGCACTATACTATTCACACAAAAAAGCCTATGTTTATCGAAAAACTAGGCGTTTTAAGTCCTTTTTAAAGAGGGGACGGAAAATTTAAGATAAACGGAGCGTTTAGTTTAGACGATATTTGGAATAAACGGTTGTTTGAGATGATTTTAGTAGTTTGGTAATTTATTATGAAAGTATTGTGCAGCTGAACTTAGTTTCTTGGTTAAACTGGTGAATTAGTAGTTGGAGAGCTTCTTTGAAGTAAGTAGATAATTTAGCTAGAATAACTCATGTAACTCATGACATAAATACATAGGCTTTTATCTATAATAGGTGTCTATTACCTAGCCATTATAGAAAAAAGCGTGATAATCTAAAAATGTACGCACATAAGTTTAGATTTATCTACCTACCTATTATTTTTTTAAATCGCGTTTTTTTCTCTTAACACATTGGGCAGCCCAGGCGTTTATTATTTTCTTGTTGAATGTTTGTTTCCTTAGGACCTGTACACAATTTGTCACCGAATTTTATATCAAATATGTCACTCAGCTACTTATTCGGGGGTTTACGTTACGTTACGTTTACGATCATACAAAACTTCATTCAATAATATGTAGTATATCAGGTGCCGACACTTCTTATTTCAGAATGAATCGCCTCAGTTTCAATGAATCTTCCCATATTCAAAGCATTTTCCTACTACAATAAACAAAGACGAGTAGTAAAATAAAAACGTACCATCTACGTATAAGTAATAAGTACATATATAGATATTTTTCCCTCAATTGCGATGTTACCTTTTTTTTTAGCTCTTTCCAAAATGATGTACTTTTCTTTTATTTAGGTAGGTACCTCGAGTTTAGTCCTTGAGTTTTGAAACTCTGATTTGACACTTATACCGAGAACGGTATAAAGTGTTGTGACTAGGTACACTACTTATATACACGTGTAGGTATGAAAAGTTTCAGCTAAATCAAATAATGGGAAGTGGTACGACGTTCTAATTAATTGTCTTGCAAAATTTGACCCCAACATTGCAAGTTAAATAAAAGCTTGTAATAAAAATAACGCAACTTTGTATTAAGACCAGTCTTTATTATAAACTCGTCTGACATTACGAAGCATATTCATATTCACGGGCCGCATCTCCATAATTTGGCCCTAACTAGATGTTTTAAAAGATCAATGTTGCCTCATTAACTCCCGCTATAATTGTGTGTTGCCAGCGCATGATTATATCCTACCAATTTTTTTAATGACCGCCATTTTGAATTTCCACACACGAATTTCATTTTGACCGGTAATTTTGGGTGATTGTGGGTAATTATTGGTCTTTATTGGTTTAAGTAAGGTTGCGAAACTTACTTATTGACAAAGAGTTGTTGCTTGTAGAATTTGTAGAAGAGGTGTAAACTTTAATAAAAATCGTGCCCCGGAGTTTGGTAGCAGAAGTAGCTACGGCATATCAGTGACATGTTTTTTTTTTATAAATAATATAGGAGGAAAACGGGCAATCAAAACGCCTAATGACAAGCTGTAACCGTCGCTCATGGACACTTGCAACAACAGGGGGGTTGCGAGTGCGTTGCCGGCCTTTAAGATGGGAGTCTAATTATGTTTTATGGTAGGTAAACGGACTTATCAAACGTTAACTTTGACGGTTAAACTAGATGGCGCTAAGGCACCATATGGTTTGTAGTAATATAATAGTAACTGAATTATTCAACGTCAAACGTCAACTTTTGACAACCAGAGTTCCTGCATGAGGCGTCTACAGACCTTGCAACAAACAACTTGCGATTTTAGATTAATGCCGCTAATAATGCCGGTAGGTTTATTTTAACAAATTCAATCGATCGAACATAATTATGCCGCAATGTAACGCAAATGGCATGCGATTATCGGTGCCTTACAGAGCCTACAGCGAGCTTCCGATCTTAAATTTGAGGAACGATTTTTTTTAAGCTTTACATCTCTACTACTCTAAATATATCTCTTTGCTTACTGAGTTTTCTTGTACCTACAGTATTGGCAGCTTGGTTAATAAGGAGGGAAAGTGGCGGTGTTGTTGTTTACTGAGGTTGCTGATGAAACGAGTGACCATAAGATTTTACTGGCTATTGGAGGTCATAAAAGGCGTCATATTCGTAAGAAATAGGTTAAAGGATGACTCACGTTAGACCGGGCCGTGTCCGGGCAGGAACTTCCGGCTCATCATTTTCTATGAAAAGCATCACGTGATCGCCTGTCATGTCATAGAAAAGTCTATATATAGGTTAAAGCTCCTTGCCGAGCTTTTCGCGAGGAACTTTTTTAAAGGATCGGCAACGCACATTTAACACCCCTGGAGTTGCAGGCGTCCATAAACTACGGTGACTGCTTACCATTGGGCGGGCCGTATGATTGTTTGTCACCGACGTGGCACGTACTAAAAAAACAAGACATAAAATATCCAGTGGCTGGGCTATAGGTACACTAGCAGTCCTATTAGCAGAGGATACCTAGCAGTGGCGGGCCGTCCATTGAACTCGATTGTCGCTGGTTTGTCTAATTTCTCAGGCAGTTAAATTATTAGTCATAGCTTTTGCTTTTCTATGAATATTTTGATGCTCCGCCACAAATAGAAAAAAAAAACGATGTTTTTTTTATAGAAAGCCTGAAGTTAAAGATTTTAGTTGTTTTTGTGACATGAGGCCCCTAATCATCCGTGTGGGGGCGGTGAGTGACGGGAAATTGCCCGAATGGGGATTTAAACACCCACTTAGACCATCAGCGGGCGGAGTGCGCGGTTGCATTGTCACACGTCACACGGGAAAGCCCGTGACAGTGTTTAAATTGTACATTGTCCGATATCGGATGTTCGATGATCCTTGGAGAAAAGCAACTGCTACTACAAAAAATAATGAATTGATGCCATAGGGCACTCTGCCCTATGGCATCAATTCATTATTTTTTGGTTTAAGGGATCTTTTGAACAACAAATTATTTAAGCACTGAATAAATTTAAAAAGACGCCTTTTATATTTTCATATCTTTGTGGTCGTATCCAACATCCGATATCGGATCGGACAATATGAAAACGCTCTTAAGGTGGTTGTTAACGACAGGAATGCAAGAAGACCATGTAAAATAATGAGCATAATTTATGATTTCCATTAATTCCCAAAACAATAGTTATTTGTACAACAAGAGATCAAAGTTTGATATTTCTTCGAGTGCTTATTTTGAGTCCCGTGCAAGCGAAAGATTCTATAATAGATTCACGAGCGTAGCGAGTGAATCTAATTTAGAATCTTGAGCGTAGTAAGGGATTCAAAAGCGCACGAGATGTAAATAATTTTGATCTCGTGTAGTACACAAAATTTTTCACCCTAAGCAGTGAGAACATACCTAGAGGGACAGAGATAATAGAACCCAAGTATATCGAACTTGTATTAGACCCCGCATGTTGAAATGACTATAAAGGTCACTTGAATGTCATTTTGTCTCACTCAGTGAGCAAAATCGCATTCACATTGAAAAAAAGATTTTTCACCTCAGCAGCTCGAACAAGGGTACTTTGCTTCTTAAAAACAGTGAGCAAAATGCGATTTTGCTCACTGAGTGAGACAAAATGACTCAGTGAGCAAAATCGCATTTTGCTCACTGTTTTTAAGAAGCAAAGTACCCTTGTTCGAGCTGCTGAGGTGAAAAATCTTTTTTTCAATGTGCTCTTACTCATTAGATTAAGTTTAAAATGAAATAAAAATAAGCAGTCAAAACTCAATCCGGCAAAGATTCACTGACAAAATTTATCTTTCTCCCGAAACTCCCTTATAGGATAATGGACACGCGCTTTAATCTAATTTTAGGCGCACCCCATTCATGATAAACGTAATTTCTCCAATTTGAAAAATATAATTTGTGCTGAACTCTTATTAAATGTTAATTTATTACGTACACCCTCCCACACACGATACACACACTTAAGGATTTAAACATAGGAGCTATTTACTAGAAAAACAAGGCAAAGTTTTTAAGTCACAGCATACCAACGAAAACGTCGTATCATATTTGAAGTTTCTATAAACGATACGATGGTTTGAAAATTAACCGCGACGTGTGGTTAACTGTAGGTACGTAATAGGGTGTTTCCTTTTTGACAGATGTTGAGACTTGTGGTTTTTGCGTTAAAAGGTTAACTAATGTAGTTAAACGTTTGATTGCTTCAGAATAGCCCGTAATTCGAATACACCTTGTTGCTTTTTTATTGGTTGTTGTAAAAAATAACCTTTTTAAAGTTGGCTTGTTAACTAACTGACACTAATTAAGTGAAGATCAGTGTGTGTTGCTCCGGGGCATCATATAAAATTTGCAAACACGCCACGAAATGCAAAGATTTTTTTTGATGTTATAAAAACTAGAGGCAAATAAGCGTGGTTGGAACAGTAGCAGGAATCTAGAGTTGTGCCGTTCTCGAGAATGTTCTCCGTTTACTATCAGAAATAATCTCAAGTGAGAACATTCTCGATAAAAAACGGAGAACACTCCCGAAACGGCACAACTCTACTGACCTTCCAACGTGATTTAACAAAATGATAAATAAAAATGTAGATTAATGTTTAAAGCTATACTATTTTTATACTACCTACGACAGATTATAATTAATGACAAAAATACCTGGGACTGAGTTGACCTACTTATGCATGCACTTCAGATATTTATATTTTGTTTTATTATTTGTGCTGCTCTTATTCCTTGCTTTTTGCGGTTTTATTTTTAACATTGTCTTTCTTTACCTATGGTTAATTGTTACCAATTGTATTGATTTCTGTATTATTATTATTCTTTTAATTTACATGTTTTTGTCTTTGACATTTTAGCGGATCAGCTACTTGTAGAATTTTAAAAAGAATTCGATGTTTCTAGAGAACATTCGATGTTTCTAGAGAACAGGTAAGTACTTATTCTTTTTGTCCATTTTATAATTGGCCCGATAGTAAAATTCAGACCCACGTAGATATTCAACTCCCAAAGTATGGCCTCTACCTAATATGGTGTGACAATAAAACACCCTATATTTGACATTTCTGGCGCTCTAATCAACTATAGTCCTACACATATTATTTATTAACAGACAGCATTGAATGCTTAGTAATTTATTTATTTCCACATGCTAAATAAATAGGTACAAACTACAAAATACCGTTATATCAATACCTACCCAATAACCAATAACTGAAAAAACGTGTTCCACGATTCAAATTTCGAACGTTTAGTTTACCTGTCAAAATGGCGTCCGTGTAATGGCGATTGACAACTCCATCTTGATAACTATAATCAAATTATGGCGGTAAATAGACTTCGCGCGCACCAACTGTCACTTTCACTTTCAAAACAAACTTTTCACAACATTCACACGCTATTTTGAACTTTAAATTTACGAAAAATAAGGATGAAGGCAATGTGTTTTAGGTTATGTTTTAAGTGTAAATGTAAGATGGTTTTTAGGTTATTTTATCGTTGAATCTGTATTCGTTGACAGCCGTTTGCGCGCTCAGTGCCCGGTTAAGGTGAATAGGGGTTAAATTAGTTTTGTGCGCTCCAAATCTTGTCGAATTTATCTTATCTGTGGCCAAAGACGTGATGTGGCCAGTTATAATTGTAAAGTTTAGGATTTAACATGGAGTAGGCTATTGTGAATTTGCTCTGTGGAATGAAGATGAATTGCGCAAAGCTAAACGAAGTTCCCGCTTCCGTGTGTTTACATTCTAGGTTTAGAATTAATTATCGTTGAAAGTTATTGAAAGTTTTTTGCATAACGGCCGATTTTATTTTGTTGACAATATTTTTTTCGTTACATTTGAATAAAAATTTGGTTAGTTTCAATATCTCCTCATTCTTTTAAGTGGAATAAATTAAAAAAATCTAAGATAGGCAATTTTTTTTGTGGCCTACTGTATCAATTGTGATCTACGCATGGTTTTTCCGCATAAAGAGTTTTTAATTTATCATTTTACCCTCCCTTTTGGCAATATTTGTCGCCTACATTTTTGTTTGACCAAAAACTCGGTGTAAAATGAAGTCCAAAGCAGAAACCTGCCCTTAACGCAACCACAGATTGATGACAACTGACTATAATTAATTATTAATAACCACTGCCTGACACATGTCAATTGTCAACAAATCACAAATGGCATTGGTAAACTAATATTTGTTCCAATTTCAACCCTATTAGTGAACAGTAAAGTTGTTAGGAAGTTTTGTGGGTGGTAAATGTGGCCTGGCTAAAATGTTTGAAGTGTACCGATGTGTTTTATGTTAGGGCGGTGTTTTGTTTGAGTTGTTATCTCGTGAGATGTTCACTATTGGATCATCTAATTAATTTTTCGCCTGATTAGGTTTGTGTACCTATTTTTATTATAGTTACATGGATATGGTTACAAACGAGGATGCCGAACGCGAAGTGGAGGAGACAAATCCGAAAAAAAATGTCTACATATTTTTGTGCGTGTGATATATTTTTGCCGTTGTAGGTCTATTTTTGTATACCTCTCGCAATACAAAAATCTCTATTTGACTTTCATAACCGTTCTCATAAATATATTATTTATTTTATGCTAGACTTGGACAAACATGGACAACCTTCCATAAGGAAAACAGAACTAACCTAAGGGATCTATTTTTATCTTTTTGACGTGTTTGAGTGTAGGCTATGCCATTTTTTTTTATAATTGTAGGGTGTTATGTTATTTAATTTAATAATGAAATATGTATAATAAAATAAATATATATTATTATATAAATATAATATAAATACTGTACTTCAGTCCAACTCTCCTACTCTCAAAACAACCGGCAGAAGGGTACCTGAAGCTCCACCCCCGCATGGGGCTCGCTCTGACACCTAGGCCTACGTGTATGAAATATAGTAAATACGTGGATCATTATCACTGTATCGATTGTTGGAAGCGCTTAGATTTAGTTTAAATATTGGTGTTTTACTATTTACTGCAAGAACAATTTGTATTATAAAGTTAAAATTACACTCTTTAAGAGGTTATAGCCCGTCTAAACTAACTTTGTATCGACCGACATGAACCCAACAAAGTGTGGGCGGGTCATTATAAACCTCATATTATTTAATTACACAAACGGGTCTACCGCGATATCATTTCATTGTTTTACCTTAAATTCCGACGTTTCATATGAGTTGCACCAGCTGTGGTCACGGAAAGACTGACGTCGCAGCAAATGTCAACGGAGATATAAATAAAACACCACTGAACTACCCGAAATTAGTTTATAAAAATGTTTGGGGTAGACAAAGAAATTGCAGCTACCCGTTAAAGTTTAATGTTTATTGCCCACGGCACGACACGCAACACTCACAGTATCCGTACACTGGTCCGAAGATATATCCGCTGGATTCAACATTTGAATCACTGGTTCCCAAGTAGACGATAATTTGTACCCGTCCTCTCTATTGAAATTTATAGGGTGTTTTTAAATTTTTAAATTGTTAAACCTCATATTTTCACAGAAATTTGACATTAACTAATGGTGACTTTAGAGTAGGTACTAGGTTTGGTTTTCATATTTTTTCAGACATACCTAAATATTGTAGGATATTATTTGACACATACAAATAGCACCCGGAAAGGCACCCCCTCACCGCATGGGGCTCCGACACCTAGGTGTAAATATAAATATAAGTTGGATCATTATCAATAAATACTGATGCGTGATGTGATGTATCGATTGTTGGTAGTGTTTCGACTCCGCAGGTCGTCCAACGCTCGATTCAAGGGGATTAAGGCATAAGCTACAGCGTTTTACTTAGAAAGTTACCAATAAATAATGATACGTGATGTAATGTATCGACTGTTGGAAGTGTTCGACTCCGCAGGTCGTCCCGCGCTCGATTTACGGGGCTTAAGGCATAAGCTACAACGTTTTACTTAGAAAGTTGTCAATAAATAATGATACGTGATGTAATGTATCGACTGTTGGAAGTGTTCGACTCCGCAGGTCGTCCCGCGCTCGATTTACGGGGCTTAAGGCATAAGCTAAGCGTTTTACTCAGAAAGTTATCAATAAATAATGATGCGTGATGTGATGTATCATTTGTTGGAAGTGTTTCGACTCCGCAGGTCGTCTCGCGCTCATTTCTTGAGTTATTAAAGCATTAGCATGTACAAGTCGAGTGCTTTGAAACTGAATCACAAAGATGGATCGACCTGAAATAAGTCAAAGAAGAGGTTTATTTTATTACTCAAAATACTCAATAAGGCCCGATTTACATTGTTTAATAAGTATTTGCGAGCTTACAAATCTGATCTCTTGCGTTTAAAAGCATGAACTCGCCATTAATACTAATGTGTTGATCGGGTATAACTAAAGCAACTTTCCGCTAAAAGTTTGTAACTTAGTACCATGCACAATCGCACTGACAAATCATTTGTTACGAGCAGATAACTCAATCTGTTATAAATTCCTCTCCGTGTTGTGTTTGGCCGGTAATTCATACATACTTACCAATTTCATAAAACTACATTGTATGATCGGATATTTTATGATCTCTTAATAACACGTTAAGGCAGTAGTCATTTAATCAACTGCTGCCAAAAGAAGTGGTTTCGATATGTAAACCATTTAAAATTATTTATATTTCATTGTACCTACCTAGTTCAAAGTTTTTTTCATTTATTTTCATATTATATGTACTACACTTATTAATTATTATACATCATGATAACTTACTTATAATAACCAATTACTTAAGGCTACAAATATAATGACCACCAAAAAATACTTTGGTACCCTAAATAAAAAAATCATGCTTACCAAAAAAAATTACTGAACACCAAAAAAATAAGGCCTAAAAATACAAAAGTACCACCACTTTAATTACGACTGCACTTCAAATTGTATTCAAATACCAAATATATTGAATGATCACCAAAAATCATTAATGATCACCAAATCTTGAAGACCAAATTAATGCGATATTTTCACCTAAATAAACCACTATGATTACCAAAAAATTTATACATATTACCAAATAAAGTAAACTGATGCCAAAATTACTAGCCCCTCCCGCTCAACCCCCCATAGCCCGCACCGCATACCTACCTAACCTAATCTACTTTTCTAGTAGCATTTCGTTATGCTACTAGAAAAGTAAGTTAAACTGCTATCAGTTAAGTGGGTGGGTTAGGTTAGCACTGCGACCCTTACAGAAACGAAATGGTACTAGAAAAGTAGGTTAGGTTAAGTTTCAACTGCTACCCATACAGATACGAAACGCTACTAGAAAAGTGGGTTAGGTTAGGTTTGAACTGCGACCCTCACAGAAAAGAAATGCTACTAGAAAAGTGGGTTAGGTTAGGTTTGAACTGCGACCCATACAGAAACGAAATGCTACTAGAAAAGTGGGTTAGGTTAGGTTTGAACTGCGACCCTTGCAGAAAAGAAATGCTACTAGAAAAGTGGGTTAGGTTAGGTTTGAACTGCGACCCTTACAGAAACAAAATGCTACTAGAAAAGTGGGTTAGGTTAGGTTAGAACTGCGACTGTTACAGAAATAAAATGCTACTAGAAAAAGGTGACGAAGTGGATTAATTAATTTAATAGGATAACGATATATTAAATGATTGCACATTTTTAATTAAAATGTGGTTACAATTTTGTGATCATTTACTATTTTTGCGTTTACAATGATTATTTTGGAGCCATTTGCTTTAATAGGATAGCAAGATTTAAAAATTTGGTTATCATTTTACATTAAAATGGAGTTCTAATTTTGGTGGTCATTTACTATTTTTGGGTTTACAATAATTATTTTGGTGTCATTTTCTTTAATAGGATATCAAGATGTAAAAATTTGGTTATCATTTCACATTAAAATGGGGATTGAAATTAGGTAATCATTGACTATTTTTGGGTTAATAATGATTATTTTGGTGTCATTTCATTTAAAAGGATAGTAAAATGTAATAAAATTGGTAATCATTTCACATTAAAATGGTGTTATAATTTTGGTGATCATTCATGATTTTAGGGTGGTAAAATAGATTTTTTTGGTATTAAATTTTACTAAATCTGGTGATCAGTTAAATAGCAGCCATTACTTAATTGTACTTAGTTTAGGTCATTGCTACATAATGAAAGGCATTAATAATGGAGTGTGGGTTTATGAAACGAACGAAGTGAGTTTCATATTAGGATCATACGAATGTTTTGATGACTATAATTATGCACAGTTACATACACTATTTTATCTACACACTTATTATAAGCTCTCCATGATGTGTTCAAGAACAGCATGTTACAAAGAAAACTGTTTTATTACAACAAATTTATTAGTTTTGAAGTATAAGATGGAAACTATAGTTACGGTAAGTTTAGTATAATAGTTTAGTATAATACCTATTAAAAAAAACTTCAGAGCTAACCGTCAAACAAACCCGACTTACTGAGTTAATTATAATCCTTTTTACTTAACGTTAACACCCTCAAAGCCTCAACGCCCACGGCATTCCGCAAATCCACTAAAATTTGCCGCTATTTTGGATAAACCCGTAGAGGTTCCGCGGGATAATGTATTTAAAAACAGAATTATCCTTTTACAAACACCTTTTAATGATAAAAGTACTTTACTTGCACTTTTTTTTAAACAAAACCGGTGATACGTAAAAGAGGCAACCCTTATTACGAAACCAAAAAAAATAAGGAAATGCAACTCTACAATAAGGGTAATAAAGTTGAAATTGCTTTGGAGAAATTAGATCCCAGGGTTGTCAACTCAATAAAAAATTAACCAATTTCTCGTTTATCTAAGTATTTGTTTGTGAAATCTTTTAATGTCGTTAAGTGAGCCACCCGCGTCGCTTCCGAGAACCACATCTGGGTCCGAACTCGAACCCACTACCTGACGGTATTAAACTAATCCTTTTAACCATTTGACTTTTCGCGCTCGACTGAAATTTGTGGTTTTGAAGATTTTTTTGGGATTTAGTCGCGTATAATTTAAATCTAATTTCTTCTAGTAAGCTGTTTTTAATTTTATTTAATAGGTTTTTGGGAGCCCAAAGTGTTTGAGGAGGCAAAAACTTTTTTTAAGTGTGTGGGAACGACGAAGACTTTTATTATTAATCTGAGGCGAAAGTGTATAGTATCAGTATCGTTCTTGTGTTTTGATTTTTAGTACATTTTAAAGTCTATTACAAGATGCAATGTATTACTAATTGTGTTAGGCTTACTCTACTACTTACTATACTATTACTATAAACTTTTAAAGTGTACTAATAATGAAAACACAAGTTATGTTTAAAAGTCGCTGAACAAATGTTGGTCAGTTTGAGGAGTACAGCCTACATTTAGTTTATTGCTCCTGTTTCAGGCCCCACCCGGTATAACTAGGTAGAGTTAGACCAAGAAAAGTCTGCAACGATATTGATAGCATCGCAGTGCAAGTGTTATTTTAAACGTCAAACTTCTATGAAATTATGACGAATAAATGACACTTGCACTGCGTGTGCTATCAAAATCGTTGCAGACTTTTCTTGCTCTAACTCTATTAATCCATTAATATTTACAATAAAAACGTTTTTGACCAGTATGTTTGACAGCCTGAATCCAGTAGTTGACAGTTCGTCATCCACCATCGCCATTTTCTATCTCTATAGTATACTACAGTCAAGTGTTAAAATATGGGTGCACACATCTTACTGAAAAATATGTCCCATAGCTGTTATGTCATGGCTCCTCTATACGATGGGCCAACGCCGGCCACTCCAAGGGACGCAGCCATGCGGTAGAATGAGATAGCAATATCACTTGCTCCCTCTAACGCATAAATGCGTCCCTTGGAGTGGCCGGCGTTGGCCCATCGTGTAGAGGAGCCATCAGCGAATTGAGAACTATGGGACATATTTTGAGTAATTTATATGCACCCATATTTTTACACTTGACTGTACGTGTATTATCGCTGTCCCGCTCCCACAGTGTCATTGACCGCCGGCATCATGGGCGGGTCGGCAATATATGCGTGTAATGCGTGCGATAGAGATAGAGAATGGCGGGTCAATGAACGATACTTTTCGTGGTCATCGTCCTTACTTTACCGTGCGGCTGTCACTCGTAACTCTCGTGTTTAGGAGCCGTAAACCGACAGACGGACGTACAGACATAAACAATCGCGGTAATACAGTGTTGGCGATGTCGCCTGTAGTGTTGTGTTTACGATTATCGCCGCAAATGGCGCTATGTGGGTGGAGGACACAGATCATTTACTTGCTAGATGGGTCCAGTCGCAGATCTCTTACCAACGTAGAGAATGATATATCTCACGTCGAATGCGAAAGGGTTCCGTAACGTAAAATGTTTGTAGACATTTTTGAAAGTTAAGCACATTGGTTAATTTAGAAAAGTAGCATTTAAGCTGTAGTAGACCTTGTGAAACCTGAAGGCTCCGACATTTCGAAATATTCCCAAAATATTTAATTTAACTGATCCTCTTCACAAATTTCACGAGAATCGGCTGAGAGAAGCGACCCGTAGAAGAGAATATACGAAAGCATTTTTGTCCAAGCTTAAAGGGAGACCTTTGCTTCGCTCGGTCAAAAATAGACTAACATTGGCGGCTGTCGATTACGTCACGTAGCTCGGCAACAATTGAATCGGTATTGAAGTGTCGTTAATAACAGCGTAAGCGCCAACCGCCATAAGGTACCTTTCTCGTGGAATGTCACATATTTCTTTAATTACTTATTTCTTAAATTAACCAACCAAAAGAGGAACTTTCATTGGGATCATCATTCGACGTGAGAGCTATGACGACCATGAAACGAGACAGAATTTTACCATTACTCGGGGAAAACGAATTACGTGATATTCTCGATATGTCCTCCTCACTCTTTTGAGATGGAGTGAGATTTGGCTCAATCCCATTTTCCTCTAAGCGCCTCATGTAAGTAACGGATATATCTTTAAGACAATTTTGTCAACGCTAGTCATATTCATATTAAAGATTATCCGTCAAATCTAATAAGCCGAGCCGTTGATAATCAGTTTGTAAGTCTTATACGCTGATACCGCGCCGGGCACTTATATTATGACTGATAGTGATGAGAGAGTATGCAAAATTGCAAATTACAAGCGCGGCGTTCAATGTGTAACAGAGGAAACAGAAATTTGCAAATAATTTGATATTATATAAAATATAGTCTAAAAAAACCTTAACTTTAACCTTTTTTATAATTTTATAATATAAGTGGATGAAATCAATTCAAATTTCACAATAAATAAGGGGGTTATTGCGCAGTCTGTCAGAGGAAGTCTATGACATAAAGTAACTGTAACTTATATTTAAACTCTCGCTAAACATCAGGTACTTAGATTGAAACATTGTGTGGGAATTTATTTACAATATCATAGTAATAGCATTAGATTTCTGCGATTATCTGTAGTCTGGCAAGCTAATGTTGTCGGTAAAACAAAGCGGCATTTTAAAAAACCGTTCGGGAATCCCGGCAACTATTCTGTAGATATTACAAAAGTTAATTTTCTAAGACTTTTATCATAGGAATAGATTTTTAATTAAGTAACCCCTTTTCCTACAGATATTACTAGTAGTTCTCCCCAAACTGAGAACTTGCGTTTGGCAAAAATTATATAGAGCGATTTTGTTGCACCTACTTACTCGTATAGTGCGACATAAAATAGTAGAAAATAATGGATCAAAAATCGCGTGGATTTATTGCAAGGTCTGTGGAGCCCTTAACTGATAGATTTAAGTCACCATATAGATTAAAATAAACTGTATCTGTGGTAAGCCGAAATATTTCCTGTCAAATGTCAAATACCTATATTATGTTTATTTTTATCTTGCTAATTATTACAAAATGGTAAATTTAATAACGATATTATAAAAGTGTAAGCCGAGTACTTTCATTTGATACCAAACTCGACCATACTTTCTTGCAAATAAAATGACCAGAATAGCAAGCCCCCTCACAAACAGCTTCTTGGCCATCTAAGCTCTTCTAGCTCAATAACCTCTTGATCGAGCCTGCTCATAATTTAATGACTAAAATATAATGCCCTCGACTACATGTTTACCCAATTTCATTTAAATTAGAACAAATTTACTTTAGTTATTGAGTATCAAACTATCTTCTGACAGTTCGGCTTAGAAACATCGAAATGCCGGGACGTGCCGCTAGCCAGCCGCGTGTTCAAAGTTGAATGTAAGAACTTCGTTCGCTTCGCTCGCTCGTTCGATAAAAATTGTAAATGAGAAAGTACTTACCTATTTACTCTCTAACTCTGTCTGTCTAAAACATCTTCACGGTTAAACCACTGAACCGGTCCATGAAATTTGGTAAGGAGATAGTTTGAGGGAGATAAATTGATAGGAACAAGACACAAGTGCCGGTTGCCTCGGCCCGGACCCGGGCCATTCTAACGTGAGTCATCCTTAAAACTTTATGCGGTGGGGCATTTTCTAGCAGCTGTTTTGGCTCGGAGATCACCCGACATCCGATATCGGATCGGACAAAGTGAAAACGCTCTAATACCGCAAGAATCGAAAATCTATTTTTTCTACCAGCATCGCTTTTGCATATTCAACCAATAGAGCTGGTGTTTCCCCCGACGTGCCCAATGTTTTTTGTACGTACTTACCTAACTTGTACAAACAAAATGCGTATTTTTCCTCCGTCAGTGACTTTACCCAAGGACATGCAAAGCCAGCACTTTACCCAAACGTTAGCAGTCGCTCGCCGTGCACACATTAAACCCCGAATATCGATATCGATAAAATCGAGTCGATTGCGAGCCCGGGCACGTGCAATCGATGTGCAAGGTGACGTCACTGCGGCGTGAGGGGCTTAACATTCCTTTGAATGTTTGAACTATAGGTAAAGTCTGTGCGGAAAGAGAAGAGTCGTGGAATGTATTGGGCCCCATACATTTCACGACTCTTCTCTTTCCGCACAGACTCTAGTCATTTTATGAGACAAGAGGCAGGTTGGTAAATAATAAAGACAATCGAACTCCATACCTACACGTTTTAACAATCCACCAAACAAGCTGTATGGATCTGAGACGTCAATTAATGGCAGATAAATCATCAATAGGTATGTTTTTTTGTCAAATATTTCATTTTTGACACAAGCTTTCATCGCTCACTGCACTTTTTTCAACAGATAACTAAAATAATACACGTATGTAAATGTTAATATATAGTTTGTCAATGGACTGTCGGCGCGATTCGGGAAATGAATTAGAGATTAACTAGATACGATATAGTAAAGATATGTGACGTCCCACGGGTAAAGGTACCTTATGGCGGTTGGCGCTTACGCTATTATTAACGCCGCTCCAATATTATCGGGGCGCTTACACTAGAACTAGCACCCAAAAGAAAAGGACGAGTATAATTTTCCTGGTTCTTACTGACTGACAAATTGGTTTGACCAACTATATTTTTCCTTTTTTATTGTGGGACGTACCACATTATTACAAATATTACAATCTATAAATTGTGAATACAGATGTCAATCACAATTAAAAAATCAACGATGTTCAACTCTAGCCAACGTGGGACTCGAACCCACATCCTTGGATTACCGGTCCAATGCGTTACCAATTCCGCCAGCTGCGTTGGACCGGTAATCCAAGAATGTGGGTTCGAGTCCCACGTTGGCCAGAGTTGATCATCGTTGATTTGTTCATTGTGATTGACATCTGTATTTACAATTTATAATCTAATACACCTTGCCCAGTCGCCTTATGTCGTGTCGCCGCCTTAATTTCGGGCAGACTGCAAACCAGCGCTAAAACCACGCAGCAAACACGGGGCTTCCAGCACCTTAGCTGAGACTGTCCTATTGTCACGTAGATTCTAATTTAAGCTTATTTATACATATATTGTCTAGTTTATAGTCTGTTTGGAAAGAGAAGAGTCGTGGAATGTATTGCGCCCCATACATTCCAAGACTCTTCTCTTTCCGCACAGACCCTAAGTATAGCTTAAGTGTGTTAAATTAATTATCTATCTATCTATGTCGGCGGCCGGTCGTAAGATCAGGCATATCGTGAAATTCCTAGGCATATCGTGAAACGTGAAAATCTTTGACTCGTTGCCTGACTCGACGGAGCCCCGCTACGCGGGGCTCCTATTTCTGGGCAGTTTGCCCTTCGGGCATCTGAAGCAACCTAACGAACCTATCCTACCTATGTATTGGTTTAATGTGACTATCGTCAAAACATTACACAGGAATGTTGCGATCTGCCTGATCTTACGATCGGCCTACGACATCTACACATCGAGATAATTCTAAAAAAGTCAAACACATTTATGTTGCGACGAGTTATCACAGAGCTAGTTCCTCAGTGCCTATAAAGTGCCGATAACAGACATATTTTCCTCATATACCTAATTTGTCAAAGGACTGTCTCATTTCAATCATAGACAGAGAGAATCATATATACTATCTTTATCTTACACTAGTACTAGCACCCAAAAGAAAAGGATGAGTATAGTTTTCCTGGTTCTTACTGACTGACAAATTAGTTTGACCAACTATAAATACTTTTAATACTTATTAGTTTCTGGTTAGTCACTGATGTTGCCATGTCATTGCCATTGGCTTCCATTTGTCTCTTATATATCGCCCGTTTGACAGGTTTGTCGAATGATTAATGTCAGCTGTCAAAATTTGCCAAAGCATGAGCTGTTATAAATTGGTCTGTGATTTGACCACTGCCATGAGTTGGCCATTTCTTTTTGTAAATGGTGTTCTAATTTTGGTTTATTAATGCAGGATATTCCATCCTCATATATGACATTAGTCAGAAATTAAAATATGTTTGTTCTTATTTTTGCCCTTGAATTTGTTGTGGAGGTACCTGGTGTATGTATCTAAAAGTATATAGTTGTATTTAAACTAGGTAGTATTTTTTATATGATGGTAAAATAGGTAAAAGAAAAACAAATTAAATGAGTAAAAACATATATTTTATATCACTCGTCTTTTAAATTAGGTACACTCTCGTACAGTCACGAAAAGAAACCTTCACTGGACAGTCGCGGAGAAAAGTGTTAGCCGAATATACACACATATACTTAACATAGCCTACGCTATATAGAAACATTTATTCTACCACTCAGTATGTACAACGCTAGTTAAATTAAAATAAAATGTACAATTTATATCTAATTTATTTACAATTTGAGTCTATGGCGTAAGATGACAGAAGGAACAACCGTATTAGGAAATTTACATCTACTCGTCTATAGATATTCGTTTATATTAAGTTTAAGTACCAAGGAAATAAATAGATTGTATTTAGGACAAAGCTGACCCAAAATTAATGAAGAAAATTTAATTACATCAATTCGATACAAAACAACGAAACGGGACATCGAATCGAAACATTAGTTACCTTAGACACCCTTTACAATCCTGCAACAATTTTCTGGAAAATGTTTAACGGATGAGCCAATATCAAACACAGTTTGTCATACATATACATAATCACAGCTAAGTTATATAGTATTGTTGATATTAACGATTCAGCAAAATAACATTATTATTGTTTATAAATACATTTCAGCATTTTATATTTAATGCATAATATATTCTGTTTTAAAGTAACATTTAGAATAAGTTTTGTGACAAAGGTATTTAAAGTACCTAATACAGAGAGTATATAAATAATAATAAACACAACAACATAGTTTTGACTACAAAGTCAATATTTCACAGGGGCATTTTCATTCTCTTTGTTTTTACCGGCCAGTTTTTGTCCTTAAAAACATAAAAAAACAATATCAATAGACAGATCGCATAAATGCTTAGAGGATGTAACCAAGATATATTATAGATATATTTTCTAAGCATAAATGTCATATCACCCAGTTAGACATGAATTAAACATTGGTTAAAATGAAAATGCCCTCAGACCAAATTTTTAAGTTCCACAAAAGTTCTCCGACGGACTTTATCCAACTAGATACCTACATTGGCCTAGAATTGCACAGTTATAAGAAAGTTTCATATTTTTTGTGTTCAGAACTTTATGGTACACAAATGTGAACAAGTAGATTTTTGAGTTGAGAACCATTATAAAAACTAAAAGGCTGTCTACATAAATTAGAATTCTTTGTTTGAAGACAATATAAGGGCAAATTTACCAACGTATAATAACGAAAAAGTGTAACAGAATCTGAATTGGTGGTTAGAAGAGCTCCTAATTACGAGCGGGTTAAATACGAAATCACAAAATGTCCCAATAAATTATAAGTACCTAAGTAATTTTCCGTAGAGTTACGAAAATACCAAACTTTTTCGTTACTTGGTGGAAGATAGACTTACGGAGTAATTGCGCTTATTTTGTACATCATTGGGAACCCTATCTATCCATCAAATTTTATCGAAATCTGACGAAAAAATGTTCATACAATATTTTGAGATTTTGGAAGGGCATTTACACGATTTAGGAGTCCTTCTAGTTGATTTTAATGATTATTTTCATAAGTAGACAATAATACTGGATGTAAACAAAGTGTAGCCATTCTCACATATGCTATACTAAAGGAACTGTCTTATTATTAGTTAAATATTTAGTTATTGAGCCATTCAACGATATCACTAATTACTACCAACGGATATCATCTTTCCGAATAATTGTAAGCCATGTTTTGATAAAATTTCAATCGACATTTAATTTAGAGGATCGAATCCAATGAATGAATTTATTTAGGAATGTTATATGCCACGATCCACGGCATGGCATGTACCTACTTACAATACACACAACCATTCATATTAAGTAGAATAAACTCTATATTTAATATCCACAGAACAAAAATAAAAAAAAAATCTGGAAAAATCTATTTTGTTTGGAGTGTGATATTTTAAGAGCATCAAATTATGGTGACAGGTATAAATAACTGTATAGTAATCCTAATCAAACAATAAGTGGTCATTTGTAAAATAAGAAATTAAAAAACTAAATTACAATAACGCTAACTAGTGATGTGGGTAAATTGGGGTAAATAGGTTAAAAACAGCTTCTGGTTTTTATTATTTTCAAAATAAGAGTATAACTACTTATAGCGTTTCGCAATGTATGTAATACCTACATTAATTCGTATTACACAATTAGATATCATTATTTAGCTACCCAAATAATACCAATTACAATTACCAAGAGTTTTCGTTTACCAATTATGCAATTAGCTTCACAATTATATCCTTTCCTATTACGTTTCTCAATCCGGCACACATTCAATCAATCATAACCTATGAAACAATTAGCAAAGCATTAGTTCAAATACCTCTTATCTCATCTTAGCCTGTCATTCAGATTTCAATCTTAACACAACAAGTTTAAGATCAATTTCTCTGTCAATCTATAGAGCAAGAAATGACATAGCTAAAGCTATTCCCGTATTAACGATCCCGCCATTTTGAATGGAATCAGCATTCCATTTTCAAGTCGATTAACTGTTAGTCGATTTTAATTATCGATTTTCTTCATTAAGTGATTCCGATTAGCGACCATGTCCGCGTTTTACGATTTTCCGTGGTTTTTAATTGTTCGAGTATTGATTGCCAGTAATTTATGATTGTGGGGAGTGTGCACTAAATAGGTAGGAACATTTTTGTCCAAGTTTTCATACTATGCACTAAACCTAAACTATGGTATTTATTTATATTCCTGCTATGACAATTATTAGATACGCATTTCCCTTTCTTATTTAAAATCGTGCATCTTCTGTTGTTTGAAATGTCAAACATTGTTGAAATGTTTCTCTCAGGTCAGCAACCTTTTTAAGGCTCGAACATGAAACAGCCGCTTGCGTGGTAAGTGAGCTCGTAAAGACGGAACAAAGGGGAAATACAAATTAACCTTGTAATCCATTACTGTGGCGTCGAGGGAGGCTGTACTAAACTTGGAACGAAGCGTTTCATTTACCTTGCAAGCTAAATGGAACCGCTTCGTTCCAAGTTGTGTACAGCCTCCCTCGACGCCACAGTAATGGATTACAATGGGCAAAAATGCTTCCTTATATTTGTTCGGCTGGCTGTCTGTTCCCCTCTACAGGTATTTCTCAACCGATTCTCGTGAAATTTTGGAGCAAGTTGGATAATTATATAAAAAATTTGATCAATTCATTTTTTATATTTTTCTAAATGCCAGAGCTAACTTCTTTTATCATTTACTTAAGCAGCAAAATATCTACTCTTTATCTTTAAATTTCATTTAAGGCATATTATATTACAATGCACGGCTTAATGTAGGAAAAAACAGATGTCAAACCTATTATATTTTTCGCTATTTTATATATTTATTTAACTACCGTTAAACCCAAATGTGTGAGGCGGAATAAATTCGAACGATAGTCAGGCAGATAACGATTTTTCGATGCTGGCGGTTAGGTCCTCAGTGTGATAACCGCGTAAACGGGTATATTGTTACGTGGTCTCCTGACATGTAAATAAAAAGTGTCTCTTATTGGTTGAATGATGTTTTATGGAATTTTTGTAGCTTTCGGTTGCTTAGCTGCATGGTTAAGTACGGTGTAGTTACAGGTAATATGTATTATATACCTGTGTGGGTATAAGAGCGACGTGGTGACCTAGCACGCTTGTCCCATAATCCCGGGCTAATTGTCGCGAACAATGCCAATTAAACGACTCATTAACTCTGCCTTTAATTGCGGCATAAAGTGAATATCAGATTAGCGAGGGAAATACTGCACAAATTCATACAGGCTTTCTCACCTATAATAAGGATGGTCTGCAAAAAAATATGCATATTTAAAAGTCTAGATGTCAATTGTCTATAAATTATGAAAAAGAATGGGGGATGGATGAAGTAAATTATGAGTCCTATTTCGTACCGAAATATATATAATGAGAAATAGTTTAAATAATGTAAGAATACAGTGTCAAATAGACGTAAAATTTTTGTAATCATTTTGAAATTCACCCATAAATAAAGAGCCATATGAGTTGCTATGGTAAGTTCCGTGACAAGCAGGACCATAATTTTACTTCGATAAGTTTAAAAAAAAGAATAATTGATAAAAAATATGTTGAAACCCCTTGACAACTAGAAAATCAATAATAAAACTTGTCATTTTATACTATTCAGGTTATAGAACAAATTATACTTAAATGTCTGCTTTCAGAATTAAGAGTCCATCAACGTGCACACTAGCTAGCGTCACTCCTAAATAATCGTCATTATTTAAATTTAATTAAAGATATTTAAAAAAGGGGGCCGCTACGTACTGTGGTTTGTGTTTAAGTATCTTTTGATCATACATCAAACTAGTTTTTATGTTGCTGGATTCGTCGATCTATGAACACAAAACAAAAACGGCCGTTTTTACTTTGGACGCATAGATTAACGAATCCAGCAACATAAAAACTAGTTTGATGTATTCAAAAGATACTTAAATACAAACCACAGTACGTAGCGGCCCCCTTTTTTAAATCTCTTTAGTTAAATTTAAATAATCACGATTATTTGGCAGTGGCGCTAGTGTACACACGTTGCGTTGATGGGCTCTTAACTTGGAAAGAATCTTGTTTTAGTTACAAGAACCAAAACGCACCACTTATCTCAAACGAGGCTTCAATCTTTAATTGGAACAAATTAATTTAAATTCCTAACACGTTGTCGATTCCAAATTCAAAATTAAAGCAGGTGTGCGACGCGTGAAAGCCTAACGAGCCAATCCGATCGTATCAGACCATAGACAAATAGCCGTGGAGAACAATCGTCAACTGTTTAAAAACAATTTGGGCGCGTCGCGAGCAATTACGAAACGCGATTCGAGCCCAAGATATGTTTCTGAATGCATCTCTTAATAATAGACCCACAGACCAACGCTAATCTGAAAAGTCATCACAAAACTATATTTATCTCGCTCTGGCGTTTGTGAAGCGAGACTATCTTTTTCTATCATTGACAGCCTTCGTTTAGAAACATTCGTATCAACGCTCGAAATCTAACCTCCTAATTATACCCACATCACTGGAGCACGCATCAAAGAGGCATTTTTAATTAATTTAGTCCCAATACTATTATAATGGGACCAATTATGTTATGTAATAACTCGTGGCTAACAAGGCGTTTTGAAACCGTTTTAAAATTTGGGTTTCCTTCATTTAATTATAATGGACGCTTTATATGATGATTTATGAGTCGAGACAACGATGATTGTTAGAACTTCATTTGGGGCGCGTTTAGAACTCGTTACTCTACTTTTTTTACCAATGTTTGCAGTATTAGTTCATTTAAAAATTAATCTATACTCTATAAACATTCATTGGATTCGATTACCGTAATAAATACTTACTTACCGCTAAGCTATTTACAAAAACTATAATAAATAAATAGAATCTATCGATAGATATTTACAGTCGATTGTCTATGTCACTCCTACGTTTCGTTTTCACTCTCACTTAGTTCGTCCATGTCCATATCAATGAGTTCCTCATCATCTTCATACGAGTTGTTGAACTGTTCGTCTGGTTTGCTCGAGGAACCAGATTTGGTTCCCGTTTTGGCCTCTTCCTCTTGCTGCATACGTTTATGTTTCGTTCTTCTATTTTGGAACCACACCTTCACCTGTAACAAGAAAAAAGTTATCTATGGTTTTATATTAAATGGCTTCTTATTAAGCCCCCTCCAGACTTTGCGCGTGAATCGCGGGCGAAGCCGCGAACGCGAGTGTGGAGTCGATTTCGCAGGTCTGCGTTCAGGACTCCACACTCGCGTTCGCGGCTTTGCGCCGCGATTCGCGCACGAGTGTGGAGGAGGCTTTATAGTTTAAAACTGTTTTATGTTAATCGCTCACATAAAATTAGCATAACGGATAATATTTTAATGCGTCCGTTAATCATAATACAGTCGGTGATTTCATATTAAAATTAATTGGTTAATATTATTATCCTCAAATTAAAATTGTGCTAAAAAGTAATAAAAATAGTAATACGATATTTCCGAGCTATAGATACACTAGAGGGGTGTGTGACAGCGTGTAATAGTTATTTATTTAAAACGATCATTTCATCGAAGGGGTTAAAGACCTTCTAAGCCATTACTTCCGTGACATCGTTGCCATTTATTACAGCATTGTCGGGAACATCGCTCCCTAATCATATTTCATCGCTATTCAAAGAAAATCCGAAACTGCGAGGGAGAATGGATTTCCCGCGTAAAAATCGTCCGCCATTTTGAACGATTTGTCAAGTTTAATGGTGCGAAAAATCTATTCATGGCGCATGGCAGTATCGTGTTTGAGATATTTACAATAAAAACGTTTGTGTGGATTTTGGTTGTATATAATATCTGAAGTTTGAAAGGTACTTGAACCCTGGCGATCTATAATGAATGACTATTTAAATACGTGCAATGAACCTACTCGGACTTTAAAAAGGCAGACAGAGTCGCACCAAAAGAATGCCACAAGGGTTACAATATTGCGTCTCTTAAAGAAAATTAGTTTAAGTTTCTCTTTTGGTGATGTTTAAACAACAATGTAAATGTTAACAACTCTTTTAAATGAGAATAAACTGGCCATTGCGGTTGTAACTTGCAGTAAAAGACATACTGCAATAACCGAAGTTTCTGGGCCATGTTACTCTCGGTGCGTACATTGTTTTAGCCCCATAAAAGTAAACGCCATTCCATTTAAACAGAAAGCAATAACAATCTCGTTCCAAAAATAAAGAGTAATTTCCGATTATGCTTTATCAGCGGTAGGTAAATAATAAGTTTATAACTTGTTCGTAGTAATGTAAGCCATAACATTTGCACAATTTCACGGCAATCCAAAGGCAAATTATGTTTTACTGATATTTCGAATTGCTGTACCGACGCCATTGGCTCCGGGGCTAATGGAAATTTTAATAAGTTATTATTATTGCGATATTTTAATGATTTATCGATTCCAGATAAGGGTTATTGGTTTGGATTTTGTGCGGTTTATGTTTATGGCTCGTTTGTTTAAGATTTGAGCGGTGGGCTCGCTTTTTATTGGGTTTTAAACATGGCTACCGAATGCAGGATGCGTTTTCTGAATACTTTTTTACAATTTACGTAAAGCTTTCATAAAGAAGTGAGAAAGAAAGGCTAACTATAAAGTATTTTGTACTTCGAATTTAAATTGTTGTGAGACATACTAACATTTAATAATTTTACGGTTTAGAGTCACTTGTTACTTGTTATTTTGTACTTATGAACAAGATTTTGAATTCAAAGATACAAAACATTCTGTCAAATAGGCCGCCTATTAGCATCTAGCACTTTCGAATCGTGTCGATTTCTTAACAAAACACTATCTAATACCATTATATTACTGCCAGTCTGCCATTACCAATAGTTTACATCGTTAATAACTAAACAATATTCAAACGAGCCAATACATTACCATAAACCATAACAAAAGCGATCATTTTCACACAAGCCCGTCTAAATCAATTATACATTATATAACTTCTTGGGGTTCTAACTCAACTGGCCAACAATATACCTTATTGCCTTACAATAAGGTGTACGAACGGTCAATCAAGTATGACAACGAGGGATGTCACGCTACATTAGGCGCCATCCACATCAAATATCAATCGCGAGGCAATGGCGCGTGAGCGGCAAATGCTATGTCGTTAGCGGGAATATGGAAAAATAATCAATGGAGGAAAGTATAGTATTTATGTATGTCAATGTAGGAAAGGCAGAAAGTCCATGTACCTGCAATAATATCTTGAAAATGAAGGGCGCAAATATGTACCTAAGACATAATCATATAGGTTTTGCGTTTTTACGCAAGACCAATTTGTAGGTTACATCCTTTGCTTAAACTCGTATAGCAGAGTGTAAACTCGTATAGCAGAGTGTAAACAATACTTGCCCCACTACATTATCGACACATCACACGTAAGTACTTAAACTCGTATAGCAGAGTGTAAACAATACTTGCCCCACTACATTATCGACACATCACACGTAAGTACTTAAACTCGTATAGCAGAGTGTAAACAATACTTGCCCCACTACATTATCGACACATCACACGTAAGTACTTAAACTCGTATAGCAGAGTGTAAACAATACTTGCCCCACTACATTATCGACACATCACACGTAAGTACTTAAACTCGTATAGCAGAGTGTAAACAATACTTGCCCCACTACATTATCGACACATCACACGTAAGTACTTAAACTCGTATAGCAGAGTGTAAACAATACTTGCCCCACTACATTATCGACACATCACACGTAAGTACTTAAACTCGTATAGCAGAGTGTAAACAATACTTGCCCCACTACATTATCGACACATCACACGTAAGTACTTAAACTCGTATAGCAGAGTGTAAACAATACTTGCCCCACTACATTATCGACACATCACACGTAAGTACTTAAACTCGTATAGCAGAGTGTAAACAATACTTGCCCCACTACATTATCGACACATCACACGTAAGTACTTAAACTCGTATAGCAGAGTGTAAACAATACTTGCCCCACTACATTATCGACACATCACACGTAAGTACTTAAACTCGTATAGCAGAGTGTAAACAATACTTGCCCCACTACATTATCGACACATCACACGTAAGTACTTAAACTCGTATAGCAGAGTGTAAACAATACTTGCCCCACTACATTATCGACACATCACACGTAAGTACTTAAACTCGTATAGCAGAGTGTAAACAATACTTGCCCCACTACATTATCGACACATCACACGTAAGTACTTAAACTCGTATAGCAGAGTGTAAACAATACTTGCCCCACTACATTATCGACACATCACACGTAAGTACTTAAACTCGTATAGCAGAGTGTAAACAATACTTGCCCCACTACATTATCGACACATCACACGTAAGTACTTAAACTCGTATAGCAGAGTGTAAACAATACTTGCCCCACTACATTATCGACACATCACACGTAAGTACTTAAACTCGTATAGCAGAGTGTAAACAATACTTGCCCCACTACATTATCGACACATCACACGTAAGTACTTAAACTCGTATAGCAGAGTGTAAACAATACTTGCCCCACTACATTATCGACACATTACACGTAAGTACTTAAACTCGTATAGCAGAGTGTAAACAATACTTGCCCCACTACATTATCGACACATTACACGTAAGTACTTAACTCTCAAACTGTACAAGTTAACTGATAAACGTTTAAACAAACATACACTCGAAAAGGGGCGTATTAGTCACTACCTTGCCTTTCATTATGGGCTGTTAATATGTAATGTAGGTATTTGTACAACTCTCTTAGTCTGCCCACTCCTTTGTCGTAGTTCTTACGACAACTTTTAATAACAAATAGCCTTAAACACATAACACACCTTTTGTCCGTGTGTGTAGTTTTTGTCTTTATGGTAGGTACTTAAATCGAAAGCTTTCAAAACCTATAGGCGGTTCTTACATAAAAGCAATTGTAAAACATACATTTAATGTTACTTTCCACGGGTAAAGGTACGTTATTGCGGACGGCGCTTACGCTATTATTAAACACACTCCAATACTAATAACTGGTACCTTTATACCCGTGTATGGTATGTCTTTGAAATAAGGTTTTCAAAACATCTTTGACACAGTAGGCGTTGGCAAAAAGGCACAGCCTTTCATAAAAATAACATAATGTTACAAGTAGTACCACTGTGGACGCTGGAACTGTTCACACTCGTAAACCGTTTTCAAAAGACATAGAATCGAAAATTCAGGAGATGCTGTTACTTAGCATCTTTCGTATATACGATGCTTAGTATAAAATTACATTTGAAAGCAGAAAACAGAGACATTACTTATGTAGGTAACTACAAGTAAGTTGCACAATCTTCCTAGTTTTAGCCTTTACTTTCATTTTGAGAATCTCAGAGGGGACTTTAAGGTAGATTTGTCTTGCATAAGCGTAAATAGGTGGGTAATGGGTATTTAGAAAGGATAAAACATTTTTCATTGCAGTGAAAAGAAAAAATAAAGTTGTTCCAAATTACTGCAACAGAATAGGAATGTGGTTATAAAATTCTCCATTTTGACTATTAAAAGGGAGTCTAGAAGATAAGTGTAGATTTTCGTGTACATTAAATTTTTTCTATTCAGAAAGCAAGAGTAAAAAGTAAAACCTTGCACCCTAATGTTTTGACAGATCAATAAGTAAAGTTGACGAAATTATAAAGTATTAAGCCGAGCTTTATTTATTTATTTAAACTTTATTGCACAAAAGAAAACTTATCGTACAAAAGGCGGACTTAACGCCAAAAAGCATTCTCTACCAGATCTTGTTCAAACTTGTTCGAAAGATCGGCTCACTTTACCTATATATTTCGTCAACCACCTACTTTCGTTTTTACTGCTAGCAACTACAGGGGGCGCCTGAAGGCGTGGATTTTACCCCAAGCGATTATGATTTTGATGAGATTATGACGTTATGGTTATAATATTATATTGGATCCATAACGTGACACGTCTATTACACTGAGGTATCAGAGTTTACAATAAAAATACTAAATCGTATTAGAAACTAAACAACTGTAGGTACTTTAATGATGGCAATCTAATGTTCTTCTTTACGTTTATGTAATCAGCATGCTTGACAAGAAGATGTACTTATCTGACGACGTATGAGAGGAGCAGTGCTTAAGTGATTGACAAGCCTGCTTATGCAATTTCAAGTATAAATAATAAAATGGTCTAGCTCCTTTAAACACGTAGGTATCTGCACATGAAGCTGGCTAGGTGGAAAACGATCAATACTTAGCTAAATTATTGTCAACCGCAAGTAAGTTCTTGTCGAACTTGATATTGTAAAAGGAAGCAAAACTACTCACTTTGTCTAAAAATCTAAGGATTAGTTATATAAATTATAAGAATGCTTTCAAAATAAGGAAATACATATAAAAAACCTCGTTACCTCGATAAAAACATGACTAGCCTAAGCCTTCATCGCTAACAATGACAAAATAACACAAAAACATCATCGCCTCATTTACCAGGACGACACCAACCCCCCTCTTCTCTAACTAATTTAAACAACCATAAAACAATTATAGCTATTTGATGCAAATTTGCTTCCCTCTACATAAACTTAATAGAGCTACTCTACGCATCTGCCGCGAGCCTTACCTCCCCTGTGTGTGTCCTTTTACAGTGTATCTACATAATACACAAACTCTCACACACAAACGCAAAACCGTCTCCTAAATAAGTGGCCCAATGTTCTGGTTATAACAAGGCAAACAATGAATTTAATGGGAAAAGGGAATCGCAACTCATAACACCCAGGGCACTGAATAAATAAAGGGTAGCTATTCAAACCCGAAATACGATTAAGTACTTATGTGCTCGATTATACTCCCCTACGGATCACAGAAAGAGACAGGCGATTAAGTGAACTGGAGAGACAGGGATGGATACACAGAGGGGAGACAAGCAATTAAGTGGCGTGAATTCGGAGCGAAATTTAAACGGAAAGCTATTTATTCGTGTATTACTTTATTGTCGAGCCATTACGGAGAGAGGGAGATGATTAAGGAGTGAGGGAGATAGCGATGGGAATTATGCGACAAATTGGGCGACCCCATTTGCAATTTTTACGGGTAATAGGGATGGTGATAGGGGTGAGGTGTGTGCGAGGGGGACGGGAGATTAATCGTTGTCTTTGTGAGTGTTTGATTAATGTTAAAGTTAGAAATTGGTAGTTTATTTTTTTATTTATCTTTTGTGTGGAAGGAATTGATTAAGGGTATTGTGCTTGGTTGAATATAATTGGTTTTAGAAGATGTAATACTGACTGAGTTTTAATAATGACAATTACATTAATAAATTGGCACTGACATTTGCAGAAAATGAATGATCTGCTATTTCATCCATTGTACGAGGAAAAGTATTAATTCAACCAGTAGTTATAACCAGGTACATACCTAATCAATAGGGAAGGCATTTACACTATTTAAAGTACATCATAAAAAACTTCTTTTTTTAATGAGCCGTGTGAGTATACCCGTATTGTTTTTGTAACGGTTTTATTTTGTGCACATATTTGAAAACAAGTAACGCCCTCAGATTTTTTATTTATGAAATAAAAATCAACTTGTGCATTTTAAAGCTGGTTTTATATAAGTCTCGTTTAATCAGTCACTTTAATGAAGTAAAGGACGTTTGACATTAATAGTCAGTTTTGCGAAAACAACTAAGTAATTAAACTAAATCATATTAAAAGTTTTTTTTTATTGATAGGTATCTTTTCTTGGTAAATTAACATAAACAAAACTGAGATACTTATGACTTCAAAACAGACTTCGAAAAATACCTCAAGTACAGAGCAAAGACAAAACCGGATAATTTTAAATAATAGTACCATAGAACAGGTCAAATCATTTAAATATTTAGGCAGTATAATTACTAGTGACTCCAGTTGTACACAGGATATAACTACCAGAATAGCGATGGCTAAAAAAGCTTTTAACACAAAAAAGTGCCTATTTAAAGCTCGAATAGCAGGCAATATACGAAAGAGGCTCATAAAAGTGTACATCTGGAGCATAGCACTGTACGGAAGCGAAACGTGGACAATGAGGCAACGTGATAGAGAAAGGCTGGAGGCTTTTGAGATGTGGTGCTGGCGTCGAATGGCAAAGGTCAGTTGGACGGAGAAGAAAACAAACGAAAAGGTCTTACGCATGGTAGGAGAGAAGAGGAGTTTGTTGAGAACCATTGAAAACAGAAGAGGAAAGATGCTTGGACACCTGATACGACACGACGAATTTATCAAAAATATCATTGAAGGGAGAGTTGAGGCAACGAGGCGGAGGGGGAGACCAAGGAGAACGTACATAGATCAAGTAAAGGAAAAGCTCAACGTCGTGTCGTATCAGGCTGTCAAGGAGAAGGCAGAGCACCGACATGCATGGAAATCGCTCCACCGACAAGAGTCTAACTCTTAAATAGATGATGATGATCTTTTTTTGAGGTGGAAAATGCAAACAGTTAATCGTAACAATTAAAGTAAAAACTAGAGATGCCAAGAATATTCGGCAACTATTCGGTATTCGGCCTATTCGGCCACTTTGCCGAATATTCGGTATTCGGCCGAATGTTGCCTACTATTCGGCCGAATACCGAATATCTATTGCACCTACCTAAAAAGAAAAATTACACAAAAAAGAACCAAAAACCAGGTATATTTAATATTTAAAATGTATTATTGGAAAGTAGTTAAATACGAAGACACGTTTTTGAGCATTTGTTGATTACAAAATATTTTATTTTTAACATGGATCTGATTTGATTGACTTTAACTACATTCATTAATTCTGTTTAACATAAAAATTTATCTTAGCAAACGTTGTTCTTAGTTGGCGAACAGTTTTCATAATAATTGTGACTCAAAATATTCGCATGTCATGCCGAATATTCGGTATTCGGCCGAGCGAGGGGCCGAATATTAGGTATTCGGTATTCGGCCAAATTCACTATTCGGGGCATCTCTAGTAAAAACGTCCATTTCATAACTAAATTCTCTAAGAAAAGCTTTAGATAGGTACCTATTAGGTGTATATACTAATATTACTAATGTTCATCTCTGAAACTTACCCCTGTAACAACATTAACAATGGCGCCGGAAGTGGAAAGCGCGCGTTTACCGCGTTTCCGGTCGCTATCAAAGCCATAAAGCAAGTCTAGATGGTCTGGATCTAGATTTGTAAGACAAACAGCCGGCTAAGTACGGGTTGCGTAAGTTAGGTGAAGACAGTTCAACATGGCGGGCGGGGACAGACGAAGATCAATGTCATGTTTTCATTGAAACAAGTTATTACAGTTGAACTTTGGGTTTTGCTCATGAATGTTGTTTGAAGTGTAATATTGATAGCATATTATGCAGTAAACTAACGAGGAGGTGTGCAGCTTATGAAGAATTAGTCTTGAAACGCGTTTAATCATTATTTAGTCAACACCCGGCAGTCCGTCCTGGCTAATTGTAAAGTCCAGCTATAATTGTACATAAAGCTACTACCGAACAACATCATTCTCTACGAGCAAACTTTTGACATTGGCGAAATCATCATACAGATAGAAGCCATATTTAAAAAGAAAAAGTATATTGAAAGGGGATTTTTTTAAGTTTGACTCTTGTTGTTGGATGAATCTGTTGTATGTTATTCATTGTTTAACTATGTTTGTTGGGATGGAAAATGCATTAAATTGATTCTTCCAAATTGTGGGATTTAAATATAAATATCTGTGCCTATATAACAAATACCTAAACTAATTTTTTTACATCCCACATGTAACTATGAAAATAATTGAATTTAGTATGTATCATAGATTATAGCTGTCACAGGAATAGAGATACGGAAGTATTTTATATGTATGTGCTAAAATAATGTATTTAAATATATACAGTGCAGTACGTATTGTGAGTAATTCGAGTAACCATTCATTTGACTCGGTTATACAAGCAGCTAATCGTATTCATAAAAGTACTACTCGTTCGTTACCTCACTAATTATAACACTAAAACTAGGGATTGTGCCAAATATACGCATAACTATAGCATTATGCGATCCAAAATGACATAATTGATAATCAATAATCACCAAACGCGAGCCATAAGGCACTTCCGACCGAAAGAAAACAATGTAGAGTCCATTTCCGGCGGGAAACCGGACGTTCAACAGCATTTCCGGTTCGCGTTTAAAGCCAAGATGGCGGCCCTGAAGATTTCTATTGTTACTGGAAATGTGTGGGATTCGGATTCATTTATTTATTTATTTATTTTAATTTTATATGGACCTGGTCTGAAATAAAGAATATTCATTCATTCATTCATTCATTCATTCATTCATTAAGGGTTCGATTTACTCCACTTTTCTTGGAACTTATTTATTATTTTATTTATTATTTTTACTTTTTTATGGATCCCGGATCTTATAAGTTATAAGTATACATAAAGTTTGTGTTAACGGTAGCTAATAATCGTAGGTATTTAATACAAACTTCAGTAATTGAGAATGGAATATAATAAAATCGTCCATCAAAAATACTGACATGCAGACCAACATAATTATTTCGCACATTTTGTTAGGTTAAGGTTAGTATTTTTTGGTAATCGTTAATTAAATAGTTACGTGTTTATTTCGTTGATATCCACTTTCCATAACCACTGTTTTAATGGCAATTTGTTTTGATGATAATGTTTATATACTCCTTCCTTTCTTCCCTAACTATTCGCTGACGTCATTTACAAAAACATTTACTCGGCATCCAAACTTTTAAACTATAAAAATTCAAGCTTTATAATGATATTGATTTTATAACTCGTGTCTATTAATGTGTTAGTGCTAGAAAGCTGCTTAGACTAGGTACTGGAAATTGTCCAATCAATATTAAATCAATAATATTTCTTCGAAGTTCGAATGCTGTTTCATTATCATTATGATGCTTAACCATAGTTGGATAAACATATTTATTTATATAGTTAAGGTGGACGCACGCCCCTTTTCGATTTTAATTGTTTCTAATCGATACGCTTCCGGAGGAAACCTTTTATTGCTTTTCGTTAATGCCTGACGGGTCAAGGAACTCTAAATAATATTAGTAGGTATACTGTTTTAATTGTGTCACGTATTTATTATTACAATAGTTCCTAGTATTAGCATACAAGGAAAACTCTTCAGCATAAATGCTTATTGTTTAACTTGGAATTGCGATTTTGGGTACGATTTCTCGTGATCGATGTCACAACCGTGGTAGTATAATTGTTGGTTTTCCTAAACAATTGCATGTACTTAATGCACTTGATTATGGTAGTAACAATAGTAGATGTAAACTGGTACCTTAACCTACGTGCCTAAACTACCTATATAATACTTTACTATTATTATACTATACTATTATAATAGACGTCGCACGAACTAGCTCCCACCATTTCTCATCTTACGATGGACCCCCTGGGTGACGTCATAACTAGGGTTGTCACTGGGGTCAATAAAAAATACGGGAACGATTTCTCATGACCGTTGTCACAACCACGTCGAACTATTTACGTTTTCTACACTTGCATCTAATTTTCGATTATATTGTTAATATTACGGGCTCATTGTCAAATAAGCAATAAAAACCTTTGTATCCTAGAACATCATACATAATATATAGCAGACATGGTCGTGACATATACTAGATCATAATATCTGGACCACGTATATTATAGGTCAAAATATCTGGTAGCAAAGTTAGATACTCTATGTGACAACCCTAAACCAACCCCCGGCGGCGACATCAAAATCACAACGGGGGTTGTGCTAATACCCGCCCAGCTACACCATCAGGCAACTATCAACTCTATGTTAAAGTACTAAGGTCTCTATTTGAATAGATAAATCACCCGAACAGATCACACGAGTGTAGCATAGGGGTGTCATACAGCAAGCGATAATAGGTTTAACATGAAGGAGCTAAGGTTGATTTATGAATGAGAGAGTTATGGAGCCAAAAGCGCATGCCCTGAGGGTGCGTAGGTATGACATAATCCGTTGAACTGGTTGATTTTGATTCGAAGTTGTCACGTCATAATTTAGGCTGGTAACGATCTTGGCAGTTATATGAATACCCATATTTTAATAAAAAATGCTCGCAATTGATAATTCGTTAGTAAGTTATATACTTAGGTATGTCTAGACACTGCACTTGCTAGTGTTTGAGGTAAGTGTCGTAAAGTGACTCCACGTTAATATTTACGTCTCATACAGACAAATAGCGACAGAATAAAAAAAAGCAGTTCGTTCTCATTTGGACACCTATATTTTTTTACTTAACTTAGGTCATCATTTCGCATTTTCTTAAAATCGTAGAATTTTGATGAGAATGAATATAAATAAAAACACACTAACCGAAAGACAACCGTACCGTACTACTGATTATCTTGAATGGTTGGCTTGTAATGCAATACTTGCTACGTCTGAGTCACACTTGATCTTTACTATAATCACTTTGTATGTGTAAGAAGACAATTACCTACATTGTCAACGTAACTACCTTTAATTTATTGGCTCACTTATTCCCGCACATTGTATAATTGACAGGATATTACTGAATTAATGTCCTGTCAATTGATATAATTATAGAACAGGTTTTCTAAGTGGGTTGTCAATAGTTTAGACCTTTATTATGGTCATGGGATAAAAAACGCATTATCTTTGACAGCGGTCGTTATTTTTGTCTAGAATCTAGATTGAAACTAAGCCTAGAGGCAGGAAACAGTTTTTATGTTAAAAAAAAGTATAGCTCTACATAAACATGTTTTTAAGTTATATGTTATGAGTTATATGTAATGAATGAATAAATCGACATTTCAGGAAACAAGGTCCATGTTAAGTATAAATAATTTACACTAACTTATTTAATAACAGTGATTTTTAATGTGATTACGTCTGGCGTTTGTTTTATCGCGTTCATTTAATAAACATAATATAAATCAATTAGGTAGGCTAACAATGAACAATAGGGATACTTATTTCTTTAAAAAAAAGTATCATTTAGGTACTCTGTGTATGAAATTGACAGCGCTTATACCAATGTTTTATTTACGATTTAATCTATATCATCATTGGCCTTTGCGTCTATTGCAGACGATTTATGGTGTAACACCGGAGAGACACCTTTTTTGGTGAATGAATAGACCGGTGCGAGACTGGCATGGTCTACCACCGCCCTGACAAGAGAGATTTGCGGAATATAAACCAAATCCATCTTGTATGAAAGGCGTTCAATATACAATCAGTTACTTTCTTACTTAATGTCATCGTTATAAGTCTTCTTGTTACTTCATCAAATTTGTCACAATAAGACCATTATTGCCACGATATAAGGAATACTTAAAGTCAGTTGTATAAAACACGCCCGTGGCCCGTCTCGAGCTATAATCCCGATATTGAAAGCACGTAATGTATCGTTTGAACCAATGTGCCATTTAACGACAAGCGAGAGAACCTCCGGCCACAGTGGGTTTACTGTGGACAGTTTATTGACTTCGTAAAAACGCACGACAATAGATGCCCTACGTTTTTATTGTAGATACTGAGGTATTAGTGCAATTTTGTGTTCTATTGTACACGTTATACAGCTTAACTTTGTTACTTACTCGTAGAAAAAGTAAAGGGCACGCAATCGTTGCGTTATGGTCGATAATCATATTATAGATTTAGAAAATTAAAAAGATGTCACTTCAATTTGCTAACAATATGTAGGTAGATATAACATTTATTAAGCAACGCTTTAAAATATATATCTAAAGACTTATTGTAGTAGCCATTCGAAAAGCAGATATACGCGAACTTTCAAAACAAATCAAATGTCTAGCAATAATAAGGCTTATGTCGTAACTTGTGTAAAAGAGATTATCCGAAACGTTTGAAGCCGGTTAATATAGTGGCTCCACAATTTTCGCTGCGCTGTTTTACTCTATTTTATATGAGGTACGGTTGTGGTAATTTCAGACGATTAAGTAAACTAGCAGCTGCGCGCCATTAGCCCTTGTTTACGTTAATAATTCGATTATTGCAAGTTCTTAATCGATTATAGGTATTCGATTATTCGATTTTTCCGCTGTCCGGAAGATTGTAGTTTACGAGTACAAGGTACCCAGTAATTTCCTGTGGTTAGTGTAGAATAATAATTTCATATATCCATGAAGATGATATTTGATGTGTCCTAATGAATACTTGACATTTTGTTAGTAGCTTTGACCAAGTATTCATTGAAAACTGAAGGATAAACAACGTAAAGGTTAAAAAGGCTTTTATTTGTCATTGGAAAATTTCCTCATTATAGTTATTTTTGTGGAATCAGTTACTATTCGTACGAAAACCCCTTAATGTTGTATAGTCTTTAAACGTAGTGACGGCATAAGTATACAGAACATCAAAAGAAAATATTGCCTAAAAAATATAATAGCCTATAAACATATAGGAAGCGGCAAGATAGCAGACCCAGGGAAAAGTTGGCTAGTAGTATTAGCTGGAGACTTATTACGAAAGGAAATCATCATCAAAAATCAATATTTATGGACAATTTATCTTAGGTGGTAGTAGAAGTGGATGAGGTTTGATTCTATAAAAACATATTGGAAGTAGCAGGGCGAGGCTAGTTTGGCTAGTTGCAAACGATTAGCATCAGAAAGTCGGGCTCGGCCCATTGGCGGTGATTCCGCAGATCCGCAGCACATTAGCGCTGTAATACACTCGTCCGCACGACACAAAGGTACAGCAGGCGCGCGTCGAAACTTACAGTAATGCCTAATATCTAATAGATTTCGTCTAAGTTAACTTTACACCGAGTTAAATAGAACAAAGTGAGGAGTGACGTTATAAACGTCACATTTTCATATAAATTTTACATTAATGATGAGATGGCCACAGGCTGCAGGCACAGGCTACGCTGGATCATGTCAGAAACACACACATAAGAGGCACCTTCAAAGTGAGACCTATCCCAGATAAACTACAGGAGAGCCGTCTGAGGTGGTACGGACACGTTATGAGGCGACCATCCGATCACATGACCAGAAAAGTGCTAGATATCGAAACTAAACCCCGAGGACGAGGAAGACCCCGAATCACATGGATGTCCGTAGTAAATAAGAACTTCAAAGAAGCCCAAGTCAACAAACAGACGACCTAGGACCGAGCTACCTGGAGACGCATGATACGGAGGGCCGACTCCAAATAAAATGGGAAAGGGCCAGGCAAAGAAGAGATGAGATGGCCACACTTTGTCATTGCAAATCCCATGCAGTTATCTTGGTCTGACTTTAGCAAATTCAAATCTATTTTCTAATAGGTACCCTTGAGTCAAATTTGACTACTAATTTAAGCATGACTCATTCTAGTCCGGGCCGGGCCCGGGCCGAGGCGTCCAACATGTAATTTTCTATGACGGCTGATCTCGTGGTGCTTTCCATAGAAACGAAGCGCCGGAAGCTCCGGCCCGGCCCCGGCCCGGTCTAGTGTGAGTCATCCTTTAAGGTGAAAATTTGGTAGCTAACATGCGTTAAGATAAGAAGATAATATTTTATTGTCAAAATTGTGTAAAAAGTATAACATGTTATAAATTATAGAGGTATCAACAATTTTGCCCATTTCGAGCGTACAATATATCTTATATAACTAAATACATACAAAACGCGTAGCGCATAGCGTTGAAAACATACAAAGGGATCAACTGGATTGTGAGTTTAAATTGGCCAAAAAACACACACCACACACACATTTTAGTGATATGTAGGTTGACTTCGAGCTTCCCGTAGACACTGTAAAAATATTCTGTTGAAATATACTGTACCTACCTATGACCTGATTTTGAGATACACAGTTGAAGTAATACATAAGAATCTACATACAATATCTCTGCATACCCACTGTGCCTGTCTCCACAACCCATCCAACTCATAAAAACAGGTATGTTCGCGTTGCATGAGGCTGCCAATTTTACGCTAATGCTCTATTGTTTTATTAATGAGCAGCATTCCTGCTCCCAGCAAAAACAAAGAACATGTCTATTAGTCCATGCTCTTAATTATTTTAATATAGGTGTCGTTTCCCGCGATTTTAATATACGATAACGACGAAATTTATATGTGTTTTATCTTATTTAAAAATCCGAGCTACTTATTTTCACGGTTTTCATATATGTAGTATTTTTAGAATAAAAAGCATGACGCCGCCCACCCACACATACCTAAATACCAAACGATTACATCAATCTCTTTAGTTAGGCTTGTTTAAAGTGTTGTCACAATCGAGCTAAACATTCTGAGTTTATTTATAATGAAATGTCACACCCGTGCCAAACATTTTGACGTCTCATAATAAACTGTGTCACTCGAGTCCTAGACTGAAAAAGCACCGGTTTTTGTGAGTAAGAGAAATCTAAACCAGTTTATCTTTGCAAAAGATCCGTTTTATCTGTTCAAGATACGTGCTAACTTTATGCAGTAGATCGACGTGCGGTAAATAAGACATCGGGTGTAAGACCTAACTGACCTAGCTGACCTTTCCTCAAAGGTCAGATAACAGATATCGCAGTACGCTATTAAGTCCCGTTCTTCAAATAAGTATGTGTACTGATAGTTTAAAACAACATAAAACTACAAAACGATTAATATAATGACCTACTAATTTTACCATATTCATGCCTGAAATTGTCTCATCCTCATCCGCAAGTGTTAATTCATTATTAAATGGCGTAATAAATCCCCTTAAGCAGCGTTTGTTATCCTACCTGTTAGGTTACTTTATATTATTACTAATTTACATATGTATATGATTATCATTGGAATCAATAAATATATTTCTATTTAAAACTGTTTAGGCCGCGTAATGGTAGTGACATAGGTAATTGACATTTGCAAGCAAGTATTGTATTGCATTCAATTGTTAGACTGACCTTACCTACTACCTAAACTTAATAATGTGTAATCCAGAATAATCGACTGCAATAAAAATGGGTTACATAGTATCGAATTTCCATACAAATCCCTTTATAAGTGCTCTGCATTCATTCGCATTCAGTGTTCTTCGTTCATTTATATATAAGAATAGAATGTTATTTATTACTTTATATTAGGTATTATTATATAATAACACGCCAGCTTGCAACCCCCCTTTAGTAATCGGCTGCCGTACTTTATTGGCGCCCGCAACTCCAGAGGTGTCGCATGCGCGTTGCCAATCTATTAAATCTGTTAAATATAGTAACAATATGTTAATTTGTGCATGTATAATTTATTAATTTCTCATTTAAGTAAAGTTTTGTTATATCTTCTTGAGAAATAAAGATTCTTAAACCTGATTTAAAACTGTACACAACTTTGTTGTTCTAATTAGGCATTGGAATCTTTGATTAAACTCTGTGTAGTGTATATACTTAGAGCTAAATATGACAGGATTAACACCGCTGTCACAGCCGCGTCTATTGCATTGACAGCGGCGTCGTCGGTGGTGCGCGACGTAAGTATGTATGGCGCAACTAGCTTAGCAAAAACTGAGCGTATACAGGGCGCGGTTGATGTAATTAGCGTGTCCGTTTGTACGTTTAATCCAAAGCATGAAGGTTGACAATGTGTAATGATTTATTTATTTACAAATTAACTTTTTTTCTGTTAGCCAGTTTTAGTGTCCCACTGCTGGGCAAAGGCCTCCTCTCCTATCCTCCACTCAACCCTATCGTTTATACTTTCCCGCCAATCCGGATAAAATGCGTCCATCAAGTACTTATATGATATTGCATTATATGATAAATTCTAACAACTATCATCGATACACAGAACTTTTAAATATCAATGCAGGTCATTGGCTCTCATTGTAACTGTGAAGGATCAAGGAACACACAGATCAAATAATAGTCACAAATATCAACATTGTAGTACATATGTTACATGGCATTTGATGAAAATGATGAACACGGGGGTTGTTTCCATGTTATGGATTTTAGTTTATGTAGTATGTACCAGCCAATCTGTTTATTTTTAATTATATCCTCGTACTGTGAGACTTGGTAGATTTTGGCAAGGTGACTTCTTATATTTTACTTTTATTCAATCAGTATAGTATCCGTTTCTGAAATTATATCCTTTTTCGATGCATGGGCGTTGGCTACTTGTAGTTAAACTGCGCTAATCGCTAACCTTGCTTCGATTTCTCCCTGTCGAGTGTGAATATATTGAATCGGAAGTTATTATACCGTGTGATGGTTCGCGAGTCGAGGGCTTGCGTGAACCAGTGAGATGTGTTATCTGAGACATTGGACTGAAAGCAACGTTTACCTGAGCCTTACCCCCATTTTTCATGTAACGTAAATATAAGCGTATTTACTAGGTCGAAATTATTCTCTAAAAAACTTAGGTACCCGAAAGGTTTTTCATACAGCACTTTTTATATAAAATATATGTTAATAACAACAAGAAGGATAATATATGTACAATGATACCGAGTGTTTTTATTTTCTTACTAACGACACAAAAACAAAACATAAGGTGCTCAGAAACAAAATAATTCTGACCCATTAATTCTTTAGCAACTATAATGTGCATGGCATAAGTTTCGCCTTAGCTCTGCAAGTGATTGAAACAATAGTACGCGCAACGCTAAGTGTATCAGCAGCGTTAATTGCCCGAGGATCGGAAAAAATGATTTAATTACCGATCATTAGGCGCGTAGCGTTCGCATAACACGCGAATCGTAAATTATATTATTATTGGGCGCTGATATGAAATCTGTTTAATTAGCCCTATTAAATGAATATTAGGTAAGTTTCTAGCTAAGTCGGTAGGTAGATTTTATTAGCTAATTGCTTGCAGGACCTTCACTTCGGATCCTCCGGAGCTACCTGCCTTAACAACTGTAAGTGACATTAGAAAAACATTATTAACTGACTTTTTGAATTTCAGTGTTTTTTTTTTGGTGAGCATGAGTTCTCGCAGCCTCAAATCTGCACCATGAATACAACGCTACAAGCCTACAGAGTAGTTAAATAGAGGTACTATCAATAGCGGAGGTCTTCGGACGAAACGGCGCGGCGCTTCAGCTCGAACGAGATGACATTACGCTTTGCCTTACTCTTCTAATGTGATATATAAGACAATTTGACCCAGTATCAAAGTCGGTAATCAGTGCGGTAATTATTTATCGCGATTTTTGTGCACACTGTACTATAATGAGCTCTTGGGCCACTCGGGTGTGGCTCCACGCGCCCTGGTTTCACTGCCGTCGGCTTTTTATTATCATTTAATAACTCATTTTAAGGAACTGGCGAACTAACCGTGTTTGTGTTTTTACTAGTAATCAATTGAGTTACTCTACCTCGTTACTAGTAATCGATAGAGTTAGTATACCTACAATCGCATCCATGGATGTCACCGTGGAATCGATTGCTCATTCTCGTTTGAAAAAGTTAGACTGACAAGAAGACACATTTCTTTAGAGGACTTTATGAAGAAGAAATCGTGTATTATTAAGAAACTAGCGTATTTTATCTACATGTTTACTAGTATTTTTTGGTTCAGTTAATCTATCCCATGTACACAAAAAACATTAAAAATAAAGAATCAATCATAATATTCATATTTCAAATTAAAACACATTAAATAAAAAAATAATACTTCGGATTACATAGATTTTTGTCCATGTCACATCCGTGGAAGTCACTACCGTGGAATCAGTTGTTCATTTTTATGAACAAAGCTTTATTTCAAAATCATTTATTTCATACATTAAATCATAGGTAGTTCAATAATAATGTGCACATATTATAATACATAGTAAATAATACTACTTTAAAAGCATTAGTACCCAAACCTACTATAATACCTATACCTATAGCGACAAACTTAACATAAAAGCTACCACTGTATGGTAAAAATCGAGCCAATCGGTTCGTAATTTGCCAAATTACCCAACCCGTGGCTCTAGTACTAATATTTTATTTTCAATTAAATGAAAGGCACTACTGAAAAACAATAGTTATTATAACGACGTAAACAACTTGAGAAATACGCAGCAAGTAAAAGGTTGTAACTTGTAAATTATAATAAATTATATCAATATTATTTAGCCCATTACAGCCGAGCTGCCCGGGCCACTAATTGGTATGCATTTGCTATAATTATACATTATTATGTCATTATAGCAATTTCCCCTAGCTGTAGACTTGAGGCTGTTTTGCACATTTTCAAGTCAAATAAAGCATAATTGCGATGTTGTAAAAAGGTTAGGTTATTGGCGTTTTTCTAGCAGACAATACATATTTACAAATAGGCTAAAAATCAATATAGAATGACATACAACGACTGTTCAATAAAATAAAAATACACATTAAAAAGTTTTCAACTCGTTAGTCGCGAAGCGTCTATATAAGGAGATCGGTCGTCGGCTCGTAATGCCATGATATGGACAATTGGACACTCATTTTGCCTTTTTTCAGAGCTTTTTGGGTTACTACTAGTAAAATTAGGAACCCTTATTCCGTCTTAAATTCCAAACATTGTTGTCTCAACTAGCATTAGGTAGATGTTTATTTATTTTTTGGATATAACTTATAAAATTATTTTTCCATATAAACGGACTGCCATTTTTTTTAATACAAAAATGGGAGGTACGAGCCAATTCTGTACTTACCTAATAGCAATTATAAACCAACTTAAAGCATCAAACTTACTTTGACAGAGTACGCAATATTTAATGCTTGGTGTTCTACAGAGTCGTGTGGTATAAGTAAGTATTTAATTTAATTTTATTTCTAGGTTTAACTTTAGTTTTAATATTGTAATATTATAATTTAATTTAATTAGTGTACATTATAATACGGTAGGTATTTTTTAAGATGTCTAAATTGTAGAAGCACTCTTAATGGGGCCCACTGATTAACAGTCCGCCGGACGGTATCGGCTTGTCAGTTGACAGTTAACTGACAGGCCGATACCGTCCGGCGGACTGTAAATCAGTGGGCCCCTTTAGTGACATTCGGACGCTAAAAAAGATATAGGTAGGTACCTGGTTTGAGTACCTTCATATCTTAACACTAGATCTAGTAATTCCTCATTAAGCCGTCTAAAAACTGCCGCCGTAGATATAGTAATAGCCGTAGTATCTGTCGATCTACTTGCACCCTGCGGGCTTAGCAAGGTTGTACGACAAGGTAGTTATCACGCAATAGGTGTGGATAAAACGGCCGTTATCGTCGGTTTTATCATCCATACTATGGTTGCAGACGATATATGGAGTTATCCACATTTGACAGCGGTAGATGATAGAAGACAATTTGCATAACATGGTCGTTGGATAAGATGTGGATAATTTGACAGATTGTCCCATTTTGACAGTTCAACTTAGTTAATTTTAACTACGTGCTTCTTAGATGACGATAAGCCTTGTCGTGAAAGCAAAAGTAGTGAATAATCATATTTTAAGGTATAAATTACAGGTAAATATCAGTTTTTCTATGATTATATTGAGAGTTATTAGTTACAATGTTCCGCTGTATATAATATTGTCAATATTTTCTTCGCAGGGAAGTCAAATTTTATTATTCCTACTCGCGGCTGCTGTTGAAGAAAAATATCGTAAACAGCTTTAAGAAACACTTGCAGCCCATTTGATATGACGGACGAAGAGTTTCGGCATATTTACAGAGTGCGTAAGGAGTGTGCAGTGCATTTACTTATGTGCCGAATTTAACGCCGAGCTTCAAAACGGTGATGGGTTACCTACCAAAACATCTCAAAGGTAAAGCTATAAAATTGCAGTGTTTCTTATAAAGTTAATATGTATTCTATGCATAGACCCTATTATATTTGAAATCATTGATTCTATGTAAAACAGACATCTTAATGACAATGCTACTAAACTCTTCAATACTAGGTACCGGCCTCATTATTATATGTAAAAGTTAGTATGTTAAGATATCTGTTGTACAATCTCTTACTTATGCTACTAACCTACTAACAGAGGTTACTTAAGCTACTATTTACTTCAACATTCATATCCTAACCTCCAGGGGGAAAATCTACTTGACAAAATTAGATTTACAGTACCGGTCAATAACATATCACCTTTGTGTGTTTTTGTATGAACTTGTAGTAGGTTAGTTTGTAGATTTCATATTTTACTAGTCATTTTATATAAATATGCATGTTTTTCCAGAGATGAGACCTAGCTAGATTGATTTTTCGCCCCCGAAAACCCCCATATAGCAAATTTCATCGAAATCGTTGGAGCCGTTTCCGATATCCCCGAAATATATATACATATAAATAAATAAATATACAAGAATTGCTCGTTTAAAGGTATAAGATATTATGAATACTGAAATACTGTGAACTACAATAAGAGACTCAGCATATTACTAAAAAAGCTCTTTAAAAATAATGAAGTTGACCATACATTAAAACAAAAAACCTCTATGAAAAAATCATTACATAGACCAATTTTTCTAATCGCTGGACAAGGAATACTACTAAACTACCTAAAGCTGTGGAAGTCACTCACAAATATAAAAAAAAGTTATACCGTAAAAGCATGGAGGTGATATATTATTGGCCGGTACTGTAATTAGGTACTTATTTGTTTTAGGTTCTAACAGTATACACCACACCAGCAGCACACCTACACCAGCAGCAGCAGCAGCAGCTGCTGGTGTGTAACAGTTACACCTGCTAGCTGATGGCAATTAACTACCAACGTGGGACTAGTCAAGATCATGGCTTGTCCATTGGAGCACTACTGACTGGATTGGCCACACTACTGTAAGCCTGAACCTCGAGCAGTTTGTAGATGCTGTAAACAGAAGGTAAGTTCTTTTGAGCACTGAATTAAGTATTAGACATAAAAAACTGTGACTTTCCACAAGGACTGTCTTAGTAACTTTTCCTTTTTTGAATAAGTATGAGTGCGGCTGTATTATGCATTGAGATATGTACCTACCCATTGTTTGATAGTTATGTATGATAAGTAGTTATCTCTGGGATATATAATCTGGGAATGCAATACTTATTAGGTTTAACTAAGGCACCTAGTTCTAATGTGCTGCCTTGTTTAATGGATATTATTCCTGGCGATTGTTTAGTATATATCTTGAGTGCACTAGACTGCACTCATGTGAAAATACTTACTCCATCGCTGCCACATGAACCTACTTTTACTTATTTCCTTCTTTTTCTTCCAGAAAACTTCTCGTGGATCAAGGGAAAAATTAGAGAAGACGCTCCTAAAAAACTTCCTAAGCATGCAAGCATGCACAAAACCGGCTCTTAATAAGCTTAATAAATACATATTTCGCCTATTACTATGTTTTACTATCACACAAATACCTACCTAATTTACCTATATTTCTATACAAGTAGAGACTAGTAAACATTCAAGACGGATAATCTTCACACAGAACACCATTCCCGGGCATGCTTCAATGTAGGTGTCACTTATTCTTATTTTTCATTTTAGCCTTATGCGTACAAAATTTGTGATATTATAGCTTCTAAATGTAAAATCCGACTCATATGCAGTATAGTACAATGAAAGCATAGGTAATAAAAACATTTTAGGCACGTTCTTACTTAAGAGGAAAGGGAGATGGCCGCTTCCGCTTCTCCATACAAACGTAGTCCTCATTTTCCTCTCTGGATATTGACATTATGGAAAATATTTTTACATAATTTAATGTATATTAACCATATAGCTATGCCCCTACGTTCGAATTTTTGATTATTGTAAAAATTAGGAGCGGAAGACAGATTACATACAAATTTTTAAATTCTTCTAACTCTTATAATAATTAAAAATTAAAAAAAAAGAACAACCGTAGGGGCATGGCTGTAGTTGATGTTGATATGATATACAACAAATTGTATCAAAATATTTAATGTTATTATCCAGAGAGAAAAATGTGGACTACGTTTGTATGAAAAGACGCGTCTTAAGGACGCGTCTAGTGAGTCTGGCGGTGAAAAGGTCAAATAAGAATATTCCTAAATGCTCTATTATGCTAATAAGTCTACTTTAGTGACTATAACTGCGGTCAGACTCAATACGCCAATAACTAATGTTGAATATTAAAAACTATGTTAAATTCCATTTAGGTAGATACAAGAATGACAATTCTCGTCACTTGTGGTGTTGTCAAGTCTTTTTTGTTTACTAAACTCTATAGATAAGTTAACAATTTCGGCTCTGTGCTAGAGAGAATATTATAAATGGGTAAATAAAACAACTATTGCCAAAAAATTAAACAAAGTTTATTTACACATTAAATGTAGGTGTACAAACAAATCATTGGCTGCCGTACCCGGTGTGAAAGTGCCCATCATGCCAGCAGCTTTATCGCTGGATTACTATGAAGTATGAACAGCTTTTGTACCAGGAACGTCATATGGCGCCCGGGGCAGGCACCAAATTTGCGCCTCCCCCCCCCCCCCCCCTCTCCGAAACGAAATGGGACCAACCCCTAAGTCGCGAAAAAAAATTTGGCTGTTTCATACATTTTGGCTGGTCCAATTTCTATGGGAGGGTAAACTATTTTTTTCGCGATTTCGAGGTTGGTCCCGTAGCAAAAGTTACTCAGTATAATCCCAAAACCTCCCTGGCAACGGGAATGTAGTTATTTTTTAGCCATCCTGTATAGTGTATAGGAAGCCTCAGTAGTCCACATATCGATGAATGTCGTCGATAGACAACATGTCACAGATATGCAGCAGCAGCTATTGAAGCAGGTTCCGTCAACTACGGCTCATATGCGCCTGCCGGACAAAGGGCTAGCGATCCACTTGCATAATAGGTAGTCTATTGGACAGTCCATAAGATGGTAACTTCGACAGGAGACCCCTAACGTAAGACGCGCTAACACTGGACACAACTCTGAAGCACTTGGCCCGCTCGCCTTATAAAACGAAAGCATAGCAACTCCCGCCGAATATCCCTCTGCTTGATAGAAGTTTCTGGCATAGAGTATTCACACTACGGGATGGTGGGCGGTAGGGCGCTACCGTCGTCTTTCAAGGTCGAGTTCGATGCAAAAAGAGTTCCTAAAAGATCGTCTTTCTCTTTTGCGCTGTGGGCCAGATTACCATCCGCATTTCACACTTCACAGTGGTGGTAAATACGACTGACAAAAGTTTCCCTGCTGCCTCAGTTTCGCCACTGAGCGGGGGCCCTTACCATTCTGTCTGATTCGACGGCCTAACTTACGTTGTAAAACGCTTAATGATAATACTAATGAACTGAAAAGGTTGTTTGTTGTTTTATTTGTGGATAGGTATGACACATATATATATTTTTGGAATGGTCTTCTCACTAGCTTTTATTTGATATCCATATTATTGTAGTATTGCTATTTCATAATTGCTCATCTATAAGTTTCGTTTCCAATATAAATAGAATGCTTAACGGCGCAGAAAAGATCAACATTCCTCTCAGACCTCCAACAAAAAGGGGCCAAACTGAAAACCAGCGCTGGACGCCAGTCTAGCACATGCTGAGCTTGGTACCCACGGCCAACATGTCTTGCTAAGTGTAATTACCTATGTATAGAGTAGACAATAAGTTAGTACTTAACCTAGAATAACTTAGTACATACTTATCATAGAATTTATATGTAGGTATATGGTTTGTATTCCTAATATTTTTTCTACCATCAACTTATCATGTTTTGGCAATGGAGCATTCCATGCAATTGTCTACCGTTTGTCCCGTAGAAATGCAGATTTTCTGGAGATTTGCAGGTATAAGAGTTTCCTTTTCTATGACAAATGGTCAAACATGCACGGAAAATTAATCGCTTGCTTTAAATGGCGAAAAAAAAAGTCGCAACACAGGAAATAAAATGCGTTTGTACGGGACAGCTCGTGGAATGCTCCAATAAAGTGATTTCATTTCATATCATAAACTGATGAGGGCATTCAGAGTGTAGCCTTGAGGTTGCCAAGCCAAGCAACCAAGTCAGGTGTCACGGTCTTCAGGTCCTCAACAGGCCCAGGAGTGGAGGAGGAGTGGAGTAGGCAGCGTTGGAAGATATGCTAAGTGGTCTGCATTCTGCATTCGCAAAGTGGGAAAGCCTTCTACCTCCATTTGTGTGGCTGAATTGCAGCGGCCATGTCCGGTTCTCAGGCGGCACCAGATTTTCCGAGGAAGGTCAAACCCTTTTGGTTTTTTAGTTGGGTCAGATATACAGCAACTCCGAGCTGCCGAAGCTGACCATTCCGCTATCCACCTATCCGAAATATTAAAGCTGCTCAGGCTCCCAGCTGTAGCACAGGGTCGGCGGGCAGTCGGGCGGCAGAATTCCTCGTGGACAGGCATTGTGGGGTTATTCGTGATATTCTCAGCCTCCCTCTTCAACGCCTTGAGTCGTCGGATGTGAGGAGGGGCAATGTGACTCAATGCCGGCAGCCAGTGGCGGTTGTAGATCGGATAGTGCCTGAGATGCATCGCATGGTCTCGTTGAGCTTAACGTCCAATCTATGGGTATGTGCACTTTCAAGCCTCCAATATGTTATGACTGAAACAGAAACAAATTATATTAGATGAGGTCAGGCGCAGGCTAGTACTTACAGCGGTTCATTGGCAAATTATGTGAATTTAATGTCACTTTTAGAAAGCTCTCGTTTTTAAGCCAGGGGGATTTTTTTGTTACAGTTGTCCAAATTATCGATTGAAAATAAATTGAATTTTGTTCTAGTAATTATTTATCCGTTATTAAAGTTGTATTATGTATCAAGTGTAGTTCTGTACCACTTGCGTCATAAAAACAAACCAACCAACACCTTATTTATCAAAATGTATCTCAGATATTCTATGCTAGGGTAATATACGACACAAACATACCCACACACATACATAGGCTGCTAAAATCATTCCCATAGTCAGGTATAGGTACAATAGACCACTTTACCAAACACAAAAAAAATATTCCAGCTGCCAGCAGTAAAGAAACCAGCTTCTACTCCCAAGCCCTAACAATATAAATAAGTTTTTGGCAAAAATATAATTTTTGGTACAAGCTTTTATCGCTGACTGTACTTTTCTTTCAACAGGCAACTAATACTCCATGAGTCCATTCTAACAACACCAAGCACAATTAGTTTGCGTTGTTTTATCACAGTGTTCCCATGGCCACCTCATGTCTCCATCATCAGATCAGCTCCATGTCATCATAATATTGCAATTGTCATCCGATTTACATATTGTTATGTATGCAAAATTTCAGCTCAATCGGAAATCGGGAAGTGGGTCAAACTTAGCTGTCAAATGTATATGGCCAGCTTTAGTGCTAACATAACTGTTCCTAGTATTCCTATATTACCTACATGTTATAAGTAAGAATATTGTACGAGTAGGTATTATATTTTTTATAATCTTAGTAGAATAGGTACTAATACAATTTATTTGTATTGAATAAGGCCGGCGCCCCACTGCTGCGCACGCTACATCCACGGCCCACGTTTTAATACAAACCGTGGGCAAGCCCACGAAATTTTGTATAGGAACGTGGGTCGTGTACATAGCGTGGGCAGCAGTGGGGCGCCGGCCTAACTCTTGCAGGGAATTTGTAAGTTACTTGTGGGTATGGCTACTTTATTTATTTAATTTATAAACTTTATTGCACAAAAATATCGAATTACGTAAAAATGGCGAACTTAATGCCAAAAGGCATTATCTATCACCTACTAGTCAACCATAGAAACAAATATGTGACGTTCCACGGCAAAAGGTACCTTATGGCGGCTGGCGCTTACGTCGCATAGCGCCGCAATAATATTGGAGCGGCGTTAATAGTTAATAGCGTAAGCGCCAACCGCCATAAGGTACCTTTACCCGTGGGACGTCACATATAAACACTAAAGGTTGGTGCAAAAACCAATCAAAAAGCAAATGCAGTAGGTATATCTTAGATATACATACTAACATAAACATACATATATGTTATAAAAATAAATGTACTAATATGTATATGGGATGATAGACACTAGACGAGCCATTTAGCAGATGACTACCGAGCATGACTACTCAAAAAACAAATTTTCTTGGGGCTTGTCTTACAGGTAGAGGGAGTGCATTCCATAGATAGGTTGCCTGAACGGCAAAACAATCATACATAAAACGGTTATGAAGAGGAAGGACTTAAAGTTTAAGTGAGCGGGACATCCGGAACGGGCATAAAAACTAAATACTTATTAATAATATTTTATCTTTATGTCTTAGATTTATGGCATAAAGTGTGTCTTTTTCTTTTTCAATAAACTTTTATTCTTGCTACAAAACCAGCTTCTAGAATATACAAACAGAGTAAAAAAATATATAAGTTTTTAAAGTGAGGTCTACGGGTTTCAAAGATTTTAATATTTGTTAGAACCCTTAAGTATGCACTTTTTATGCAGTGTGAATAAATGTACTTATGCATAGGTACTGTTGTAGTGTAACTTTTACACATCCTTGTTGCCAAATCAACTTCCTGCAATTATAGTAGTGATAGAACAGGTTTTTAACAAACTTGTGTCACTTAGTAGAACATAATAGATAGAATGAGAAGAAATATATATTAAGTGTCAATAATATTAAAAGGCACCAGAAACTTTTCATGATTTTAGTTTAAGAAAGGTGTACTTACATCTTCAATCCTTTCTTCTAGATCTTAGAACTTGTGTGCACTGTGCAGCATTGCATTTTGTATCTCTGGGTTCCGAGAGGCTCATGAATCTCCCTGTAGGTGTAGGCGAACAGGGGATGCTGAGTTATATATTTGGCTAGCATTTTCTTGTGCGCCGAAGCATCGACTGACATTAAACATATTCATGACAAAACCAGTTAATGATCAAACGAACTATAACTTTTTCTATAAATAAATTAGAGAAACTTACATTTTGGGTGGCATTTCCTTTAGTTTACACAGCAAATCAGTATTTTTCTTCGACTTGGTTTGTATTTTCACTAAATTCACTGAATCATGCGCGTACGCGATGCTTGTCAATGTCAAGTGAATTGTCAGTTGAGAAAACACGATTATCCGTGCATGTTATAATGTAAGTCAATTTGTATAAAGCTGTCACTCATTTAAACATTTTTCAATTTGGAAGTGTAGTAATAAAACTAACTATTCGTTTTCAAACATCGTCCGACACACGTCCGACATTTTAATAAAGCCAGGCATTAAATGGATTTTTCATAAACTCTAGGCATAGACAATCGTGGTCACTTACGAATGATAGTGGATAACTTTATACGATATCGACGTGGTATTCTTATCGTAACCCGTAACCATGTTCAGCAAAACGATAAAAATACGACTATCGTTAAAAGACGACAGTAGATTCCACGCGCAATATGATATAACCTTGCTAAGCCCGCTGCATTACTTATATAGTCTGTAGCCTGTGACCTTTGGCTATTGTTTGAGTTTGCTCTTCATTTATTTTTCTTTTGGCATTTTCACAGGCGTAGTAATAACTAATGACTTCATTAGAAACCTCTTAGAAACGGATGGCTAAGTCACATATTTGTTTTTTGTAAGTACATTTTTATTTTTATATGATTTACTTTACGTCTAATGTAAAAAAAATAAGTGCATGGGTAAGTATGTGGACAAAAAATAGTATTTTAACAATGGGGTTGGCCGGTCGAAGTATTTTCCAGATATCAGCAGCATAGCTTACCATGTCAATCTCTAGAAATGTGTCAAATTCTTGCTGTTTTTTACAACGAGCTTTATGTTATTTTACAACGAGTGTAAAAAGATGAACGAATTGCGAAAATTAATCAACAAAACAAATTCATTCGTAAGTAATGAAATAAACAAGTAAGTATTTTTTGTGCTCATTATATATGAGTATAACTTATCTATAGGATTATTATGTAGGTGTCCAATATCATTGCTGCACCTGGTTATGAACTGTATTATCCTGCCAAGTGGACAGTTATATAATGAAACCGTAATTGCTATTTATTGCGAACATTATTTCATTACCAATACGGTATGTATTGTTTATATAATTAGGTATCACTTAACTTAAAGGGCGTGCTAATTGTATGCATACCAACGGGTTAATGTCTAGACAATAGCTAGGTATAAAAGTAAATAGATATGTGTTTTATGATTACGATTGACCGTAAAAGATTTCAGTTAAAATTAATAACCATGAAATCACCTGTTCCGTTATAGAAAAACTCTTTAATAGAAAAACATTTAAGAAATTATTGCTTGCGAGTAATAGTAGTTTATGTGACTGCTACATAATGAAAGGCATTAAAATACGAGTGTGGGTTTATGAAACGAATGAAATGAGTTTCATAATAGTATCACGAGTGTTTTAATGCCTAATTATGTACAGTTACATACACTGCTTTACCTACACACATATTATAAACTTTCTATGATATATTATTCACTAACCTCATATTACAGCCGACATTCGGGCACTTTCCTCTCTGGCGGAACTCGCGGATATGAGATGGCGTCTCCGAAATATCTTTATCGTACATTTTACACGAAACTTTTGTTATAGTTACTTTAAAAACAACAAAACAAATTATTTTTACTTACAAACTAATTAAAAGATAAACTGTACGTCAAATGGCGGCAAATGAAAACTTTTTTCACGCATGTCACGCATCCGTAGTTTTTTTTAATTCAAAGACAAACTAATAGAGTCGGGGTCGATTACCATATCGTCCGATACCAACTTACAAGCGAGATTTGTCAATATTGTATGCAATTGTCATTTGATTTCGAATACAACGTCATCTCGACTGATATTAGAATAGGGGTCAAATCAAATTGCTTTTTTTTTTCAGATATGTTCGAAATTTGAATGCATTACCAAATCGGTTTTGATATAGTAATGAAGCTATTACCACATTTTCACAGATAAGAAATTTGCTATAACAAAACATCGTAATGTGGGCCATTATTTACGGATTTTGAAGGTATCATAGAGAGTTTATGATATGTGTGTAGATAAATACTTATAACGTATCTGAGTATCTGTTTTCTCTCAGCTTCAACTGCGTGTTGTTTCTAGTCGAAAGTGTGAAGATTATTCTCGTAATTATTGTCAGGTACTCTAACTAATACTAATACAACAATGGAGGTACTTGCAGGTACCCTGATCTGACCGCTCAGTGCACGATGTATCCTCTTTGCCTGCTCGAGCCAAGTGAACGAGCCTGTCCAACTTGCTCCGTGTCCACACTACCTACCGTGTTGCCAGCAGTGTAATTTTATTTTCCAAACTACCTCCGTGTTAATCAGGGTACCGTAATAATGTTGCCACAGTAAAATTATTATTTAATTGTTATCTTAAATGTAAACATAAATTCTTCTTTCCACTCGTATCCTCATTGCTGAGAGTCGTGATTACCACAGACGCTTAGCACTACTTTTTTCCAGGCACTCCTATCCTGCGCCATTTGCAGGCAAGCCTGGGCCTTAAGTGCTGCTTTTACTGTATCTATCCAGGTATGCGCTCTTCCTCTACTTCTCTTCCCTTCTATGTTAACATAAATAAATAATGACTAAAGCATGTTCTAGTTTGAGCAGTTGTGAGGGTTTCAAGTCTAATAAGTGTATACCTGAGTCTCTGTAAGGCTGAGTGCTTGTGCGAGCTGTTTCCTCTCCGCCCCGACTACGTAGTGGTTCTTCTCGAAGGCGTGCTCGAGCTTGAGGAGTTGCGAGGGGCTGAAGGCTGTTCTGATACGTTTCGGTTTACGGAACGGCTGTAGCAGGAACCCGGGGATGTCTGGACCTGGAGACAAAACATTAAATGTAAGTAGATGCAATTACATAGGTATATTATCTTCTTGCAAAGTCCTACGTGGCATGAAAACTTATCGTAGTCCGACTCTAGGGAATTGTCAGTTAGGTGTCTTAAATAACACAAAATGTTCGACCTTCTGACTGCATTAGACCGCTGGCTGCGTCTACCATCCATAGATTAGTGAACAAAGAGTTAAAATATGGCTAGTAAAAAGCACAAACCAAAGACCAGAATATGTAGACTGGTTATTTCACAAGTGTTCCGTGCAAGTTGATTCTTTATTCCGCGGATGCTCCGGCTGTGGAATGAACTAGTCCAGGTTTCCTCAGTACACGTTCTATTTGAACCTCTAAGGAGTCGAACAACAACATAGGTCGTTTAGTTTCAAGTGGTTTGTGATATATGACCTAATGAAAGACTGCATTAAGCAAACCAGTGTATTACAAATTGTGGGCGTGCCAAAGCTGGATTAGCAAACGTTGGTTAAAACATCATTTGCTAAAATTAATGGAATGTGTTTAGCAAACTAAGTAATAAGTTTAGTTTAGAGTTACTTAGCTGTTAGTCTGAATTCTACGGTTATTATAGTGTCAGGAACTGTACGTTTCATTGGTACATATAAAAAAAAACATTAATTCTCGATGCCTTATACATTATCATACCTAAACTTAAATAAGTACATTACATAACTACAGTCAGCATCAAATATTTAATAGAGCCAAAATTACGAAAAAACCTAAATAGTCATATGAGTCGGGATTGCATAATGTATCTATGTATAATGTACATATATCACTCGTTGCTGACTGTATACCGCAAGACAAAGTAGGTAAGCATTAAAGGCCATAGCACACCGGCACGTGCACGTGCGCTAAAATGCTGGGGCCGTGCACGCACGTGCACGCGCCGTCTCTCATAGGGAACTGTATAGGTATTACAACGTCTGTGCACAGGCATTCGGTGTGCACAGGCCTTAAACAAACAGGTACTGTGGCGTTCAAAAGTGCATGGATAGATGTCGACCATAATGCCTTAATATTACGGTTGAAACATCTCCATGCACTTTTGAACGCCAGTGTACCTACACTTAAAAATTATAAAATAAACACCTACACATGAAATCTACATATGAAAGTATACAGTAGGTATACATATACAGCAAGGCCCTGGTGGTGGAAGGTGCTTACCTACAAGAGGCCCTGAAGGGCCCGATATACCTTCGAATTAGGCCCAACAAAAGCTGAGATTCCGCGAACGCAAATAATTATCTACTGAACACCAGTGGCATTCGGACTATGAAAATGTGATTTCGATTTGATATTACACAAAGTTCATCTCACATATGTCTTAGAGCAAGCAAGAGGTACAGTAATATCATTTATTTCTAAGCTTTGTGGTATCGTTGGCATACGTTTCTGCTCAATAATTACAAAATTAATCTTGTATGGGATTGGCGCATCGTTACTGGTGAATTTCCAATATGACTTGGAACTATGTACAGTAGCCGTTTAATAAGTCCACAACACAAGCTTTCTTGAGCTTACCGTGGGGCTTAGTCAATTTGTGTAAAAAATGTCCTTAATATTTATTTATATATTATTTATATATATTTAATAAGTGTAATGCTCTTGCGGTAGATGTCGCTAGGCGCATATGAAGGATATAGTAAAACATATTCGCTGTCAACGGGTAAGTCTCGGTTGCTCAGTTGAAAGAGCGATGGGCTGGTATCTCAGAATCGCGAGTTCGAATCCTGCCCGAGACAGTGAGTTTTTCCACTTTTCCTCTATTTGAAAGAATCATATAGCTTTGAATTTCGAATGCCCCTCCAGCATCGTTAACGGGGACTTTGTACCGATGGCAGGCATTAAGGAAAGCAATCACTTTGCGGCCCGGCCGGCAATTATGCGCTATTAAATGTCATCACAATATCATATCTTAATACGTGTAAATTTAATCAAAGTAAACAAGCGATAGTAAGTCATATTCAAAAGAGATAGAGTCGGTTTTTCAATAGGGTGGGGTGCAAGACTTGTGTGGGCTTTAGTTTGTATGCGTTCCGCATGATATGACCTCGTAGCGACGTCCTGACATTTTAACTAATGACATTATAATTGTACACACGACCACTATAATAAGATATTTCTACACCTTAATATTTAAGAGGCACACGAGCCTAGCCCCCGCTATACAGTCGAAAATACGCTCGCATTTTATAACGATATTATGAAATAACATGAAATTTGACATGAATATTCAAGTAACATATACTTATCTATTCTATGTCTTGTACTAGTTTTCATTGCTTGAAATTGTAATACATAGAAATTAGACCGAGTAATAGTTTTACATACAAAATATTTCAAATGTAGGTACTGTAGGTATGTCGTAAATATTCATGCCAAGATTCATGTAAGGCGAGCGTAGCTTCGATTGTATGGGAGCGGGTTTCTCGCGGCCGGCGGGTTCGTGAGACTCTTAACAGAGTAAGTGAGTACAGAAAGGTCTCGCTAAACTGGTTATATTTTAACATTTAAAATTGATATCAATTGCGTTGTACCTATCGTAAAATTGAGATATTATCTCGTTTTATTTAGTAGAGGCTTAATGAGTGGATTACCTACATTAATAACGACTTGGCATTTTATATTTACTTACGTACAATAGAAAATCTACCAATAAAAAATAAAGAATATTATTTATAGATGGTCAAGCAAATCTTGTCAGTAGAAAAAGGCGCGAAATTCAAATTTTTTATGAGACGTTATCCATTCGCGCCTACATTTTTCAAATTTTCCGCCTTTTTCTACTGACAAGATCTACTTGACCAACTATGCCTTTATAAAATTAATTTCTTAAATAAAAATTGGGCAAAAACTCTTCATAAATTAGTCATATTCAAAAGTTTAAAAATATTTTACTATCTTATACAGATACCTACTATAATTTCTGAAAATTATTGATATTCATAATGAATAACAGGTTTTTATGATTTACTAAAATACCCAATAGAAGTAAAATAAAGAAATACGCCGTTAGTACCTAACTGTTTTAATAACAAAACCGTGAGACACAGGCACATTAAATATACCTACTGAAACGGGTCACTCACGTATTTTAAGTCGATAGTTGCTCGACCGACCCGTGAGTGACACGTTTCATTATATTTAATATGTTACAACTGTTCACGATTGACATTTAAATGTCATAATGTTCAATTGTTTATATTAAGCTAATCGATATTTGATGACCTAGCTGTACCTAACTAAGATTGCATTGTAGATAATGAGCTGGTTAGCATTAGTTCTTTTTTTTAACATTGCAGTTAGCTAATGTGTTCCCTGCTCCAGCGACCACCAGACTGACGTTTAAAGCCTTTTTGTTGTCCATTTTGCTGCATGTGTGTACAGCTAGCAGAACATTCACGTCCACAAAGAATATAGGTTAAAATGCCGGTCCAAGCTAACTCTGCGCACTTTGAAATGACGAAGTGTGGAGGTGTCACCGAAAACGGCGCAAACTAAAATGATTTCCGTGTATTATGGTATGTACGCCATCTGCCCTCGGGGCCTAGCCAATATGACAATAGTACATCGAGAAACGCCAAACGGTGGCCATTTTGGCTAGCCCCCCTGGGGTACTCCAGGTACTTCTTTAGTACAAATAGAACGATATTTTTATGAAATTTCATTTTTGGTCTTTGGTCGCGGTAAATAACTCATAACCATTCCTTACTCTCTGTTTATGCTAAGGTTGCCGGACGCAATCAATGCTAAATGCAATTAATGTATAATTTGAATAATGCATTATTAGAAGTATGGATTGTATTAACAAAATATTAGAACTAAAATAGCCACCTAAATACAATTCGGTTTTTTTTTAATGACTTATAGGCAAACGAGCAGAGGAATCACCCGATGGTAAGCAATGAACGTCGCACACATCAGATACTGCAACACCAAAGGGGTCACAAGAGCGTTGCCGGCTTTAAAAGGGGATTACGCTGTTTCTTGGAGGTTTGAAGGTCGCATCGGTCCAGAAATACCGCGAGTGATAATTCATTCAACAGTTTAGCTTTCCAATAAGATTCAAGTTTAAATAAAAAACATTTACTTACTAGTAACTTTTCGAAAACAATACAAAAGGTAATCACGGTCCATATCCAGGTCGATATAAATCTAGTGAATCTAACCGTATGTATCATTCAAAACTGTTATACCTACAGAGTAACTTTTGCTGCTGACTGTACCTACATGTAGACCCACTCTTCCATGACATTTCTCACTTCAGTATAACTTTATATCTTTAACCACATAATATAAAAACCTTTATAAAGTGTGAAAAGTCATTAAGGCGAAATTCGCATCACGCGAAACTCGCATTTGCGGTGACAATCCTAGCTATTAAAACGTCGTTAAATAGCTATTATATCCCTTATTATACCGGTATACGAGTCTTATGTGACCACTTAAGGATTATTCCTAATGTGTCTTAATAGCCGGTAACAGCGAATTAATGATATGAAATTGGTTTCCTTCCTTTAGTCCTTGGCTGAGTTTATACATAATTATGTATACATACATACTGTTGAGTTTTATAATAAAGGAAACAACACATTTAATTTAGGGTTGATAGTAAATGCCGGATCATACACGGATAAAAAATATTAATTACCTAACACAAGCTATTATAATTATATGCCGATAGATAATAGAATAGAAACGTATAGGTACATATTAGCAAAAATACGTAGGTATACATTAGTATACATGTTTTTACATACCTACTTAATTAAAACATATTCACAGCATTCAGCCATCTATAAGTAAATGTTTGGCAATAGTTTAAACGTGGAGAAAAAAATACAGAACATTTTATGAGAATTAGCAATTTTTTAAAATTCTCTTTCACTAGATTCAGGCCAAAATAACTCTGCAGCGATTTTGAAATTATGAATTTTAAAATAACACTTTTACAGCAGACGAGTAATCTTGGTCTGACTATTAACGATATAATAAAAACCGATTCCGTGTCGTAATATAAGTAGGGTAGCGTAATTAAAGCGATAACAATAGTTAAACAGTATCATTACAGCAACCTCAGCCGTCCGTCTGTCTGTCTGTCCGTGATCGCAGTTTCACGTATTATGGCTATTACTTGATAATTAGCCTTCAGCGGGGAATGAACACGCGATTGGGATTATTAAGGATCAGATTGAGCGATTGCGTTTATGATTATATAATAAACTTTAGATTAAGAATGATATTATAACTATACAGGTTTAATTGTTAATAACCAGCCACACTCTGCGTAGTGAATTTACAGGTCAGGTTATAGCCATAGAAATCAGGGGCATCGCATCACATCAGCCGGAATGTATGAAGCTTGGTTTTCGCCATTTCGGCTTTGGTCCCATATGAGCTTTACTGCATGTCTTGCGGCCGGAAGTTTAAAACTAAACTCGGTTTCGCAAGTCACGTTCGAGCCCATGCACGTCAGGCTTTACTGAATACCTGATACTGATTTGTCCGGGTGTCGCCGTCGACGGATACGTCTGGGAGGACATCATCATCATCATCAAAAGTTTTTCAGTATGACCTATGAACTCACTACGCAGAGTATGGCTGGTGATTGATATTTCACGCTGTAGAAATGGCATAACCTAACCTAACATAACATAACAAGGGAAAGAATGCTTCCAACATCACCGCAGCACGCAGCAGCCGCAGCGCAGCACACACTGACAATATTGTTTTCATACACTTAAAAGGCATAAGCAAGAAGGCTCACTACCAGGACACTACCCCCTAGATAAGTTTAATTATGAAATTTACTAGGACAGTCAATAACACTAGGACGTCTACCAGAGCAGCTAGCCTTATTTAGGTATTTATATTCTATAATCACCACATTATTTCTTCGGAAAAGTATGTTTTGACGTAAACGGTAAGAAACACTTTTGATTATTATAGGTACAGTCAACAGTAGAAGCAAGAAGCCAAGGTTTGAACCCGTGACCCCCGGATTGAAAGTCGGACGTCATAGCCAATCGGCCACCACCGCGCTTCTCCGCTACATGTATTATATTTAATGAAACATTTTACGTCCCATAAACTTGTACCTAAATTAACTACCTAGCTACAATATCATATTATCATCTATATCATCAATTGCATATTAGTTAAAGTGACATAATTATAATTTAAAATTTCTAAGAACATATTAGTATATTACTCATAATCATTAGTAGATAACCCCTAGAAAGCGTCACTAGAAACATAAATTAACTTATCTCTGTGATAAGTGTTTTACTAGTAGTAATTACTTCCAATTAAAACTTTAAGAGGATAGTGGACGACCGCTTCGCCATACAACTGTAGTCCCCATTTTCCTCTCTGGGTATTTACATTGCGAAAAATAGCTTTACCCAATTTGTACCCAATGTTTAATGTATATACTAAACTAACTAAATCACAAAACGAAAGCAAGTCAACCGAATGGACTTTTTTATTATAAGACTAAGGCCCACTTGCACCATCCCACTAACCCGGGGTTAAGCAGTTTAACCGTCAACACAGTGTCAAGCTGTACTGGTAACCATGGTAACTCCAAGTTTAACCGGTTAACCCCAGGTTAGTGGAATGGTGCAAGTGGGCCTTAGAAGCGAAAAAAATCCATAGCTACAAATTATTGAAACTATGGATTTTGATAAGAATTAAAAAATCCAAAAAAATCAAACGAAAGACGTAGCTGCATTATACAACCATCAAATTACGTTTAAAAACCCAATATGTTAATATCCAGAGAGGAAAATGGAGAGTGTTTGTATGTAAGTGCGGTGGTCCGCTTTCCTCTTAACAGATTGTACAAATTAACGATCTGCACAGTCACGCAAGTACCTACCTATTAACAATTATTATAATTACAGGGATCGATTCTCTGGCCGCTGAATTTGAAATAAAATTGAATGCGAATTGTATTGTAACGCTAGCGCTCATGCCTCATGCGTAACTTAATGTAGAGCGGAAATTATTAATTAATTAAATATTAATATCATTATTTTATTACTACAGTCGAATATGAATTTTGTGTGTTATTTAATGTTATAATAGCGTACGCATTTGTTTTTTTAGATGTATGTCACGTACAATTAAAATAATTTATAAAACATTTGTTTCGACCAACTTAGGATCATTAGGTACATTATTATTTGAGTAAGACCGAGGTAAGTCTGCAACGATTTTGATAGCACACGCAGTGCAAGTGTTATTTTGAACGTTAAACTTCCCTCTCACTTGCACTGCGTGTACTATAAATTGTTTATGTTTATGTACTAACTATATTTTCTCGTCAATTAAAATTATAAACATACTTGCAAGACTTTAAACAACCAAAATACCCCGTAAGGACTGTAAGCATTCTCCTACTACCAATTATATTTAAAAAGGTAAATATTTAGCGTGATATTTAACCTTAATAGGTACTTTAATTCATCTGCAACCATGCATCTTGCTTGTACACCGATTACATGTTTAACTTACAACGACATCAAATAATGTGTCGTTTTTTAAAAAGGGAGGTCCTTACGTCGGGAGGCGCTTACATCCTTACCAACAAAACTTTAATATTAAAGCGACGCTTGCCGACTTAAGTGCCAATGGTAATAAAATCCCTTTTAATATTAAATAACACATTTATTCGTTAACCCCTTGACCGCCAAGATGTCAACTGACGCGCGCGGCTACAGCCCAATATCAACCCTCGTGCATGCCGACAAGGTTGGTATATGACGCGCCGCGCACGAAAGAAGTGGCATTCAAAAGGTTAAATAAATAAAGGCTTCAGTACAACATATTCCTCTCGTAAATAGGTCTATATCGAAATAAAAAGCTTTAAATTGTTATCTGTGTCATAAAGACACATCATGAGTAGGTAATTATTTTATTTTCGTTTACTTAATCATATTGTGAGCGATAAAAAATATAATTTAGTGGGCAATTAAATAATTTCGTAAACTTGTGAGTCTTGTGACAGAGTTGAGAACTTTAATGAGGGTTATGACATTTAGCGGAAACATTTTAACAATTTCTGTGAAAGTGTCATTGTGAAAATGTCGTAATGTCATAACATGAATGGTTCAGATGCAATTTATTTGACAACGCATCATAATGGTATAAAAGAACTGTCAATTAGTAGGTAAACTCAAAAGAAAAACCTATAAAAAGGCCTCCTATTTTATTGTATTTTAAATCATTATTTTGACACGTCAAAATTGCATTTGTATTGGCAAGTTTTGCTCTGTGGGGCTGTGGGCGGCTCGAGGAGTCCCTATCAGGAATGTTAGATCTCATAATAAAACATGAAACAATGCTAGTGATAAGCATTGTTTCGCATAGGGTCGCTTGTCTTCCAATCCCAATGATAAAATATAACAAATGACTGTCGTGTTACAGTCGCATCACTGGTCGATCATTAATTAGGTAATATCGTTTGTATGGAGGATGCGGCGACCTGTCACAATAGGATTACTAATGTTGTTTGTCTTCAGAGTTTTTATTAATAGTGTCGGAAGACATTCGAGGAAATTAGAGGTGAAATATAAGACATTCTCAAAAATAGATAAGTATGAAAAATATCTATAGGTAATAACAAAGTTATAAAGTGTCATTAATGTCATTAACTTGTACCTATGGTAATTATACTCGTAATATAGAGTAACTAAGTGAAGTAATTTGATTAATTGGCACATTACCTAGTATAATTATTACCAAAAATGTGTTGTGACCTTTTGAGAAATAGTAACTTTTATATTAGTACCTATTCATGGCAGATTTTACCCTCTTTCTTAGGCTAGGTGTAGGACGAACGCAACGCCACGCCAGTGTTAAACGAATCATAAAAAAAAAGATATCAGACTTATAAGACTCGGAAGCTTTTTTACGCTCAGAGTCGCGTAGAAACGGGTTCAGGTCTTCAAATTTAGACTCAAAAGTTCGAGTTCCTTTCCTACCAACACTAATTATTACAACAAAACAAAACTTGTTTAGTAATTATTATTAAACAAGCTCCGAATTACCAAAGTAATCGTCCACTTACCCGCCGCGAGGCACAATTTAAAGGCTCCAAAACCTCAAAATAAACCAAGTGTAATTTCCTCAAACAAACCCTTTTTAATTGCTCTAACGAGGCTAATTATAACCCGTGTCTTACGCCTACCAATCATTAGAGCTGGGTCGAAACAATGTGCTAACTACGTTTCTTACAATTAGGTTTGGAGCCAAAATGCTTGTTAAATATATGTGTTTTAGGTAGTCGAATACATAAAAGTAATATAAAAAATACTTCGCCTAATCCGCAGAACGTACCATAAAACTATAATTCTAGCAAATAATTAACTATAAATGTAAATAAATGTTTAAAAAAAAAAAAAAAAAAATTAACTATGACTATGAGAACCATCATGACATTTTAACATTTTTAACGAAACATTATCCTTGTAGGTATCTTTCAAAAATTCACTAAAAAAGGATTTTTTGAAATTCAACCCTTAATAGAGGTTGAAAATTGTTTTTAACGATAAACAAAGGCAAAGTAACTGGTTAAAGCTAGATTAGGTATCATATGTAGCACAGTCACCACAAGGGATTGTTATGTCATTTAGGGTTCTTGCTAAATTGGAAATTCTATAGCGTAAGTATGGAACAACCAATATAGCTAGGACCCTAAGTGGCGCAACAATCGCGGAGCGTGATGGTACATTTTATGCCAAGCCTTCCGAGCCTACCTACATGTATATATATATATGGCGTACCATATACCTATATGGCGTAAGACTTTTTCAAACTAGTCATAACATATCTATATAATACCCTCGCGATAAAAAGTCGCATCAACCAAAAACGTTAAACTTCCATAAGACCTTGTAAGCATCTCAAGAGGGAAGATGAATTAATCACAATTATCTTTAATGATAAATCACTTCTAACCACTGATCAAGTTGGACGGACAAAAGGGATCAATTGTCCGTTTTTAAGTCCAGTACACACGAGTTTGGAAATAGATAAACTGTTTGGTTAAGCTGGTTATAGTTCCATAGAGACATCTGTTTGTTAAAAGTCATTAATTGAGTGGGTACTTATCGCTAATAAAATATTACGAAACATTATCACATTATTGTAATATTCACTAATAATAGAAGAAACCTGGAAAAAAGGAGCTAGTTAATAAGACTCTACCAAAAAACATAGAATAGGTTTAGAAAAAATCAGAAAAGTGACTAAAGTTGTAACAAATTCATAGCTTTTTTTTCAGAGCATGTTAAATGTTGCTATTTTATTGGTCCCGGGGTCAACAGAATCTTGTGATTTAGAACTCTACTCGAAACACGCATACACTTTAAAACATACCCACCTATCAATTTTGTACTTAAACTGCACTGAGACTCACCATACCCTAAAAGAAATACAATATACAATTACTAATATTTTATCAAAAGATCTGTCTGTCACCGCCTTAATGAGCGATGAACGAACTTTTGTGTGCGTGTGTGTGTTGTTGTGTGTGTACACCCGCTCAAGCCAGTAGCACCAACAAAGTAGCTCAAATTACACACAATTACCCGTCATTCAAATCTTTCAGACGAATACTGTTAAAAAACATCCACAACAATCGCGTAATTAAGAAATGTGACGTTCTAACGAGATAGAGCCGTGACGGTGACGCAATCTATCGATATCGATTATCGACTCTTTATTTAGACACAATTGGCACTTAGAGGTTATAAAGTTTTATAGCGAGTCATAATTTATGCGTACATTACATGATGGGATCTTTAATTATGATTGTAGGACAAACAGGACATTATGCTTGATTAGTTGGACAATACGTGCCGGGGGAGGGGTTACAATAGGTAATCAAATTTACTTTTAGTATGAGCGGTTAATTAAAATAGACAAGTGTGTAAATGTCTTATCTTGTAGCATTATCATATTGTAACGAAGTATCTTATAATAAACATAAAACTTTAATGTGGCTTCTCTTTATAACGGCTATACGTTAAATTGTTATGCTACTCCTAATCGAACTAACATTGTATTATGCGGTTGCTCTATTGATACTTAAGATATAACTACATAGCACAGTATTCTTTATGTCTTTATGTCTCTACATATTTTATAATCTCTGCAACTACTATCAAACATTTATTAATCAAAAAGTAAAATAATAGTTGTAGTCGATATAATATACCTAAACAAATAAATTGCCTACAGTAACTTAGAGATCTTAGAGGAACAGACTTAAATCAGATTGAAAACATCGATGGTCCAGGCCCGGCACTACGGAACAATCAAATTTCGAACAACAATGGCGTCGGTTGATAATCGCGGGCGTTCGGTTCACAAAAGACCTTTGTCAGAGCGCTTAACTTTTTAAAACATTTTTTTTAAACCGTTTCTGACGGACGCGTTAAGCCAGTTTAATTAAAATGAACTGTTTTTTTTCTGACGGTTCATAAAAATATTGTTGTTATAGAGGGTGCGTTTCGTTATTGCTTATTTGTCACATAATATTTGCTTTTGATCCGAAGGAATTAGGGAGGGGAGGGGTGGTGCGTAGATAATGGCTGCCGTTTCGAGGGGTGGATAATTTGATTTTTATTGCTACTGGTTACGAATAACTGGTGTAACAAATGGCTTAGTTAGTGGAGTTAATTCTGTTCAATTGTTACAATATAATGTAAAGTATTAATTTATCATTGTCAAATGAACTTTATGTAATTGTGGACATTAGGTACCTACCTACATATCGGCATAGATGTGGGTAATTCTCTCATTGAGTTTCATTTAACTTTATGTTTCTACGAAGAAAGCGCTGCGTAGGTGCTGCGGCTATCCGATATATTTGACGACCGGTCTGGTCTAGTGGATAGTGACCCTGTCTGCTAAGCCGATGGTCCTGGGTTCGAATCCCAGTAAGGGCATTTATTTGTGTGATGAACACTAATATTTGTTCCTGAGTCATGGTTGTTTTCTATGTATATAAGTATGTATTTATCTATACAAGTATGTATATCGTCGCCTAGTACCCATAGTACAAGCTTTGCTTAGTTTGGGGCTAGGTTTGATCTGTGTAAGATGTCCCATAATATTTATTTATTTATTTATTTTATGATAAACACACCTATCACATGAGCACACGTAGGTACATCACTTAACTAGATACCTAAATTGTGTTTTTTTTTCAGCTGCAACAATGTAATAGTAGGCAGAGTTGATAAATATTGAGTTGGTTAATAATAACAAAGATATGAGCTTCATTTCTATCTAATTAACGGTTCTTACAAAAAAAAAAAAACAAAAAAAAATATTTCGTTAATAAACCAAACAGATAATTTAAAAGCAATAAAGATGTTATTCTGACTCGTGACACTTGATCCCGCGCTATTAGGACGAAGATTTCATAACTTAGCGATAACCTCGATTCAATACCGTTTACAACGAAAACGTAACATAACGGGGTGACACTCGCGCGCTTGCGACGTTTTGATACAAAAACGGTTACAATGTGACTATCGCACTATTAAGCGTAATTATGAGCAGATAACTTAATTGTCTCATAATTAGCAACATTGTTGAATGATTTATTGTTTTTGCAGTTTATGCGTATGAAATATGTTATCATTTTGAGGTTACAATATCGCCACTGTATGTTGTTGTATAGCTTCTTAATTAAGTTTGTTTATCCAGGCAAGTAAGTTATCTTACTCAGATACCTAAAAATATTAAACCTGATAGGTAATAAGCTAAATGACTTCTATAACGGACAATTAAGACGATCGGATTAAACATAAAGAGTGCCCAGTACAACGGTTTTTTAATGGACTGAGTAATCCTACAATCCGTTAAACCTTTTAAGATCCCATACAAAGTTGTTCGGTTAAAATACGCCAAAGAAAAGCCAATTAACTTATTTCAAAAACCACGATCGGTACAAACAAAACGACAGTTTGTTCCTTTTTCCAAAAAGGACGTTCTGAATTCAAACGTTCCCGGATTACTTTTTTATTTTTTTAAACAAGCGCCGACAGACCAGAGATAACGTTATCGTAAACGCTGGTGTTTTGAGATAAATTCTTTTTTTTTAAAGTTTGTAAGTCGGTGAAGGATTAATGAGCCGTTTGAGATAAACCTACGGTTAATTGCATTGATTAAGCGTAAGCTGATTTTAACTGTACGTTTATAGTCAGTGATAAATTTAATTGCTACTTCGGTGAAGTGAATAATAGACACTGATTGAATACGGTTAGTAGGTAGGTGTGTTACGATTGGGGAATTATACTACCGTAAGAGATATAATAATTCTCTGCCAGAATACCGTTCAAGCTGAATTTGAAACTAAACCAGTAAAGGTTTAGAGAAATGTAGCATCTAAAAACTTACCTTACGTAAATGTTTAGGTATACAAAATGTTGCCAAAAAATGCCAACAGATTGTACTTAAATAAGTAATAGAACATTTGATAATATAGGAACATCAAATGATAACTACATACAATTATGCTACAAATGCATAATATATGTAAAAAAGTAGATGATACTTTAGTTACACCTGTAAATATTATCTGCAGCAACATATCTCAATAACAACCGGACCAATTTCAAGCCTATTTATAGAAGAGAATTTCAAGTAGCCACGCCTGTATTTACCCAGTGGCTAAGTATTTATCGAGGGCCTGCCGCTTAACTACTTCTCCTAAGAAAATATCCGTTGGAGATCTAAAATACGACTTCCTGTCGAGATGCTATAATTTGTTGATTCATAAAAGAAAAACACATTACTTGTCTTTGCTAGAGTCGGGTTAAGGTTTAGAATGGTAGCCGAGTCAATAACAGCGGCAGTTTTTTTAAAGTATTAGGTCAGTACAGTTTGTATAGGCAGGCATTGATAATTAGTTTACTCTAAAGGTAAAAGGGAAAAAAAAATTAAAAAATTACAATAAAAAGGTACCTAGACGTACGAAATTCAGAGCTTAAAAAAACCGAGTTATAAAAAATATCTATATCGATAAAAAATTGCGTCGAGGCCTAGCATTTTTGCCACAAGAGTGTTATTAGCTAGATCGGTAGGGGGTGTGAAGTTTCACATCAATCCGTCGCACCCCCTACTGGTTTTATAGGAATAGCGGGCAAAGGACGATGTTGAGATTTTTTTCTTTACTATTTTCTTGATTTATGTGTAACGAAACACGGAAAATATTGTTTTGTATGTTTTTCGCAAATAAATTAAAATGTATAAATAAATGATAACAGTACCTGCCTAGTTGTTAGGGCAACTTTGTAGTTTGTTATGCTCGTAAAATTAATTGACAATAAACTCAATTTAAAATCAGAAATGTATAAGTCAAATAAAAAAGCGATTGAAATCACGATTTAAACAAAAGTGGGATCGTTCCGTTCTGCTGGTCAAAATGCATGGAATATTTCTTAGAACATTATAACTGTGTAAATGATTCAACAACATAACTTTAATTTGACAGTTCGCCCGTTCAGCAAATTAATACGAGTTGCTCGACCTGTCAACTGTCAAGGCTTGACCAGCCAATTAAGTGGAAATCAAGACGCAGCTGCCACGCTGACATTTGTGTTTGACAGAACTTGACAGGTAGCGTGGGACTGGTCTGGCTTTTGTCTAATAAATACAAAATTGACTTTCCAGAGCTAAATAGTTGTTTAGACAATTTACACATTTTAGCAGTATGAAAGCAAGCATAATAATTGCATACTTAATAATAATAATAATATAATAATTCAGCCTATATACGTCCCACTGCTGGGCACAGGCCTCCTCTCATGCACGAGAGGGCTTGGGCTATAGTCCCCACGCTAGCCCAATGCGGATTGGGCTGGTGGTGGAAAAGCGGTGGTGGCCGAGTGGATATGACGCCCGACTTTCAATCCGGAGGTCGCGGGTTCAAATCCTGGCTCGTACCAATGAGTTTTTCGGAACTTATGTACGAAATATAATTTGATATTTACCACTAGCTTTTCGGTGAAGGAAAAACATCGTGAGGAAACCTGCATACATCTGCGAAGAAATTCAAAGGTGTATGTGAAGTCCCCAATCCGCATACTTACCTATATATAAAAAAACTTTTATGAATCTTATTTTTCCCTATAAGTAATTGACTGATAAAACTTTTAAATTTAGATGTTATGTGAAATAATTTCAAATCAAATATTTTTATCTTTAGCGCACGCAGTGACCGTCCTAAATATCCGAAACTTTTTAAGATCAGTTTATACTTAGTTTCATATATCTTTAAGCGGCAATGAAAATATAGTACCTACCTAGTTACCAATAGTTAATCGCAACAATGAAAAACCTACTAGGTAAGTAAGTACTTAATGTTGAATTAACTACATATTCCTATTTTTAGTATAGGTACTTATCAATGCATTGTATTCAGATACTTAATATTTTTGATTTAGGTATTACTCTAACCGAGCGATAATATGTGCTTACCTATCTAAGTATAGAGGAGAGGTAATATAAGTAATACATTGGTACCTAGTGTATATAGTGGGTAGGTAGGTACCTAAGTATCCACATTTTTTATAAGTTTTACTTTGAATTTTTTTTTTGTATTTTGTATACCTATTTATTTATGTATGTATTTCAGTTTAAGGGTAGTCGCCTAAGGTAAGTATGGAGATTGATCCGCTAATGTTATTTTTCATTTTGATCCACCCATACCTATTAGCTCTTGTTATTAAATATTATAAAACATGTTTTTTTTTAAATAATGAAGGTAATATAGTGTAATGTTTTAAATTGTAATATCTTTAATTGTAAATTTTAAATTAGGTACATATGAATAGATATTTCTAGACAGATAAAGGTATATTTTTATTTTTTAGCTTTTGTTATTTCGGGATATTTTTTTGAGTTCGCCGGTTAACCTAAGATTAACCCTCCCAAGTCCCGCGGGTCCCGCGATGTCAAGTCGGCGTCGGCGGAAAATTACCTCTGTACCGCACACGCGTTCATTCAATATATATTAAAAAAAAAATAAGCATTTGACATTGTGTACCTTATGCCTGGGACTTGAGGGGTTAATCAAATCTAGTAAGAAAATTTGAACCGATTGTAAGAAACGATGGTAAGGTACTCCTTTGAAATTAAATCAGATTTTGGTAGAGTTTCATATATTATGTCTGGGTCAGACATATTAAGATACATATGTACTTACATAAAATTCACTTCATTTAGTAAGGCTGAATTAGGTATGGTCTCTGACCTTTAATAAAGACAAAATTAGAAACTTACCCCCGGGAAACCTATGCGGAAATATCCTTCCATGTCTGTTGATAAGCCAGGGGTAGAGCTGGTACGACTCTCGAGGGACAGGTGCGGGGTGCGGCGGGGGGTGCGGGGGCAGCGGCGCGCCGAACCCTTGCTGCTGGTGCGCGAGGGCAGCCGCCAATGCTGCACCCTGGAAGTGCGCTAAGAACTGCTGGTGATGACTCTGCGCTTCCAAATAAGGCAGCCTCTTCAACTCGGGCGACGGAAACACTGCGGGCAACGCGCTAGGCCGCAACAGGAGCCTAGGAGACGGACTCCTAGGTGTCCTAGGAGACGCCACCGGCGACGGAGACCCCGGACTCGCAAGCGGCGGCGACGCGTGCTTCGGCGGCCCGCCACCCACTATACTGTCTATACTAAAACCGATCTTCGGCTTCGACGGCACCGCCAGCACAGGGGTCGGTGCGAGAGGCATCATGCTTTCACGAGTCACAAACACTTAGCACTGTCACAGAGCACAATCCATGGTGACGCGCGATACGAACGCCAACGCGGCGCGCGGCCGAATGACTACCGCGCCCGACGCCCGGCGAGGGAAAAAATAACGAACATGGATGCCGCGCGAGCGATTGGTCGGCGTTTTCCAATGGGCGTAGAGCTTGCATCTGAAATTTGAAGCAGCGCGTTGTCATTGGTTAGTTAGATCGGGGAGGTTGTGTTTGAATTTGGAATGCTTTCGCGATGGGCGGTTGGAGCCGGGAGCTTGCGTGTAAGCCTGCCGGGTGCGGGCGTCAGTCGGCGCGAGGCGGCGCCGGCGAAGGTTCCGCTTCGCGTTTTGGTCGGGTTACCAATCAATTAAGGCCCGGATTGGGCTTGCTCGTTTTGGGCCCGCTGCCTCCGCATTCGAAATAATACTTACACTTTAATTAACTCCGATAGTTTATTAACTTAATACCGCGAGATAAAGAATTTTTCAGCGATTTCTCTTAGAAACAATTAATTTGCAGCGCCCGGCCCGCCATTTTGGCATTTCTAATTATTTTTATCGTTGATATGAACCCGCATATTGTTGAATTATTTTATAATGAAACGCGATAAGGATTGAATTTCACGCAAATTTTACGCTATTATAAACTAAATAGTGTTTGGTAAATAGTTTGATTTTTTAATTAAAATTGTTTTGTGTTTTGTAGCGCTGTAGGTACGACTGTGATTAGTTATTGTTTGGAAAATGTATGCGTTCCGCCATGTTATATTCAATTACTATACATTATGTATGTAGATAAAATTACGTTGTGAACGTAGGTAGGTAGGTAGGCACCTACAGTCGCCATCAGATATATCGGAGCGGCCAAGGTGTTCACAATATCTGAACACGCGCTCTAACGCCCTGACAATAGAGGCGTGTTCCGATATTTGTGAGCACCTTGGCCGCTCCGATATATCTGATGGCGACTGTACAACAAGAACAATAGGTACGTTAGGCAGGTAATTTAATTACCCAAATTCTAAATAAGATAAGACCTATCAAAAGTCTAAATTTAAAAGCATTTTTTTTTTAAAACATAAGTAATTATTATTAGGTACAGTATATAGTACATGTATAATAAGGACCCTTCAAGGGCGCAGCAATCTTATAATTAAATAACAAACTGTAGTTTAAGTAAGATTAGATCGTATAGGAAGATTATATATTATTTAAGTGGTAATTGTGACGTCCCATGGTCAAAGGTCAAACCCCAGTAATTTACAATAAATAAGCTATTGATAACACAAAAGATCAACCTCCTAAGTTGTGTAGTTACAGAGATATTATTTTTTGAAAATAATGTTGTAAAATGATAAACTTCACGATAGAGAAGTTTTAAGTTTAGCCGCCTATAAAACTATGTTCCTGAAGTAAGTTACATCTCTCTGTGGTCGCTCCCTCATGACTGAGGATCGTGGTCATCGGTGGATGTGTAAGTTACATAGTTGACTATAAATAATAATAAGTACTTTAGACTCCTGAGATTTAAAAAATGTTGCGACTTGTTCTGTAATATAAATAGAAACCTTTGATATCGACTGATTTATGTGTAAGTACCTACACCTATACTAACCAATCTCTTGAAAATAAAGGTTTGTTTCATTTTCACGATTGATTGCAATGAGCTCTCAAGATTTAAATTTATCTATTAGAAAACGACTCTGAGAGGCAGTTTAAGCAAAAAAAAAATATCGATTTAGACGTGAAAATGTAATTTCTGTCGTTTTCATGTAAAATCACATAATTGAATATTTTTTACTTTTAATGTGACCCACAATCAATTTTTCTGAGCACATATGAAAGATATTCTGGCATTCAAATGAAATAACTCCTAAAACCGCAACTAAATACTATATTTAACCTCTTATGCCGTTTTATATAAACTTACACCGACGACCGGTCTGGCCTAGTGGATAGTGACCCTGTCTGCTAAGCCGATGGTCCTGGGTTCGAATCCCAGTAAGGGCATTTATTTGTGTGATGAACACTAATAGTTAGGGAGGCGAGGTAGCTAAATGGCGTAATTCAACGGCGCCGTCGAGACCTATCAAAATCGAAAGATAAAATAATTTCGAAAAGAAAAGCTCGTATGGCAAAAACCATTTTAGCGGTGGGTTTGGCGTGTACGGTTTTTCAAAAATGTTAAAAAAAACAGTTACTTGGGCATTCTCGAGCGCGTCAGATATTCATACTACGTATGCCCCGAGTGCCTCTGATAACAACGGTATACTAATCTGCCGGTTTGCGTGGTGGGGGTAGGCATATAAAGTAGTCAAAAATGCAAAAAAAAAAATTTACTCGAGCGCGTCAGATTTTCGGAAGGGGTGTTAAGTAGGCCCCAAGGAAGCTTCCTTTAAAAAAACTGACGATTTCGGCGTGACGATAAGTTACGATGAATTTTTGAAAATGCAAAAAAAAAAAAGTTTTTTTGAAATACTCGAGCGCGTCAGATTTTCATAGGGGAGGTTTATCTCGGTATCCTGAAAGCATATTTTTTTAATCTGACAAAAATGTTGGTGGGTTCTCTTAATCTGACCGAAAAAGGTTTTTTGGTTTTTGTTTTTCCTTTCTTTCTCCTTGATAAAACGGGGAATTTAAGAATGACAATAAAATTACCTTTTTTGTTTATTTAAACTTTTTTTTTGTAAAATGTATCGTTCGCGACTTATATGCCGCAACGCGTTCTTAGGAAGACGAAATGGCTCCTCCACACTTCCGGTCATGCGGAAACCGGCAGATTTTGTATTTTTAGTAAGTTTTAGATTATATTCTTCAAAATAAAAAATAAAAAAATCGCGCTCGAGAATGCCGGATTAACGTTTTTTTTTTTACAAGTTCGCGACCCTATAACTCGGCGGCGTCAAGGACTTATCGTCAGATTAGTTAAATTTAGTCTTTAAACACTAAAATCAACCCCCAATATCTTAATCTGAGGCGCTCGAGTATTTCAGACTATCCATTTTTTTTTACTAATCTGATCGTCTATCCTAGGCGCGCGTCACTACATATAGAGCTAAATACTTTACAAGGTTGTTCTATTAGGTCTAAGGTATCTCTCATATCTTAAACTGCCACGCTCGAGTATTGCCGAAAATTCCCCTATTCGCCTCCCTAACTATAATATTTGTTCCTGAGTCATGGTTGTTTTCTATGTATATAAGTATGTATTTATCTATACAAGTATGTATATCGTCGCCTAGTACCCATAGTACAAGCTTTGCTTAGTTTGGGGCTAGGTTTGATCTGTGTAAGATGTCCCCTAATATTTATTTATTTATTTATTTACATAACAATAACGGTCTTTGCTCCATACATTTAAGAAAAGGTACCTTATGGTTATAAGTTATAAATTTAATAATACATCACTACAAAACGTCAATTACATTGAAGTTTATCTTTTATGAATTGAAAATCTTAATTTACATTAAACTGCCACAAATTTAATTAGTTCCTCGTCATAATAATCTTAAAAAAGACCTATAATTTGTATGTTTCCGAACGGTCCCCGAGCTGTCAGGCTGACTCTGAGACCAGCTGATTTCAAATATTGAAAATTAATTATATTTTTAGTTTGAAATCAGAGTTATTGTGAACTTTAATAGATTTAAGTAGTAAAGAAACATTGGTTATATAATTTATGTGCAATTGACGACGATACATCGAGTATTTACTGGACTTTGGGGCGGAACTACCTAGCTGTCAACGAGTGATCGCCGTTGGATTTTCGTGTTTGAAACCGGGAGAGTATTTTGTTCTATTTTACTGTTACCACACTGTTATTATTATATTATACCATATATTACTTAGTATTACATTTATACAAAGCTCATTGTACAGCCGTGAGCAACGTCAAACCACAAATACATTGGCTCAGTGCAGTTTATCTTTGCTTGACGAACTAGTGGAAGTAAAAGTTGAGGCAAGGCACATTCGCCACAGACACAGCCCACTACTGACACACTGCATACATCGTTCACAGACACAGCCCACTACTGACACACTGCATACATCGTTCACAGACACAGCCCACTACTGACACACTGCATACATCGTTCACAGACACAGCCCACTACTGACACACTGCATACATCGTTCATAGTTCATATGTTCTAGCTTTCATCTCTCTTGTCTTGGCAAAATTCCACTCTCAATTTTATTGAGATAAGTACTCATCCTTTATTATTTACACCTTTCAGAAATCGCGACAAGTGACAATGACCACCAAAAGCGCTGCCAACACTCGCAAGGCAACTGCGCGCCAACTAGAGATGCAACTGAAGACTACTACACAAGATCTACAGGAGTCGAGGGACTTGTCCAAGCAGTTGTTGCAGGATAGGGAAACAAAACCGGTTAAGTGCGAGTCGGACTCGCGCACGAAGGGTTCCGTACCATAATGCAAAAAAAAAACGAAAAAAAAGCAAAAAAAAAACGGTCACCCATCCAAGTACTGACCACTCCCGACGTTGCTTAACTTTGGTCAAAAATCACGTTTGTTGTATGGGAGCCCCATTTAAATCTTTATTTTATTCTGTTTTTAGTATTTGTTGTTATAGCGGCAACAGAAATACATCATCTGTGAAAATTTCAACTGTCTAGCTATCACGGTTCGTGAGATACAGCCTGGTGACAGACGGACGGACGGACGGACGGACGGACGGACGGACAGCGAAGTCTTAGTAATAGGGTCCCGTTTTACCCTTTGGGTACGGAACCCTAAAAATGGTACCAATTTACCTAATCACAAACTCAAAAGTAGAGTCTTATTGCTAATTAGGTACCTAATACGTTATGATGTATCTAAAGGAATGAAATCTTCCATATTTTCTTACAAGAATAGGTAGGTAGAGTCAGACCAAGACAAGACTGCATCAATTTTAATAGCACAGCAGTGCAAGTGTGTTATTTATACGTTATAATTTCATAGAAAAACACTTGCACTGGGCGTGCTATAAAAATCGTTGCAGACCCGAGTTGCAGACCTGTCTTGCTCTGACTCTACCTATGTTACTGCTGTCTAATGTCTAATCACCTGACGGCATGATAATGACAGTGCCCTGTATCTATCAATTGCGTGGTGTGACACTTATTTCATCATATGTAGGCAGCCCTCCATAATACGCCAGTTGGAACACTAAGGGCCACTTGGACCATCCCACTAACTCGGGGTTAACCGGTTAAACCGTTAACCCAGCGTCTAATTGTACTGGTAACCATGGTAACTCCAGGTTTAACCGGTTAACCCCGGGTTAGTGGGATGGTGCAAGTGGCGCTAAAAGTACCTACAGCATGTCTAACTCTAAAGTAGAGTTCAATAGAAATTGCGAATTAAATGTAACCAACCAATTTGTAATTTCATTACTTTGTCTCTCGCACTTCGCAGTTTTATTTAGGTATATCATACATATTTTATAGCAAACTCGTTCGCGTATTTCCTGTAGACATCGCACATTTAAGGGAACCAAAGCTAATTTTTACGCGGCACCTTTCCAGGCCGGATACATTATTTTAGTACTTAAGACTTAAATAAGAAAAACGGGATATTTATGTACCAGAGGCTTTAACTTTTATTGTATTGTCCACAGAAGGGACGTTTTTTTTTAAATGTGTTGCCCTATATCAATTTCTAGTTAAAATACATATACCTATTTATGTTAATTAACTAATGTTTCAGTGAAAATAACCTTACAAATCATAGATTATAATATTAATATAATCTAAGATTTATCATCATATTATGTATAGGTATACCTATGTCAAATGTTAACGAAATCTGTCAAGCTATTTAGGTAGTATTGTCTTCGGTTACTGCGATTCATGAAATTGGACTATTTTAACGGAGACCCGTTGACCACAAACGCTCTACAAGGGTTCAAAACGTCGGGATGTATTTTATATTGGCACGTATTTAACCGGTCAACTAATTAATCGAATTTGGGTAGTTTGAAAAAATAGAAATGGGTACTAAAATTAATAGTTTGGCAACAAAAACGGAGCCTTAAAATATATCAATATGAGTTGTATTTTAATGCCGTTACAGCTTTTGATTATTTTTAGGCAGGTACCAAGTATTTATTTGGCAACTGAATTATTATATTGGAGACCATTTATGAAGCACATTTTAAAAAGAAATCGGCTATCTATTAATTCAAAAATGAAGTTCTTTTAAAATATTTTGGTTGGTCATTACACGGTCAACCTAACACGCTCCTCCTCGCTTTGCTCGTCGTCGCACCTATCTGTTGACTCTAGCAGAACACAGTGGTAACTATCGAAATTAGTAATTAAAAATTTAAAGATCTAATGGTATAATGGCCATTCGTTTCATGATTAGAAATTTCGACTATAAGTGTACTGACTAGTGATGTACCGACTACTGATTTGGCCGACTAGCCGACTAGCCGACTAATCGGCGCTCTAATGGCCGATTAGTCGGCCGACTAGTCGGCTAGTCGGCCAGATCATTAGTTTCGTATAAGTTCGGGTGAAAAACAATAGTTTTGCTCCTTTGGTTGCGCTATTCGTCATATTAGCTTGGCTAAAAGGTGTTCTCTACAGGTTCAAAGACCTATCACAAGAATCCTCGTTCAATTTCTGTCTTTAGTTCTTTTATTTTGCGATCCTGTGCAGACCGTCAGTACAGCTTGTAGGAGGTATTTCTAAGGCTCTATTTCCCGTACGTAGTCGCCAGTTAAGAACCTATCCCCTGTGGTCAGCGTCTTTACGTAAAACGTGCCCTGTCTAAGTCCCTAAATTTTGCAATAACATTAAAAGTTCCTCATGGCTCCACCATAAAAAAAACGAACTTGCACATGAAATTACACGAGAATCAGTTGAGATCGACCTGTAGAGGAAAACACCAACCCACCAACATACGATAACGATCAAACGGTCAATTATATGAACAAAAGTTTTCGTTTGCACCCTGAATAGGTATTTTAGTAAAATAAACATAAAACATATGGTAAACAATGACTGTTGATTTATTTATTTCTGTTTTTCTTTCGCTAATAAAGTACCGACTAATCGGCCATTTTTGCCGACTAGTCGCCGACTAATCGCCGACTACAAATGTGGCCGGATAGTCGGCTTTCCCGACTAGTCGGTACATCCCTAGTACTGACCATTACGTATTGGTAAATTAATTTTAGGTGTTTTGTGTAAAAAGTGACCAATATTCATTAAATTTAACTGCTTTCGTGTTAAAATACTACCTTAGCTGAAACGACATGCTCAGTTATGACTATAGTTGATTACTTAGGTGTGAACAACTAGATGACAACTAAATTTTATGATCGCTTTACAATATTAGTTGCCAATTTATTGTTTTAGTCGCCAACCTATCACTTTAAGTTCCCTATATTTTTTTTGGGTGGCTTGATTTTGCTGCCAGTTTTTTTAATAATATGATGCTTATATTTGAGGCTAATATATATTTTTTGGCGCTAAAATATGAATGCACAGCCAAATTATATTATTACTAGATGAAAACCCGGCTTCGCTCGGGTAAAATAAATAATAGTAATAGGTAATACTCATTTTAAATTAAGTAATTATTTACTTTTAGACTTCATACCTTCATCAAGGCGGTTACAAACCTATCTCATCTCAGAAAACTTTAAATCCGTAACATACAATCATAACTCGAAAAATTTACTATTCCGATAATTATATCTAAAAACAAATATGTAATTAAAAAAACCTAATCCGCTTTTCTGGTAGCAGTTCGGTTCTGTAAGGATCACAGTTCTAACCTGACCCACTTTTCTGGTCGCAGATCGGTTCTGTGAAGGCCGCATTTATAACCTAGCCCACTTTCCAATCTCAAAAGAGGGAACCCTTTTGTACCTACCCTTCATGGCATTAAAGTATAAGTATGGAAATTATCACTACTATTTCATTCTTTAATATTAATGCCTATCCGTTAATATTAAATTCGTTTACAAAAAAAAAACTGAATAAGTGCGAGTCGGACTCACCCATCAAGAACGGAACACTTTTTAATATTTGTTGTTATAGCGGCAACAGAAATACATCATGTGTGAAAATTTCAACTGTCTAGCTATCACGGTTCATGAGATACAGCCTGGTGACAGAGGGACAGTGGAGTAAACTGAAATAAAGGTTCCGTCACACCGGCGCGATTTCAGAGCCGGGCCTGAGCGTTTTATATGAAAAAGCGGCGCGCCCCGCTCACGCGCCGCACGCGAAACGCGCCTGTGTGACGGAGCCTGAAATGTCAAACCGGGCAAGTGCTCGCGCACGAAGGGTTCCATACTTTTTAGTATTTGTTGTTATAGCGGTAACAGAAATACATCATCTGTGAAAATTTCAACTGCCTAGGCCTATCACGGTTCATGAGATACAGCCTGGTGACAGACAGACAGACAGACAGACAGACGGACAATGAAGTAAAACTGAAATAAATGTCATATACCTACTAAGAAAAACCGGCCAAGTGCGAGTCGGAATCGCTAATAGGTTCCCGTTTTTTAGTTACCGTTCAGGTACGGAACCCTAGTATGAGTGTAATAGATTTGTAACCGGTCAGCAATGTGAGTCCCTTGGAGAAGCAGAGGTCTAGTCTAAACCCCCACTTGCCATCGGCATTAACAGCCTTGTATTCTTGTTTGCCACCAACATGTCATATTAAAACATATTAATAAAAATTTACTCGGTCAACAATGTGAGTCCCTTGGAGAAGCAGAGGTCTAATCTAAACTCCCACTTACCATCGGCATTAACAGCCTTGTATTCTTGTTTGCCACCAACATGTCATATTAAAACATATTAATAAAAATTTACTCGGTCAACAATGTGAGTCCCTTGGAGAATCAGAGGTCTAGTCTAAACTCCCACTTACCATCGGCATTAACAGCCTTGTATGAGTTGTATGCTTGTTTGCCACCAACATGCCATGTTAAAACATATTAATAAAAATTTACTCGGTCAGCAATGTGAGTCCCTTGGAGAAGCAGAGGTCTAGTCTAAACTCCCACTTACCATCGGCATTAACAGCCTTGTATGCTTGTTTGCCACCAACATGTCATATTAAAACATATTAATAAAAATTTACTCGGTCAGCAATGTGAGTCCCTTGGAGAAGCAGAGGTCTAGTCTAAACTCCCACTTACCATTGGCATTAACAGCCTTGTATGCTTGTTTGCCACCAACATGTCATATTAAAACATATTAATAAAAATTTACTCGGTCAGCAATGTGAGTCCCTTGGAGAAGCAGAGGTCTAGTCTAAACTCCCACTTACCATCGGCATTAACAGCCTTGTATGCTTGTTTGCCACCAACATGTCATATTAAAACATATTAATAAAAATTTACTCATTTCATCAGTCATATCCAGCCTAGCATTGCATTGGCCCCGCTTAAATATTTCTTTAATTTGTTTTTAGTATTTGTTGTTATAGCGGCAACAGAAATACATCATTTGTGAAAATTGAAACTGTCTAGTTAATCTAGTTATCACGGTTCATGAGATCTTGAGATACAGCCTGGTGACAGACAGACGGACAGCAGAGTCTTAATATTTAATAGGGTCCCGTTTTTACCCTATGGGTACGCAACCCTAAAAAGTGACCAGGGTTGGGCAAAATACTGGCTTCCACGTATTTCAAATACAAATTACAAAATACATTTTTAAAAGTATTTGAAATACCAAATACAAACTACTTTGGTGACTGGTATTTGAAATACAAAATACAAATTACAGTGTTTAAAATAATGTATTTCAAATACAAAATACAAAATACTTTTAATTTTTTTTTTGTTTAATCATTTAGTTTTTTAGGGTTCCATACCCAAAGGGTAAAACGGGACCCTATTACTAAGACCCCGCTGTCCGTCCATCCGTCCGTCCGTCCGTCTGTCACCGGGCTGTATCTCACGAACCGTGATAGCTAGACAGTTGAAATTTTCACAGATGATGTATTTCTGTTGCCGCTATAACAACAAATACTAAAAACAGAATAAAATAAAGATTTAAGTGGGGCTCCTCCCATACAACAAACGTGATTTTTGACCGAAGTTAAGCAACGACCGTCTTTTTTTGCCGTTTTTTTTGCATTATGGTACGGAACCCTTCGTGCGCGAGTCCGACTCGCACTTGGCCGGTTTTTAACGAATATCCTTTCCTAAAAACTTAATGGGGTCATTGTGCTTGTTTTCGTCCAGCTCTAGTTTTCTTCCACTTGACGAAATTTCAATAGGTATAAACCTACATTACTGCACAAATTTGGACTGATTTCAATCCTTAGCTAAACAATATATCTGTCTACATATAAAAATTATATTTGGCAAATAGTAAATTAAAAATGAAAATATATTATTTGCTAATCTGTCAAGTGGTCGAAAACTAGAGCATGGACGGAAACTACTGCAATGACCCTATCCCCTGGCTGTTGACGAAAAGTTCCGCGCAGAATAGCTCGCGCATTGTACCTACATATTTGTACCTCGTACAAGTCGTACATTATATTAAAAAAAACGTTCCATTTTAGGATCAAAGAATTTAATAAAAAAATGTATTTTGTAGAAATGTATTTTGAAGCTTAAAGTATTTGAAATACAAAATACAAAATACATGTGAGTGCAGTATTTGAAATACCAAATACAAAATACTTTTCCAGGTAGTATTTGAAATACAAATACAAAATACTAAAATGTATTTTAAATACATGTAATTGAAATACTGCCCAACCCTGAAAGTCACCAAGGCCTCCAGTGCCCTAGGCTGGAATCAAAGCAGCGTCCTCTGCTATTGCAGCAGGTGCCTGTGCCATTCTGCCACCGGGCCACCCACGGCGGCATAGGTCGAATTTTTCCAAGGATACTTATGCACTACTTACTGAAGGTTTATGGAGCCTCGCCATCCCTAAGCCTAAATTAAATATTTTCTGAAAATAATTTGTTTTGATCTAATAACATATTGGAGTCCTCGTAATAGGGGTCCCGTTTTTACCCTTTGGCTACAGAACCCTAAAAATCAACCTTGTTTTGGTACTATGTACTATGCTTCACTATGACTCTGAAATTTTAGCAGGAATTAATATTTTTTTTGTTGTCACCTGTCAAATTAGAATAGAATAGAATAGAATAGCCTTTATTGACCAAAAAATTAAATTTCAGCACATATTACATTTAAATAAATTCACATTTCATTTATATCAATTAGTTTCAATATTTTTTCCTTAGTAACTTTATTAAATAATTTTTATGTCATTGCTTTTTAATAATTATTTCAGTCTGCCTTCTTGGCATAGGCCTCCCCCAGCTCTCTCCACAGCTCTCTATCCCTTGCCGTCCCTATCCAATTAGGTCCCGCATGCTTCTTTATGTCATCCGACCACCTCATTATTGGTCTCCCTTCTCTCCTTTTTCCATCTCTAGGATACCATTCCGCTTCCTCTCTATCCCACTTATCTTTACCTTCCCTTGCCATATGTCCAGCCCAACCTGTTGCAGTCAAAAGTGTGAACTGGCCAAAGAACTTTTAACCGACAAAAACAGGCAAAACTGCTTTGACTGAGCATGTTGGTCAAAAGTAGTTTTACCTGAAAATCATACCTATTTCTGGCAGCAGTTTCGTTTTTAGGGCGTAGCAAAAAAAAAATAACCCTAACCTACCTATCTCTGGGAACAGTTTAGTTTTTTGGGCGTAGCAAAAAAATAACCCTAACCTACCTATCTCTGCGAGTACTTTTGACTGATAGTAACAGTCACAACACAATTACTATTAACCAATGATTTTCAGGTATAACTACTTTTGACCAACATGCTCAGTCAAAAGCAGTTTTGCCTGTTTTTGTCGGTTAAAAGTTCTTTTGACCAGTTCACACTTTTGACTGCGACATATATACTATCTATATATCTTATTATATTTAATCTTATATTCAACTTACATTGACTCCGGAGATAACTTATTAGCTTTATGCAGTTGACTTTCCAATTCACCGATACACCTCAAATTTGATTCATAGTCTAAAGCACAGTTATTAAATATGTCCACAATACACTGTAGCTTTTTGCACTGTTTCACACTGGCAATGTACTTAATTAGAGTGTGTTACAGTCAGCTGGCACTTAACTCAAAGTTTCTTTGAACAACGTCATTTTCATCTCGCTCACTTATTAGTTTATCACAGCTGCTTCAAGGTTGCTTTCACTTGCATTTCCAGGTAGCTAGTAGTGCCTTGACATGTAAGAATATTTGGAATCATTCTGAAATATTAAAATACAACTGAGAGACCGATGTTTATACTAAACACAATACACCCATGGAACGCTTTGAAGTTCAAATCTCGTTACGTTACGATGGCGTTTGCACTTTGCACTATGTTCGGTGACTATTTTTTATTGTTAACACACACAATACACTATTTAACAGGTTTTTATCACGTCTGGAGTACCGGATAAAGTATTTTCGAATAACAGCCGTCGTTGACGTCTAGGCAGTGTTGCTATCGTCTTAAAAGCCGTAACAGACTATCGCACGTTCTGGCTTAAAAACAAATTTATGTAATAATTATACCGGTGTACATATCCATATGAAACGAAACTTAATGCAAATAATAACCATTATACATACCGGAAAGTCATCAAATAAACAGTAATATTCGTCTTGCTTTTTATTAAAAAAAATACGACCAACCTAACTTGTAAGCATGTTTGCAGTTTCCAAACGCAACGCATAGCTGTCAAATGTCAACCAACAAATTGAGCCTTTAGTATTGTTTGTCGAAATTTTTTCACTTTTAAATGCAAAATACGCGACAATACGAATTTTGCGGATATATGTTGTCGATTCAAAAGTGTTATTTTTTTACGCTCTTTTGTTTGAGCATAATTTAATTTGTTTCTACCGTCAAAGCCGCTCGCGTTTATATATAAAGAAGATATGCCCAATGAAAGTTCCTGTTTAATATTTTAGTTGCCCGGTTAATAATAAGCCTTTTATATTCATTTCAGGTACGCGATATTATCTGTTTAATTAATTGTATTTCTGTCATATTTGTTTGCTTACATAATTTGCAATTTCTTGAACTCCATTTTACACACCTATACTCGTATTAGTATGTACCTATTGTCTGATTAAATATTGGAAGAACAAACAAGCCCAAAGGTGTGGCTAGAGCCTCGATATTATCGCGTCGTGACCGCATTTGAATACTGAATACTCTCAGCTCAATGATTGCTCCATTCGATTGAAGTAAGGCTGCGCACTGTAGGTACCTTCAGACAGGTACCGGTATTTCCCGTACAGATGTAGTGCATAATTTGTTTTCCATCGTATTTTGTCATGCTACTTCAGTCAACGTCAGTACTTTTTGTACCGAGACTGACTGAAATAGCAAGACACGTTCGTACGTTTCTGTTAAAATGCGATGGAAAATAATTATGCACCATTTTATATTAAAGGAAAAAATGGAAAAAGTTACGCTTCCGGCAGGACTTGAACCCGCATCCTCCACAATCCGTGCGTTGCTCTTAACCAATTGATTGATTTGCGAGGTTCTGGTAGGCTTCCTTAGCTCAATTGGTTAAGAGCAACGCACGGATTGCAGTGGTTGCATAAAATTTGGAATATCGCTCGCAGACGTATAGCTGCTTGTTTAAAAATTGATTATGCACTAGGTATATCTGCAGTAAGTACACACAGTATTGGGTACTAGGTAGTGTGACTATACCTCGATAGTTTCATTATCGTGTCGTGGCCGCATTTGAATACTCAGCTCAATGGTGAAACCATTCGATCACAGTAAGGAGTGACGTACCGGTAATCCGGTACATATAGTATTGGGTTTATCAATAAAAGATCATGGTATTTCAAGTACTTCAAGTATTTGACAATGACGCTGAGGGCTTTCGAGATCAAAATGGATTTGATGTACCTCAGCATTTCGTCACCATTAACGTATGCCAGCCAACCCTTCTTTCTACTCGCTCTAATTTCTCTGTATTACAATTTCTAGCAACGACAATGAGTACCAGACATAGATTATGTTAAGTTAATGTTCATGCCAAATTTTATGTAATTAAATGCCATTTTAAAACGAGACCGTAACTTCGATTGTATGACCGTGACTCTTAATGCAATGTGCAAGTACCGGTTTCATGAATATTGAATAAGTATACAGTATAGTTTTGTGTACCGGTACCTATAATTTAGGTAATGTCGCATCCCTACCCCGTGCCCTAGTTCCGTACCATCAAATGATTGCCTACGAGTTTAGGCTTTAGCCCCCTAATCACGGGACTTTTATCACCTGCAACTGCCGGCTACAGCAAATAAAGTGGCTGCTAATGATTGGGTACCTTCAGCTGTAGTCGGAGGTCGCGGGCCGTGGGAGGGTTAACTATTAGTTGGATGTTCCTACATGAAGAAACCACATTTAGAGACACTTGGCACTTCCTTCCCCGTTATATCTGAGATTAGTTTTTTTTTATAAATAGTTTAGATTGATTCAATTTTGAAAGCATTTTTAATTACAGAGTTTTACTTAGGTACGTACATACCATATTCATTTTTATTATTACTAAATGATACGGTAGGTACTTCTATGGACTATCCTTGAGTAGTTAAATAAATAAATTGAATGGATTAATAATAATTTATCTATTTCACACGGTTATAATATTGATAAATTTTAGTAAGCAAATACACGCAATATGATACGGGAATAAAATATTAGGTATACCCCGTATAACTAACTAAAAGCCCATACGAAGCTAACTTTATGTAAATGCAAAAAAAAAACAGGAGACAATGGCATATAAAACGGCTAGGTAAACACGGCCGGGCACCATTCCTCAGACGAGTAGTGCTTACAAATTAAATACACTGCTTTGGACCGAAATATATTCACGAAAAATGTAGGCAGTTAGGTACCCCATTATAGTAGCATCGTTTTTAGTTTTAGTTATTGTAATTGTAGTTAGGTTTAGTTTTATATTCCTGTTTGTCTTTTAGTAATTTATATTAATAAATAAAATCCAAGAAAAAAAAGTAGCATCGTAGCTAGGTAATATACATATTCTTATTTTTTGATGTGGTATTTAGCAAACGAGCAGACGAGCCGCCTGATGGGAAGCGGTCACCATCGCTCATGGACACTGCAACACCAGAGAGGTTGCAAGTGCGCTGCCGGCATTTAAGATGGGAGCTTGACGGTTTGAACGTCGTGTCGGTCCGGAAATACCGCGGTGTCAGTTCCAAAAATAACTAAATTGTTTGAACAAACATCCAAACATGTTATTCAGTTAAAGGAACAGGTATACGAGGTAAAGATCAAATTTCACATAAAGCTGGCCATTAAGGGTAAAGAGTCTTAATGTGACTCGCGGCTAAATGTTGTCGTAAAATGGTGATCAACTTAAACATCTTGATATTATTACGTAAATGTGTCTGTCTTAACGTTCACTTGCTACATTCTGAACACGTTTAATTAAATGATAACTCGTGTTTTTATAGTATCGCTTTTTAATATTGACTTTTGGCAAGGGTAGTGAGACAAAACAATTAGTCAATTTACCTTTTTTTGAAGTGAAAACTTCTTTAGCAGCGCTGTGCACTTTTTGAGTTGGGGAAAAAATGTTAAACTCGAGACAGCGTAAGGCGTAAGGCGTAAGGCGTAACCCTCTCTTTCTACCGCGCGGCGAAAATGTATGCCTGAGCCTGCTGTTTCGTTTAGGCGGCGCAGGGCGCTTGCGTGACGTCACGTGTGACGGACAATGTCTTTTTTTTTTTTATTTAAATGCCATCTAGTGTTTCCCTCAAACTGGTATTAATATAACTGTACTCACAGTGATGTGCTTAGGGGTTTCAAGTAATGCGACGAAATAACGCTAGATGGCGTTAACCTCAATTATACATAGTGCTGCAGACATTTTGCACTAGATGGTGCTGTTATTAATATTTTGAGTTACAATGTCGTTGAGTTTTCACTTCTGCCGGCACTCCCGGAGTGCAACCCGTTGTTTTTTTTATAAGTAGGCTGTTTACGTTAAGATTATGCCTAGCATACATATTTAATACTTTACCTATTTGAGTACCTACCCATACAACCATTTCCAGTCGCCGTTACGACGCGGTGTTGACACATCTTGTGTCGACACTGTCTGTTTCGGTCACAATTCCAGTCGCAGAGTCGTCGCCGTGTCGACACAGTTACCAGAAATGGGGAAGGGTCGACACATGACACAAAGTGACATAAAGTGTGGTCGCCGTGTGCACACATTGTTTCGGGTTTGCGACTACTTTATGCCAAAATCATTCGTTCATTCGTTCATTTTGTTCCTGTCAAATGGAAACTGTCAGATGGAAAAATACTTAAATAAAAATAAGTGACATTAATACGCCATCTCTAAAACGGATTGCAAGACGTAATTATATATTGTTTGCATTTATATTACAATAGGACTTAAATTATTATGGGGAATTAAACTGCTCGAGTGATTTGATAAACTAAGTGTAATATAATCAACGCGCCACCACATTGTTTTAGTTTAGCCGGAAATGAAATTGTTTACTTCTCAGTGCCTGTGTTCATAACTATATTATTTGAAGCATTTTTAGTACTTCGATGCGTATACTATACTTAAATAACAGAAATAACGCTTTACATACTACGAAACTTGTTAATTATGATGTATAAATATGGTTTAAGGCTGAGAAATATTGCAGTCACAAAGTAGTTGCAATGTTTCGACTTTGTGTCGACTCTGTGTTGACACATGACACGCGCTGTCAAAAGTAATAACAAAGTTACTGGTATGTTACTGGATTTGCAAAATGGCTCCTTGTGTTGATTTGTTTTCAGATATTCTCAAAGTGTAAAAATGCCGTGGTCCGAGATGGGCATTAATCGATTAACTGTTTATTCGACTAATTAATGGAATAAAAAAAGTTAATTCTCAAATTTTAATCGCGATTAGTTTAGTCGACCTAACATAGATTGAAATTGAATTAATCTGAATATTAATCGAATAAATTATCGATTAAATCTCGATTGAAAGTTGACAGGGGGCCATTTTTGTACGTAAAAATAATAGAAATGTCTTGCATGCAGATGATAGCAAAACACTTTGTCATAAAAGTCGAGATGGGTGTCGATATATAGGTTTTAGGGAGTGCCGATTTCGAAAATAATGACCATTTTGGAATCCGAAATGGCGGCCATGCACTGTGTCATAAAAGTCGTCATGGGTGTCGTTTTATACGTTTTAGGAGGCCCCAATTTTGAAAATGATGACCATTTTGGAATCCAAAATGGCGGCCATACACTATGCCATAAAAGTCGTCATGGGTGTCGTTTTATAGGTTTTAGGGGGCGCAGATTTCGAAAATGATGACCATTTTGGATTCCAAGATGGCGGCCATGCACTATGTCATAAAAGTCGTCATGGATGTCGTTTTATAGGTTTTAGAGGGCCCCGATTTAGAAAATTATGACCATTTTGAAATCCAAAATGGCGGCCATGCACTATGTCATAAAAGTCGTCATGGGTGTCGTTTTATAGGTTTTAGGGGGCGCAGATTTAGAAAATGATAACCATTTTGGATTCCAAAATGGCGGCCATGCACTATGTCATAAAAGTCGTCATGGGTGTCGTTTTATAGGTTTTAGGGGGCGCAGATTTCGAAAATGATGACCATTTTGGATTCCAAGATGGCGGCCATGCACTATGTCATAAAAGTCGTCATGTATGTCGTTTTATAGGTTTTAGGGGGCCCCGCTTTCGAAAATGATGACCATTTTGGAATCCAAAATGGCGGCCATGCACTATGTCATAAAAGTCGTCATGGGTGTCGTTTTATAGGTTTTAGGGGGCGCAGATTTCGAAAATGATGACTATTTTGGATTCCAAGATGTCGGCCATGCACTATGTCATAAAAGTCGTCATGGATGTCGTTTTATAGGTTTTAGGGGGCGCAGATTTCGAAAATGATAACATTTTCAATTTCAAAATGGCGGCAATGCACTATGTCATAAAAGTTGTCATGGATATCGTTTTATAGGTTTTAGGGGGCGCAGATTTCGAAAATGATGACTATTTTGGATTCCACTTTTATGACAAAATACGTAGCCGCCATCTTGGATTATAAAATGATCATCGTTTTCGAATTCTGCACTCCCTAAAACCTATAAATCGACATCCGTGACGACGCAAGTTATCTTTATTTTCAGATCTAACAAATTGCTACAGAATATAAAGGACAAAAAAGAAGCGAGGAGGTAATGAAACAAGCAAAAATACAGATGATTCCTCGACGCAATTGGGTGATTCTTAAATTGTGTCCAGATTTTTTTTGTCATAAAAGTTTATATTTTTCACATATTACTCTCACAAGTTCCGTGACATTTCGACCTTGTAATTTTTTAAGTAAATGTTTTTGTTTATCTATGAGGATCTCACTCTCACATATTTGATGAATGAAATAGTAACGCAAAAAAAATATATATTTGTGTCTTATATTCCTGCCGAAGACTTTTATTTTACCTTTTCCTTCTACACAAGTTTGGCCAAGTAATAAGAATTTAGGGCTCTCAATTTTATTTTGACTTCTACAACAGTAAAGCTATGAGGCCATGTTTGGTATCGTTTTCGTATAAATTCGCAGTACCAAATTTAGTTAAGGTATCACATTGACACCATTCCGAAGTAAAAACATATAAACTTATTAAAATACTTTCTTTTAAACTCCTCTTCACGCTTAAACTGCTGAACAGTTTTAATTTAAATTTGGTACACATATATTTTGAGTCCCGAGACAGGATATAATAAGTTATCTCAAAAATCATCCTTTAAAGGTGTGAAATGAGGTGTAGGGGGGAACTCAGAATTGACTTCTTGAAGTTAATACTGTTTAAGTTTAGGTTTGAAGTCATATTTTTTCATCATTTTTAACTAAATCAAAGATGTAGACCATCCCAAATTTCATATAAATCGGTTCAGCGGTTATTGATTTCCCGTACAAATTTCCACGCCACTTTTCACACCTTCAAAAGATGATTTTGGTTATAAGATCTATCCTATGTCCTGTTCCGGGACGCAAACTATTTCTATACCAAATTTCAACGAAATCGGTTCAGCGGTTAAGCGTCAAGAAGAGTTTCAAAAAAACCGGCCAAGTGCGAGTCGGACTCGCGTATTAAGGGTTCCGTAAATTAAGTCCGACTCGCGCTTGACTGCACATTTCTAATAGGTTTTCCTGTCATCTATAGGTAAAGAACTATTTTGTGTATTCAGACGGACATACATACAGACGCACGAGTGATCCTATAAGGGTTCCGTTTTTTCCTTTTGAGGTACGGAACCCTAAAAAGATTTATTTTTATTTTGTGGAATGGTGTCAATGTGATATCTTAAATGGATTCAGCACCCCAGATTTATACGAAAACGATACCAAACACGGCCTAGCACCTTCACTGATATAGATATATCAAGATAAAATTGAGAGCCCTAAATAAACTTTCAAGAGCGGATATCTCAAAAACTATTCAACATATCGAAAAAATTGACTGAATAAACTTGTAACAAATTAAATTAACTTTCATTTTGTATAAGTGGCCATGTCGCTGAGATGCATAGTTTCCGAGATATAAACGAAAAACGGGAAAATGGGACCTTCAAAGCCCCCTCTCTCCCCCCCGCTCAAGGGCTACGGCCGGGGACTTTTGATATGTTCACCTCCTAACTTGTCAAACCGAGTTACGGAGTCAAAAATTGTGTTCCGAGCATTTCCCTCTACAACTTTCGGAGCATTCGTTGCCTGACCTAAGTAGCTTATTGAATTTCTTTAAAAACTTTTCTGTAAAAGGTTGACGGGTGTTGGGTGTTTATATGGTTTCGGTCGATTATTATCATTTGCATTGCCCATGATGACTTACTAGAATTACGAGCACACGAGACACTAATAGTAGTTTGACAAACCTTGGTTTTCAAGAGGTATTTTATATTGACATTTGCTGTCACAAATTTGCTGTCAGATTTAGTCGCAAACCGCACGCAAAGTGCACACAAATGTGTCGACACCTTGTTACGGAAAAGTGTAGACACGGCGACGACACTTTGTTTCGAAACAATTCTAGACACATTGTGTGGACTCTGTTACGACACATCTGACATTTAGTTACCACTTTGTGATTCTGCGACTGGAATGGTTATATGGGTAACCTATACCCAGCACTTGGCATGAAAACTTAGCGTCGTGGTCAGGGTCAGACTGTACAAAAAATAAAACCCTTTTAATGCGTCTGGTCGGGGTTAGCCTTATTTATAAGTATTCTATATTTTAAATCGAGAGCGTAAGTCAGTATTTCCTAAACTATGGATCGCGACCCATTTGGTTACCAATAATAATTAATGCACCCTTTTAAGACCGCCAAGAGTTGGGTTGGGCCCCAAAAATTACAGTTTTTGTTAGGTGAGTTGGAGCCCAGCCAACTTTGGGAACCACTGGCGTAAGTAATAGTTCCCGAGATATTAAGCGACGTGACAAACACACGGACAGAGTAGCAACATAAGGGCTACATTTTTTTCATTTTTTGGTAACTTACAAACCCTAAATCTGATTAGATATGTACCTTGTTTTTGAAAAACCTTTTTGTATACCTATCTTTGCCAGCGTATCTACTTACATATTGTTTAACCCCCTTTTTCATAATACCAAAAAGAATAGATAGTATAGAGGGGTCCTGTCATTGTAAATTTTGTAGTCACTGTAAATTTACTGCCATCTATCGACACACGACTAAAACTCAAAATGAAAACGTATAAAGTTATCAAAAAATGTATATATATGGATAAATGATTTTATTATTTTTATATCATTTTGATCCATGTTCATTCACTGATATCTATGTGTTAAAATTGTTAAATATGAAACGGTGTCGTCACGCCATCTAGCCGAGGATAGGCTAAAGGTGTGTGCGCCATCTATTCGAGAATGACCCATACAACCATTTCCAGTCGCCGTTACGACGCGGTGTTGACACATCTTGTGTCGACACCGTCTGTTTCGGTCACAATTCCAGTCGCAGAGTCGTCGCCGTGTCGACACAGTTACCAGAAATGGGGAAGGGTCGACACATGACACAAAGTGACATAAAGTGTGGTCGCCGTGTGCACACATTGTTTCGGGTTTGCGACTACTTTATGCCAAAATCATTCGTTCATTCGTTCATTTTGTTCCTGTCAAATGGAAACTGTCAGATGGAAAAATACTTAAATAAAAATAAGTGACATTAATACGCCATCTCTAAAACGGATTACAAGACGTAATTATATATTGTTTGCATTTATATTACAATAGGACTTAAATTATTATGGGGAATTAAACTGCTCGAGTGATTTGATAAACTAAGTGTAATATAATCAACGCGCCATCACATTGTTTTAGTTTAGCCGGAAATGAAATTGTTTACTTCTCAGTGCCTGTGTTCATAACTATATTATTTGAAGCATTTTTAGTACTTCGATGCGTATACTATACTTAAATAACAGAAATAACGCTTTACATAACTACGAAACTTGTTAATTATGATGTATAAATATGGTTTAAGGCTGAGAAATATTGCAGTCACAAAGTAGTTGCAATGTTTCGACTTTGTGTCGACTCTGTGTTGACACATGACACGCGCTGTCAAAAGTAATAACAAAGTTACTGGTATGTTACTGGATTTGCAAAATGGCTCCTTGTGTTGATTTGTTTTCAGATATTCTCAAAGTGTAAAAATGCCGTGGTCAGAGATGGGCATTAATCGATTAACTGTTTATTCGACTAATTAATGGAATAAAAAAAGTTAATTCTCAAATTTTAATCGCGATTAGTTTAGTCGACCTAACATAGATTGAAATTGAATTAATCTGAATATTAATCGAATAAATTATCGATTAAATCTCGATTGAAAGTTGACAGGGGGCCATTTTTGTACGTAAAAATAATAGAAATGTCTTGCATGCAGATGGTAGCAAAACACTTTGTCATAAAAGTCGAGATGGGTGTCGATATATAGGTTTTAGGGAGTGCCGATTTCGAAAATAATGACCATTTTGGAATCCGAAATGGCGGCCATGCACTGTGTCATAAAAGTCGTCATGGATGTCGTTTTATACGTTTTAGGGGGCCCCAATTTTGAAAATGATGACCATTTTGGAATCCAAAATGGCGGCCATGCACTATGCCATAAAAGTCGTCATGGGTGTCGTTTTATAGGTTTTAGGGGGCGCAGATTTCGTCAATGATAACCATTTTGGATTCCAAAATGGCGGCCATGCACTATGTCATAAAAGTCGTCATGTATGTCGTTTTATAGGTTTTAGGGGGCCCCGCTTTCGAAAATGATGACCATTTTGGAATCCAAAATGGCGGCCATGCACTATGTCATAAAAGTCGTCATGGGTGTCGTTTTATAGGTTTTGGGGGGCGCAGATTTCGAAAATGATAACATTTTCAATTTAAAAATGGCGGCAATGCACTATGTCATAAATGTCGTCATGGATATCGTTTTATAGGTTTTAGGGGGCGCAGATTTCGAAAATGATGACTATTTTGGATTCCAAGATGGCGGCCATGCACTATGTCATAAAAGTCGTCATGGATGTCGTTTTATAGGTTTTAGGGGGCGCAGATTTCGAAAATGATAACATTTTTAATTTCAAAAGGGGTCATCCATTAATTACGTCACACGTTTAGGGGGAGGGAGGGGGTCAAGAAAATGTGACATATTGTGACATGGGGGAGGGGGGAGACACAAACTTTGTGACGTCACTTTAACTTCATCAGTAACCGAAATTTTTTTTTTTAATTATTTTATTCGCTGTACATTTAAATAACAAGTTTTTAAAACGATAATCGTTTTTATTCTTTTAATTTTCTTTCCTAAGCAGTTTTGGGTTATAAAATTACTAATATTTATATCGTCAAAAATATTTTGATAAAATATTAATAATACTTAGGTACTTACTTAATTCGATTTGGCGATTTCGTAGAAAAAATGTGACGTCACACTAGGGGGGAGGGGTTTGCCAAATGTGACCAAATGTGACAAGGGGGGGGGAGGGGTCAAAAAACCTAGAAATTCGTGTGACGTAATTAATGGATGACCCCAAATGGCGGCAATGCACTATGTCATAAAAGTCGTCATGGATATCGTTTTATAGGTTTTAGGGGGCGCAGATTTCGAAAATGATGACTATTTTGGATTCCACTTTTATGACAATACGTAGCCGCCATCTTGGATTATAAAATGATCATCGTTTTCGAATTCTGCACTCCCTAAAACCTATAAATCGACATCCGTGACGACGCAAGTTATCTTTATTTTCAGATCTAACAAATTGCTACAGAATACAAAGGACAAAAAAGAAGCGAGGAGGTAATGAAACAAGCAAAAATACAGATGATTCCTCGACGCAATTGGGTGATTCTTAAATTGTGTCCAGATTGTTTTTTTGTCATAAAAGTTTTTATTTTTCACATATTACTCTCACAAGTTCCGTGACATTTCGACCTTGTAATTTTTTAAGTAAATGTTTTTGTTTATCTATGAGGATCTCACTAGAATAGTATAATCAAGGTATGTTTATATTTGATGAATGAAATAGTAACGCAAAAAAAAAATATATTTGTGTCTTATATTCCTGCCGAAGACTTTTATTTTACCTTTTCCTTCTACACAAGTTTGGCCAAGTAATAAGAATTTAGGGCTCTCAATTTTATTTTGACTTCTACAACAGTAAAGCTACGAGGCCATGTTTGGTATCGTTTTCGTATAAATTCGCAGTACCAAATTTAGTTAAGGTATCACATTGACACCATTCCGAAGTAAAAACATATAAACTTATTAAAATACTTTCTTTTAAACTCCTCTTCACGCTTAAACTGCTGAACAGTTTTAATTTAAATTTGGTACACATATATTTTGAGTCCCGAGACAGGATATAATAAGTTATCTCAAAAATCATCCTTTAAAGGTGTGAAATGAGGTGTAGGGGGGAATTCAGAATTGACTTCTTGAAGTTAATACTGTTTAAGTTTAGGTTTGAAGTCATGTTTTTTCATCATTTTTAACTAAATCAAAGATGTAGACCATCCCAAATTTCATATAAATCGGTTCAGCGGTTATTGATTTCCCGTACAAATTTCCACGCCACTTTTCACACCTTCAAAAGATGATTTTAGTTATAAGATCTATCCTATGTCCTGTTCCGGGACGCAAACTATTTCTATACCAAATTTCAACGAAATCGGTTCAGCGGTTAAGCGTCAAGAAGAGTTTCAAAAAAACCGGCCAAGTGCGAGTCGGACTCGCGTATTAAGGGTTCCGTACATTAAGTCCGACTCGCGCTTGACTGCACATTTCTAATAGGTTTTCCTGTCATCTATAGGTAAAGAACTATTTTGTGTATTCAGACGGACATACATACAGACGCACGAGTGATCCTATAAGGGTTCCGTTTTTTCCTTTTGAGGTACGGAACCCTAGAAAGATTTATTTTTATTTTGTGGAATGGTGTCAATGTGATATCTTAAATGGATTCAGCACCCCAGATTTATACGAAAACGATACCAAACACGGCCTAGCACCTTCACTGATATAGATATACTTATCAAGATAAAATTGAGAGCCCTAAATAAACTTTCAAGAGCGGATATCTCAAAAACTATTCAACATATCGAAAAAATTGACTGAATAAACTTGTAACAAATTAAATTAACTTTCATTTTGTATAAGTGGCCATGTCGCTGAGATGCATAGTTTCCGAGATATAATCGAAAAACGGGAAAATGGGACCTTCAAAGCCCCCTCTCTCCCCCCCCGCTCAAGGGCTACGGCCGGGGACTTTTGATATGTTCACCTCCTAACTTGTCAAACCGAGTTACGGAGACAAAAAATGTGTTCCGAGCATTTCCCTCTACAACTTTTGGAGCATTCGTTGCCTGACCTAAGTAGCTTATTGAATTTCTTTAAAAACTTTTCTGTAAAAGGTTGACGGGTGTTGGTTGTTTATATGGTTTCGGTCGATTATTATCATTTGCATTGCCCATGATGACTTACTAGAATTACGAGCACACGAGACACTAATAGTAGTTTGACAAACCTTGGTTTTCAAGAGGTATTTTATATTGACATTTGCTGTCACAAATTTGCTGTCAGATTTAGTCGCAAACCGCACGCAAAGTGCACACAAATGTGTCGACACCTTGTTACGGAAAAGTGTAGACACGGCGACGACACTTTGTTTCGAAACAATTCTAGACACATTGTGTGGACTCTGTTACGACACATCTGACATTTAGTTACCACTTTGTGATTCTGCGCCTGGAATGGTTATATGGGGACTTTTACTTGAATTCCGAGGCACGTTTTTTCCTTAGACTTTATTCGTCTTATACGAAGTTACATATGTCTTTGATAATACTTAGCAGCTTCTTACAGACCTCTATCTTAAATTGTGTCTCTTTCTTACAAATAAATGTCAATATGACTAATAGGTTATGTTATGAATAACGCCATAAAGCATAGACAAAGAAACGCTAAGACGTATTAAGTAATGCAAAATATTGTAGCCGCAGCTTTGACAGCTGAAGTAAATGGCTCTGTCATGTCCCATGACATTTATTATCACAATATTTGTACGTTTTAGAACTGAGCCTTGTCTAAATGAAATAAGAGCAAAAGGCTCGCTCCCGAATTACGCTTACTTACGGATTAAACGCATGAAATACACGGATTGAGAAATGGCAGTGGGTCGAATCGGGCCCCGCAAGTAATGAACTCAGAAACAACGATATAGTCGGGTAATGGCCGTAGGGATGTGACACACTTATATCGATATCGATTGAAATGATACCTAATATGTATAATATACTACCTGCACGTATTGAGTTGCAGTGGCTTCTGTTGGGCCCCGCAAGTATTGAAATAAGAAACAATTAAAACGATATAGTCGGGTAATAGCCGTAGTGTAAGGCTGTGGGAAATTAAAGTTTATAGTATACCTAATAATGTTATATCCTTCAAAAACAAGAAAGATGATAAAAAGCGAATACATACCATAAAAATATTTTGATTTTAAGCTGCTGAAAAATACCTATTAAACGCAAATTTGTTTTTCATCTACTAGTATCACCAATTATAAGAATGGAATAGAATACATGTAGATTTCAACCTGTCTATCGACATTTCTAGCGTTTCGATATCCGTCCGAAATATCGGCTCGGCCCTAGCGGAATCGATCATAAAAGTGTCGCGGAACAATGGCTGCGGGTGGGCGCCGCGCCGCGGGCGGTCCCTTCCCTAATTAATTAACTATCGATATTATTCGATATGCCCACCTCACTATTTAAGGGGCGACTCATTGCAAAAGTTCGCAGATTTAGGTCTATTAAAGACACGTCTAAATTTGGACCTGACAGCTGACCTCTAGCTAATTAATTCTGATAAATTCAAATCTGATTTCAATTAACTGAATTAACACATTGAATGCCGAGAACCGGCTCGGCGCGTTTCCAGTCACTTTCCTCTACAAAGCGGGAATACGCTTGGATCGGCTACGAGCGTAGCGCTACGAAAACGTTATTCTTAAAATTTAAGAAGTTAATTCAAAGAACTGAAGCGAAATTCTTAGTAAATAACCTCAGTATTTCAATCATCATTAACCTTAATCCACCAAACAGCTCAGGATAAATGGGCTAATGCAAATTCCAAGCCATTTCTACCCCGCCCATTACCGTTTCCACCTAACGCTATCGAAATAAGTGACTAGATAACATTATTCTAATTCTAACCTTAAACTAACTATCCTTAATAAAGTATGGCGGCCAAAAGGGGGTATTACATTTATCCGGCCGGATACTTTCTATTGAGCGCGACAGAGATAGGTAGATACATGTTCTTTCCCTGTTCCTCTTAGCAGCTACATATAGTAACGGCACCGATCATGGGACATTAAAGAAAAAAACCGGCCAAGTGCGAGTCGGACTCGCGTTCCAAGGGTTCCGTATATTACACAATTTTTAACAATCAGTGCCGGATTAAGATATTTTGATGCCCTAAGCATTTCTAGGTGCCCCCTCTCCCTAGGGTCATCAAGATTACATTGATTTTTTGGTAAATTGAGAGAAGTTCATTGCCGCATTACAGCTGAGAATGGAAATCAGTCACATCATTTTATCACGAAAATTGACAGTGCCGCAGCAGTAATGTTGCAACAGAGTACCTAATGCTGTTGCAGTCGCCACCCGAATGTCACCTTTATCATAGCGTAGAAAGTAATAGAAACGCGAGCGAAGCGAGCGCGGAAATTTTTCGATATTTTAAAAACGCAATATGATAGACAGTTGTACATTTTTACTTTTAGTATGGAAATCAGTCACATCATTTTATCACGGAAGTTGACAGTACTGCAGCAGTAACGTTGCAACAGAGTAATGTTGCTGCAGTCGCCACCCGAATGTCACCTTTATCATACCTTATAAAGTAATTGAAAACGCGAGCGAAGCGAGCGCGAAAATTTTTCGATATAAAAACGCAATTTTCGTTTTAGTCCCAACCAGGCGCGAATCCAGGATTTCATACAGAGAAGGGATGGGACAGTTTTCTATCAGCCTAGCTTCGCATAGGGCTCGATATTTAAGGGTCTCAGCGAGGTTGTTTTCATGCATAAAATATGCAAGAAAGCAGAGAGCTTGGAATTGAATTGGCGAAGTGTGAGAAAGGCAGTAGGCCCAGCTGCGAAAGAGGAAAGCTGGGATTTGGATCCACGCCCAAGTGTAATTAAGGCAGAAGATCAACTTTGCCGTAAGGCAGAAGGCCTCGCATAAGACCTAACGCCGAACCGCAAAAGAGTGGGTTGAAATCGAATCTATGCATGTAATCACGACTCGTCTACTGCTACCGATTGTTTCCCAAAGAATTACGCGCCATTATTTTTGCAAATTAGCTTTTGGACAGCTAAAAAAATCGTGTGGTAAAAACGATGTGTCTGTCCCTAATTTTAAAATTTGTTCACCTTTTTCAACCTGGCATTTTGGTGCCCTCCCTGAGCGTGGTGCCGTAAGCACGTGCTTGTTTTGCTTATTGGTTACAAAGTCTTTATTAATTCAACCATTAAAGTCGACGAGTACAAAAAACTTTAAGCTAGCTCTCAATTTAACATTTTTTTTAAACATTATTTTTAATTTGACCTTACAATTACTCGTAAGTAGGTAAGACCGTTAAATATTTAAAATGATTATCTTATCAGAAAATTATCACCAATTACTCTAAGAAAACTACTACTCTAAGTAATCCGGCACTGTTAACAATGTATTTTTTATGTGAAACGTGAGTGAAATCTCTTTAAAAAATCCGTAGGGGTCGGATTAAAAACTGTAATTAAGTCCGACTCACGCTTGACTGTACATTTCTAATAGGTTTTCCTGTCATCTATAGGTATAGACCTATTTTATGTATTTTTTTCAAAATTTTAGACCTAGTAGTTTCAGAGATAAGGGGGGGGGAATGGTCATTTTTTGCCTATTTTCTTGAATAACTTCTAAACTGTTGATTCGAAAATTATAAAAAAAAAATATTTGAAATCCTTACAAAAAGCTCTTTCATTTGATATGTAACATGATATAGTTTGAAAAAATTTTTTTTTTCATTTTTTCATTTACCCCCCAAAAGTGGCCCCCATGTTTAAAATTCATTTGTTTACGTTACATGTCCGTATTCGGGTCACAAACATACATATGTGTACCAAATTTCAACTTGATTGGTCCAGTAGTTCCGGAGAAAATCGGCTGTGACAGACGGACAGACAGACAGACAGACAGACAGACAGACAGACAGACAGACGCACGAGTGATCCTATAAGGGTTCCGTTTTTTCCTTTTGAGGTACGGAACCCTAAAAAATGAGTATTTTGAAAATAAATAAATATTATAGGACATTATTAGTATTATCAAAGAGAATAGATAGTATAGAGGGCTATTGCCAAAGTAAATTTTGTAGTCACGGTACATTTACTGCCATCTATCGACACACGTATAAAACTTAAAATAAAATTGAAAATGTATATATTAATCAAAATATGTTTACGGATAATTGATTTTTAATTTTTATTGTTCCATACTGACCCATGTTCTTTCACTGATATGTGTTAAAATTGTTAAATATCAAACGGCGTCGTCAACGCCATCTATTCGAGAATGACTTTTTCTTTATTTCCCAGGCATGTTTTTTTCTTAGACTTTATTTATCTTATACCTACGGAGTTACATATATCTTTGGTACTCGTATTATTACACATATTGACTAACAGGCCTATTCGGATTTCTAGATAATCACAAGATCTTTAGACGATTTAGAGATCAACTAGATCTACATTAGATATCAACTAGATGTGACTTGGATATCTAAGTCATAACTTGTGGAAATCAAGAGGACCTCCAGAATCGCGGAAACGTCAAATTTGACATATCTATATCTTACAAATATCTTTAAATTATCCGTGTATCCGGTATCCGTATCGTAACTTGTTGAAGTCTAGTAGAAATCTAATTCATTTTCCGAATCGAGCCGTAAGTCCCACAGTAAGTTCAAGAAGGCTTGTGTTGTGGGTACTCAGACAACGATATAATTACTATGATTAGTATATAAAAAATACTAAAATACTTACAAAGAAAACACCCAAGACTCAAGAAAATATATCCGTGCTCGTCACACAAATATATGCCATTTACCAGTATTTGAACCCAGAACCCAGAACCATCGGCTTCATAGGCAGGGTCACTATATACCTAATAGTAGGTACCTATATTAGGCCAGAATAGACTAGGCTATTTTTGAACCTGTAAAATTTCTACATCTATATGTCTCATTATTGGTACTAGGTACGTCCATTGTTATAGTAGAAAGTGTCCGACGAAGAGGTAGTTGTAATAACCCCTAAACGCGTTATCTAAAAGAGGGCGAAGACAACATTAACCTTTCTTGTCCGAATAGCTTGTGCCACGCGACGGCTGATCGCTCTATCGCTCGTGCCGCGGCGTAATTAGAAAAAAAAATTAGCATACGCTAGTGACGACCTATTGATGCCTAAAGTGTCATTCTATGGAACTTGCTAACTATAGACGGTCAAGCAAATCTTGTCAGCAGAAAAAGGCGCGAAATTCAAAATTTCTATGAGACGATAGCCCTTCGCGCCTACATCTTTCAGCCGCCTTTTTCTACTGACAAGATCTGCTTGACCAACTTTATTTAAACAAAAGTGAAAAAAGTCACTAGTAAATTCATCATTCAGAGACAATTTCAATATGGCGGTTTGTTTACATAGTTAGCAAGTTCCATAGAATGACACTTTAGGTATACTCTGGCAAGCCAACTTTGTCGGAAAAATGAAACGAAATTAAAAATTTGTGTCGCTTCTCCGTGCCTACATTTCTCAAATTCACCGCCTCTTTCTACTGCCAAAGTTGGTCGGCAGTGTACCTATTTGTAATCTAAAGTTATTTCCTAGTTTCCTACGTCATTAATTTCCGCTACCCAAAGGTTGTCTGGTAGAGATCGCTTTTTAGCGATAAGACCGCCTGTTGTTTACCTCTGCTTGTATTTCTGTTTTCTTTTGTATTGTCTTCTTTTATTGAGGTGTGCAATAAAGAGTATTTGTATTGTATTGTATCATTTAGTAGAACTCTCCCCTTAAAGTAAAAGGCAGCCATAGAGAGTAGAGTACCGTTGAAATTAAAAACGCGGCCATTTTGTAAACACTCCGTTTTACGAGCGTTCGCGGCTGTAATGACGATTAATTCATATTTTGTAATTATTGTTTGTACTTCCGTTGCTATTTAATGGGATAGTGTTTTGATTTAAACTATGGTATAAAGTTTAAACTAATAAGCTTTCTAATTATTTTTTTAAACAACTAAAAACTACACGTTCAATGAAACTTGAGCTGAACATTGACGGTTGCACTACATAATTACAGGCCGTGTCCCTCTGGGTGGAAAGTCAGATGGTAGTTTCGTAAAAGCGAGTGCCTACGTTATTTCTTGGGATTAGGTACCTACTATACCTACCTACCTAATCCGAGCGAAAAATCACTCGAAATGTCGGAAATTATTTAACGATAACAAAATACCCACCGTTTTTGTTATTATTTTACTATTTCTCTTAAAAACCTATTTCATCACGAAACGAAATCTGAACGAGTTTATTTTACTTAGGCCCCATTCGCACGACAGCTTAAAAAGCGTTGCGTTAAAACCCGACGTTGGCGCTTTTTTACCGTTTCCAATATTTGTGTTCATATGAACGCTTAAAAATCACTTGTGAGTCGTACTGCCACGTACGCATCTCAGCAAAGCCATACTTTATTTGCTATTACGACGTATTATTTGAATATAGCTTGAATATTTCAGGAATTAGTAAGCAGTTGACATTTTTAAGGTAAAACTAATAATAATTTTGACGTTGTTGACACCAAAAATTGACACTTGACAGCCAACTGACAGCAGCGCCGGCGCTTTTTTAACGCTTGTGAGAACAGATACACGGAGTTCCGTAGGATCAATTCAATTAACGGCCAACGCTCAACGCCGAAAATCGAACAGTGCTCGATAAAAAAGCGCCGCGCTTAAAAACCGCCTTCGTGTGAATACATACATGGTTATCCATTGGTGTCATTCAAACGCTTTTTTAACGCGCGTTGAAAAAGCTGCCGTGCGAACGGGGCCTTACAGGTAGGTAATAATATACTGGGTCAAGCAGATCTTGTCAGTAGAAAAAGGCGGCAAATTTGAAAAATGTAGGCGCGAAGGGATATCGTCTCATAGAAAATTTGAATTTCGCGCCTTTTTCTACTGACAAGATTTGCTTGACCATCTATAGTTACAATCATTAGAAAAACTTAGCTTTAATAAGCAGCAGGAATAAAGTCTTAAATTAAAATAATAGATGAAACTTCAGATTGGGAAGCGCATCCAGCAATTTTAATTGCAAACAAAATTCCTATCTCCAAATCGCGTTTTATTAAAACCCGAGAATGCAATGAATAAAAATTAACAACATTTAAATACGAGCTCCGCTCACGGCACGAACTGTCAACAATAAATATCAATTTAACACACTCGCTATGAACACAATGGAACACAATTAATTACCTAAACTTTTTATAATCGCCCTAATTACACGGTTTGGCTGAACGACCGCGGCCCTGGGCGATTAAAAAAAAACAAATACGCTCCGTTTCACGGAGCAATACATCAACGTCCTTAGATAAGTCTACTAAATAGGTACTTTCAGCATTGAGTTACGTCTTAGTCGAAGTAATTAAGAATAAGGAGTTAGAGCTGGTATTGTGGCATTTGTTTATTTTCCGAACTTTAATTGAGGGTTCGAGTTAACAAACAGAAACGGGGATCTTATTTATGGATCGCCCGCGGAGCGTTTTTAACGAGTCTTTGTTCCACAAATAGCCTTATTACATGAGTATTATCCATTCATAATAAGCTAAGAATAATGTCCTTTAAATAGACGGTGTATTTGGCTTAAGGACTCGCACGCAGGCCGTAATTGTAATGAAATGGACGATATATTGATAGTATTTACGATAACAGGTGACTATAGAGACATTTCCGTTTTATTTGATCGGCCATTTGTAGCAATTTAGTTGCGGCAAAGAAAGGTAAATAATAAAAACAACCCTACCAAGTAAATAGTCAAAATATTGATTGATACGGGTTTAAACAACGACGGGAGGGCTTTTTGGCCAATGTTGCCTTTTTAGACCAAAAAGGGTGCCTGGTTAAGTGGTTATTTTATTAAGGTAAACTGTCTCTGTATCATATTTTGCTAATCGATGCTTAACAAAATGTATAGTAGAACTCTTCGGTAGCTACTATTAGTAGACCCCTCTAGATAGGGCTCATATTATTTTGACGAGTCCAAATTCTTGGGTGCCTAAAGTACAATACAATAAATAGGTAATTGTGTTTTTAAAAATTATATTTTGGCCGAAACCTATTATTTGGATGTTTAAGCGTTGTAATCTAAGTCTACCACTCGCTAGATCAGGCACGCGCCGTTGTATTGTACCATGTTGTACGATCATTAACAGTCCTTATATTCTAGTTATCTCTGGTATCAGGCTCGAATTGAGCCAATGGTCTAATTAATAATTAATAGGCTGATGAATCGATACACTGCAGTTTGAGCCGACCTTTTGATAAACGCTGCTAAGTGCAAGTTAGCTCAGTAAAAAGTTAAGTGGTATAAATTATACCGTAGAGCATTTTTATCGGAAGGAAATCACGTGCCACTGAGAACGGTAGCGTATTGTATGGCACATCACATCACACGCGAGCAAAAATATCGGAGCCCGAATTTCTATGGTCACTTAATAAATTCAGATATTGTCTAAGGTACCTGTTTATTTTTGTATGATAAAATCCCAATAGTCGGGGTAAGTATTACATCTGAATTTACTAACTGTTTGAATGCCAAGCCTATCGTGCGCGGCGCGTCATAGTGAATCTTATCTGAATGCACGAAGGCTGATATTGGGCTGAAGCCAGCTGACGTCTTTGGTCAAAGGTATGGTCAAAGGATTAAACAATGGCTGCTATTTAACTGATCACCAGATTTAAAATATTTAATACCAAAAAAATCTATTTTACCACCCTAAAATAATGAACAATCACCATAATTATAACACCATTTTAATGTGAAATGATTACCAATTTTATTACACTTTACTATCCTTTTAAAGGAAATGACACCAAACTAATCATTATTAACCCAAAAATACTAAATGATTACCAAATTTCAAACCCCATTTTAATGTGAAATGATAACCAAATTTTTACATCTTGCTATCCTATTAAAGAAAATGACACCAAAATAATCATTGTAAACCCAAAAATAGTAAATGACCACCAAAATTAGAACTCCATTTTAATGTAAAATTATAACCAAATTTTTAAATCTTGATATCATATTAAAGCAAATGACTCCAAAATAATCATTGTAAACCCAAAAATAGTAAATGACCACCACAATTGTAACCAAATTTTAATTAAAAATGTGCAAATATTTAACATAATTATCGTTATCCTATTAAATTAATTAATCCACTTCGTCACCTTTTTCTAGTAGCATTTTATTTCTGTTACAGTCGCAGTTCTAACTTAACCTAACCCACTTTTCTAGTAGCATTTCGTTTCTGTAAGGGTCGCAGTTCAAACCTAACCTAACCTAACCCACTTTTCTAGTAGCACTTCTTTTCTGCAAGGGTCGCAGTTCAAACCTAACCTAACCCACTTTTCTAGTAGCATTTCTTTTCTGCAAGGTTCGCAGTTCAAACCTAACCTAACCCACTTTTCTAGTAGCTTTTCGTTTCTGTATGGGTCGCAGTTCAAACCTAACCCACTTTTCTTATAGCATTTTTTCTGTAAGGATCGCAGTTCAAACCTAACCTAACCCACTTTTCTAGTAGCATTTCTTTTCTGTAAGGGTCGCAGTTCAAACCTAACCTAACCCACTTTTCTCGTAGCATTTCTTTTCTGCAAGGGTCGCAGTTCAAACCTAACCTAACCCACTTTTCTAGTAGCATTTCTTTTCTGTAAGGGTCGCATTTCAAACCTAACCTATCCCACTTTTCTAGTAGCATTTCTTTTCTGTAAGGGTCGCAGTTCAAACCTAACCTAACCCACTTTTCTAGTAGCATTTATTTTCTGTAAGGGTCGCAGTTCAAACCTAACCTAACCCATTTTTCTAGTAGCATTTGGTTTCTGTAAGGGTCGCAGTTCAAACCTAACCTAACCCACTTTTCTGATAGCAGTTTGGTTCTGTATGGGGCGCAGTTCAAACCTAACCTAACCCACTTTTCTAGTAGCATTTCGTTTCTAGAAGAATGATTATTTTGGAGTCATTTGCTTTAATAGGATAGCCAACCTAACCCACTTTTCTAGTAGCATTTCGTTTCTGTATGGGTCGCAGTTCAAACCTAACCTAACCCACTTTACTAGTAGCATTTCGTATCTGTATGGGTAGCAGTTGAAACTTAACCTAGCCCACTTTTTTAGTAGCATTTCGGTTCTGTGAGGATCGTAGTTCTAACCTAACCTAACCCACTTTTATAGTAGCATTTCGTTTCTGTAAAGGTCGCAGTTCAAACCTAACCTGACCTACTTTTCTAGTACCATTTCGTTTCTGTAAGGGTCGCAGTGCTAACCTAACCCACTTAACTGATAGCAGTTTGACTTACTTTTCTAGTAGCATAACGAAATGCTACTAGAAAAATAGATTAGGTAAGGCATACCTATATGCGGTGCGGGGTACGGGGGGTTGAGCGGGAGGGGCTAGTAATTATGGCATCAGTTTACTTTATTTGCTAATGTGTATAAATTTTTTGGTAATCATAGTGGTTTATTTAGGTGAAAATATCGCATTAATTTGGTCTTCAAGATTTGGTGATCATTAATGATTTTTGGTGATCATTCAATATATTTGGTATTTGAATACAATTTGAAGTGCAGTCGTAATTAAAATGGTGGTACTTTTGTATTTTTAGGTCTTATTTTTTTGGTGTTCAGTAATGTTTTTTGGTAAGCATGATTTTTTTATTTAGGGTACCGAAGTATTCTTTGGTGGTCATTATATTTGTAGCCTTAAACAATCATGTAGATTCAAGCTCTGAATTTCTGTTATCCGCTCATAAGTAGTCCCTGTTTTTATCACTATTTTCTTTTACTATGGCGATGGCAAACGAGCGTACGGCTCGGGCGGCACGGACGTTTAATTCCGACGTTTCAGCTGAGTTGCACCAGCTGTGGTCACGGAAAGACTGTGGTCGGAATTAAAGGTAAAAACAATGAAATTATATCGCGGTAGACCTGCGATCATATATAACCATGGATACCGCCTTTAGGAACATTACCGTTCAAATTCTCGGGCCAAATTAGCACACATACACAATTACGCCTACATTCAAATAAGACGACGCGTTTACAGAGCCTGTAATCAAAGCTGGTAAACAAAATAAGAGTCATCTTTATTACACTAATGGTACATAGCTAAGTGTAGATGAAATGCATATAATGTCAATAACTACCAATCAGCGACATTAATCCGCTAATAACCTTCTTGCTGTACGTACTGGCCGCTGAGAGTTCGCGGTTCATATTTGATTAGAATATGACTTGGACAGGGATAGGTTTATGCCATACAGTGAAGAACCAGTCAAATAATTCACGTATGATAATTTAATGCAGATTAAAAGATAACTAGTTAAAATGTTGTTATGACATGACAGACTAACTTACCATAAGTAAATATATCATTGTTGTATAAATGTATTCCGCTATAATAAGTATTTTGTATATTTTATTATCAATCTGCATGGCAGTGCGAAGTCACGTTCAGGTATAGTCTGTCCGTTTTTCTAAGATCAAGTACGCCATAATAAATGTATGGCGAACTTGATCTTAGAAATCGGACTGGCTATACAGTCTGCAAAATTTACATGGGTACACGAATCGGGTCAAAAATATTTGAACAGGCGGAGTCACAATAAATCCCCACTTTCAGTTCAGAATATTTTATATGTATGTATATAGCCGGTCAAGCAAGTTTGTCAGTAGAAAAAGGTGCAAAATTAAAATTTTGTATAGGACCACAGCCGTTCGCGCGCTTACATTTTCTAAATTTGCCGCTCTTATAATATTTTAAACTTTCGCGTTTTGAACACATATTAACTCACATTATACGAAACGAAACTGATTTACGTCGGTAAATCAAGGTAATTGAATATAAAACGCGTTAGACCCGTCTATAATGTGAGTTAATATGTTTGCCGCTCTTTTCTACTGACGGAAATGGCTTGAGAGAGAACCTACATATATGTGACAGTAGAGGGTGGATTCAAATGATCAACATTTTCAGATAATGTGTGTATTTGTTAAATTAATTCAGTGAAAGCATGATAGGAAAAATGTATCTACATATAGGAGACCGGGTATGATTATCTCACGGGTTATATCTCATGAATAGAACATATTCTAGATATCTTGCCAGGCATCCACTCAATTTCATGTCTCTCTAATTGGACAGCTTTTTTCCATAGTTCTCTGCGAATAGCATCTTGTGGGAATCTGAATGGAAAGTAATGTAAAATGACAATACCAAATTTGATTATTAATTTGAAATAACTAGGTTGTTTTTTTATAGCTCCATCTCATGAAATAAAAAAGGAAAATACAAATCTGTAAGAAGGAATTTATTACTACATTTATAATTATATAGAAAATACCTAAACCAAACACAAGTTAATAAAATAGTCTACTTCATTTAGCATAACACCATCCCTATTATCCTCGCAATTTAAAAAGTCGTATGTTGTTATGAAAGTCGTATGCAGTTGTTACGTTTTAGCTTAGCACGGTAGTATTGAAAACAAATCGTCATGTTTTTTCCAAATTCTACTGAAGTTATCTGTTTACTACAAGTGAAAAGTGATTCCACTGTCCTTGGTATGAACTAAAATAACTTCTGCACCACTTCACGACACATGAATATATTTTTAATTACAAAAAAACGTTGTTTTTATAAATCAATTTAGCCTTTTGTCACTGACTGTCATCTCGGTGGTACTGAGATTGCCAATCGAGCAGTTTGTAAGTACCGCCTATCGCGGGGTAGTTTGCGTTGGGTCATAATTGAGCGGACAGAATACTTCCATGTATAGCATTTCGCTGCGGTAGACCCGTTTGTGTAATTAAATATGTTATAGAGTAGTCTAAAATAACAGACACGTATTTTTTTTAGCTGCCCATACTCAACTTACTGGGAGAAATTGGCCTCCAAAAGTACTGAAAAGTGACAAAACGCTCTAACTTCTGTAGAGAGTTTTGTTCAAGCAAATTGCTAGTTAATTACTGGTGTGAATATATGTTGGAGAACATGAAAAAATAATGGACACGTGTTTTTTCGGCTCAAATTCATATTTTACAAAAAAAAAACACACTTCGAAGTTTCATAATTCTCATCCTTTCACTCGAACTTCACGTGGGTTATTTTATACACGTGTCCATTATTTTTTCATGTTCTCCAACATATATTTAAACCAGTAATTATTTAGCAATTTGCTTGAACAAAACTCTCTACAGAAGTTAGAGCGTTTTGTCACTTTTCAGTACTTTGGAGGCCAATTTCTCCCAGTAAGTTGAGTATGGGCAGCTAACTACTCTATAACATATGTATATATATAATAAAAAAAAAAAAAAAAAAAAAAACATAGCCACAACCGAATACAGAACCTCCTCCTTCTATGAAATGGAAGTCGGTTAAAAATAAATCAAATCGGACCTGACCAGTTGATGGTTGGGTACCCTTCCTTGTCAGTTTAGGATATGTGCTGCCATCTATTATTTATAGTTTACTACTAACCACCGTGCTCGATGAGATTAAGTTTAGTTTTCATACGAAATTTTATTTTAGTCTCACTTTATGAACAAAAATTAAAATTTATATTACCAGATACGATGTAAGTTAATAAACAGTATTATTTTACGTGCTTTGTTTGGTGTTTGTTTGCATTTGTGTACCTATCAGTCTAAAATAGTCTTTGTAAACACCAAACCTAATGTCAAACTATTGAAACATGATTGAAACGTTATACTTAACTTCATGAATATTTGCATTAATTTCTTTTTCTTTTGAATATACAATACCTGATACCTTATGATGATTTTGTTTAAAATAACAGCAAATTTTACTTATTTTTTAATTAAAATGTCTGAACTGTTGAGCCCTTCAAAATAATAATATGACACCTTCAGGTAATATGACAGCTGTCAATGTCACTAGACGCACTTGACACTTGTTTGAGTTTAACAATCGAAAGATACCAATGACTGTATGAATTGTGAAAATTTTCTCGTATTTTTAGTTATTTTTAAATGAATGATGTTTGTAAGCATTATCGTGTACTTTTATTATGTACCTATGTTCAAACTTCTTGAATAAACGTCTTTTATTATTTATTATTATTATTAAATAGTTATTCGTTTTTCATAATTATGCTTCGTAGCTCTTAATTCTATCTGCTAGTCAGTATCTAAATCTATTTCTTAATGGGTTATCGTATGTGCGGCTCAAAATGTCTCTTTATGTGTTTGGGACTAACTTGTATCGTAGGTTGTTATTTAGCCTTACTTCCTATAGAAAACGGTGAGTAAGTACATCAGAAATATTTCGTCGTTATTTCTAGCACATTAAACAGTTAAAACTTTTGTCCTCAGAGAAGCTGCCATCACCTAAACCAGTTCAAAAACATATCTCTAAATTGTCTCAAAAGGAGCGATTAGCAGTAATAGTACCATTTAGAGATCGTTTTGAAGAGCTCCTAGAGTTTGTCCCGCATATGCACGACTTTTTAAACAGGCAATCGATCCCTTTCCACATATTTGTGATCCAGCAGAAGGATAACAACCGTTTCAACCGAGCTTCCTTAATTAATGTGGGTTTTCTACATACGAAGAAAGACTTTGACTATATAGCGATGCATGACGTGGATTTATTACCTATGAATGATGATTTGAAGTATATATATCCAGCTGCAAATCCTGTTCACATATCGTCACCGCAGACGCATCCTAATTATCACTATTCAACATTTATCGGAGGGATCTTGCTGATCAGGCGGGAGCACTTCGAGCTGGTGCACGGCATGTCCAACAACTACTGGGGCTGGGGGCTGGAGGACGATGAGTTCTACTTGCGGCTGAAGGACGCCGGGCTGCAGGTGCTCCGGCCAGAGGGGATCACCACTGGGACTGAAGATACATTTAAGTATGTATTCATATTATAAACCATCTTACATTCCACCAATTTGTTGTTTTTATAAATGCTACTCTTTTGATTTTTCTGAGAATGCTCTAGTCTATTCCATTATGTACCTAAATTAAAACCTATCGGGCACGAGTTGTTCACTCAATGACATAATTCTATAGAATTATTGAAATTGTATTGAGAATAATAGTGAGCTAAATAATTGTGGCTTTCCATTACAGAAAGGTCCTTATGCTTCAAGTGCAATAATTACATATTCATCTGAAATTCCAACAGAAATTCTGATAGGAACGTCCTTATTGCAGATGAAGCATAAAGACCTTTCTCTATGGAAAGCCACAATTTACTTTATTTATTTAAACTTAACTGCACAAAATAATAACTAACTTAGTGCCATGAGGCATTCTGTACCAGTCAACCTTGAGGCACAGAGAAAACAAAGCTGGGCAAGAATCAACTGATTTAAAAATATAGGTTTACTTAATGTAAATAATGTAGAATCTACATTGTAGATGTTTTAACAGTTGTTTATTTACATAATAAATATTTTTTGCCCAAAATCAACTTTATTACCTAGGCAAGTGTATTCAAAATGCAATAATGGTTTAATATCTTATAAATTTAATTCATAAGTTTCATAACCATTGTCATTAATTCCTGTTTAATCTGATGATTACAGATTAGAGATTAGAATAACATAGGTATTAAGATTTAGGTTTAGTGTATTGTCATGACATGACATTCATGATAAAATCATAAATTATTATTGATTAGTCACATGTCTGACTCTATAAGTTAGCACAATAACAAAGTAAGCACTTGATAGTACAGATTTATCTTGGTATAGTTTTAGATGTTTAGAATAAATCATTTTACATTTCATTTTCATTCTAAACTCCAGTGAGCAAGATCAATCAGGTAACAGAAGTGAAAATAGCTAGATTAATTTGATATTTTAGTAACATCCTTGCACCGTAGCACCTGAAGATGCTACGTTGGTTTGAATCTGGCCTCTGCCACTAGTCACTTTTTTATGTATACCTATGCTATCTATTTCAGTTTCTAACATCCATATCATTATGTCATATGATTTTCAAGCCTTCACTTTACTTGATTGATAATTCCAAGTTTAAATTTCCAGACACATCCACGACAAGACGTACCGCCGCCGTGACCACCGCAAGTGCTACAACCAGCGCGAAGTGACCCGCCGCCGCGACCGCGACACCGGCCTTCACGACGTCACCTACCGAGTGTACAGTGAACATACCGTGACGGTTGATGGGTTAGAAGCTACGGTTGTGACCGTGGAGCTAGTCTGTGACGAGAAGAGGACGCCTTGGTGCCAGTGTCCTAGTACTGTTGTTAAGAAGCCAGAGGCTAAGGCGAAGAGTTAATATGACGACTTTCATACTCATATTTATACCTACATAACACACAAAATTGACACTTGGAACCTAAGCTCTGTTCTATATGCCAGATACTGAAAGGAACACCACATTATACGCTTAGCGCATATTCTTAGAGTGAAACATATATCAAGAAAACTTTACAATTCACACTCTCTGTGCTATTGCGCGCATATTGTTAGCATGAGACAGATAAGGTTAGTTCGATTGGCCAATTTGATTAGCAATCGTCCCATTTTTGCACAAAAGTTAGTACTAGAATGATAGAATGATTAGGCAAATTGGGGTAAAGTAACTGTTATTTTAGTATCAAGTGGGTTTTTATGCATGTAAAGACTCTGTTTAAAACATACTTATACTATAAGGCACCAGCTTCCACTGAGTGTACACTGTACAGTGAACATACCGTGACATTCGACGGGCTGGACGCCATGGTCGTGACCGTGGAGTCCGTTGAGCTGGTCTGTGACGAGAAGTGGACGCCGTGGTGCCAGTGTCCTAGTACTGTTGTTAAGAAGCCGGAGCTAAGGTGAAGAGTTAAGTAGAGAATATTCAGTTTTTAAGAACAACTGACTCAGTTTTTAGTCTTATATTTAACAAAAAAACTCAAAGCCGTGTTACACGGTAACCAGTGGTGGAACCAGGATTTTGGTTTGGGAGGGGTTTATAGGTTGTTGTGTATGAAGTTTGAGGGTTATTGAAAATAAAGGCCAAAGCGTAGCCATATACCTGGTCTGATATAGTCAATTAGGTATAAAATTATGAACAATTAATCTATCTTCAGGACAACTATTTCTGTTAATGATTGGTTATTAGTCATTCATTAGTTAGTATTAAACGGAAAGTTTTGGACAGTATCAAATGTTACTCAAATTTTGTTAAACAAAGAGTTCTCATTACCTTGTTTTATACTGTAGTTACTGTAGCTTTATAAGTTTTATGACCCTGTGACATTCCATGGTAATTAAAGGATTGATTACCCATTTCTAGAAAATTGTTATGGAAGTCCTATGAAAAATTAAATATTTTTTGTTAGGTCTTCTAAAAGTCTATGTCTAGTCTCTCTACTATAAATATTTATACCTAAATAACTGATCAGTGGGTACCATCCATCACTCAAACGGACTAAAACTTCCCTTTCAATTAATTGTAATGTAAGCAATAATTACTCTGTTATAGTTTTATTTACATTTTGTAAATATTTTATACTGTAATGACAATAAACATACTGTTTGATCCTAATTTTTTTAAATTTATTTTTAAAATTACTAAATGGAGCGCAAAAAAAGGAAACAACTTTTAAATAAATAAACCACTTTATTGAAGCATTTCTAAGCTTATTTTAACAATATCCATTTAATAATATTTCCATAAAGAGCTCCAAAATTATGGCAAATAGAATTCATAAATTTCAGAAACATGAACATAAAATAACAAATACCTTGAAACCGTTTAAGACGTCAAGAGACATGTATCGTGGTCGACAGTGTCAAGTAGAGTCAGAGTAGAGTGCGTCTAAGCTCTGCAGAGTGTGGCACTGCCATTATAAACTTCGTATTTACATATGCGCTTATTCATAAAATTTAACCAACTTATGTTCAATATCATCTCTTTTGACAAACACAAATATCAAAATGTCTGATAAAAACAAACGGCTTGTTAACTTAGAATTGACAGACGTTGAATCACGCCGTTAGAAATTTGAAATATGGTGGATGGTGGTACTGCCACACTTTTTCACTGCAGTCTGTGCATGTTAATAGCATGATCCGACTCTAGTGTCCACCACGTAATGTAATACCATTGGGTGCAGTACATCACATCTACCAGGTTTGATAGTTTTTCTAGTATTTACACAAAAGTAACAAGGTTGAACAATAAAATTAATTAAACTAATTTAAAATTAAATACAACCTATAATGAGTAGGTACAATAAATTAATAGGAACATCGTCCAAAGATGATATCCAATAGATACAACATTCAGAATATACACGTGACAGAGGTGGCGCCACTATCTATGTAAAATATGTCTTTGAACTTGGTTAAATAAAAATCAACGTTAAGACTTAAAACATAAGTGGAATAGTGGATACAGTAGAAACAAATTTAACTGATTTGCAAGACCGAAGTGATCCCATAGTGTACCGCGGACAAAGGTTTGTGCGGTACACTAAAAACTACTTGTAGGTTAATATTTTTTATGTGGATTGATATAAAATAAATATTTAAAGTAAGAAAACTTTTTTTTTTCAATATATCTATCTTCGAGCAACACCGGCTTCCGACACATCGGAAGGGAGGGGGCCAAGCGATATCTCACCGTACAAATCTTTCTGCCATTTTTCGCGGGGGGAAAGGTGCACACAGTCGCACTTCTCACACACTTACATACAAAATCCAATCTGTAATGACGACACAAATACATAGAAAATGACACACGTCAAAGACAAATCTTGCAAACCTCGATCTCTTTTTGTGTACGGACGAGTGACAAGTGTCACAACACGCACACTAACACATTTTCGTTGAAGTATGTTATTGTATTCTGAGAGATGAGATGTCGGATTTGTCGCTCGACCGATCCGCAATTTGTACTGAGCGAGCAAAATCGATAAATCCAACAATTACATGAGACTAAAATATAATAATTGTGTTTGAATGTAATTAAACGTATGATATGTAAAAAAAATATTACATGTGAAATGTAACACTTTCTTTTTGTAAATTTGATGTCCCCGACCTCTTTTTATAACAAAAAACCGAGCAAACAGGCATTTTTGTGCAGCAGTGTTCACGCGCGCGTCTGGACTCGGTCTAGTGAAAAATCCAAGTGCAACTAGTTTTATTACCCGCGCTAGATTAGATTGACGCGCTAATCTTGTACCTCGGCAGAGGGGAAATAGTGCGAATGCCGCCTCCCTTCCGTGTTGCTCGAAGATATCTATAGAATTGTAAAATGAGCGCCGCGACTGTCACAATCTTGTTCAAAAAGGGGGCTTACTGCAGTTATGACAGGGCTTTTAACAATAGATATAAGATGAAGGTATAACCTACTTATCCCCTACATTCTTCATATCTAAAGCTTATTACCCTCTGCCTTAAGTCCGCTTTTTAGTTTAGCATTCAACTAATACAATAAGATGCTCACAGATCATTTATGTAAAATGAGTACAATTACATATTTAATATGTATAAATAATACATATAACTAGTAATAAATAGCTGAATCATATTTTCTGTGATAAATATAAAATAACATTGCACGATGTGCTCGTGCCACGAGCACATCGTGCAATGTTATTTTTATATTCGTTATTTTTTTATATTGAGATTTCAAACTATTTTTTTTATGTCAGACTATGAACGAGAAGAGAAGCGCTCGATTTAAATGTTAGATTTGAATTACTTGTTTTTATTAAAAAATCTGGTACATCACATCGTCCACATTAGGTGTGTGCATACAAAACAATCCTAAATAATCTCTTAGGACTTAACATAACCTTTCTCTTCGTAAACTTTAAATACCTATATTATATGGTTACATATCAGAATACCGAAAATCGATTTACCTAACGTTGAATCACCTATGCTCGTTTCACCTATTTTTTTAAATACCTAGTGATCAATTAACCTAAGCTCATAACACCTAATGAACGAATTACCTATTGCACGTTTCACCTACAATTGGTTTACCTAAGCTCAGAATACTTATGCTCGATTTACCTAAAGTTGAAACACCTAATACTCGAAATACCTAAAGCTAATATACCTAATACATGAAACACCTAATGTTGATATACCTAATGCACGAAATACCTAAACTCGTTATACCTAATGATCGAATTGCCTAAAGTTAACATACCTACTGCACGAATTACCTAAAGTCGGTATACCTAATGATCGAATTACCTTAAGTTAACATACCTAATGAACGAAATACCTAAATTCGATACACCTAATGCACGAAATACCTGAAGTCTATGCACTTAGTGAACGAAATATGTACCTAAAATCAATAATATAATTATTATTAGGACATACAACATTTGGTATAAATTTTTTAGCCAAATCATTCAATTGGCTTACTATTTTTTAACATAATATAAGTTCTAGTCATTTGCCAGAGTCGAGATAGGTGCGACGACGAGCAAAGCGAGGAGGAGCGTGTTAGGTTAACTGCGACCAAACAGTGCCAAAACCGACTTTTATTACATCGTCATGATAACTTACAAAAATTACGTTTTTGATGAGATAAGATAACTAATTTTGTATTAGACTTACGAAATCATTCTACTACCTAAAAATTAGCGTTTCAAAAAGTGTATTTTTAAGTTGTTATGCAAACAAACAGTTTCTACTGTAAGGTTGGGAAATCATACGATTTATTGGGTGAAGTTGCCAGTCTTGATCATTCGGCAAAATGATATGAATTTTGTACTAGGTATATAGACTTTAGGTATTCCGTGCATTAGGCATAATGACATTAGGTAATTCGTTCAGGAAGTATATCAACTTTAGATATTTCGTGCGATAGGTTGAACAGTTTTAGGTATTTCGTCCATTAGGTAAATCAACTTTAGGTACATCGTTCATTAGGCATATCAGCTTTAGGTGTATCGTCCATTAGGTATATCAGCTATAGGTGATTCGTGCATTAGGTATAATAGCTTTAGGTGAAACGTGCAGTAGGTAAAACGTGCATTAGGTGTTTCGTCCTTTAGGTTATTTGAGCTTAGGTATTATAAACTTAGGTCAGTCAATGTTTAGGTAAAATGATCGATAGGTAATTTAAAAATAGGTGAATCAAGCATAGGTGATTCAACATTAGGTAAATCAGTTTTCGGTATTCTGATATGTATATATATACTGTTACTCTGATACTGCTAGGTAGGTATTGGAAAATCTAAGATTTTTAAGCTATTAGATAGGTAAGGTACAATGGCAACTGGCATGATTGCTGTAAAATGCAATTCGTTTCTAAAATAGCACATTTTCGAAAGCAAAAACCATCAAAATAAATAGGTAGTTGGTACCAACAGTGACACTCTTGACGTCCGTCGGTGGGCCTCATGCCTTTAGTGACCAGGGTTTACGAACTGTCAGTTACCAGTGTGCGCGATGGTACTCTAGTAAACCGGTCATTCATTTTATTAATGTGGTATGTTGGGAACGAAAGGGCACTGAACACAACATTAAATGGGCTAACTAAATGCATGCCAACTATCACAGTCAGTCTGGCTAATTGGAAACATACGCTCAAATCGCTCGCAGAACTCATAGTCTGTCAAACAAACTGACAACCAAATTTAATTCTGGTTTACTTTCGAATTTATGAGTTTGGCCACAGCGCCACGTTGCCAACCCACCGGGTCGTTCGCCGCATGCAAACAATGGCGACTGCCGGCATGCCATACCATACCTCATACGTTGCAGTTGATGATGATGAACGACCAGCCGGGCTAGCACATGATTGGCGCGACAGTATCTCGCGGCGAGATAAACTACCCATAACTCTTTTATTAAAATAGAAAAATACGGGTAGTCTATCTCGCCGCGAGATACTATCGCGCCAATCATGTGCTATGCCTACTAGAGTGTGACATTATGTCAACTATCATAGTGAAAAGCTCCAAATTGGCCCAAAAGTCATGGTAGACTGTACATAATTCTTAGACCGCATCACTCATTCAAAACACAAAATTTGATGTAATACATAGTAATGCTATTTCAGTATGAAATGAAAGCGGAATGTTTTGAGCGTTTACATTTACTAAAGTTAATGGCAAATATTGCCAAGCTACTTGTTTAAAATTAAGTTATCCTCGTAACGTAAGGCCTCCCACACAAAGTTTCCCTATTTTTAATTTGAACCTTGTTGTACAGTAGATTAGGGTGACTTTCGTTTGTTTTAGAAAACAATGAAACAAAAGAAATGCCACTTTATGTAGTATTGGAAAGGTTCAAATTAGATTGAAACAGAGTGTACATTGTAATGCACAGTGGGCCTTACGATGTTATATTTGTGGCAGCAGAACAAGAGAAATAAGCATTTATGGATCAGAACTTCATTCCTCTTTATCCCAGTTAAACATAATTTCATTACATAAATATGCGACTGTTTATTTGTCTATCAAAATATTTGTTATTTTCAATCGGGCGCTAAATATAACGTAATTTCGTTTCCCTTGAAGGATAAAATTTAATATTGAACAAAAGTATCATTTTGATAACGAAGATCGTGTTTAACTGGGCGGTTTCTACATAGAAAAATAAACTTGAGACAATTAAGTACAGGCGATAAGGAACTTCATACGCTTTTACTGACATCTGTCAACATCATACGTACGTAGGGGAAACATCCAAAATGATTCCTGGGCTTGACTTTATAGCCTTAAATTATTTCAGATCATTTAGCTAATTTATAAAAAAATCACAATAAATAGGTGGCTGTGAGCTAAAAGTGTTATTGATCCAATACATTTTACTATTCCTTGTGTATTTCAAAATTAACAACTATTATTATCACAAAAGTCGAGCCCAGAGCCGATAGGTACCATCTGAAGCACTTAACTGACCATTAGTCACCCTTGAGGTTAAATTAACAGGAAAAATTAAATCATTACAGGTCTAAAACTGCGATTGACACAACTTGACCAATGACAGCTTGACAAAGGGACGTTTTGGATAGTTGCCGATTGAGACTCGTATATAATTCACAAAGATAACAAGCTGGAAATTATGCTATCAGCCAAATATTTAGTTATAGTCCGTTTCACTGTAATAATATTTTTAAGTGGGTTGTAAACTGTTAATTATTTATTTTTGTCTTCCTTTATGTAATACATATCGCGCATTGGATTACTCTGTAAAGTGGTATTGTATACTTGATTAATAAATAAATAAAAAAATAAATAAAGTTACACTTTGTAAAATGCGCCCCAGGATGATAAAAACTTAAAAAACTTCAGAAATTTTACCAATTGTAATAAACGTAGGTATGTGGTTGTAGTCAATTACATCTCAATCCCTTGATACTAAGGTAATAACGCTAAGCATGAAGAATTTCGAACATTAACCCGCCTGTTCCTATCTCTGTTGCGCGCGCGTATTGTACGAGTAGCGTAGCGTAATATAGCGGCCGTGTGCCGGCGGTCAATGCCAGCGGAAAAGCAATAAATTTATGCGCGTGAGATAATGATAGTAAACGGCGAGTCAATGTACCAAATTCTTCATGCTTAGCATCCATACTTTAAAACCCAGTGTAATATTGACTAGTGGTCAGTTAACTCATAGGAAACTAGACCTTATTTAGCATGCGGTTGCGACTAGAGTGCCTCGCGCTCTCGCGGGCGCGGGCAGCACGTCAGCTACAGCGGGCAGCCGCCTCCCTACGACATACAGGAACATTAGCAAACAAACAGACATATCAAACAACATTAAGGAATAAGGCCTCAAAACATTTAATCGAATGTAGTGTCAATACCCAATGAAGAAAATCATGGGGATAAGATTAGTTTTCTAAACAACCATAAGAAGTTAACTGGTTACATTTGAATAAAATGTTTGAGGCCAAAATGTTCCATAAAGACAGCGGTTGCACAGACGACGGGACTGAGAATCTTTAGAAGTATTGAACAACTTGTTTTAATTAACTTACTAACTTAACTTCAAAAACAGATGAATGACGCATTGTTAATTAATATCCCGTAGTACTATGAGACTGCCGTTAAAACAGGAATGGCTATAAATTACGCATTCCGAGGTTTCTATTCTAATGGGATCAAACACAATCAATCAGTAACAAACAAAGTTATTGTATAAATACAAGTAAAAAGAGATAATGAAGTGTTAGGTAGGTACCATGCGTATTTCATAGACACAAAAATAATAATTAATCATAAAGTAATATAGAAGTTGAAGATAAATAAAGGGTATACCTAGGTAATGTGTAATGAAAACGCAAACAAACGGACTAACACTCACAGAAATGTCTCTTTTTCTGTCTCGACGGCGGAAATAACGAAGATATCTTTGCCTCATTATCCTGCCGCTGTACAATTTCTGTGAATGAATCCAGTTATTAAGAAAAAAATTGGGAACTAACAACGCCCTTAACTGACTACGGGCGAACCTTAGGTAACCCCGTACCAGGCATAGTCGACCACATACGCGCCAATAGAATTTCAAATTTAGCATTCCAATGTTCAAATTAGGTTGCACTTTCGGGAAATGTGAGTTGTCTACAAATGAATCAACAAAGCTGGCTTAATTGGAATATACCTAAATATTTGGATTATTAGTGAACCTTTTGAAGATTGGTGCGGCCTGGAACAAGGTTACAGTAAATGTGGGGAAGACAGTCTACAAGCTCTTCCGTCGCTTCTATCTTTTGCGTTTGTACGGTTTGTATACATAACATAACCTACTCCGTTCCTCCTCCTTCCGTTTAGACCAGCATTTCCCAAACACTTGTGGGTCGCGAGCGAAAATTGAGTGGGCCCTGAAACTACTAGGAAATCTGAGGGTTACCAATAATATTATATGACTTTTAAAAAAAAGACAGTCAAGATGTGGGTCCCGAAGTTGGCAGTTTTTGTTAGGTCCCCCACCTAACCCTGTTAACTTTGGGAACTTTTTCAAATACGAGAGTTGTTGTTTTTAGACCGTCTTCCCAACCAACATATGATATGCATGTCTCCCCCACACTGACACTTATATCTTTGCAACAAGGTACCTATTATCAGTCAACAGTGTGGACGATGCATGGTATTCGCTTCGGAACATAAATGCGTACTGAAGCCAGGAGGCGTCCAGGTTATTGACGTGACAATGACCGGATAAAGCGCCCATCTCTTTATATGGAGAGATGTTCGATAACCACATCATACCAAGACTTTAATGAAATATTTGAAACCAAAAGCTACAACTAACAACAAATGCGATCGAAATTGAAAACACATTAGATAGGTACTAAATACGTTTTATGATTATGACCATAAATTATGAGTGGGTAGATATATTTTTTTTTTGTGGGGGATTTGGATTATATTCAGTAAATATGTATAATGTTTAGGATGCATACTTACAAGCAGAGTTGGGCAAAAATTAACTTGAATAAGAATAAGAATAAAAACAGAAATTTTATTCTTATTCAAATCGATTTGAATTAGAATAATTCTTACACTAGTTATTTTAGAATAAAATTAAGGTGAATAAATCATGCGACTTTTATTTTAAATGCGGAATAAAAAACAGAATAATTATTCTAGAAGTGGGACTATTCTAACTAAGGTTTTATTCAATTAAAATGTTATTTAGAATTAAGTTAATTTTTGTAGTACAATTGGTTATATTTTGTAAGTTTATTTTCAACCTTCTATTTAAAAGTCGGATTGATTTGATATTTGCTACTTTAGTTTAGGTATAGTACACATTGAAGAGTTCCGCTATACACTATCTAGTTCTATCATCCGATCAGGGTGCTTAGCCAATATGCCAAACGTTGATGCTCCGTAGAGTTGCGCATAGTCTCTCTCTATCACTCTTACATATTAGTGCGATAGAGAGACAGATAGCGTGTCGTAGCGCAAACGATTGGGTGCCTAGCTAAGATGCCAATTTTTGTTTTTAATTTAATAACCAAATCATTAGGTTTAATTTAGCTGCTTTTAGCGCTTTCTGACTCTCACTCTTACATATTAGTGCGATAGTGACAGAAATAGCGTTTTGTTGTCGTGGGGCAAACGTTTGGCATGTTGGCTACACTCCCAATGTGCCTAGCCGATATGCAAATTTTAGTTTTTAATTTAATAACCAAATCATTAGGTAAATTAAGCTGTTCTGGGGGCCTAGCCAACATGCCAATCGCTTGCGCTCCGACAACGAAGCGCTTTCTGTCTCTATCACTCTTACATATTAGTGCGATAGAGAGACAGAAATAGCGTTTTGTTGTCGTGGTGCAAACGTTTGGCATGTTGGCTACGCTCCCAAGGTGCCTAGCCAAGATGCCAATTTTTGTTTTTATTTTAATAACCAAATCATTATGTAAATTTACCTGTTCTGGGGCCTAGCCAACATGCCAATCGCTTGCGCTCCAACAACGAAGTGCTTTCTGTTTCTATCACTCTTACATATTAGTGCGATAGAGATACAGAAATAGCGTTTTGTTGTCGTGGTGCAAACGTTTGGCATGTTGGCTACGCTCCCAAGGTGCCTAGCCAAGATGCCAATTTTTTTTTAATTTTAATAACCAAATCATTATGTAAATTTAGCTGTTCTGGGGGCCTAGCCAACATGCCAATCGCTTTCTGTCTCTATCACTCTTAAATATTAGTGCGATAGAGAGACAGAGAGAGAGCTTCGTTGTCGGAGCGCAAACGATTGGCATAATGGCTAAGCCCCCAGAACAGCTAAATTGTACCCAAAGATTTCGTTATTAAATTAAAAATAAAAATTGACATCTTGGCTAGCCACGTTGGGTGCATAGCCAACATGCCAATTGTTTGCGCTACGACAACGAAACGCTATCTTTGTCTCTCTATCGCACTAATATGTAAGAGTGATAGAGACAAGCGCTTCGTTGTCGGAGCGCAAATGATTGGCATCATGGCTAGGCCCTTAGACCAGCTAAATTGAACCTAATGATTTGGTTAGTAAATTAAAAATAATACGGTTACTGAAACTATGCGATATGCGACTGTCAATTTGTAAGATTTTATTCCATAAAATAGGTATAAATTAGGCAAGAGACTAACTACTTTTACATCTACCTAACTATACGTAATTAGTACCTATACCGTACCCGGACTAAATTTTTATGCGTGGAATATTATTTCGAATAAAAATCATGATTATATTTATTTGATTAAGAATAAGTTATTCTCATTCAATTTTTTCTCATACGAATTATTCCCGACCAAAATCATTTGAATATTTTTGACGGGAATAAAATCGAGATGATTTTATTCCTACGAATTCTTATTCAAATAATGATTTTATTCTTGAATGCCCAACACTGCTTACAAGTAACGCCTCTTATTTTTATGGATAATGCATAAAATATACATACTTATTAAAAAAAACATGCAGTAATAATATAAACGTTGATATAAATAAATAGTAAAGTTACAAATATAATATTATTGCGTTGCGAACACAATTGATTAAATATCTTGTGTAAGCAAGTACTAGAGCTGTACCTACATAAAATATCTCGCATAAAAACAATATATTTTGAAGTACAATTACCACTAATTGATACAATAATTTGGCTATCTGTTATAATATAGTGGCTATAGGTATCAAATCATTGTTGTGCCACGGTAGGACTAGGCTTAAATTGTATAAAAACTATCACAGAGGGGTTACGGAGACTATAAACAATTACATGTATATATTTATCTAAAAATTCTCTCTTTAATTGAAAGATGCTTAAAATGAAGAGACTTGCCAATATCGTGTAAAACACACTATTCTTTAACTATTTAAGATATTTTAATTATTATCTTTTTGCGGAGACAGTAAGGTCGATATTTTAATTGAACACAGTATACTTACTGCAAAGAGAATAAAGTCTATAGAGACGGATTGTCAAAGTAAATTATGTAGCCACTGTAAATTTACTGCCATCTTTCGACAGAACATAAAACTGTTAGAACGCCATTTGACTTTGATCCTTATTCTTTCAGTGATATGTGTTAACTTATAAATATTAATATTCACGCCATCTACTCGACTATAGGCCAAAGGTATGGTTCCATGTTTTCGAGCGATGGCGCCACAACCTTCAGCCTATGCTCGAGTAGATGGCGTGAATATTAATATTTAAAAAGTTAACACATATCAGTTAAAGAATAAGTATCAAAATCAAATGGCGTTCAAACAGGTTTAATCTTCTGTCGAAAGATGGCAGTAAATGAACTGTAGCTACATAATTTACCATGACAGTAACTCTCTTCTTCAAATCCTCTTTGCTTACTGATTGCCTTCTGGCGTTAAGTCTGTCTTGTGTACAAACAGCAACACGTCTAACTGTACATCGGTGGACGTTATTACAAAAGTCATAAGGTTCCACCGATGTACAGTTAACAGTGTGGGCGATGGTACACTTTTAAAATTAAAGTAAAGTAAAGTCGGCGACCTTCACAATTTTCTCTGATGAGCACGTGTATGGCTCGCAAAACCGAACTTATGCACCGCACTGTCCAAATGCGCCTTCAACTACGGTAGTACTATTAGTTATTCTGTGCTTCAACGGAAGTCCCGACCTAAGCACAGAATAACGAATAGTACTCCTAAGCCGTCCTACGCATACACATATGTATATCGACCAAGGGCAAAAAAAATTGTACACAGTGCGATATTGACAGGTATCTTTGTAATGAAGAGACAGCATCCGAAGTTTGAGCGATAATTTGGCTAATTTTATCATTTTTATACGACGACATAAGTTTTATATATTAACCACAGGAGACTTGGGAATTATAATAGTCGTGTCTTATATTACATACAAACGTTCGTAAGGTTTTTTGCAGGCGTATGTAACTCGTGTCTTGAGATAGTTTATTTAAGCTACGACGCATTACGAATTCATTGAGGTAATATGACGTATTAACAATATTCATATAGTAAAGTTACTATCCTAATGCAATATATCTTGTTTCGCAGTAAAATACTGCAATATTTTTATTCCTATAGTATTATTCATTATGTATACACATATATTCAAAATACATTTAGCTATTCTAATATCGAAATTAAGTTTGGCATTACGACAATTAGCTGCTGGAATCGACTAGGTTCAGAATGTGTTAATATACGAATATAATTATCATCGAATTTTGTAAGAACGTTGAGTATATTACCAGTATAAATATATTAATACTACATGCATATTACATATTTATCTTTTAGTTTGGGTTAGCCCTCTATACTCGTAGATACATGGAGACATCGAATAGGTAGGTACAATATTTACTAGTCTATAGTACTTATACATAAATTACTGTTTTAATCGGTACTTAACTAATTTAACTCGTCTATTAACTAACATCAATTCCTATTATTTTATTATTTAATAATTAAGTAAGTACATAAGGTACTTTATCGATTTCTATGGAAGCGTTTTATTTTGGGATTATTATTATTAACTTTATTCGTCGTCGCGTGAAAATTATAGGCAAATATAAATTTGACACAACGATGGACTGGTATGTAGATAGGTACATTTGGTATGAAAAATTACAGCACAAAATCTTAACTATTTCTACTAGGCAATAATTAATAAATGTCGTTAAAGCTGAAAATTACGTTTGGTTTTAATATAATACTGACCCATAGTCGTTTTACGAGTTATTTAGACCTACAGGGCAATATCGACGGCTGACTACCAAAACACATAGTGATAACAAAACGGGTATTGTCAGGAAATATTATTTTCATAAACTACGGAATAGTTGCTATTATATTTTAGCCGAGCTTTGGTTGCCAACGATTGTATTTATATAGGTTTATGACAGAAATTCACTTCGTGATTTGTCATCGCGTTATATGACTACATTTCTTATGTCATATTACGGATAGAAAAGACAAATATTTGTCCAAATACAGTACAGCCGTGTGTTTTAAACAATAGCCTCAGTATCGCTTATGACATGAATCCCATGCTTCGTCAAAATGAGCCTAACGATATCATTGCAACTGCGCGTCTTATAATTCCTGCTCTCCTTCTCTTTCAACTTAATACTCTTCATTTTATCACACAACTTACTCACCTCCGACTTACTCTTCTTTATATCAGGTTTATTTAATTTACGAATCGTTGAAGTACATCTTTTTTTCGGTTCCACTTTAAGCGTGGTATCCACATTACCCTCACTTACCCTTCTCCTATAAAGTTCATAATCGCACTCGTCTTTGGCTAAATAACTGTCAAGAGAGTTGTAAGTTTCGCTTACCTCGCTGACAATTTTGACAGCTTTCCCCGGCACGTAGTTGACAGGGACCTTGTCCACGTAAGCTTGCCTCGGTCTGTCAACTATAGGACTGATGGAATCCGTCATAGTTGGCATCAGGTAGTTGGATTTCTTTCTTTTGACAGTGATAGTTTGGTCGGTGATGGTCGGCTTGTCTCGGATGGAGATGAGGATGTTCTTGAAGCTGGTCTCGTCGGGGGACACCATGGGGACGTCTCGTGGAGATTTCCTGAGATTGTTGAGATTATACTCACTGTATCCGGGGTGGCATGCGAAGAGGGCACGGTTAGTTATTTGTCACTGGATAATATTGATAAGGTTAGTTGTTTATATTACAAGTTTGAATGCATATTAAAGTTGCTTAAATTCAAAACCAGTGCAATTTTATTGAAAAAAAAAACATAAAATATTTTTGACGTCGACCATATTTTGAGGAATCAAGCAATTTTAATAAGATTCAATTTGCTTAAAAAGAGTTCAAAGTTTGCCTGTTATTTCTGTTATTTTTTTAATGTTAAATATCGTCAAAATTTATTTGAATTGTCACGAAATTTAACCAAAATAACTACATAAACAAAAGGCACCTGTAAAACTAGACGCCCTCACGCCTCACGTAAACTGATATCGAGTCGAACTCGTAGGTAATGCGAACACGGGTCACCCGAGTGAGTGACGGGCGCAATCAACATGTGTAACTGGCGAGAGTGACCGGTGCCCTGCACGCGGCGGGTGAGTCGCGTGAGTGACCGGCAAGTTGCGCGTGTGTGACTCACGTGGTTGCGGCGCCGTAGAGGCGGTGCTGGCGGATGTAGGCGAGCACGGCGTCGTCCGTGAGGTACTTGGCGCTCTCCCGCCGCCGCACGAGCCGCCGGATCACGGTCGAACTCACCTCGTTGGCTATGTAGTTCGTTACGAGGGTTATGTTTCTCTGAAAAAAAACATCACGTAAAAATAAATTTAAAAGTGGAAAAATTACTGTCTCGGGTGTGACTCCAGCTCCCGGCCTTTGGATTCCAAGCTTAATAGCATCGTTCGCAGACGTTTTTGCTTGGTAAAAATTAAATACGTAGAAATAATACTCATATTCACGCCGCTTAAGATGTTGACGTCAACTTTATCCAGCCTTTCTCTGGCTACTCCCTATTCTTGATGCGCTATGACCACTTTTTGTCATTATCAGCAGGTGTAGTCACTCACCCGATACTTGTACAGCATGTCGGAGTCGAACACGAACTTGTCCGGTTGGCTGCCGGCCCGGCTCACGACCACCAGCCCGTGCCGGCCCACTATCGTCTCCAACTGTAACGGAAGCTGCTAGCAGGTGTAGTGACTCACCCGATACTTATACAGCATGTCGGAGTCGAACACGAACTTGTCCGGTTGGCTGCCGGCCCGGCTCACGACCACCAGCCCGTGCCGGCCCACTATCGTCTCCAACTGTAACGGAAGCTGCTAGCAGGTGTAGTGACTCACCCGATACTTATACAGCATGTCGGAGTCGAACACGAACTTGTCCGGTTGGCTGCCGGCCCGGCTCACGACCACCAGCCCGTGCCGGCCCACTATCGTCTCCAACTGTAACGGAAGCTGCTAGCAGGTGTAGTGACTCACCCGATACTTATACAGCATGTCGGAGTCGAACACGAACTTGTCCGGTTGGCTGCCGGCCCGGCTCACGACCACCAGCCCGTGCCGGCCCACTATCGTCTCCAACTGTAACGGAAGCTGCTAGCAGGTGTAGTGACTCACCCGATACTTATACAGCATGTCGGAGTCGAACACGAACTTGTCCGGTTGGCTGCCGGCCCGGCTCACGACCACCAGCCCGTGCCGGCCCACTATCGTCTCCAACTGTAACGGAAGCTGCTAGCAGGTGTAGTGACTCACCCGATACTTATACAGCATGTCGGAGTCGAACACGAACTTGTCCGGTTGGCTGCCGGCCCGGCTCACGACCACCAGCCCGTGCCGGCCCACTATCGTCTCCAACTGTAATGAAAACAGAACAGGCATTCAGCATCAGACCACAAGCCGGGTGTAGCGAATGACTCCAACAGGTCCGCGCCACACAGTAACTTAACCGTGACGGTTTCATCCTGGTTGCCGGGTTGAGTTTAATCATCAGGTTGTCAAAGTCAACTTACATCGTCATCAGACCACAAGCCGGGCGGCGAATTCACAAAGCCTATACTGATAAGGTCCAGATGCGAACTGAACTGGATTAGCTTTTGTGTGTACAAAACTTGACCAAACCCTAATCCATTACAGTACAGAAATTTACTGAAATCATATAGACTTTATTGACTAAATTAATATGGATATTGTTGCTACAAATGCTAGTTTGTTGCGATCTAAAACTTGAATAATATTTTAGTAATGACAACCATAGTATTGTATTAATTACCTTTCGTGCTAATTATTTAACAATGCCTAAATTTTTTTTTATTTAAGAACTAAGTATATCAGTTGAGATTTCTTATTAGGACATGTTTAGTGTGAAATCGTAATACAATAATTATAAGTCGACTGTATTTTATAATACATTGGTACATAACGAAGTAGATGATTTATTTAAGGACCAAGATTTACTACGGTGTTCTGCCTTTTCTCCGAAGTTTTATTGTCCGAATTTCACTTGCCAGACAACTTTTTGCAGATGATTTACTTTGGCACCCAACATTCGCCAAATTTTCATCATGACAACGTTTTACTTTATAGAATGTCTTTCCCATCACGGAACAATGGTGTTCCGGACCTTTGGGAGGCGTGCGCGGAGCCGAAGCCAACACGTAGAGGCCCTTTTGACACTTTAATGAAATGTAAGGGGTACACCGAGCGGATGCTGCCCTTACCCGTGTCATGGGACGCACGCAGAGGCAGCACCCGCCAGGGTGTAAGGGCTATTGAGAGTTGATGGAATATAAAATGAACTAGGTTATTGGGTGAAAGCGATGGACTAAGTACTGAGCTATGGGGTACAAAAACCGGACGCCTGCCTAATAAAACGGTATGCAATTTTATTTCCGGCAGACGGTGACTCGCCCTCACAAGATGGGCCCCCACAAAAAGCGACATCTAGGATGGCTCAAGGGCAACACCGGTGTGAGCGGCTCAGGGGTGTCGAGAGGTGTGCGCCGCTTTCTACCCAGTGGCTGTTAACAGCCACTGTGCCAACTCGCGTCTTATGCATATTTCACTTCCACCCCTGGAGCTTATAGCTCTAACGACTCCACTCTGGCCGGCCGGCTAAGGCCATAGAATTATTGTTAAGTAGATTATTATTATGTGTACAACGTTTGGAGTACATTTCTTTGGTCAAATCATTCAATTTGCTAGATATTTATTAATACGATATCGTCTAGTCATTTGACAGAGTTCACTGAGTCAAGATAGGTGCGACGACGAGCGAAGCGAGGAGGAGTGGGTTAGGTGAACTGCGACCAAACAGCTAACCGACTTTTTTTTACATAGAACGACGTTACTGGTAACAGTTCATTTTCCTGGGGGTTGCAGTTCTAACCTAACCTAAGCCACTTTTCTGGCAACAGTTCATTTTCTTGAGGGTCGCAGTTCTAACTAACCTAACCTAACCTAACCCACATTTTTGGTAACAGTTCGTTTTCTTGGGGGTCACAGTTCTAACCTAACCTAACCCACTTTTCCAGCAACATTTCGTTTTCTTGGAGGTTGCAGATCAAACTAACCTAAACTACTTTTTTGGAAATTTACATGAATACTGGGTGAAAGGTAATTTAGTAAAAAAATAATTGTTGAAATCAATATTCAGTGAACTTTAGTGTCGTACAAATAATACTCGATGAATAATATTGAATAATGACGGCGAGACTCCGCTCGACTAGGTATTGTGAGAGCATTAATGTTTAAATATATCGCGACAAAATCTAAACCATTTGAGTAAAAGAGTATTATTAAAATTTTGATATCACATTAAAACGTGACTGAACTTACTAAACTCGACTAGGTTTTGGCGTGAATAATATTTGAAAATATGTATGCAAAAAGCTAATCCATTTCAGTGACTACTTTTTACCGAAACGGTATAGATATTGTCAAGTAATATGCATAAACAAAAGCTCACCTATTTACAAATACAAATACAAATAATACAAATAATTTATTATCATAAAAGAGTTGTATACATGTGCAGAAAAATATCTATCAGACTCCAAACTAGGCTGAGCCTGTATCTTGGAAGTCTGCGAGAGCGATTGACAACTATATTCAATTTTATTTTTAGGTACAGTGCTTAATACTAAAAGTAATTACTACAATACAAACTATAGGATACAAAGTCACTAAACTAAACTAAAAGAACTATGCTAATCATGCTATTCATATTCATGCTATTCAATTTTGAGTGTGGGCGCGAGTTTGTGTGGGAAGTGTGTGTGTGTGTGTGTGTGTGTGCCAGAAAATGTGTTATGTGGTTAGGTTAAGCCTTCGTTGTCAGTTTTTCCGACTCAGCATAAGATAAAGTGTTCAACCAGTTTGTTACTTTAATTTTGACATTGTGAACGGACAATGATTTTATGTCTAGAGCCCCGCAAATATTGTTGTAGGTGTATGGATGTGCGAAGTCTGGAGATTTCCTAGCCAACGCAGACCTAACTGGGGGTAGACGGGCTTTGAAGGTTCTCTTTAGTAGCATCTCCTTATATGACAAAGAGTTAAGTAAGGAACGGTGGGTACGCGTGACTGCTTTTAGGATGAAGAGCTGCCGTACTCTTAGTAACTTGGACTCAGAGTACAACCGATTCGTGGGGAAGCGATAGCGTTTTTTGTACATTACTTTTATCACGGCTCTTTGTGCTCGTTCAATTGTTATCATGTGGCTTTTTCCTGTGCTACCCCAGACAGCCACACCATATTGTATAATAGACTGGCACAGTGCAAGATACACGATGCGTAGCACTTCGCGAGAAGCGCAATCCCGGAGTCTTTTTACGACGTAAATTAGTTTCCTCACTCTTGCGGCAAGTGTGGTAATGTGCTGCTTGAACGTGAGATGCTGATCAAATAGAAGCCCCAGATACTTGACATACACGCGTCTCGTAATTGTTTGACATGAACAAGGTTGTGCTGGTGAAAAAGATGTGGCGACAGGGTTTGATACACACGTGTGGTATTTAATATCACGATCTGCCGAGGGAGTAGTAGTACGCGTTTTCGATAATGTGACGAAGTTAGTTTTGTCTATATTCAGCGTGAGCAAGTTATTACTTAGCCAAGAGGCCACTGCAGCTAGAGCATTTTCTGCTTGGCAGAAGGTTCTGTCCCATGTTTTGTCGTGTACCAGAATCACTGTGTCATCAGCGTAGCATAAAATTTCTGTGTTTTTAAGTTTTAAGTCGAAAATGTCATTGATATATAAAATGAATAGAGTTGGACCCAGAATGCTCCCCTGCGGGACTCCAAAACGAACTGGAAGTTCATCGCTACTGTGATGGTCAATTTTTACCTTTTGATGGCGTCCGGTTAAGTAGCTAGCAAACCAGTCAAGAGCAGGGCCCCTCACCCCCATGTGTTCCATTTTTTTCAAGAGGATAATCGGTGAAACAGTATCAAAAGCCTTGGCGAGATCTAAAAATAAGCCTATGCACATATTCCCGTCGTCGAGGTGACCAGATATCTGGTTTGCAAGGAGAATGGTTGCATCCTCTGTCGACTTCCCAGTTCGGAAACCGAATTGGCGATTGGAAATCAGGTGGTGTGTTTCTATGTATTTTATTAATCTTGAATTAACTAGCTTTTCGAGGACTTTTGAAAGGACACATAGCAACGAAATAGGTCTGTAGTTACTTGGTGTATCTTTAGTTCCATTTTTATAGATAGGGGTTACAGAAGCAACTTTCCAACTGTCAGGGAAACGGCCGGACTGAAGACTGAGATTGCAAATGAAGGTGAGAGGCTCAAGAATAACATCTTTAATTTCTTTTACTAGCCAAGGTTTTACGCCATCAGGACCTGGAGCACTATTTGGTTTTAGGTAAGAAATAATTCTATCTACTTCATACTTGTCCGTAGGATGCATAAAAAAAGAATGTACAGCTATCTGGGTGGGTTTATACTTGTCCGCTAAGGACTCTTGTGTTTCCGAGAGTTTGGTTAAAATTTTATCAGCAAGTCTCTTCCCGTTTTCAGCAAAATACTGGTTGCAATTATTGAGACACTCCAGTTTAGATTTCCCACTAACATTAGTGAGATTATCAGCATCGTTCATGCGCTTTGGGTTCTGACAGATAGTTTTAATTGATTGCCACAATTTGAATCTGAGTCGTGACTGAAATAGTATAGCTTTTGTAAATTCGCAGCCGGGCGTAGCGAAGGACTCCAACAGGTCCGCGCCACACAGTAACTTAACCGTGACGGTTTCATCCTGGTTGCCGGGTTGAGTTTAGTCATGAGGTTGTCAAAGTCAACTTACATCATCATCAGACCACAAGCCGGGTGTAGCGAAGGACTCCAACAGGTCCGCCCCACACAATAACTTAACCGTGACGGTTTTATCCTGGTTGCCGGGTTGAGTTTAATCATCAGGTTATCAAATTCTACTTACATCATCATCAGACCACAAGCCGGGCGTAGCGAAGGACTCCAACAGATCCGCGCCACACAGTAACTTAACCGTGACGGTTTCATCCTGGTTGCCGTTGAGTTTAGTCATGAGGTCGTCGGGCTCGTCCAGACTGTTGACGTTCAGCATGTCGTCGGGGAGCCACGAGGGGGCGTCGCAGCTGTTCGAGGTCAGGTGCTGGTTGATTGTGTCCTGTAACGTAGCGACACAATGGAGTGACAATATAGAAAGAAAAAACAGAACACTTTTTTTTCCTTCGGTTTGTATCTGTTGCTCTAGTCAACTAATTAAATCGGAAATCAAATTGACTTTGACCGTGCCTACGCCGCCGCATTGCGTCAATAACTCCTGACATGACTAATGTGATCATTGCCATTTCCAGTCAAGTATGTCCAGATACTCCAGATGCCGAAAACAAAAGATAATGTTTTTTTTTTCATGAATTTGTACCACAAGAACAGCAAAACCTGCACCAACCGCAACGCTCTTATGGACGTTGGTGCATATCTCATGTACGTTGTACGTACGTTACGTACCTACAGAACTCCAATACGTGTTGTGACCGTCGTCGTGATCGTCGCAAAGTGATGTGTGACCCTAACCCGCCACCGTGCCCGCCTACAATTACCGTGCACGACCACCCCCTACCGGTTATCTGCGCGGCGAGCGGCAGTACGCAGCGCGCGGTTATCGTCACATACCGCTACTCATGCACTGTTAGTGCTTGAAAATAGAGACCTAGGCTCAACGAAACATATCGCACAAGTGACTAAAAATCAAAGACATATGTAACTTCGTATAAGACGAATAAAGTCTAAGGAAAAAACGTGCCTCGGAATTCAAGTAAAAGTCATTCTCGAATAGATGCCGCACACACCTTTAGCCTATCCTCGGCTAGATGGCGTGACGACACCGTTTCATATTTAACAATTTTAACACATAGATATCAGTGAATGAACATGGATCAAAATGATATAAAAATAATAAAATCATTTATCCATATATATACATTTTTTGATAACTTTATACGTTTTCATTTTGAGTTTTAGTCATGTTTCGATAGATGGCAGTAAATTTACAGTGACTACAAAATTTACAATGACAGGACCCCTCTATACTATCTATTTTTTTTGCTAAAAATACATGAGTTAATCCGTAAGTAAAGTTAATCCGTAAGTAAAATTAGCTTAGACCTCAGAAATGTACCTGGTGGTGTTGTAAGGAGACCCTGGTGCGCGTCCAGCCCTGCTGCTGCGTCTCCCACTCGGACACCTTGATCCACGCGGATGATCGCAGCGCCAGCTTTAACATTGATATCCTGCCAATATGATACATACATTTTCATTCGCGAGTTCATTTCGCTCGGACTTGTCCATACATGTATTACCGCGAGCGAGACGCACGGGTGAATGATAACTAACTGACATCACTCAGATATTGTTTTGATAATTCTTAGCTCTTAGATAACTAGTATATAAATTATCAAAACAACGTGACACACGCTTATCTCGGGCCTTGACCCGCGCAACTAGTGCCGATAACTGGTGACATAATCACATAGTTACGAATTATGTCGTCATATCCACCCCCGCCCCCACACCCCCCACACACTATAACCCAACCCACCCAAAATATAATCTAGAATTATATTTTTCTGTAATAAAGATTACATACCTAAAGGGACTGACTGGCTGACTGGGAAATGACTGGTTATGTATTGGACAGTTGAGTTCACAAACTTCTTTACAAGCCAATGTACCAAAAATATATTTACACGCCTCTAAGCGACTGACACTAAGGTTGTTTAACTACATATAAGGTTACATAGGTTGTGTAAACATGTTTGTGAACTTGACTGAACATAAATTATGCTATTGGCATGTCTGAAAATACAATCAGATTATCATGTTTTATTGTGATCATTATTAACAAGCAGTTTTCCTATCACATTATGATAGGGCATGTTAAATTAATAGGAATATATTTTACGTTATTAAGAAATATTGTTTTTTTAACTGTCTTCAGTATGATTTATGTAATGGTAGTTAAGTAAATAGTTTATTTAACAAGATGGACCTAATGTTCAGTACGAAACATTTGATTTTCTGCCATGATTTAATAAACATGAAGTAACTACTACGAGCTTCTATGATTGTGTGGCAATACATGTATGCACACTTGTATGCATATCTGATAAGATTTTAAATAAAAATATTTTATTTACATACAAGATATATACAGTGGTACTACTATACGAAATAAATGGGACATAATATAAAGTTATGTAAACAGCTGCCTCATAATAATACAAAGATGAATATTATTGCATCTCAAATATCTCAATCTCACATTGCTATCAGATGTTACACTAGAACAATGTGTAAACAAATGCATTTACTGCAACTAATTTTATTAAAGAATATAATACATAGATGGTACCTCTTGAGGTCCCAAAGCAATTGTTTGGTTTTTTAATTTCAAATTGATAATAGGTAATTCAAGTAAGGTAGTCAATAAAAAGTGAAAATAAAAAGTTTAATATAAATGTTGTACACACACATGTTCACAAGGATAAATAAAACAATTCTCATAAAGATGTAATCACGTGTGAATAGACATATTAGTAAGTTCTATCCCTCATGATGATTGACTTATGCATTAGAACTGCAGTTTCTGTGAACCACAAACAAAATCAATATTCCAAAATAAAAAACTAGGCAATTTGCCAACATATAAATTTAGTAATGGTGGATAACAACCTGTAACTCATAGTTATTGGGTTACAACAATAGACTTGTTTCTGAAGTTTTTTCACCTATTAATATATAAAAACCAATAACTTAGGAAGATAATGAGGTTCAAGCAAGGATGTGCATTTTTGGATAGCAGCCAAAATCAGGCCTTTATCTGACTCAGGAATCTCTCCCTCTACTTAACCCAATAAATAATTCAATTATTAAGGACACAACCATGATTGCTAAGCTCATTGTTGGCAAAAACATGTTTACCTTCCTTCAGAAAGTTACTGCGTCTTGAACTAGAATAAAGGACTCACCTATGGTGTGCGGCCACCAAGTCCTTCTTGCCATATTTATCGTGCACAGGAGACACTATCCCGCCGACCACCGTGCCCAAACCCAGCGTGTGAATGTAATCTCTGGCGATTTCTGAAACATCACAATACCGTTGAAACTACTTAATAAACTCACCTTTATACGTCACACAAGCACGTATGGCCACAAACATAAAATTAACATGATATGAGTGTCACACTTAAACACCTAGGTCGCGTTTTCTTGTAAGAAATAGGAAAATTTTCTACGCAATAACAACTCACCGAACATTCGCAAATGCATGTAAGTTGGTGGGCTGAAGCTGCCACAGCCCATTAAAACTATCTTCCCTTGGGACATTTTGATAAAAATTATAGTCACAATTCAATAATACTGTAATTATCTTGATTGTATCATCACTCCAAAATCACAACAAAAATGATCAATCGATTGATTTTTGTCGCAATACGATCAAATAGGAAAGTAACTCGTGTAGTTTGCGCATGTGAGCCGAAGCACCAGACATGTGGTAATCTTAATTTAGCAGGTTGCTCTCAGCTGTCAAACTTTTTCTTAAAAAATGACAGTGACCATATGGTGGCGGAAATTATTGACTATCAGCCAAATCAAAACGTAATTAAAATGTATTTAAACAAATTAGCATTGAAACCAAACACTTTCTGTAAAAATAAACCATAAATAGTATAATTCAAAATCGTAGCGTATCGTAAATACAGCTGATAAATGTTTCTAAAACATATTGTAATCCAAGTACATCTTTTCATAACATTTGACATTTGACCTAGTGTTGTCAAACAGTACGTAAATCGGAACACAGAACGTATAACCCAGCTAAATTAACTGCATCACATTTTCAACGAATATGCTTTAGTTAAAGCTATTTCCTAAATTACTTTCATAACACTTTTGCCTGCTGTGTCGTGGAAATGTTTTCATTTTGAAAGACAATTTTCATTTTAATTATCAAACATAGGTGTCTTGTTTTATCTCATGCGATGCTATAACAGTTTACTTTGCCGGCAGACAGAGATAAGCGGCGAGTGTATTAATTTCGGGTGACCTTTCTCTCATAAATTGTTCGTTCGAGGTTATTTTCTTGTGGTTTTCCAAAACAAACATGAGATTAACATTGCGATTATTTTCTTCTGTTGTTCAAAAAAGACCATTTTTCGTTTCTACACCGATCTTCTATGTGAACGCCGGTAAGTTGTTTCATTAAGGCTCTTTTGCTGACTTTTTCCTGGCTGATCTATGAATTATTTTAAAGCTATAGCTCCAATCCTATTTTGAGTTCATAGTCAATTTGGCGTCGCAAAACCTGCTAGATACGTTAATCATGATACAAATACAACTATTCTGAGTACCGGACTACCTATTAAAATAATTTCATAATGGCAACAGCTCTGTCTTTGTCTATATATACATACCTATAAATCGTTATTTGCAAATTCATCAATGGTGTGTTTTTATAACAAACTGACCAGTCCTTAATAGACTAGTCTCACCTGGTAGAAAGTGATGACAAAGCGCAAGATACATTTCTAACCTCGTCCTAGTTGTAATGAGTGAATTATTTGTTGCAGCCCCTCACCTAGGGCACCTGTACTCTGCAGTGGTAGCGGACGCTATACAAAGGTTTGAGAAGCTGACAGACCCCAACTGCAATGTCTTGTTTAGCACAGGTAATATAAAGTTAAATTTTGTTAAAAAGGTTGCATTATGATATGAGATTAGGAGCCACTGCCAACATGCCCCTTGACAAGACCAAGACCTGTTTGCTAGACAGCCCCTAAACATCCATTTTAGTCCTAGTCACAAAACTCGTTTATAAAAAGTGTTTTTTCACAAAACCAGAAAATGTATCATATCAAATCAGACAACATTATAAGACAGAATGTTGCAATGAGACCATTAGAGAAGGGATATTTAGCACAACTAATCGGTCATGGGCCATTATCATGAAACTTTGTGATCACCCTGACCTGACCTGACCTGACCTGACCATCAGGTAAAGGCTTCACTTAGTAGATTCTCAATAATAATAAATATTAAGTGTATCTTTATATAATCTGTTTATTGTCTAATACAAGAATGTAATATGTTGTGAGAATGTGATATGTCATACAACAGATAACCGGTGGACCAAACATGTCACAGAATGGTTACTAATAGACACACCGAGAAAACAAAAAAAAACAGAATACAAGATGGAAAGATGAGCTATGAAACTTCGACAGATACTGGTGGAGAACACCACAGAATAGGAATACTAAATTGAAAAAACAATGAAAGTGTAAAAAAACAAAAATTAATGAAGTAAAGGTTATTACTAGTATTTATATGTTGTGAATGAGTACATACAACATATCATAATGCTCAGTTTATGAGTGTTTTATGGCTGCTTGTATACAAGTTATACAAGTTGGTTCAATTTAGACAAATCCACTGGAAATGAGCCACAATTGTAGCATCACATTACTTATGGTTTACCTGTTATCTTTATAGCAGGTTGTAAAAATTATGAGATAACTCAATGTTGCCTGCCTGCTACACTGTTGTTTTACTTTTTGGTTTCAAATATAAAGCCACAGTTTTTTAAATACAAATATTCTATACAAGCTTTTGCCCACGAGTTTGTCTATGTAATCATTCTCTGGAACAAAAATTATCTTAATACGAAATAGAGACAGATATATACCTACCACGCAAATACGCATTTATAATCAGTAAGGGTTGAAATTTGAGTTTCTCGTTTACGTACATGGAAAACATCTTTATGCAAAATTGTAGAAAAACACAGACTGTTTATTATTATCTAAGTTCTTATAAGTTATAACAATGTTGAAGAGTCAGAAGAGTGGTATGAAAATAAACCAGCATTACAAAAGCAGTTCAAATACCATCTGAATAGAGCTGCCAGTTGTTAGAATGTCTAAGGTTCCACTGTCAGTGATCTATAAATATGTTCGGTTCCAACTCGTGTCATTTTCCACTTAGCTGCTACCTTAATTTTGTTTATAAAACTTAACATAACAGGAAGTTGCTTTTCCACCAGAACGAATATATACGAATATATATCTGGAGGCACTGGAATGACCTACATATGGGATCCAGAGGCACAGTGTATAATTTAATGTAAATATGTAGATTTTAATTTTAATTTAATTTTAATGTAATTTTTTGTTGACATGTATTTTTAAGTTTATTTTTAATTTAACTTTTATATGATAATATTTTAATTTTAATAATTTTAATTTTAATATTTTGTATGGGTATATTTTTTGCCTGAAATAAATTTGATTGATTGAATGATATACCTTTTAAGTAATGTAGGTACTAATATATGATGCCGAATAGCACCATCTAATTCAGCTGTCAAATTTAGTGGTACTTACGATTTTTTCTTAGACTACACTTCTACATTAGTAACTCTTTGGTTTAGGTAATATTCATATATATTAATATTGTTTATTTGTAATATGTAATATACAGTTTTTTTTTCTAAGACTATTATTATGGTCAGGCACCGACGAGCACGGTACAAAGATCCAGCAAGCGGCCTCAAAAGTCGGACAAGCGCCAGCCGAGTATTGCTCGACAATCTCCGAGGAATACCGCCGTCTCTTCGCAGAGTACAACGTGGAACATACAGACTTCGTCAGAACTACGGAGGATAGACACAAGAAGGCTGTGGCTCACTTCTGGGTAACATCCTTTTAACGATGATCTAGGGAGTTTCTGGCTACGATACGATAATGTCTTTGGATCCTAATTTATTAAACTACATTGTACCAAATGGCAACACTAGACCAAACGCATTTCTTTAAATGCGTTTGCAATGGTCTTGCCTTTGCAAGGACACACTTATCAGTGTGTCCCGAGCTTAACGATGCCAATTTAGTCCAGTAAAATTGTGACTAACTGGTAGGTAGTTTGTGTTGAAAATATACCTAAACTAGGCTTAATAATTTGGATTTGGATGAGGCCTGGTTCTCCAAGAAAGGAACAAATCGGGTATTTGATCTTAAATAGAAATAATTGAAGAATAGCGAGTCACAATGAAATGCAGAGTACTATGTAATATATAGATATTTCATTAGTAACTATCGGGTAAATGGCTTCTCGGCGTTGACGTCAGTGAAATTACTGGCCAAGGTCGGAGAAAAACTGTCACGGTAGCACAAAAAAGTAAAAGTAACAAGCAGAATTGTCGCAAATTGCTGTTAATGGATCACAATTTATACCTAGTTACATATTACATGAAGGTAATTTTTTTCGTATGTATATTGGACGAGTAGAACTTTTTGATTAAAGTTTTTAATTTGAAATTGTGTATTTTTCCAGAGACATGGCTACTGGAAATGTTAAAAACACCTACACAAAGTATAAAAGCACGCATTTCTCACCAACAATATCGGCAATTCATCATGCAAAGACTTGACATTTTACTATATCAAATTAATTAAAATTCAATATATGTTATTGACGGCGAAACGAAGCCTTATTTAAGTTATTTATTAAGGCAGAGATGTGCGAGGGTGCGTAGCGAGGGATGTGTTTGTTAAACCAATATAATACTGTCCACTAGAGCTGCGCTACAAGAATAGGTAAATAAAGTTATTCTATTGGTTATTAATAAATATATCCCTCGCGACGCATCCGCGCACAACTCTGAAGTAAACGTAGCCTAAAGTAGGGCAAGTGGCACTTTAAATACGTTCCATGGTCAGTCTCGGTCTCGCACAATATCCCAAATATTAGGGTCGCAAGTTTTTTTTTTTTTTTTTTTTAATTTATTTATCATAAAGTACACAACACTTTTTAAACATTATATTCCTCGCCAAACTGCAATTGCAGTTTGTTGGCGAGATCGCGCTCATCTTCACAGACATACATATTATGCTATGCACTAAATACTAAACTTAACTTAACAACTAAATTCAGGTATATTTTAGTACAGTTTAAATGTTAATGTGTTGTTTTAAGCCAATGGGTCATGAATTTTTTTTATGCCAATTTCAAAACGTTAATGCATAATTCTAGTGAAATATCTAAGGATATCTTCTATTGTAGAAGGAGCTGGTAGAAGGCGGTCACATCTACAAAGCCGTGTATTCAGGCTGGTACAGCGTCAGTGACGAGAGCTTCGTGCCCGAGGCGCACACGAGGGAGGTCGTGCAAAACGGACGGAAGGTACGCTTCCTCTTTAATTAAGGCACCCACAACCCAACCCAAGCAAGTCGATGCTTCTTGTGTTACCCTACCCTTAGACATACTCTGCCAGGTGTATATATATGTTGGACCTAATGCTAAGTAAGTTTTAAGAAAGGAATGTACCCCAAAATGCGCCATTCATTTAGTTACTACGGTCTGTAATTTATACCCAATCATCACAATGATGATATTGTGCCAATTTTGTTTTATAGTTCAATTTTGTTGAGATCGATTGGGCCAATTAGGGTTAGGGTGGTGGGGGGGTCTTATAAATATCTGTGATATAACTTCGGTGGTGTATTGTAGGAGTCCCGGCTCGTACCAATGAGTTTTTCGGAACTTATGTACGAAATATCATTTGATGTTTACCAGTCGCTTTTCGGTGAAGGAAAACATCGTGAGGAAACCGACTAATCCCAATAAGGCCTAGTTTACCCTCTGGGTTGGAAGGTCAGATGGCAGTCGCTTTCGTAAAAACTAGTGCCTACGCCAAATCTTGGGATTAGTTGTCAAGCGGACCCCAGGCTCCCATGAGCCGTGGCAAAATGCCGGGACAACGCGAGGAAGAAGAAGGTGTATTGTAAGAGTATTCTTTGTGTGCAGGTGAAGGTGTCAGTGGAGTCCGGGCACGAGGTGGAGTGGACCGAGGAACCCAACTACATGTTCCGTCTGAGCGCCTTCCGGGAACATTTACAGCGGTGGCTCAAAACAGGTACAATCCAATATCTGTATTTCAGAGTATCAGGACTCCAAAGAGGTGTTAGTTACATACTTAAATCTAGGTTATAAACAATATAAAAAGAAATATTTATCCTAAATACTAAAAAACATAAGTTAATCTAAGAAATACGGTACCCCTTTGACTTGTTGAGTCCGGAAACGGAATATAGGACAGTAATATTTCCGCAATCGATTGTATCAAAATCTCGAATGTTCGGATGTATGAGTTGGCCGAGGGAGGAAGTGTTGTGACAATTTAGTGTTTATATTATTCTAGATGGAGTAATAACGCCCAGCAAGTTCCAAAAACAGCTCCAGGAACAGTTAGAGCGGGAAACTTATTTCCCCGACATCTCCGTCAGCCGACCCGCCTCGCGGGTTCACTGGGCTATCCGGGTAACTATACCACAGAATAACTAATAGTACTACCGTACAGAAAATTCACTCCTTCACAAAAGTCAGATTTAGGTATAAAATTATACTTTATTATACTCTAAAACTATACTCGCCGCCTGCAACGAAATTGAAACTTATAACCGCGCACGAACGGTGAATCTTCTTTGCGCGAGCGCCACGTGACACGACTATCGTACGGTCGAGCGGCGGCCCAATGCCATACGCCTGCCCAGGAGGCCCGCCGGCCAAATGTACCTAAACTGCGTAGTGACAGGCCTATGGAACTCTCCGCGCGAGCTCGGATTTATACCTACGAGTCTGCTACCGTTCACGGTAGAAAAGCAAGCCAGTTGGTTGCCACACGCGCTTACGCACGCACGCACGTCATCGCGCGCCGCACTGTCAATTTTTACGATAGTTACTAGCTACGTAGGTACTATTGAATTTCTTTAATTAAACATGTAGTGTTTATTACGACAAATGTATAGTTAGACATCTATCTATTTGAAATAGGTAGCAAATGTTTAATTTATTTTGGTACCTACTTAAATGTTTATTTTAACGATGAAATAGGTATTAAATGTTTAATTTATTTTGGTACCTACTTAAATGTTTATTTTAACGACAATAAGTTAATTTTACACCGGAAAGTACCTACTACCTAATCATTTATGCTCTGGTTAAATTATAAATCTTATAATTAATTACCTGTATTCATGTGTTATCTATTATTTTTCTTTATTGTATATATAACATTAATCTCTTTCTGGTTTTAAATTACACGAAGTTTTAAAACTAATTCTTGTTGGGATCATTGCGCGGTTTATAAAACGGCGTAAACACTGCGGTTACTGCAGGGACATATGACCTTTTAAAATGAGTATTTCGCAAACACTAACACATAAACGGAATATTAGGTATAATTTAAGATTTAGATTTCCGCTGTTTAAAAGTAGGTATTTATTTATAATTTCTAAGCGTCAGCGTTGTGCCGGTGCGCGCGGTGCGGGGAGCGGCGCGCTGAAGGTCACTCCATTGTATTTTTGTGTAGGTATCAAAACGGTAGGTATTTGCGTTTTCTTTGAGAGATAAGTATTTGTTCGTAAGAACTATTATATAATATGTGGTAGTGACACCCCCCTGACTATACGCTCTTCAAACAGTTAGTCTTTAAAAGAATGGAAATTAAAAAAAAAACTCTTTGGGGTGCAATTTGTCGCAAATGTCGCAATCGAAACCTTGGAGGTTATATTCAGGTTTATGTATGCGCTTTGAGTCCCGTTTTAATTATTATAATCACTCAAGTCTCTTTTGATGTCGTAATTGTTGCCGTAACGCAGGAGACAAAAAATAATCTTTTCTTTACTGAAATAATTTACATGCCACGTTCCCGTAAGCATGGATTATGGAAAAATTAATGTTAAAGTTACTAGGGCTACAATTTTAAGAGTAACGCAGGAGACACCATAAGTGTGCAATTCCCCCAGGTACCAGGCGACGAAGACCAGAGTATATACGTGTGGCTGGACGCGCTGGTCAACTACCTCACCGTGACCGGATATCCGGACGAGGACACTATGCGAGCCCGCGGCCGCGCTTGGCCCGTCGACGTCCACGTTGTGGGGAAGGATATACTTAAGTACGACAGGAGCTGCTTAACTGCATGGCCACTTTATGAATGAATTCCATTCCATGCAAATTTTCTTCTCGCTTTACAATATAGGTACGAGGGGTGTTCAAAATATTCTCGGTATGAGAATGAAAACAAACAAGTACGAAAAGTTTGATATTTTTATTTTTCAATATACTCCCCCCCTATGTTAATCCCCTTAAAAGATCGATCAAATTTTTTTTTTAATCCCTCATAAAAATATTTTTTATCTTTGGTGTAAAAATGCTCCTCCACTGCAGCCTTCAATGCTTCATCGTCAGAAAAAAAAATTCCACGCAGATCCTTTTTAAGATTGGGGAACAAAAAGAAGTCGCTGGGGGCTAAGTCCGGACTATACGGTGGGTGAGTAACAGTTTCAAACCCACATTCAACAATAGCTGCCTTGGCAATATGAGCAGTATGGACGGGGGCGTTGTCACACAGAAGCAGAACACCTTTGGTTAACTTTCCTCGCCTCTTTTCTTTGATTGCATCCTTTAATTGACGTAGAATGTTAGCGTAGTACTGTCGTGTGATATTTACACCTTTTTCTTTATAATCGATTAGTAATATTCCTTCACAATCCCAAAATATCGTGGCCATGACCTTGCCAGCTGAAGGGACGACCTTGAACTTTTTGGGATGAGCTGAACCCTTAATGTGCCACTGCATGGACTCTTGTTTACTCTCTGGGTCATAATGATGAACCCAGGTTTCATCTCCAGTAACTATTCTTTGCAGCACCTCATTAGGATTTTCACCGCACAGGTCAATAACATCGGAACAACACGCTACACGCATGTCTTTTTGAAGCCGAGTCAGCATTCGCGGAACCCATCTTGCACTTACTTTTGACATATTAAGATGGTCATGGATAATATCATGTACGATACCAATAGAAAGATTGGTTACTTGAGCTATAGATTTTACCTTCACTCGACCATCTTCCAATATAAGTTTTTCCACTTTATCAATATTTTCTTGTGAAGTAGCTACTACAGGCCGACCAGGTCTAGGGTCATCTTCAATACTCTCCCTTCCACGTTTAAATTCGCTTGACCACTTTTGAATGGTAGATAGAGAAGGAGCAGACTCACGGTAAACACAATCCATTTCCTCTTTTATGGTTTTTTGATTTTTACCCTGTTTTGTCGAGAATCTTATGACGCATTGATGTTCTAATTTAGTTAACATTGTCAATTCGCACATGATGTTCATGTTTGTTCAGCAATTGCAGAAAAACAAAAGAACATCTCGGTTCCAATTATATTTTTTTTTAATGTCAATGAATAAACCTTAGCGGCCAGTAACGAAAGAAATTTAAGAAGAGGTTGTAAGATATCAATACCGAGAATATTTTGAACGCCCCTCGTACATATAACTTCAGATTCCACGGGGTGTACTGGCCGGCGTTCCTGATAGCGGGCCGCCGCCACCCGCCGCGGAGGCTCGTGTGCCACGCGCACTGGACCAGGGACGGCGTCAAGATGTCCAAGTCTTTAGGCAATGTTGTCTGTCCGAGGAATACTCCGGTCACTGGCGATGCTTTAAGATACTTCCTGCTGAGGGAGGGGACGTTACATAGCGATGCCAGTAAGTATACGATAGGCGCAGTTCTTACCCAAGATAAAAGTTATATGTCTCTCCAGGAATAGTCGTATCTGCTTCCCATTGGACCGTAGACAGTATCAAAATGTCCAAGTCTTTGAGAAATGTCTGTCCACGAAATACACCGGTGACTGATACTTCCTGCTGGGAGAGGGACATTGCATAGCGATTCCAGCTAGTTTAGCGAGCGCTGTGTTTTCCGAAGTAGGTACTCTTTTATACAGTCTATCTTATCCTTTGACGAATATTTGTTGTTTATGAGCTGATTTGTCTGGTAAACCTGTTGTCGATGGAAAAAGGCGCGATATTCAAATTCGTATTAAAAGTCGCGTATACATTTTTTTTATATGGTGGGTTTTTTTTGACTAATTTGGTTTGTCGGACTATATTATACTTATTACAAAAATTATTTGAAAGCTACTTTCTTTTAAGGGTATCAGAAAGGTAAAAAACAACCCTTATGCACTCTGTCCGTTCGTCTGTCTGTCTGTCACATCGCTAAATATCTCGAAATACTTACGCTATCGATTTGAAATTTAGAATAGTTTCGGCTCAAAAGTGTTTTACTTTTTTCATTTTTTAACATGGACTTATGTTTATGTTTTCAGATTACAGTGAGAGCAAGTTAATAAACATAGTGAACTCGGAGCTGGCGGACACACTGGGCAACCTGGTGTCCCGCTGCTGCGGCGCCGCGCTCAACCCGCGAGGCGAGTTCCCCGCGCTGCACAAGGCCGAGGCGGCACTACTCGTCAGGCGGGATGTCACACAAGCGTTATTAACACGAGTGGAAAGATTACCAGGTAACGACCCGCGAGGCGGGTACCCTTCTGTACGAGGTTGAGGACACTCAAATCGCAAGGCGAGACGCTTAAAAAATACATAGATTATTGTAACTGGCGCCTCATAATTATATTTACATTACAGATATGGCGTTAATTTCAGTATATATTTTATGATAGCTAATTAATTACCATACTAACTTACCTACATATATATTAAGACAACATATATATTCTACATTGTAAGCCCCTCCTCAATCTTATGTATTATTTTGTCGGCGTAAGGGTCCCTGGGATACGAGAGGTGAGTGTGATAAAATAAGCCTGTCCATGTTTGTAGACCAATGCCGAGAATACTACTCGACGTACCAGTTCTACAAGGCGGTGGACGAGACCGTCGCCGCCCTCCACGCCTGCAACCTGTTCTTCGAGGCTCTCAAGCCGTGGGAACTGCGCAAGGTAATTACGTATAATAATATGTTTGTGTTAGGTACACCTAAAGTAAATAATCAATCCGGATATTACATGGCCAAAATCCAATCAGAAGATAAAAAAATCGTCAGCAAAATTCGACCCATTTATAATTGTAGGAGAACCGCCAACGAGAGCTGGATGTAGTCCTGCACCTGGCTCTGGAGACCCTGAGGGTGTCCGCTATAGTGCTGCAGCCCGTCATACCGCAGCTGGCGACTAGCTTGCTAGACAGGCTACAGATCCCCAAGGACTGCAGGAGCTGGGAGCATTGTGAGGTAAGCATTGTCGCTTCATTGCATGTAATCATATACTATATTATTATATACTTACTAAAGCCATTTCATGCCATAACGCAAAGTTTTAGCGTATTATGGTTACGTTGTTTCGGTTTTCTCATAACTCATAAGTAATATTTATGTGGGGAAACATGTCAAACCAGCAGAGCATTCAGAATGTACAAGAGATTCCATGATAATCACTCTCCATCACATTAGATGTATGTAATAATTTTTAATAATATGCATAAACTGTACTTATGCATTTGTAAATATTTGGAAGTCATTAAGGCATTATCTTCGTTCCTATAATGTAGTATTTGTGTGTAGACGCCGTCGTGGCAGGTGGTGGGCGCCATCCACGAGACGAAGAACATCCGCGGCGGCAAGTTCGTGCTGTTCCCCCGAGTGTACCCGCCGGCGCCGCGGAACAAGAAGAAGGCCGCGCAGTGAACTCACGGCCACACAACACACACAGCTTACCGCCATGGTTTATTATTCATGTAGGCATATTACAATGCGCTTATGAACATCAAATAAAGCTACACCGGCTCTAACCCTACACCTCTGCCTCGAGAAGATTTAAATCCCCCCTCAATTGGAGAAACGAGCAACTCGACAGGACACATCTTTTCAAAACGTTACATCTTATAATTAATTGAGTAGTTGTCGAAAAGGATGTAGATTCAATGTACATACTAGTTTGGGGAAACTAGATAGACAGTGACGGCCAAATTGGCTAAATCACATATCAATACATACCAAATACCATCACACATCTTCGTTACCATACAATTACGTGTCTTCCGATACATTTGGCAACTTTGGGCGTCGCTATTTATTCAATTCTGACTGTATAGGTAGGTACTATCAGGTAGGTAGATTAAGTTTAAGTAGGTATGGGGAGAGACTTGTATTGTAAACTGAGAGATTTGATCTAAAACCATGGAAGAATACATTAGGCCGTTGATCATGTGGACCAGAAAACTGCTCCACTGCAAGAAAAGACAAACACCGCGCATTTAATATTTTTCCCACAAATGTGGCATTTTGTATATGAAGATTTCCAGAAAAAAGTCTACCATTAACCCTTCGTATGTCTAAGCACTGATCAGTGCGCATGAATTTAAATTCTAATTGTTTAATACAATAGTTTAAAATTCATTCGCACTGATCAGTGCTTAGACATACGAAGGGTTAATATTAAAAAATACTGATATAAAAACCCAACTACAGACGCTTCGTACAATAAACCCTTAAAAACCCCTTTTGGTAAAAAGAGAATATAATGTTTCAAGCTTCTTGAGTGCTCAATAGTAGTTAGAAAATATACTATAGTCATAAAATATGTTCATGAGAATGCCAAATGAAGGGTGTCAGACACACAAATGCAAATATGTGTGCAGCGTGAGAGTCAGGATGGCGGGTGTACCTAGATAAAAATAAACAAAAAGCATACCATATTTTAGTACCTAATTTGTACTATTTGGTACCTCCTTTAAAAAAATTAGTACCTCACGGTATTAAAAGTTATCACCAAAAAACATTACACCCGCCATTCTGACAGTCAGAATGGCGGGTGTATTTTATTACGCAATGATCCCGCGATTATTGATAAATTCTATAAAAGACAAATTTTAGTACCTTTTTAGTACTTTCATATTCATTTATAAATTGAGCCACATTATTTGTGGTTTCCGAGTTTTACTCATTTTACACTTTACATTGCTATTACAATTTTACAGGCGCTTCGATTATTCACCGTATCGATTTCGTTTTTAAGAAAAAACGCTACGCTACAACTATTGTTATTACGCCAGGATTTAGTACCTTTTACGTTTAATTTGTTACCTTTTCACGTTTAATCTGTTAAGTTCAATTAAGTATGAAAATTACCTCTTACAAATGGCCAGGCGCGATGTCAAAGAATTCTTCCTATGAAAAAATTCCGCGTACCGTGTACTTATACCTACTCTTAAGTATATCGTGATTACTGATTAATCAAATAAAACCCGCAAATTATGTCTGTTTGTCGGTATATTAGTGTGATGAATATACTTCTTTGTGGGATCCCGTTGATTTTGCTAAGAAGACATACGATTGAAATACATACCTTTTAGAAATACAAGCAATTATTTCATTTAACTATTTGTTAGAAATATAGCAATGTAATTGCACCTTTGTGGTGGTTTATTTTATTTGTGTCGATGACATGTAGTTTAAAACTTACTTCCGGTTTCCGACGTTCTATGTCTAATGTCACTCGTGTCTAATTCTTGCTAATGTAATGGCGATTCTTATATATAAAATAAAACTCACATTACCAATTTAAACTGTTTTCTTTATTTAATTCTATCAGGTTATGGGCCCAGCCACATATTCCTGTAAAATTATATAAAGAATTCAGGAAGTTCATCGCCGAAAGAAATGTGTCGGCGATCAGTATAAAAGTGAGGTTTGGTACGGACGCCATTGTTGAAAGTACAAAATTAATTTACTTGCTCGGCTGAAAGAGCAAGGGAGGACAGCAAGATGGATTTGAATCTTAATACAAATAACAGCTTGATAAAGCTGGAAGGATCCAGTAATTGGAATATATGGAAATTTCAAACCACCGTTTTATTGCGAGGTCAAAATTGGTTGGACATTGTCGAGGGAAAGAGCGTAAAACCCGAAGAAGCTGGTAATGCTCGAACTACTTGGGAGACAAAAGATGCCAAGGCTCAAGCCTTGTTGGTTACGCGTATGAAAGAGAATACCATGCTGCATATTATATCATGTTCAACCTCGGCTGAAATGTGGAAGAAACTGCAGAGTGTTTATGAGCAAAAGACGGAGACAAGTATCCACATCGTACAGCAACGTTTCTTTCAATTTAAATACGAATCAGGGACTGAGATGTCTACATTCCTATCAAAGATCCAGGAAATGCAGAATCAGCTCAAACAGATGGGCGAAGAAGTCTCTGATAAGTTCGTTATTACAAAAGTCTTAATGTCGTTGCCTGATGAGTATAAACACTTTGTATCAGCTTGGGAGTCTGCCCCTGATGACAAGCAAACTATGGATAACTTGGTGGCGAGATTACTAGTAGAAGAAGAAAGAGTAAAAGAAAAAGGTGAAGAACCAACCCCGTCCTCGTCAGCTTTCCTAGCGAAGAATAAAAAGAATGTAAAGTGCATGAAGTGTAACAGACTTGGACATTATGCCAGTGAGTGTAGAAGCAACAATAGTAACAACAAGAGTGAAGGACATAATAACAAGTGCTTCTACTGTGGTAAAGGGGGACATACTAAAGCACAGTGTTGGTTTAGGAAGAACAAAGAACAGAAGAAAAGTAACGCGTTTGTTGTGTCTGATCCGCTAGAACCGTGTAATAAGACTCTTTTTTTGGTTGATTCCGGATCGAGTGAGCATATTTGCCGCGAACGTGGACTATTTTCAACATTTACTAGCGCTAAAAATGAATGGAAAGTCGAAGTAGGTAATGGTGCGGGACTTAGTGTGCTAGGACATGGACAGATGGCGGTAGAAGTGCATAACGGGAGTGAATGGGTTGAAACAACCTTAGACGACGTTTTGTTCGTTCCGGAAATGAAATCAAATCTATTCTCTGTGGACTGTGTGACAGCTAAAGGTTATGTTGTTGTGACAGATAAAACGTCAAGCAAAATTTGTAAAAATAACGAAGTCTGTGCGGTCGCAAAACGAATGGGGAAGTCTTGTTATTTAGAATTTCGGTTTAAAAACAATGTGGCGAGTGTTGCTAAAACATTGGACGGTACCTTGATCGAGTGGCATGAAAAATTAGCGCATCAAAACTTCGATCATGTCAGAAAAGTGCTTGCGAAAAATAACATTGATGTAAAGAGTTCTTCAGTTCCCAAGTGCGAAAGTTGCCTCGAAGGCAAAATACATCGCTTGCCGTTTAGTAACAGCGAAAGTGTGACCACTAAAACGTGCGAACTTATCCACGCGGATACTTGCGGCCCGATGGAAGTTGCGTCTCTAAGCGGTTCAAAATACTTCGTCGTATTGAAGGATGACTTTTCGAACTACAGAACAGTCTACTTTGTGAAAAAACAAATACGAGGTGAAGGATTGTATCTCCGATTTCCTGAACAAAGCAGAAAACATGACAGGAAACAGAGTCCGAGTGTTTCGTAGTGATAACGGAACAGAATTTGTAAACAAAGACGTGAAGGAGATGTTTTCGAGACGCGGAATAGAACACCAGACAAGCGTTCCTTACACCGCAGAGCAGAACGGTAAAGCTGAACGTGAAATACGTATTCTGGTCGAAGCTGCTAGAACTATGTTGAGTGCCAAGAACCTGCCAAAAGAGTTGTGGGCAGAGGCCACCGCAACAGCAGTATTTGTACTGAACAGGACTGGGAAAAGCAAAGATAGTGAAAAATCCCCATATGAAGTCTGGTCAGGGAAAAGTTTTGACATCCACCGCTTAAAACCATTCGGTACCCCAGTGTATACTCATATTCCAAAAGAAAAGAGGAGGAAGTGGGAGCGAAAAGGGGAAAAAGGATTGATGGTTGGATACGGAGGTACTGTGAAAGGCTATAGAGTATACTATCCAGATACAAAGAATGTGGAACTAAAGAGGGATATAGTTTTCTTGGAAAATAAAGAATCAAAAGATGAGAGTCAGCATGAAGTCACAATGACCACAACAGAAAACGAAGATAATAAAACTGAGGAGCCCTGCAATGAGCCAGAAGGGGAGTTGCCTAGCGTCAGTGACAGAACGGCGACTTCAAGTGCAGAGGAATCAGGAAGTGAATATATCCCGTCAGGTGATGAAGGTGACAGCTCATTAGAGCTAAGTGATATGAATGAAGTGCCTTGTAGAGAACCAAGCACACGAGTTAGAAAACCACCTGAATTTTACAACTGTCACTGTCAGAGTGTCCGCACTACAGAAAATGAGCCTACAACGTACAAAGAGGCGATGACCCGACATGATGCTGACAAATGGTCTGAAGCTATAAAGCGTGAAATGAAGACACTGGAAGATAATGACACTTGGAAAATAGTGAATGATCCAGGAAGTGAGAAAGTGATCAGTAGTAAGTGGGTGTTTAAGATTAAAAGTGGTAATAAGGACACTCCGCAGTACAAAGCCAGGTTAGTTGCTAGGGGGTTCGAACAAGATGACATATTAGATTTAAATGACATTTATGCCCCAGTTGCCAAATTGTCAACTCTTAGGTTGTTTGTAGCAATTGCAACTAAACTTAAATTGCCTATAATTCAGATGGATGTGACCGGAGCCTTTTTATATGGTAAAATAAATGAAAATGTGTATGTTAGCCTACCAGAAGGTGCCTATGAGGGTAGTAAAACTATTGTGAAACTAAATAAGTCTCTTTATGGGCTTAAGAGCTCACCAAAATGTTGGAATGAAACATTTAATTCAGTAATGGTTAAAGAAGGCTTTACTAGGTCAAGTTGTGACTCTTGCCTGTATACAAAGTGTAATAAAACTAGCCAAACGTATCTGTTGCTATATGTAGACGATTTGTTAATTTTTGGGTCAAATGAAAATGAAGTGGAACAACTTAAAAACAAATTAAATAAAGAGTTCAAAATGAAAGACCTAGGGCTAGTGTCAGATTACTTAGGTATTAATATAAAACAAAATGTGCAAACAGGCATTACTGAACTGAGTCAAAAGAGTTATTTAGAGAATGTACTTAAAAGATTTAAGATGGAGAATTGTAAACCTATGTTGACACCAATAGATGTGAATATTAACAGTAAAATATTTGAGGCTGATACTAGCACTGTAGATAAAAGTATTGAAAAGAATTGTAGACAGATTATAGGCTGTCTCATGTATGCAGTGTCTGGTACTAGGCCTGACCTATGTTTTGCTGTCTCCTTGTTGAGTAGATATCAAAAATGTGCAAATGAGATATTATTGACAGCATTAAAAAGGGTCCTAAGATATGTCAAACATACTCTAGATTATAAATTAGTATATAAATGTGAAAATGATGTTTTAGAGGGATTCTGTGATGCAGACTGGGGTGGTGATCTCAAAGATAGAAAATCCACCACAGGCTACTTGTTTAAATTTTCAAATTGTTTGATATCTTGGAGTTCAAAGAAACAAGTGTCAGTCAGTTTATCCTCAACAGAATCAGAGTATGTTGCACTTAGTGTTGCAGCCAGCGAAGCCTGTTGGTTGATAAATTTGTTGAATGATTTCGGGATTAATAGTGTATGTCCAGTGAACATATATTGTGATAACCAGTCAGCCTTTTCAGTTGCTTGCACAGACACTGTTAAGCGCCTGAAACATGTTGACATTAGATACCACTTTATTAAAGAGTTGGTTAAGAATAATAAATTAACTTTGAAATATGTTAGAACTAGTGATCAACCAGCAGACATGCTCACTAAAGCCCTAAACAGGGAGTTGCTCACACGTTTTCTTGTGATGTGTGGTATGGAGAACATTTAAGTTTGTTGTTAATGTATTTGTTGAGAATACTTATTAAGTTTTTAAAGTGTAATTACATTGAGAAGGGGTGTTAGAAATATAGCAATGTAATTGCACCTTTGTGGTGGTTTATTTTATTTGTGTCGATGACATGTAGTTTAAAACTTACTTCCGGTTTCCGACGTTCTATGTCTAATGTCACTCGTGTCTAATTCTTGCTAATGTAATGGCGATTCTTATATATAAAATAAAACTCACATTACCAATTTAAACTGTTTTCTTTATTTAATTCTATCACTATTACATGATGTTTTTCTATCGTCTTGGTACAGTTTTTCTTCTGACAAGGTCGCTGTGTCTGAGTATGAATATGGCACGGAAAGCGACCCCACAGGGAATATTACGCAAAACTCTGCGTAGAGGGCGTCACTAGCACCAACACAGGGCCTACCGCGAAACACGAAAATCAAAAGTTCGGTTTCTGCCTCTCTATCACTCTTGCATATTCGATCGATAGAGAGGCAGATAACGAAGTTTCGATTTTTGCGTTTCGCGGTTAAGCCACTTGTACAGAAACCGCCTTGAGTATCAATGTCTAGCCTAGTTCGGACTACATAGTCGAGTGGCGAGTTGCGAGTATTACGTGTCTGAACACCGACAATTTGATCGAGTAGATTAGTCAGTAAATTAGTCGAATGGATCCATTTTGTTCTATTTTTTCTGGCGAGTGAGCCTCCCCGTGGCCTCACTCCACCACTCTTACTAGTCTTCTCGACTAAATTTTTGGTGTTCAGACACGTTTAGTAACTAAAATACTCACTGTATGTTGGTTTTTCGGGGATACTTAGGGGGGGGGGGGGGGGATTTAAGGTCAATGAGGGCATTTCCGTCATAGTTTAAGTTCACTTTGGCCGGTCATAACTATGATGATATTAACTTTTTAATAAACCTTATCACTGTAATAGATTAAGCATTTATTTAACCTATGAGATATAGACGACCAGTCTGGCCTAGTGGGTAGTGACCCTGCCTGCGAAGCCGACGGTCCTGGGTTCGAATCCCAGTAAGGGCATTTTTTGTGTGATGAACACTAATATTTGTTCCTGAGTCATGGGTGTTTTCTATGTATATAAGTATGTATTTATCTATATAAGTATGTATATCGTCGCCTAGCGCCCATAATACAAGCTTTGCTCAGATTGGGGCTAGGTTGATCTGTGTAAGATGTCCCCAATATTAATTATTTATATATTTTATTTATTTATATAAAGGTACTCATATTAAACTCCTAGTACTGCTGGTTATTTAAATATGATTTTTTTTAAAGACATGTCAGTTGACGGATTTTCCCTAGGGTTTGGGGCATTTCTGTCAACCAACGATTTTTCTTGTATCGTGACGTATTACAAACATGTAGGTACTTACGTCAAGTGAACATAAATACCACTATATTACCCTTAATCGAAACTAAACCTTAGTGAACTCATAGTGTAGTAAATAAAGGTAGTGGACCCCGCAGTAATTCCTCAGCCAGAAAAAACTTTACAGTATGATAAAGTATCAATAAATAAAAAGTATTGTATAAATTTCCAAAGAATAATAAGAATAATAATAATAGCGCTGGTGGCCTAGCGGTAAGAGCGAGCGAGGTCGCGGGTTCAAACCCCGGCTCGTACCAATGAGTTTTTCGGAACTTATGTACGAAATATCATTGATATTTACCAGTTGCTTTTCGGTGAAGGAAAACATCGTGAGGAAACCGGACTAATCCCAATAAGGCTTAGTTTCCCCTCTGGGTTGAAAGGTCAGATGGCAGTCGCTTTCGTAAAAACTAGTGCCTTCGTCAATTCTTGGGATTAGTTGTTAAGCGGACCCCAGGCAGGGTTGGGCAAAATACTGGCTTCCACGTATTTCAAATACAAATTACAAAATACATTTTTAAAAGTATTTGAAATACCAAATACAAACTACTTTGGTGACTGGTATTTGAAATACAAAATACAAATTACAGTGTTTAAAATAATGTATTTCAAATACAAAATACAAAATACTTTTAATTTTTTTTTGTTTAATCATTTAGTTTTTTAGGGTTCCGTACCCAAAGGGTAAAACGGGACCCTATTACTAAGACCCCGCTGTCCGTCCGTCCGTCCGTCCGTCCGTCTGTCACCGGGCTGTATCTCACGAACCGTGATAGCTAGACAGTTGAAATTTTCACAGATGTATTTCTGTTGCCGCTATAACAACAAATACTAAAAACAGAATAAAATAAAGATTTAAGAGGGGCTCCCATACAACAGACGTGATTTTTGACCGAAGTTAAGCAACGACCGTCTTTTTTTGCCGTTTTTTTGCATTATGGTACGGAACCCTTCGTGCGCGAGTCCGACTCGCACTTGGCCGGTTTTTAACGAATATCCTTTCCTAAAAATGTATAGGGTCATTGTGCTTGTTTTCGTCCAGCTCTAGTTTTCTTCCACTTGACGAAATTTGAATAGGTATAAACCTACACTGCTGCACAAATTTGGACTGATTTCAATCCTTAGCTAAACAATATATCTGTCTACATATAAAAATTATATTTGGCAAATAGTAAATTAAAAATGAAATATATTATTTGCTAATCTGTCAAGTGGTCGAAAACTAGAGCATGGACGGAAACTACTGCAATGACCCTATCCCCTGGCTGTTGACGAAAAGTTCCGCGCAGAATAGCTCGCGCATTGTACCTACATATTTGCACCTCGTACAAGTCGTACATTATATTTAAAAAAACGTTCCATTTTAGGATCAAAGAATTTAATAAAAAAATGTATTTTGTAGAAATGTATTTTGAAGCTTAAAGTATTTGAAATACAAAATACAAAATACATGTGAGTGCAGTATTTGAAATACCAAATACTTTTCCAGGTAGTATTTGAAATACAAATACAAAATACTAAAATGTATTTCAAATACATGTAATTGAAATACTGCCCAACCCTGACCCCAGGCTCCCATGAGCCGTGGCAAAATGCCGGGATAACGCGAGGAAGAAGGAATAATAATAGAATTAAAGTAAATACCTAAAGTCTTAAATCGTTAATATCTTTTTACGGAAAAATGCTCCGTTCAAACTTTCTTCACCGGACATATTCATGTAACGTGTTCCAACAATATATGAAATATCAAAAAAATATCCCAGCAGAAATAACAGTATTAATAAAATAAAATTTTTTGGCGTGTCTTGGACCGGAAAATTGCTCAGTCTAATTTTTTCACTGGAATGCCATTTTATTGCCGTTTTATACCTACAAAATGAAAATCTAAAAATTTTCCACTCTCAGTTTTGAATAGTTCTATAATACATACATTTCGATACGCATTTTTTTTGGATTTTTTTACCCACTGCGCCAAATTATATTCTAAGATCATATAAGAAGAAAAAAATGACAGAGCAATTTTCCGATGAAAATGAGCGTCAAAAAAAGGAAGTATTATAAAAAAATATTCTCATGTTTGACAAAACTTTTAGATTTTTTTCTAGTATCACATACTGATACAAATAACTTATTTTGTAAAATAATTTTGGACTGAGGAATTACTCGGTTCAATATATAATCAGATTTGTGTTTTTACCTAACTTAGGAGTGTTTTTTTTTGGATATTTATAATGTTAGTCTCGGCTCATACTATACAATAACCAAGCTAAATATCATCGACTGAGAAATTAATGCATGGGTCTCCATACAACAACTTGCTTCATTTACTACACTATCAATTTAAGGTTAAATTTAGATTTTATTCCCAAATATATTCTTGGGGCAAATCCGTCCTATTTTTAAATTTAACCTTTAAAAAAAGTTTAAAAATAATATCTACTTTTTAATTTTAAATAATACAGCACAGATATCTTAGATTGATGTACGAAAGCTACCACGAATTTATATGAGAAATTTGAGAATTCAGTAAAAATCTCGCATCACTGCATGAGTATGATATGAGTTATACTTACCTAAGTGAGTCAAATCAAAAAAGGTTGGCAATATATGAAATAGGGAAATTCCGGCACATGACGATTTTTCCCGTTTCGTAATTGACGGATTTGTCCGCTCGATAGTTTTGTAAACACAAATTTTAACCACCCATGGTTTCTCACCAAGAGATTATAATGTAAAATGGATAAAAAGACCGATAAACATGCATATCGAACAATAATAAACATACTAAGGGCTGATTTAGACTGCGCGCGAATTCGCATGCATTTTAGTTACATTGCGGACTGTTGGTTACGTTCAATTCAACCGACCGATCAAAAACCGCAGTGTAATGAAACTCGCATGCGAGTTCTCGCATCGTCTAAAATTCTAAATAAGCCATTATTAAGGCATAACTTACATCGTCTCATCCCAACTTCACAAAACAGAGCAGCACACTTAGCTCGATATCAAGTTCGGAGCGCACCTGAACTTTAATAGCGTTATTTTTTTTCATTTACTGGCGACTGAGCGCTGTTTCTGACTACTGTTATGATCTGTTTTTGACTACTGGTATTAAATATGCTCTCTGCTTTAGCGATCGAGTCAGCAAGTGTATACTGTTGTTAGAATAGTCGCAAATGTTGTTGGACGGATTTACTCCTCTGACGGATTTGGCCACATTGACCTTAATAGTTTTGTTTTTCACATTTTTCCTTCAAATATAAATTTATTTTTCAGTGTGAAAAAGAAATGTTTTGTAATGTTCAATTCGAGCGCTTTCAAATGATATCCTACTCGACCTAGTAACTATAGACTTGTAAATTTTGCCCCCTCTTTATATTGGGCATTTTCCATAATTATTAAAAATTCATAAACAAATAATCATTCCAAATTTTAAATCGATAGCTTCCGTAGTTCTCCATATATTTAGCGATGTGACATACGGACGGACAGACGGACAGAGTCGCACCATGAGGGTTCCTTTTGTACTTTTTTGGTACGGAACCCTAAAAAGGACATCAACGGGACGAGAAGTCATATACCGACAAACAGACATAATTTGCGGGTTTTATTTCATTAATCACCATATACTTAAAAGTAGGTATTAGGTACACAATTACAAGCACAATGAAGAGTAGAATTTTTTCATACGAAGAATTCTATGACATGGCGCCTGGCCATTTGTAAGACGTAATTTTCATAGTTAATTGAACTTAACAGATTAATCGTGAAAAGGTAACAAATTAAACGTAAAAGGTACTAAATCCTGGCGTAATAACAATAGTTGTAGCGTAGCGTTTTTTCTTAAAAACGAAATCGATACGGTGAAAAATTAAAGCGCCTGCAAAATTGTAATAGCAATGTAAAGTGTAAAATGAGTAAAACTCGGAAACCACAAATAAAATGGCTCAATTTATAATTGAATATGAAAGTACTAAAAAGGTACTAAAATTTGGCTTTTATAGAATTTATCAATAATCGCGGGATCATTGCGTAATAAAATACACCCGCCATTCTGACTGTCAGAATGGCGGGTGTAATGTTTTTTGGTAATAACTTTTAATACCGTGAGGTACTAATTTTTTTAAAGGAGGTACCAAATAGTACAAATTAGGTACTAAAATATGGTATGCTTTTTGTTTATTTTTATTTAGGTACACCCGCGATCCTGACTCTCACTGTGCAGCGGCGCTAGCTAATAGTTTTGCTGGCTATAGGTACCTACCTACTTATGTAGTAATGTTGCAATATGCAAAATATAGTCATTGTCAGTTTTATGAGTACGACAGCTAATTTTATTGTAATTTGTAAGCCGAAAAGGATGTACTTACAGATGTCATACGAAAGAAAAAGTGACTAAGTCCTCCAGTAATTTATGATGAGTCTCGTACTTGGCGTTTCCACATGTTTTTAGCAAATTATAATATATTACCCGCACCGCTTGCCGCAAGGTAAAATACAAAACTTTTTATTCTTTAGGTACTCATAAATGAATGAATAAATGAATTTATTTGCAACAGACATCGAAAAAATCAATGTTTATCATACATTTATCGTTATTTTATTTTCTTGCCAAACCTAATGTACAGTTACATAGTAACATATAGGATAAGTAGGATAACCTACCCTATTTCAAGCAGCGTCTACCGTACCTACCAATGCTTGGCACCTTCAACTTTAACGTAGCAGCACAGTGGTGACGTGCCAATCAGACTAGCTCACCGCCGTAATATCTCATGTGTTCACCTCGCTAACTTTAGTATTGTAAGTATTTGAAGAGTTGACATCTCATCTCAACCTTCTTCAGTCAATGTATATGTGGTGCATTTGTATAGTTATTTGTAAATCTGATTGTTATTTATTTTAATTGCAATTACATTTGTTGTTGAATTAGACAGTGTTTCGTGCCTTTTGCCCATGATAGATCCCTATATCTACTTGTATACTTATATTTAAATTTATATTTCACCTACTTTAAAGTAATACTTACATAAAGAGCGTCGCCGGCTGATGAGGGGGGGAAGACCTATAAAAATACATCATTTTGAAATATTGAGACATGAAATTAATCGATTAATGTGTTTGACATTTATCGTCAGTATTGTGACATCCGCTAGGTATTACCCTTTAAATTCTTGAGTATATATAACTAAAGGGATTAGCCATTAACAGGCGTTCCCCTCTGTCGAAAATAGGCGGCCAATGGTCATAAACATTGTATGGACTGACGTTTATCTGACATGGCTATTTTTACGTTACGTATACATTTGACGTGCCCCTCCCCCGCAAAAATCGGCAGACTGTTTTGTACCGAAAATTACAGACAAGGCGTCTCCGTTTGGTTATATCCTCTAAAGCCGGATACTGATTAGCGAGCCGTAACCGTAACATGCGTGATACATTAACGAGGTTCTAGTGTGTACGCGTGTTACAGTTTCGGCTCGCGACGTCGCCGGAACGCTTTCACTGAGCGTACTCATTTTGCGAGCTGTAACTGTAACCAAACAGATACAGTAACGAGGTTCTAGTGAGTACGCATGTTACAGTTTCGGCTCGCGACGTCGCCGGAACGCTTTCACCGAGCGAACTCATTTTGCGAGCTGTAACTGTAATCAAACAGATACAGTAACGAGGTTCTAGTGTGTACGAGAAGGCCACTCAAGTCGGATCTGATCCGCAGTTTTGGTTTGTAACTCCACGATGAAGTATTTCTCGCTTGTGCAGCATACATACTAGATGGCCTAGATGCCTACTCGATGATCATAAACGGCCATGATGATGCATTCATAGAATGTATCGGGAAAGAAGATCCATAGAATACTTACTTAGTACTACTACAAAGAATACTTTACTATGTAGTAACATAGTACACTATTTTCCCTGTAGGCGTCTATCAGCAAAATATATTTTCACCACACCCAGCTCGGAAAGGCTTACTTTGCCTTCAAAAACTGATAGCAAAGTTGCGTTTTATCCACATGTGAGGCAAAGTAAACAAATGCAAATTTTGAGTTGTTTTCTTATGTTTGCTGGTAGAATTGACTTTTAAATTATGATTTTGGATGATAAATATTGAATAACATTCATTTGGATTTGATTTGCTTTGATTTTGTTTGATATTTTACGTTTAATATTTGCTTTGGGTTGGTGTGGTGAAAAATTTTGTGTTTCACTCGGGGGCAAATTTTGTTTAACCCTCGTGCTTTGAAACCCTCGCAACGCTCAAGATACCATTTTCGAACCACTCGCTACGCGAGTGGTTCAATTTTGGAATCTTTCGCTTGCTCGGGTATCAATATTAGCACGAGCGGTTAAACAACAACTTTGCCCCCTTGTAAAACAAATAACTATTATCGTCTGACCATTCACCCATGACGAAGAAATACTCGAATAATATAGTTGGTTCGCTGCGGCTAGCAACAACTGATCTTGACGTCCACGAGCGCACTGCGAGCGCCCTTTGGTTCGCGGCAAAAACCGACATTCGTCCGATCGCTGCGAGTCGCTCGTGTAGCGTTCGTTGCAGGCTCGCGAACCACGTACACACTATGTTTTTGGTAACAGTCACAGTTACAGTTACGTGCAACGTTTCGGGTTCAGAAATGAGTACGTTGTAAACGTCGGCTCGCTGCGAGTAGCTCGTGTAGCGTTCGTTGCAGGCTCGCGAGCCACGTACACACTATGTTTTTGGTAACAGTAACGGTTACTGTTACGTGCAACGTTACGGGTTCAGAAATGAGTACGTTGTAAACGTCGGCTCGCTGCGAGCCGCTCGCGTAGCGTTCGTTGCAGGCTCGCGAGCCACGTACACACTATGTTTTTGGTAACAGTAACGGTTACTGTTACGTACAACGTTACGGGTTCAGAAATGAGTACGTTGTAAACGTCGGCTCGCTGCGAGTCGCTCGTGTAGCGTTCGTTGCAGGCTCGCGAGCCACGTACACACTATGTTTTTGGTAACAGTAACGGTTACTGTTACGTGCAACGTTACGGGTTCAGAAATGAGTACGTTGTAAACGTCGGCTCGCTGCGAGCCACTCACGTACCGGTCGCAGCAGGTTTGCGAACCACGTACACACTATGTTTTTTGGTTACAGTACATGCAACGGTTACGGTTACAGCTCGCTAATGAGTACCCGGCTTTAGTTTAAATTGTAACTAATCAAAATGAAAATGCACTTTAATCAGAATTTATAGAAATTGAGGTTTTTAGACGTAATCAGTAGGTAGGGGTACCTAATGGAAGTCGGTAGAGTTAAAGGAATAAAAATAAAACACCAAATATATCGGAGTCAATTTATATTTACGAATACGCTTATGAAATAATAATATTTGCATGGAAATACTGCAATAACGACTAACAGGTCAAGCTAACATCCCGCTACACTAAGCTACTTACAGCCGATCGAAGACGTACCTACAACTAATATCTCAACGCCGATCGGACGAGGGCCCCGTCGCGTCGCGTCGCGTCGCGTCGCGTCGCGTCGCGTCGCGTCGCGGCGCGGCGCGGCGCGGTTACAACAAGGCAGGTAGACTACCCATGCTTGGCACTGAACATTATTAGTAATTGGCACCTGTTTTGAAGGAAACTCACTGCTGATAGGTTGAAGGAGCCAACTATTGGCAGGGTGCCGGTAATAGGGTAGTTTACCTTACCTTTTTTTGATCAGAGATAAGTTTTATAAACCCGTACTCTTTATACAAAGGTTAAAGCCACGTCACTGTTGTAGGTGACGATGACGTCTCTAACATATGGTGTATTCCCATTTGTATATAGTACAAAACAAATTTATACTAACAATTTGTATGAGTCATGTAACTCGAAATAAATGAAATTTATTTATTTGTCCCCGCCGGGCACAGATGGGAATAGGTGCATTCATATGAATTATGCCCATCTGTCCCCGCTTCATGTATGGCGGCGGTCACTGGGGACAAATGGAAATACGCCAAAATTATGTTACTGTAAATATTTTAGTTATTTGCCACAAATTATGATTTTAAATATTCTTACGTCTTTTTATAAAGGTATTCTTTGACGATTCACCCTACATCCGATCAGCCAATACACCGAGTCAAATGCAGTCGATGAGTATAGTACAGGTATGAATGATTACAAATAGTACAATTATATAAAATGTTACGAAATCGGTGAAAGGTAAATGCTCAAATTGGCGAACACCGATACCTGACTGCACTCGCCGCTCGTAGGGCACTAAACTTGTGAAATATTTTAAGACGTCAATCGAATTGAACTTCTAATAAAACATGCAACTTTTCTCATTTTGTAACCATTTTTTGTAAACTGTACAATTTTTTTGGATATGCTCTAAATTATATTGTTATTTAAATAATAATCTAAATTGAACCGTTAGCCAAGCCAACTGACGTCATAAATTGAGCAGTTGCCCTGCGGCCCCGCCTCGCGGGTTGTGTCCGGGAGCGACTCGCGAGGCGGGTCGAGCGGTGAGACTAGCTGAAGGTCCTAGGAACTATCCCAACCTCTTCCCCGGCGGACGACTCAGGATCATGCGAATGCTTCCACATGGAATTATCTCAGAAAATTCTAAAAAAATCCAATGGAGAATTTTTAAAATGGAAACTTATGAGAGGTCTCGAGAACGTTTTAAGGCTCCGTCACACAGGCGCCTTTTCCGGGCGGGGCGTGAGCGGGGCGTGTGCGGGGCGCCCCGCTTTTACATATAAAACGCTCACGCCCCGCCCGTAAAACGCGCCTGTGTGACGGAACCTTTAAGGTTTTTGAAAACTTTCAGCACCAGCCTTACGGCCCAGTTCGAACAATGCTTACAAGATGTCACAGCCATACGTCACCGATCTGTCAGTGTCAAAAGTGACGTTTTTGGTTGAAGAAATGTCACTTTTGACACCGACAGATCGGTATCGTATCGCTGTGACATCTTATAAACATTGTTCTCTGCAGCCTTAGGTTCGTATCTGTAAAAGGATTTTATCAACGTTGGTTTTACGATATACATATGTATGTTTTCCTGTAGTAAACCCATAGTCGCCCACCAGTGGTTGCTGTAGCTAGGTGGCCTACGCTATGGCAATACTTTTCGATTTTTGTGAGTTAGAAGCGACGACGGCATAATAATAATTCACATAGGTACAAAAAATTTAAATATTTTAAATCATTCATTGATTTTATTAATGAAAATGTATTTACGAATAATAAACTTCTCAATCGCAAATATTACAGTTCACACGCAAAAAATACAAGAAACTATTTTATCTGTTTACTTGATTGTCGATTATTAACGTGGTTTTTTTTTACACCAATTGATCAGTAATCGGAGTAAATAATCAATTTTATCTTTTTATTGATAATCAAATATTTCCTTTGAATGCCCAGTTTTACTAATATTTTATAAGATAATAATTAATATTGAAGACATTACAAATTGACCGCCGCCGCTCGTTCTCCTGACACATAACACACACCAAATTCAATACTTATCTACTCGGCAGGACAGTGGCGCCCTCAATATCATGCAGTAAACGGTTTCCAAAAGTTTGTGCAATACGTGGGACTGTGGGCGCGGGCCGGATAGCCCGAAAGGGCGAAGTTTTGTTAAAATACATTTTCGCAACTCTACATAGATAGTAAACATAAATTTCTTATAATGCTCAAATAAAGTGTAAACAATGTATTACGTTATGTTTTCATTTAAGAAGGATATTTTGTATTTTCCTATACGGTTTTGGATCGATAAATTAACATGTATACGTTTCAAATCGAATAATACTCGACCCCACAGCCGCGTATAGTAATAGATACATGTATTTATACAACTATACAGAGTTAAATTTAATTATATTATATTTATAAACACCGAACCCCTTAGTCACTCGCCATAACATCTGACACGACGTAGGAAACATCTGACACTAACTTTACAAACATATATCAGACGTTTCTATCTGTCCTGTCAGATTACATTAGTACCCTGTCAATTTATAAATTTGACACATTTACACCGCGAAGTGACATTACTGTGACAAGGTACTTATTTTTGTAACAACTCCCAAATATATATAGTTTCATAATTATTGCTCTGAGTTAATCTCGTGTAATGACGTCACACCCCGGACGATGACGTCACTAGACTTTGTAACCTCTAAAGTACAATTCCTTTGACAATAGCATGCAAATTAATGATGACAGAAATATGAACTTTATAAATTAATGGTTAAAGTTCAAGTTTGTCGGATACGACTACTCCTTGTACAAACAGTAACACTCGTAACTGTCCATCGGTGGACCTTAATACAAAAGGCATAGGGCCCACCGATGGACGGTTAACAGTGTGGGCGATGGTACTTCTAACGGTCAAAATTTAAAAATATCCAATATCTTGTCATCACTATGTTGCATTCTAGAGAATAATAAGGAACATTGCTGTTGAAGACAATTAAGTGTCTTAGTTTGAACCTTATATAACAATGCCGTACGGTCTATTGTAAAGTGTCACCGTTGTGCATCAACTCCTGACCCAACCTTCTCCGGAAGCCACTATATAAACATGTCCGAAAAGCCTAAACATATAAATTCGTCCTCTACAAAAATATACATTTCAAAAGTCATGTAAATAATATAAATTCAATACCAACCCGACGTTCCGATACAAAAGGAGTACAGTCGAGCGCGGGATACGTACAGTCGCCGTCAAATATACATGAAGATTGAACGTCTCCGATGTATGTACAAAACAATGTGCTAATAAACATCTGAGCACGAATATTTATGAGCACCTTGTTTGCCACATACATCAAATATGTAATTCATGGACACTGTACATTCTTTATTGGTGTGAAGTCAGCCATAAAAAGCTACAAAAATATTTGTTAAAAACATATTTTAGAAAAACTTTGTGCGAAGACTACATCTTGTATACCGTATCTGGCATGTAAAGAAATATTTTAGCAAAATTTGTTACTAATAAAAAAAATGGTTCCATCTAACTTCACACCGACAAAGTTTTGCGTAAAAAATAACTACATAAATACCACTTATACATATGTTTTGTTCACATAATACTCGTCCCGAAATAATACGAAGCAAGAAATCAGTCGAGAAAACTGCAAATATCAACATTTACTTACAAATAACTAAATTGTTCATGATGTCGTCACACACGCGGAACCGACAGGTACATTGCAAAATGCATCATATCAGATAAGTTTCTAAGGTTAATTTTGTTTTTCAATGTCTTAAAAATCGATTAAATTTACATTTTCGTCACAAGTTTAATACATTTCACGATATAAAATTCAAAAAAGCTACATTCCCGAACAAAACGCTTACAACCTTAATCTTCTGCGTTACGTACACTGGCCACAATCGTTCAACTTCTTATACATGTATGTACAATTTTGTCAAGCGCGTGTTCGGGAAAGTCCATCGACACTCGACACGGTTGATAATCGATAGAAAAATCGACTATCTGCTCGATAGTCGAATATAAATAACTGCCGCGTTTCAATGGTAACGCATCTTGGAATTATTGTTTATTAAATCGTAGACGTTTTTTTCATGATTTACATCGCCCAAGGATCATTGTATCAATAATGCATTTATTCTTATCATTTAAAATGTGGGAGCGTTGGAAATTCGGCCACCGTATTTCCGATTAATAATTTGATTATAAATAAATTATATACATTTCCTTCCGCGAAACGTCGTCAAAATACTCCATCAAGTCATAAAGTCATAAAATACCTATTCCATGTTGCGGTCGAAATCTAGTAGGGACTCGCAGTTATGGGTCACATTGATTTACAATTTGTGTTTGGCGGGTAACTAACACGAAAGAAGTATTCATCTCGATCTAGAAGCGGACTCACCGATAAAAAAGTTCTAAAACTCAACATCTAAGTCGCCGTCCCCTCACCTCATACGAAAAGACGTAAACCGTGATAGCCGTAGTTTGAATCACTCTCGTGACGTCCTTTTAGTCAACCTCATTTTTCTGTGGATGCCGGCGGCACTGGGACCGAACACCGCGCTAAGGGTCCGTGTCGGTCCGTCAGCTCTGAGCCTGCGGGAGTGCCGCGAGGGGTGCTGCGGGTGCTGCAAGTGCAGCAGGTGCAGCAGGTGCAGGAGACGAGGGCTGCAGCAGGTGCTCAGGAACAGGCACCACGCGGAGCCGCGCCGGGACTTTCTTGGTAGGACACAGTACCTGGAAAACCAAAATGTGTAAGTACGATTTTAAAAACGACAACTTGTGGGCGACCGAGGAAGTGTTTATAGACTGTATACCTAAGTATTTTTTTAATAAAATTGTCTACATTTACGTCTTAAAAGTGTTCAAAGAACGAGGTACCTGTATAAGCTGCAAATCCGTCTGAACACGAATCACAGAGCTTACCCTTCTCGCGAAGCCGAAGCAGCCCTTGTCGTCCTGCGGCGGCGCCGCCACCGCCGTCAGCTGCAGGTCCGGCGTCGGCGCCTCCGTCTGCTCCTCGCCTGCCCATACATATATTGCACAAGAAAAGTTATTAGATGCGTCAAATACAACTCGTACTTTAGTTACTGATGAATCTGAGTTCTTTACACAATGGTGAGATACACACTTTATAAATGTATCTTTAAGTAAGTACTTATAAAATTGTTGGCACGCATCATAAACTACTCGTAATTTGACTATCCAATGAAACTTTTTATACACCGTGATGACAAAAAATAATCACGCTTCAGAAATATTAGCTGATGCGTCAAATACAAATCGTAGTTTGGTTGTTGTTGAGTCAAATTCCATCACACCGTGATGAATTATAGAATACGAATTATTTCTAGTGACAACTGTCAAATAAATTACAAACACTAATTAACATTATTAATTTAGTTAACCCTTTCAACGTCACGCCTGTCACTCTTTCGACGTCAGGCACGTTATTTTGAACCTAATGCATGAAGATTGATATTGTCGCGAGTGTCAATTAACGTCTTTGGTGGTCAACGTAACCTAAAGCACAACCTAAACTAGGTAACTATGTCTATGATCTGTGCCAAAGTTGTGACTGACCCGCCTGTAGAGTGACACATACCCGCTTGGAAGACGTTCAGCTCGGTGAAGCAGCCCGTCTCGATCATCTCGGTCTGCCACGACATGGAGACGGAGCCGGTGTTGAACTTGCCATAGAAGGTGTCGTCGCCCGCGTCCAGGGCTACGCCCTTCACGGTCGAGAACTGCTCGATGTCTAGTACGTCTTTAGCGTACACCGCGTGCGGCTGAAACGGAATATGTTATTTATTATCAGAGATTATCAAATTTGACTACTGGCGTTATTGTAAATAACTAGGTATAGATTTCTAAAAATATAAAATATTTGTGACCGTTTTGTCATACCGCACTGCCGGATACTTCCAGGATTAACCTGGGACCGCGGGTGCGGCCGCTGTGGGCGGCGCCGGCGCGCGCACCGCGCCGCGCTCCCGAGAGCATCGATGCTACTTCATGCGCTCCCGATGTCAACACCCGATCGATTCGTTCGCATGGAGATGGACGACCGTGTATTCAATCAATTAAAGCATTTATTTTCAGGCAACTAAGGCCTACAGATACATACCTCACAAACTAACATATATACAATATTAAAAATCTTATATATTAAAAAAATAATATAATGTCGGCGTAATACTACGTCATCACGTCTCGTCTTATTTCTGTTCTTCCCGTGTATTTTGTATCTCGGACCTACTTTTGTGTTATATTTTTCTTGAAATGAAACAGTTCGTTAGCTCAATCTAAGTTTCATTAATAGGCCAATCGAAAGGTGTCGGGGCCGATAATATTAGTCCGGTGGTCGTCTCGGGTGGCGGGAGTGGGAGGTACTCACGTCGGGCACGAAGGGCGCGTCCACCATGCCGGCCTCGAGCCGCGCCCAGTTGAGGGAGTTGAAGAAGCGGTGCTGCTTGACTTGCGCCGCGCCTCTCCGGCCGGCTCCGCAGCCGAGCCTAGACACAGTGGCGGTACTCACGTCGGGCACGAAGGGCGCGTCCACCATGCCGGCCTCGAGCCGCGCCCAGTTGAGGGAGTTGAAGAAGTGGTGCTGCTTGACTTGCGCCGCGCCTCTCCGGCCGGCTCCGCAGCCGAGCCTAGACACAGTGGCGGTACTCACGTCGGGCACGAAGGGCGCGTCCACCATGCCGGCCTCGAGCCGCGCCCAGTTGAGGGAGTTGAAGAAGCGGTGCTGCTTGACTTGCTCAGCGCCTCTCCGGCCGGCTCCGCAGCCGAGCCTAGACACAGTGGCGGTACTCACGTCGGGCACGAAGGGCGCGTCCACCATGCCGGCCTCGAGCCGCGCCCAGTTGAGGGAGTTGAAGAAGCGGTGCTGCTTGACTTGCGCCGCGCCTCTCCGGCCGGCGCCGCAGCCGAGCCTAGACACAGTGGCGGTACTCACGTCGGGCACGAAGGGCGCGTCCACCATGCCGGCCTCGAGCCGCGCCCAGTTGAGGGAGTTGAAGAAGCGGTGCTGCTTGACTTGCGCCGCGCCTCTCCGGCCGGCGCCGCAGCCGAGCCTAGACACAGTGGCGGTACTCACGTCGGGCACGAAGGGCGCGTCCACCATGCCGGCCTCGAGCCGCGCCCAGTTGAGGGAGTTGTAGAAGCGGTGCTGCTTGACTTGCGCCGCGCCTCTCCGGCCGGCTCCGCAGCCGAGCCTAGACACAGTGGCGGTACTCACGTCGGGCACGAAGGGCGCGTCCACCATGCCGGCCTCGAGCCGCGCCCAGTTGAGGGAGTTGAAGAAGCGGTGCTGCTTGACTTGCGCCGCGCCTCTCCGGCCGGCGCCGAAGCCGAGCCTAGACACAGTGGCGGTACTCACGTCGGGCACGAAGGGCGCGTCCACCATGCCGGCCTCGAGCCGCGCCCAGTTGAGGGAGTTGAAGAAGCGGTGCTGCTTGACTTGCTGTGCGCCTCTCCGGCCGGCTCCGCAGCCGAGCCTAGACACAGTGGCGGTACTCACGTCGGGCACGAAGGGCGCGTCCACCATGCCGGCCTCGAGCCGCGCCCAGTTGAGGGAGTTGAAGAAGCGGTGCTGCTTGACTTGCGCCGCGCCTCTCCGGCCGGCGCCGCAGCCGAGCCTAGACACAGTGGCGGTACTCACGTCGGGCACGAAGGGCGCGTCCACCATGCCGGCCTCGAGCCGCGCCCAGTTGAGGGAGTTGAAGAAGCGGTGCTGCTTGACTTGCGCCGCGCCTCTCCGGCCGGCGCCGCAGCCGAGCCTAGACACAGTGGCGGTACTCACGTCGGGCACGAAGGGCGCGTCCACCATGCCGGCCTCGAGCCGCGCCCAGTTGAGGGAGTTGAAGAAGCGGTGCTGCTTGACTTGCTGTGCGCCTCTCCGGCCGGCGCCGCAGCCGAGCCTAGACACAGTGGCGGTACTCACGTCGGGCACGAAGGGCGCGTCCACCATGCCGGCCTCGAGCCGCGCCCAGTTGAGGGAGTTGAAGAAGCGGTGCTGCTTGACTTGCGCCGCGCCTCTCCGGCCGGCGCCGCAGCCGAGCCTAGACACAGTGGCGGTACTCACGTCGGGCACGAAGGGCGCGTCCACCATGCCGGCCTCGAGCCGCGCCCAGTTGAGGGAGTTGAAGAAGCGGTGCTGCTTGACTTGCGCCGCGCCTCTCCGGCCGGCTCCGCAGCCGAGCCTAGACACAGTGGCGGTACTCACGTCGGGCACGAAGGGCGCGTCCACCATGCCGGCCTCGAGCCGCGCCCAGTTGAGGGAGTTGAAGAAGCGGTGCTGCTTGACTTGCGCCGCGCCTCTCCGGCCGGCGCCGCAGCCGAGCCTAGACACAGTGGCGGTACTCACGTCGGGCACGAAGGGCGCGTCCACCATGCCGGCCTCGAGCCGCGCCCAGTTGAGGGAGTTGAAGAAGCGGTGCTGCTTGACTTGCTGTGCGCCTCTCCGGCCGGCTCCGCAGCCGAGCCTAGACACAGTGGCGGTACTCACGTCGGGCACGAAGGGCGCGTCCACCATGCCGGCCTCGAGCCGCGCCCAGGTGAGGGAGTTGAAGAAGCGGTGCTGCTTGACTTGCGCCGCGCCTCTCCGGCCGGCGCCGCAGCCGAGCCTAGACACAGTGGCGGTACTCACGTCGGGCACGAAGGGCGCGTCCACCATGCCGGCCTCGAGCCGCGCCCAGTTGAGGGAGTTGAAGAAGCGGTGCTGCTTGACTTGCGCCGCGCCTCTCCGGCCGGCGCCGCAGCCGAGCCTAGACACAGTGGCGGTACTCACGTCGGGCACGAAGGGCGCGTCCACCATGCCGGCCTCGAGCCGCGCCCAGTTGAGGGAGTTGAAGAAGCGGTGCTGCTTGACTTGCGCCGCGCCTCTCCGGCCGGCTCCGCAGCCGAGCCTAGACACAGTGGCGGTACTCACGTCGGGCACGAAGGGCGCGTCCACCATGCCGGCCTCGAGCCGCGCCCAGTTGAGGGAGTTGAAGAAGCGGTGCTGCTTGACTTGCGCCGCGCCTCTCCGGCCGGCGCCGCAGCCGAGCCTAGACACAGTGGCGGTACTCACGTCGGGCACGAAGGGCGCGTCCACCATGCCGGCCTCGAGCCGCGCCCAGTTGAGGGAGTTGAAGAAGCGGTGCTGCTTGACTTGCGCCGCGCCTCTCCGGCCGGCGCCGCAGCCGAGCCTAGACACAGTGGCGGTACTCACGTCGGGCACGAAGGGCGCGTCCACCATGCCGGCCTCGAGCCGCGCCCAGTTGAGGGAGTTGAAGAAGCGGTGCTGCTTGACTTGCGCCGCGCCTCTCCGGCCGGCGCCGCAGCCGAGCCTAGACACAGTGGCGGTACTCACGTCGGGCACGAAGGGCGCGTCCACCATGCCGGCCTCGAGCCGCGCCCAGTTGAGGGAGTTGAAGAAGCGGTGCTGCTTGACTTGCTGTGCGCCTCTCCGGCCGGCGCCGCAGCCGAGCCTAGACACAGTGGCGGTACTCACGTCGGGCACGAAGGGCGCGTCCACCATGCCGGCCTCGAGCCGCGCCCAGTTGAGGGAGTTGAAGAAGCGGTGCTGCTTGACTTGCTGTGCGCCTCTCCGGCCGGCGCCGCAGCCGAGCCTAGACACAGTGGCGGTACTCACGTCGGGCACGAAGGGCGCGTCCACCATGCCGGCCTCGAGCCGCGCCCAGTTGAGGGAGTTGAAGAAGCGGTGCTGCTTGACTTGCTGTGCGCCTCTCCGGCCGGCGCCGCAGCCGAGCCTAGACACAGTGGCGGTACTCACGTCGGGCACGAAGGGCGCGTCCACCATGCCGGCCTCGAGCCGCGCCCAGTTGAGGGAGTTGAAGAAGCGGTGCTGCTTGACTTGCTGTGCGCCTCTCCGGCCGGCTCCGCAGCCGAGCCTAGACACAGTGGCGGTACTCACGTCGGGCACGAAGGGCGCGTCCACCATGCCGGCCTCGAGCCGCGCCCAGTTGAGGGAGTTGAAGAAGCGGTGCTGCTTGACTTGCTGTGCGCCTCTCCGGCCGGCTCCGCAGCCGAGCCTAGACACAGTGGCGGTACTCACGTCGGGCACGAAGGGCGCGTCCACCATGCCGGCCTCGAGCCGCGCCCAGTTGAGGGAGTTGAAGAAGCGGTGCTGCTTGACTTGCTGTGCGCCTCTCCGGCCGGCTCCGCAGCCGAGCCTAGACACAGTGGCGGTACTCACGTCGGGCACGAAGGGCGCGTCCACCATGCCGGCCTCGAGCCGCGCCCAGTTGAGGGAGTTGAAGAAGCGGTGCTGCTTGACTTGCTGTGCGCCTCTCCGGCCGGCTCCGCAGCCGAGCCTAGACACAGTGGCGGTACTCACGTCGGGCACGAAGGGCGCGTCCACCATGCCGGCCTCGAGCCGCGCCCAGTTGAGGGAGTTGAAGAAGCGGTGCTGCTTGACTTGCTGTGCGCCTCTCCGGCCGGCTCCGCAGCCGAGCCTAGACACAGTGGCGGTACTCACGTCGGGCACGAAGGGCGCGTCCACCATGCCGGCCTCGAGCCGCGCCCAGTTGAGGGAGTTGAAGAAGCGGTGCTGCTTGACTTGCTGTGCGCCTCTCCGGCCGGCTCCGCAGCCGAGCCTAGACACAGTGGCGGTACTCACGTCGGGCACGAAGGGCGCGTCCACCATGCCGGCCTCGAGCCGCGCCCAGTTGAGGGAGTTGAAGAAGCGGTGCTGCTTGACTTGCTGTGCGCCTCTCCGGCCGGCTCCGCAGCCGAGCCTAGACACAGTGGCGGTACTCACGTCGGGCACGAAGGGCGCGTCCACCATGCCGGCCTCGAGCCGCGCCCAGTTGAGGGAGTTGAAGAAGCGGTGCTGCTTGACTTGCTGTGCGCCTCTCCGGCCGGCTCCGCAGCCGAGCCTAGACACAGTGGCGGTACTCACGTCGGGCACGAAGGGCGCGTCCACCATGCCGGCCTCGAGCCGCGCCCAGTTGAGGGAGTTGAAGAAGCGGTGCTGCTTGACTTGCTGTGCGCCTCTCCGGCCGGCTCCGCAGCCGAGCCTAGACACAGTGGCGGTACTCACGTCGGGCACGAAGGGCGCGTCCACCATGCCGGCCTCGAGCCGCGCCCAGTTGAGGGAGTTGAAGAAGCGGTGCTGCTTGACTTGCTGTGCGCCTCTCCGGCCGGCTCCGCAGCCGAGCCTAGACACAGTGGCGGTACTCACGTCGGGCACGAAGGGCGCGTCCACCATGCCGGCCTCGAGCCGCGCCCAGTTGAGGGAGTTGAAGAAGCGGTGCTGCTTGACTTGCTGTGCGCCTCTCCGGCCGGCTCCGCAGCCGAGCCTAGACACAGTGGCGGTACTCACGTCGGGCACGAAGGGCGCGTCCACCATGCCGGCCTCGAGCCGCGCCCAGTTGAGGGAGTTGAAGAAGCGGTGCTGCTTGACTTGCTGTGCGCCTCTCCGGCCGGCTCCGCAGCCGAGCCTAGACACAGTGGCGGTACTCACGTCGGGCACGAAGGGCGCGTCCACCATGCCGGCCTCGAGCCGCGCCCAGTTGAGGGAGTTGAAGAAGCGGTGCTGCTTGACTTGCTCAGCGCCTCTCCGGCCGGCTCCGCAGCCGAGCCTAGACACAGTGGCGGTACTCACGTCGGGCACGAAGGGCGCGTCCACCATGCCGGCCTCGAGCCGCGCCCAGTTGAGGGAGTTGAAGAAGCGGTGCTGCTTGACTTGCTGTGCGCCTCTCCGGCCGGCTCCGCAGCCGAGCCTAGACACAGTGGCGGTACTCACGTCGGGCACGAAGGGCGCGTCCACCATGCCGGCCTCGAGCCGCGCCCAGTTGAGGGAGTTGAAGAAGCGGTGCTGCTTGACTTGCGCCGCGCCTCTCCGGCCGGCTCCGCAGCCGAGCCTAGACACAGTGGCGGTACTCACGTCGGGCACGAAGGGCGCGTCCACCATGCCGGCCTCGAGCCGCGCCCAGTTGAGGGAGTTGAAGAAGCGGTGCTGCTTGACTTGCGCCGCGCCTCTCCGGCCGGCTCCGCAGCCGAGCCTAGACACAGTGGCGGTACTCACGTCGGGCACGAAGGGCGCGTCCACCATGCCGGCCTCGAGCCGCGCCCAGTTGAGGGAGTTGAAGAAGCGGTGCTGCTTGACTTGCTGTGCGCCTCTCCGGCCGGCTCCGCAGCCGAGCCTAGACACAGTGGCGGTACTCACGTCGGGCACGAAGGGCGCGTCCACCATGCCGGCCTCGAGCCGCGCCCAGTTGAGGGAGTTGAAGAAGCGGTGCTGCTTGACTTGCTGTGCGCCTCTCCGGCCGGCTCCGCAGCCGAGCCTAGACACAGTGGCGGTACTCACGTCGGGCACGAAGGGCGCGTCCACCATGCCGGCCTCGAGCCGCGCCCAGTTGAGGGAGTTGAAGAAGCGGTGCTGCTTGACTTGCTGTGCGCCTCTCCGGCCGGCTCCGCAGCCGAGCCTAGACACAGTGGCGGTACTCACGTCGGGCACGAAGGGCGCGTCCACCATGCCGGCCTCGAGCCGCGCCCAGTTGAGGGAGTTGAAGAAGCGGTGCTGCTTGACTTGCTGTGCGCCTCTCCGGCCGGCTCCGCAGCCGAGCCTAGACACAGTGGCGGTACTCACGTCGGGCACGAAGGGCGCGTCCACCATGCCGGCCTCGAGCCGCGCCCAGTTGAGGGAGTTGAAGAAGCGGTGCTGCTTGACTTGCGCCGCGCCTCTCCGGCCGGCTCCGCAGCCGAGCCTAGACACAGTGGCGGTACTCACGTCGGGCACGAAGGGCGCGTCCACCATGCCGGCCTCGAGCCGCGCCCAGTTGAGGGAGTTGAAGAAGCGGTGCTGCTTGACTTGCTGTGCGCCTCTCCGGCCGGCTCCGCAGCCGAGCCTAGACACAGTGGCGGTACTCACGTCGGGCACGAAGGGCGCGTCCACCATGCCGGCCTCGAGCCGCGCCCAGTTGAGGGAGTTGAAGAAGCGGTGCTGCTTGACTTGCTGTGCGCCTCTCCGGCCGGCTCCGCAGCCGAGCCTAGACACAGTGGCGGTACTCACGTCGGGCACGAAGGGCGCGTCCACCATGCCGGCCTCGAGCCGCGCCCAGTTGAGGGAGTTGAAGAAGCGGTGCTGCTTGACTTGCGCCGCGCCTCTCCGGCCGGCTCCGCAGCCGAGCCTAGACACAGTGGCGGTACTCACGTCGGGCACGAAGGGCGCGTCCACCATGCCGGCCTCGAGCCGCGCCCAGTTGAGGGAGTTGAAGAAGCGGTGCTGCTTGACTTGCGCCGCGCCTCTCCGGCCGGCTCCGCAGCCGAGCCTAGACACAGTGGCGGTACTCACGTCGGGCACGAAGGGCGCGTCCACCATGCCGGCCTCGAGCCGCGCCCAGTTGAGGGAGTTGAAGAAGCGGTGCTGCTTGACTTGCTGTGCGCCTCTCCGGCCGGCTCCGCAGCCGAGCCTAGACACAGTGGCGGTACTCACGTCGGGCACGAAGGGCGCGTCCACCATGCCGGCCTCGAGCCGCGCCCAGTTGAGGGAGTTGAAGAAGCGGTGCTGCTTGACTTGCTGTGCGCCTCTCCGGCCGGCTCCGCAGCCGAGCCTAGACACAGTGGCGGTACTCACGTCGGGCACGAAGGGCGCGTCCACCATGCCGGCCTCGAGCCGCGCCCAGTTGAGGGAGTTGAAGAAGCGGTGCTGCTTGACTTGCGCCGCGCCTCTCCGGCCGGCTCCGCAGCCGAGCCTAGACACAGTGGCGGTACTCACGTCGGGCACGAAGGGCGCGTCCACCATGCCGGCCTCGAGCCGCGCCCAGTTGAGGGAGTTGAAGAAGCGGTGCTGCTTGACTTGCTGTGCGCCTCTCCGGCCGGCTCCGCAGCCGAGCCTAGACACAGTGGCGGTACTCACGTCGGGCACGAAGGGCGCGTCCACCATGCCGGCCTCGAGCCGCGCCCAGTTGAGGGAGTTGAAGAAGCGGTGCTGCTTGACTTGCGCCGCGCCTCTCCGGCCGGCTCCGCAGCCGAGCCTAGACACAGTGGCGGTACTCACGTCGGGCACGAAGGGCGCGTCCACCATGCCGGCCTCGAGCCGCGCCCAGTTGAGGGAGTTGAAGAAGCGGTGCTGCTTGACTTGCTGTGCGCCTCTCCGGCCGGCTCCGCAGCCGAGCCTAGACACAGTGGCGGTACTCACGTCGGGCACGAAGGGCGCGTCCACCATGCCGGCCTCGAGCCGCGCCCAGTTGAGGGAGTTGAAGAAGCGGTGCTGCTTGACTTGCTGTGCGCCTCTCCGGCCGGCTCCGCAGCCGAGCCTAGACACAGTGGCGGTACTCACGTCGGGCACGAAGGGCGCGTCCACCATGCCGGCCTCGAGCCGCGCCCAGTTGAGGGAGTTGAAGAAGCGGTGCTGCTTGACTTGCGCCGCGCCTCTCCGGCCGGCTCCGCAGCCGAGCCTAGACACAGTGGCGGTACTCACGTCGGGCACGAAGGGCGCGTCCACCATGCCGGCCTCGAGCCGCGCCCAGTTGAGGGAGTTGAAGAAGCGGTGCTGCTTGACTTGCTGTGCGCCTCTCCGGCCGGCTCCGCAGCCGAGCCTAGACACAGTGGCGGTACTCACGTCGGGCACGAAGGGCGCGTCCACCATGCCGGCCTCGAGCCGCGCCCAGTTGAGGGAGTTGAAGAAGCGGTGCTGCTTGACTTGCTGTGCGCCTCTCCGGCCGGCTCCGCAGCCGAGCCTAGACACAGTGGCGGTACTCACGTCGGGCACGAAGGGCGCGTCCACCATGCCGGCCTCGAGCCGCGCCCAGTTGAGGGAGTTGAAGAAGCGGTGCTGCTTGACTTGCTGTGCGCCTCTCCGGCCGGCTCCGCAGCCGAGCCTAGACACAGTGGCGGTACTCACGTCGGGCACGAAGGGCGCGTCCACCATGCCGGCCTCGAGCCGCGCCCAGTTGAGGGAGTTGAAGAAGCGGTGCTGCTTGACTTGCGCCGCGCCTCTCCGGCCGGCTCCGCAGCCGAGCCTAGACACAGTGGCGGTACTCACGTCGGGCACGAAGGGCGCGTCCACCATGCCGGCCTCGAGCCGCGCCCAGTTGAGGGAGTTGAAGAAGCGGTGCTGCTTGACTTGCTGTGCGCCTCTCCGGCCGGCTCCGCAGCCGAGCCTAGACACAGTGGCGGTACTCACGTCGGGCACGAAGGGCGCGTCCACCATGCCGGCCTCGAGCCGCGCCCAGTTGAGGGAGTTGAAGAAGCGGTGCTGCTTGACTTGCTGTGCGCCTCTCCGGCCGGCTCCGCAGCCGAGCCTAGACACAGTGGCGGTACTCACGTCGGGCACGAAGGGCGCGTCCACCATGCCGGCCTCGAGCCGCGCCCAGTTGAGGGAGTTGAAGAAGCGGTGCTGCTTGACTTGCGCCGCGCCTCTCCGGCCGGCTCCGCAGCCGAGCCTAGACACAGTGGCGGTACTCACGTCGGGCACGAAGGGCGCGTCCACCATGCCGGCCTCGAGCCGCGCCCAGTTGAGGGAGTTGAAGAAGCGGTGCTGCTTGACTTGCGCCGCGCCTCTCCGGCCGGCTCCGCAGCCGAGCCTAGACACAGTGGCGGTACTCACGTCGGGCACGAAGGGCGCGTCCACCATGCCGGCCTCGAGCCGCGCCCAGTTGAGGGAGTTGAAGAAGCGGTGCTGCTTGACTTGCTGTGCGCCTCTCCGGCCGGCTCCGCAGCCGAGCCTAGACACAGTGGCGGTACTCACGTCGGGCACGAAGGGCGCGTCCACCATGCCGGCCTCGAGCCGCGCCCAGTTGAGGGAGTTGAAGAAGCGGTGCTGCTTGACTTGCTGTGCGCCTCTCCGGCCGGCTCCGCAGCCGAGCCTAGACACAGTGGCGGTACTCACGTCGGGCACGAAGGGCGCGTCCACCATGCCGGCCTCGAGCCGCGCCCAGTTGAGGGAGTTGAAGAAGCGGTGCTGCTTGACTTGCGCCGCGCCTCTCCGGCCGGCTCCGCAGCCGAGCCTAGACACAGTGGCGGTACTCACGTCGGGCACGAAGGGCGCGTCCACCATGCCGGCCTCGAGCCGCGCCCAGTTGAGGGAGTTGAAGAAGCGGTGCTGCTTGACTTGCTGTGCGCCTCTCCGGCCGGCTCCGCAGCCGAGCCTAGACACAGTGGCGGTACTCACGTCGGGCACGAAGGGCGCGTCCACCATGCCGGCCTCGAGCCGCGCCCAGTTGAGGGAGTTGAAGAAGCGGTGCTGCTTGACTTGCGCCGCGCCTCTCCGGCCGGCTCCGCAGCCGAGCCTAGACACAGTGGCGGTACTCACGTCGGGCACGAAGGGCGCGTCCACCATGCCGGCCTCGAGCCGCGCCCAGTTGAGGGAGTTGAAGAAGCGGTGCTGCTTGACTTGCTGTGCGCCTCTCCGGCCGGCTCCGCAGCCGAGCCTAGACACAGTGGCGGTACTCACGTCGGGCACGAAGGGCGCGTCCACCATGCCGGCCTCGAGCCGCGCCCAGTTGAGGGAGTTGAAGAAGCGGTGCTGCTTGACTTGCTGTGCGCCTCTCCGGCCGGCTCCGCAGCCGAGCCTAGACACAGTGGCGGTACTCACGTCGGGCACGAAGGGCGCGTCCACCATGCCGGCCTCGAGCCGCGCCCAGTTGAGGGAGTTGAAGAAGCGGTGCTGCTTGACTTGCGCCGCGCCTCTCCGGCCGGCTCCGCAGCCGAGCCTAGACACAGTGGCGGTACTCACGTCGGGCACGAAGGGCGCGTCCACCATGCCGGCCTCGAGCCGCGCCCAGTTGAGGGAGTTGAAGAAGCGGTGCTGCTTGACTTGCTGTGCGCCTCTCCGGCCGGCTCCGCAGCCGAGCCTAGACACAGTGGCGGTACTCACGTCGGGCACGAAGGGCGCGTCCACCATGCCGGCCTCGAGCCGCGCCCAGTTGAGGGAGTTGAAGAAGCGGTGCTGCTTGACTTGCTGTGCGCCTCTCCGGCCGGCTCCGCAGCCGAGCCTAGACACAGTGGCGGTACTCACGTCGGGCACGAAGGGCGCGTCCACCATGCCGGCCTCGAGCCGCGCCCAGTTGAGGGAGTTGAAGAAGCGGTGCTGCTTGACTTGCTCAGCGCCTCTCCGGCCGGCTCCGCAGCCGAGCCTAGACACAGTGGCGGTACTCACGTCGGGCACGAAGGGCGCGTCCACCATGCCGGCCTCGAGCCGCGCCCAGTTGAGGGAGTTGAAGAAGCGGTGCTGCTTGACTTGCGCCGCGCCTCTCCGGCCGGCTCCGCAGCCGAGCCTAGACACAGTGGCGGTACTCACGTCGGGCACGAAGGGCGCGTCCACCATGCCGGCCTCGAGCCGCGCCCAGTTGAGGGAGTTGAAGAAGCGGTGCTGCTTGACTTGCTGTGCGCCTCTCCGGCCGGCTCCGCAGCCGAGCCTAGACACAGTGGCGGTACTCACGTCGGGCACGAAGGGCGCGTCCACCATGCCGGCCTCGAGCCGCGCCCAGTTGAGGGAGTTGAAGAAGCGGTGCTGCTTGACTTGCTGTGCGCCTCTCCGGCCGGCTCCGCAGCCGAGCCTAGACACAGTGGCGGTACTCACGTCGGGCACGAAGGGCGCGTCCACCATGCCGGCCTCGAGCCGCGCCCAGTTGAGGGAGTTGAAGAAGCGGTGCTGCTTGACTTGCGCCGCGCCTCTCCGGCCGGCTCCGCAGCCGAGCCTAGACACAGTGGCGGTACTCACGTCGGGCACGAAGGGCGCGTCCACCATGCCGGCCTCGAGCCGCGCCCAGTTGAGGGAGTTGAAGAAGCGGTGCTGCTTGACTTGCGCCGCGCCTCTCCGGCCGGCTCCGCAGCCGAGCCTAGACACAGTGGCGGTACTCACGTCGGGCACGAAGGGCGCGTCCACCATGCCGGCCTCGAGCCGCGCCCAGTTGAGGGAGTTGAAGAAGCGGTGCTGCTTGACTTGCTGTGCGCCTCTCCGGCCGGCTCCGCAGCCGAGCCTAGACACAGTGGCGGTACTCACGTCGGGCACGAAGGGCGCGTCCACCATGCCGGCCTCGAGCCGCGCCCAGTTGAGGGAGTTGAAGAAGCGGTGCTGCTTGACTTGCTGTGCGCCTCTCCGGCCGGCTCCGCAGCCGAGCCTAGACACAGTGGCGGTACTCACGTCGGGCACGAAGGGCGCGTCCACCATGCCGGCCTCGAGCCGCGCCCAGTTGAGGGAGTTGAAGAAGCGGTGCTGCTTGACTTGCTGTGCGCCTCTCCGGCCGGCTCCGCAGCCGAGCCTAGACACAGTGGCGGTACTCACGTCGGGCACGAAGGGCGCGTCCACCATGCCGGCCTCGAGCCGCGCCCAGTTGAGGGAGTTGAAGAAGCGGTGCTGCTTGACTTGCTGTGCGCCTCTCCGGCCGGCTCCGCAGCCGAGCCTAGACACAGTGGCGGTACTCACGTCGGGCACGAAGGGCGCGTCCACCATGCCGGCCTCGAGCCGCGCCCAGTTGAGGGAGTTGAAGAAGCGGTGCTGCTTGACTTGCGCCGCGCCTCTCCGGCCGGCTCCGCAGCCGAGCCTAGACACAGTGGCGGTACTCACGTCGGGCACGAAGGGCGCGTCCACCATGCCGGCCTCGAGCCGCGCCCAGTTGAGGGAGTTGAAGAAGCGGTGCTGCTTGACTTGCGCCGCGCCTCTCCGGCCGGCTCCGCAGCCGAGCCTAGACACAGTGGCGGTACTCACGTCGGGCACGAAGGGCGCGTCCACCATGCCGGCCTCGAGCCGCGCCCAGTTGAGGGAGTTGAAGAAGCGGTGCTGCTTGACTTGCGCCGCGCCTCTCCGGCCGGCTCCGCAGCCGAGGCGGGCGGCGGGGGTCTTGGCGAGCAGCGCGGCACACAGCGCGCGCGCGCACTCGCTGAACTTGCTCGAGTACTTCTCCTGTTCGTGCTGCAATGCAAAAAGTCAGGCGGGGCCGTCTTCAAATTTACGTTACATTCGAATGTTACGTTGATCCGATACGAATCGAACGAACCCTCCCGCGAGTTCTGAACCTTGACGTTTTGTCTCTCGCGGTTCTTTCCTTCCTTTCGTCCTCGTCAAAAAATCTAAAGTGAAAACTTTGGATCCTTTTTATTCTCCGAGTTTAACGAAATTTAAAATTCTTTCGACGGATGCGGCCGCATACCTACGTGATATTGAGCCTCACGATACATAAATGAGCCCTAAACTTTTTAAGAATCATTTATTTTAATATCATACATTTTAAACATAGTCCTTCATTACATTATATAACTCATACATAATAGTGCGGCACGATACACTTGTACGACATTCTATTCATAGCTTTACCTTGACCCGCCGGTCGACCTCCTCCCTCTTGACCTTCTCCTTGCGGGCGCGGAACGGCGCGCGTCCCTCCAGCATCTCGTACAACAGGCAGCCGAACGAAAACCAGTCGGGAGAAAACGTGTAGCGCTCGTTGTCGATCACCTGGAATCAATCACAGCTGTTAAGTTACTGGCTAACTATCCCACCTACAATTAAAATAAAATAGAAATTAGAATAATAAAGAAGATCAAATTAACTGACTAATCGAGCCCGAAAGAGCATGATTAGTAACCAAAGATAAGTAAGCATAGACGACCTACTTATAGAAAACATTTATCTCACCATCCTACCGACTGCGCCAGTACATTTTCAATTTATTTTCTTTATTTATTTATTTATTTATTTATTTATTTATTACTATTCGGAGATCCAACAGCTGTTAACATGTTAATAGGTTTTATAAATGTGATACAAGAAGCCAATTACAGGTTCTCACCAGTAAATACAGATTAACAAAAACAATTGGTGGTTAGCACTATTGCACTACACATACATTTCAACGCCAAAGGCAGAGTAGCAAATTTTGAATTCGTATTACTAAAGAAGATTCAAAAGAAATACAGATTAAGAAAAACAATTGGTGGTTAGCACTATTGCACTATACATTCATTTCAACGCCAAAGGCAGAGTAACTAATTTTGAATTCGCATTACTAAAGAAGATTCAAAAGAAATAAAGAAAAAACACAGCACAATGAAATTTCACATTCCACTAAGCCATGCTCATTTAAAGAACTCCTCTGTCAGGATACGCCGCACAGTTTGGATGTTGCTGTTGAAAATATCGATGTCATGCTCCTTCGTGAGTTTATTTAGACATTTACTAGCACGTATCAAAAAACTGTTCTGTCTGTAGTTACGCGAAGCATTTGGAACAGCAAGGGGTCGAATATTTCTAGTAGATTTGGATGGAATACTGAAAGAGAGCTCAGCCAACAACTCAGGGCAATCAATATTTCCGTTTATAATATTGAGAATGTAAACTATGTCTGAGATTTCACGGCGTGTATGCAACGGAATGAGATGATGCTTCCTACAAATATTGACATAGTTGGAGGATGCATAAGGATATTTAAGTTTAATGCAGAGGAACTTGATAAATTTCTTCTGGATGCGTTCTAGTCTATCAATATAAGTATGCTATTTTATATTTAACTTATATTTTATATTTAACTTTAACTTTATATTTAACTAAGCTATATTTTGTTTTTTTTTCAACAGGTGACAAAACCTACGGAGTGTTTATAGGAGGCTTTTGTAGGGGAAACATAATAGGACAGGGAGAAAAAGTCCAGTTAAAGAGGTGATGTTTACCTCGGGTGCCATGTAGCCGACGGTGCCGACGCGGCCGCGCACGGCGCCGGCGTCCGGCACGTCCACGGCGAGCCCGAGGTCCGAGATGCGCACGTGGCCCGCGTCGTCCAGCAGGATGTTCTCCGGCTTGCAGTCCCTGGACGTGATGGACCAAAATGTTCATCGCGCATGTCGCATGTGCATGGTTTTCGGATTCATACTTAGGCGATTTGGTTTAAATACGATTCCTAAATCCTGTTATGTTACTAAATTCATGTAAAGTAGGTACATAACAACAATGTGGGAGTAAGGTGCAAAAGTGCAGCGTCGACCGTACAAACAGATAGAAAAATTCGTATAGCCTTTGCTTTATATCATCTTTAGCTTAAGGCCATTTCTCGACTCACTGACTAGTTAGTACCGTCGATAAACTGCCAGGATTAGACTTAAAATGTCAGAATTAGACAAAAGAAAATCGCTAAAATGGACCTGTAAACAATGCCCATCTTGTGCAGGTGCTCCAACCCGCATGCCACCTGCGCGGCGTAGAAGCGCGCTCGCTCGAGTCCCAGCCCCGTGTCGGCGCCGCACATGTTGTAGATGTGGAACTTCAGGTCGCCTCCTACGATCAGAAAAATCAGTATAACAAAACCAGAAATAACATTCAGTTAACAGTTAATATTAACAGTCGTTCGACGACCAGGCCGTGTGAGACGACAACAAAAACGAATGCAAAGGTACAAGAGAAGGGAAGGGAAGTGGCCTGGAACTAAACAAAATATGAATACCTATTGAAGCCAGAAAAGACAAATATTTTTGTTGAGTCAGCGACCCAACCCAAAGCTTAAGTAGGTTAAAAAACTCATTACCATTTGTTTTCCTCTAGTGTCCTTGTATGGGGAAAAGGCAGATTGGCAAAAAAAGAGCGCTCACCGTTCATAATAGTGAGAACGAGACAGAGCGCGTCTTTCGTCTCGTAAGCGTAGGCGAGGTTAACGACGAAGCGGGAGTTGATTCTCTGGAGTATTTGCTTCTCTATCAGCACCATCGCCTCTCCTTTTCTCTTCTTGATGCGCTTCTTCTCCAGCTTCTTACACGCGTACATCTTGCCTGTTGCGCGCACCTGAAATGATTAATACATGGGTTTGAGATAAATTAAGTCTAGAAATATTTAAAAAGATAATATTCTTAGTACTGAGACATATCTTCAAAGTCCTTAGTAACCCTGGACTAGCCTATTGATGGCTGTAAGTCCAGGATTTTTGTACACACTGTCAGTACTTAAAGACAAATGAGGACTGGGACCTGTTGTCAGCTTAAAGTTAAATGGTTTGAAAATCAGCCAATGCGCGACATTATGCGATTAGGGCATTTTGTAGACAGAACGGATGCTTTGCAGACCGTACCTATATACACGGTGTAACATGAGGAAATATAATAATTTTAACAGCGTATTCCTGATCATATTTAGAGACAAAAATGTCCTATAAACTTTTTTGAAATTCGCCTAGTTTCAGAGATAATATTAATTTAAAAAAATACATGTTTTTATTGTTACATAGTGTAAAATGCCTTTTTGATGGAGATGTTGCTGCTATGGGACGTGGTCTAAATATCCTTATTGATAGATGTCAAAAAGTGACAAGTAACACTTTGCAAAAAGTAGGTTTTACGAATAAAACCTGTAAAAATCAATTTTAAGTGACAAGTTTACCAATAATATTTATTTTTTATATACAAATACATTCAAAAAATTGAAAAAAAACAAAACAAAAAAAAATTTTTTTTGGCGAAATTGACCTAAACTCATATTACATTTTTTCCTTCTTTTGACCTCAGAAATGCGTGGTTAAAATTATTCGGTTTCCTCATGTTACACCGTGTATGTACATACTTAAGGAAGACGTGTTGGATCCCGCTAACATCGCACCGGCTGTAATTTTCGTACTACGTAGTAGTAGTTCTGTAAGATGACCTTACCGTACACTCCTTACTTAAACCCCCATACATCCTGAAGGTGTGTTGCGTCACAGGCAGGGTATCGAGCCACTTCCACAGCTGATGGATATCCATGACCTCCCCACCTGATACCCCCGCTGCGTGTAAGGCGCACACCTCGCTTTACATCCTGAAGGTATGTTAGGTCACAGACTGAGCTTCGAACCCCTCTTCCACTGCCGATAGTCCAAGGACTCACCTGACAAGCGCAAACCTCTCCAAACCCTCCCTTCCCGAGGACCCTGTACATCCTGAAGGTGTGCTGCGTCACAGGTTGGGCCTCCAACCATTTCCATTGCAGATACCGGTGGAAGTACATGGAGCGCTCGAACTCCGAGAAGGGCGTGCCCGCGAGGAAATTCTTCACGCATCGTATGCACGAGCTGAAGATGTCTTTTGAGCCGGCTGGAATATGAAAAAAATGTGTTTATATATATATATATTACATTACACAGGACTATTCCACCAGTGTCGTTTACAAACGCCGTCCTAAAATACTTCTGCTGAAAATCCTAGGATTAATGATAAACCATCATGATTGATGCCCCATGACAGTCTTGCCCATAACATCAAAAGATTCTTCCCGGTAACTTCACAAGCCATGAATAAAAGATTGTCCTACATATATCAACCTGCCACTTTTACGTAAAGCAAAGATGAAGCGAGGTTTGAGAGCATATCGCAAACATCTTCGATCGCTCTTACGTATGTATTCTCTTATATTGAGGTAACGCCGGAGACAGTTACCTTCCAGCGACGAGCTCGCGTCGTCGAATGCCTGCTCGTCGACGACGTCGGTGACCGCTTCACCGTCCTCGACGGTGAGGTAACGCCGGTGACAGTTACCTTCCAGCGACGAGCTCGCGTCGTCGACCGCCTGCTCGTCGACGACGTCGGTGACCGCCTCACCGTCCTCGTCGGTGAGGTAACGCCGGAACACGTCGACAGCCACCGCCGTCCGCGTCTCCTCCATCTCCACATTGTATCGCTCCGCCTGCAAATGCACAACGGCCTACATTAAACTCCGATTGCGGAAACGAGGTAATGGAGGAAGAGTTTACATGTGAATCTTTGTCGCGGAAAAGATGAGATTCAAGTATGTACTCTGTCTGTACTCGTAGTGATACTGACCGCATCTAAGAAGCTGTTGTATTTGTGGTACTCCGGCTTGGTTCGCTCGCAGAACTGCCGAAACAGCAGCTTGCCGATCGGCTGCTGGTCGACCACGTAGTCGTAACCTACATCTGTAACAAGCAGAAATAAATAATTAATTTCCATGTGCATACCGACTTTGGGAACTAAGTTATATATTAAGCAGAGGTAAAAACTACATACCTACTCGTAAACGCAAAATCGGACCAACCTAAATATGAACGGACTTTACAATGATACTCGTACAGTGTGGACTGTCACCACAAATTTATAAAAACGTAAGGCTAATTGTGGCACTATTACACTTTGTTACTTCAAAGTCAGTGCAGTTACATAGTTAGGCGGACGCTACACGAATTACACGATAAAGATACTCCTAGATATTTCGCTTAGTAGTAAACCAGGGATAGTTCGCTTGGCTGACCATTCGCAACACTTATATCAAGGAGATAAGGTCTACTAAAGATCAATCGTCAAGTTAGCGCTCTGGACGCCGCGCCGGCAGTGAATATTCTATGAAGCCCACATACAGGCTACATATAGCACATAATCCCGGCAATCGTGAACTTAATACAATATTCACGCTGCTGCTTTATATATTCAGCTCGTCGCCATGTCAGATAATCTGATACAATATTAACTGGTTCACATACAGATAACGGTATATTGAAAACAACAAACGATCACACGGTGACTTTAGGGATTCTTAGCGTTAAAAGAAATAACGTGGTAAAGCGCACCGTACCGAGTATTACCGAGTACATAAAATAAGCCATTATATTCGAATCGTGGCCGTGGCTTTATCTGAATAGAGGTCGCTAACACACTAAACATATTGTCAAGTTTTCACTATTCATTCAACAATAAACAGTAAAAAATGCCTATTAGTAGATTAGTTACTGGCTATTAATCATACTTATCAACGCGACAAACGCCCACGACAATAATCAACATTTAATCACATAGAATTATTTTAATACATGATATTCGGTCGAATAGGTGATATTAAATATTAATATTGTTGAAAACACAAAAATTTATAATGTGAGATATATACGTGATAAAGTTGTGAATTAGACGTCGAATATATGAAATACAGTAGAGTCTGGTTAGTACGACTTCGCATATAACAACCAACCGCTTATAGCGACGTAAGTATAGGCACTTGTTTGGTTTTAGTACAAGCTACTATGAAAGCTCAACCGTTTATTACGACTCCGCTTATAACGACCGATCGCTTTTAACGACGAAAATTGACTCAAAATCCGTCCGTCAAGTCCGGTTACAACGACGAGCGACGTAGTTTTTACAAATAAATTGTTGGTAAGAAGCTTACTCCGTCCCGCGCACCTAACTCCCGTCCCCCTTTTGCCTATACGGAGCAAGATGAAATAGTCATGTGACTTTTCGTAATCTTGCAAACTAAATAAAACGATTCCCATTATTCAATTGAGCTTTAACTTCACATACATAATTAAAATAATTATGTTAGTTGGGTGACAATGCAATATTTTGGTAGGTACCTTCGAGCTGATCTGATGATGGACACAGGAGGTGGCCATAGGAACTGTGTGATAAAACAACGTCATCTTGATAAGATCCCCAAGAATTACGACTTTTTATTTTACGAGATTCGAGTAATTTGCGGATGACGAGTGAGTACGCGTACCTTGAAAAGTGGCTTCTTCTAAACACACAAGTCTCGCCATTTAAGACAAGGTGTCGTAATACTAACGTAAATAAATATTTTAAAAGAAATGGTTTTTTTTTCTTTGATTGTCGCATAAGTATTAATAAATACAAAATTATGTAATTATTTTGATTGTAAAATATATTTAAATTGGCAGTTCGTTTTGTACGACGTAATATCAGCGGTCCCTTGAGCGTCGTTATAACCGGACTCTACTGTATATCAAAATTTTATAAGGTCAAGAAACTGGTGGGGAACGGAACAACTGTCATGGCAACATGGGGATTTCTTAAAGGACCTTCAAAGATCAAAAGCTAAACTGCGGTCTAATAATAATACAAACGACACACACTAGAAAGCCTGCAATATATTCTAAAAGGTATATTTCGTAAGTCGGACTTTTTGCAAAAGTAAGTTTTCCAATAGAGACTTTTGCACTGAGTAAATTTCGCGAAAGGGACTAAGTAAGATAATGCAGAGGGAACGTTTTGAAAACGGACTGCAAGCGAAAGGGATAGTTTTGGAAAGGGATAGTTTTGAAAAGGGAATTAATTTTTCAAAGAATATTTCGCATGCGTCCTAACCGTACGATAGTTAAAAATAAAAATGGCTATTATTAACGAGCTATTAATCTTTGTTATCACGGCTCCGCTCCGCCGCCCTGTAATAATGAAAATTTAATCGCATTGAGTTCATATATGATTAATACGTTAACCTACTCTACGTGGAGCGATGGCTATCTCTATAATTATAATGGCTTGGGAATACATGGACTCATTTCGCGACAAGTACCTACGCGTAGTAAGTAAATGTTCATTAATTGAGAATAGATATTAATCAACTTTGCACTGAATTGGATAGAACAAAGTGAGAAGATGTCATTATATTTATACGTGACATTTATATAGAAATACATATGACATTAATGATAACATTGCCACACTTTGCCATCGCAAATGGTATGCAGAGTTCGCTTGGACCGCCTCCAATCGTACAGTCTATATTATTGCATGTTCGTTGTGCAAGACATGAGTGCAAATGACTGTAAAGTGTAAAATATATTTGAGTTATTTAACATTCTCAAATAAAATATACCACTTGAATTAATATAATGTACTTATACACGACGAGTAGAAAAATATTAATATCTAGCCCAAATTAAGCTTATTAGGCTAGGTCTCACGCAATTATCTCATTATTTATTTAATTAAATGTTAAAACACAATTAAAACCAATAACCACTAAATACATGGTTATCCTACATCACAGAACACCGCCTCTAGAAACCTAATATTGGCCATTTTGATCCCGACGCAAATCACCAAACTGTGAGGTGCGGGAGGGGTGCTCACGGCGTTGCGATTGGTCGTTTCAAACATGGCGCGCTGACACGTGTAAGCGTAGGGATGGGACATACGTTCATTACAGGTAGTGGGTACTGCTACCAGTGATATCGAAATTTATTGTGGTAAAATTGTTACCAATTTAGTATACTTAGAGTAAACTTACTTAATAATTATATTGATTAATTTAATATTTCATTAAGTAATTTAACAATGTACCTGAAATTTTTACTTAACATTTAGGGCATTTCTGTTTAAAGTACCCAGAACTTGAATTTTAAAGTTTAGAATTTTTATATTATTTCCACTCAGAATCGCAATCTCTTTCGATACGAGAAAAAAGTGTCTCCAAAATCTCATACAATTATTTTCTTTTGTCCGTTTTATTAAGGTCATAGAAGGTTGTATTGAAAACATATTCAAATGGACCAATAACATATGCCTATTACAAATCAACTCCGAGTTCTCTCGCACTTCTTTGAAGTTCATCATCAGGTCCATCTCGCGACATGAGACCTAACTGCTCACCTAGAGGATTCTAAATAACCCATACAACATATGTATATCACAAACCAACACCGAGTTCCCTCGCACTTCTTTGAAGTTCATCATCAGATCCATCTCGTGACATGAGACCTAACTGCTTACCTAGAGGATTCTAAATAACCCATACAACATTATGTATATCACAAACCAACACCAAGTTCCCTCGAACTTCTTTGAAGTTCATCATCAGGTCCATCTCGTGACATGAGACCTAACTGCTTACCTAGAGGATTCTAAATAACCCATACAACATATGTCTATCACAAACCAACACCGAGTTCCCTCGCACTTCTTTGAAGTTCATCATCAGGTCCATCTCGCGACATGATACCTAACTGCTTACCTAGAGGATTCTAAATAACCCATACAACATATGTATATCACAAACCAACACCGAGTTCCCTCGCACTTCTTTGAAGTTCATCATCAGATCCATCTCGTGACATGCGGCCTAACTGCTCCGCTGGCCTAGAGGATTCTAAAAAAACTTACACAACATGTTACCTATATATTATATTGTCTAAAATGGTACAATACGGTATGACAAAGCACGAAGTTTCCGCAACTGAAAAACCATCATCGTCACATCACTAGTCGAAAGGGAAAGGGATAGCGCATTTCATTTTCAAGTTGACGAAAAGGGACGGACATACTTCGCCTCTGCTTAAAGACCAGTATAAAATGAACCCCGCGGACAAGAAACATTATTTAATGAAATAATGAATTTGACTTTCCTGTGGGATGTTATTCCATATGTTTCGTAAGTAAATATCTTAGATGACTTGCCACACCATTTTACGCTGCAATATCCCATGATTTCCTAATGAATTCAATAGTTTACGATTTATTTTCTTAGACTCGTGCACACTGCTAACAGGTCGTAACCTTGGGCGCAACTGATCGGAGTGGCGCGCGAACAATCTTATATTTGACCTATACACCATACGGGCGGTGACCGCGAGTCGTCCTATAAGCTCGGTCTATAGGGGTTGGTCTGTGTCCTACATGAAGTAACTACGATACGTCAAGTGCCATCGATATGGCGGGAAATTTGACGGATCTATGACTTTGTTTATGCATATGACAATGACAAGTTATTACTCATAAATTATCAATTGCCATTAAGTTTGTAAAGAGGCTTTAATTCATAGATACCGATTAGTAAGCCCTTGCTACACGGTCGCCGACAAGCCTTCTAACCGTCTGACCTTGGTCTGTCCTTGGTCAGTTTTGGTCAAATTTTGTTGAAAACAACTGTCTACACGGTCCGGGACGGAGCAAGGCCACGCGGTCTGAAGGCTTGTCGGCGACCGTGTAACAAGGGCTGTAGAGTGACAAGGATTTTAGGATAAAATTGATCTCAAAATTAAAATTATGATAAAAAAAAACAAGTTTGTTTCCATGTAATTACGACTTTAACGTGATCTACATCAATTACTGAGTTAGAAAAAAATGTTCCTGATCACCGATTAAAAATCATCGTGTATATATAAGGTGCTAACAAATTAGTCACGGATATTTTTACAGCTGATAGTACTCGGTTCTCGGAGTACATTTAAGTATGAAACATCATTGGTTTTGTTATGTTTTTTTGGAGAAAACCAGGAAACAAATTTGCTACGTTAAAACACCCTGTTAATAAGATAATTAAATGAGACCTCTTTAGACATTCTAGAACCTCTTTAAACTTGACGTGACGTGACATGACAGACAGTGTTAAACATCTTGACAGGTACATAATAGGGGTGATTATTTTGAAAATTTATTATAATATTTATTTTTGTTCGGTAAATGAAAACAAAAAAATGATATACAAAGGTTCCTTAATTACAGTTAAAAGTTAATTGTTTTAATGTAATGTATTATCTCTTAAAATATCCGTGACTAATTTGTTAGCACCTTATATATAGGTATATTGCCTAACAATGACTTTATCGACTGTGAAAAAACATTTAGGAAAAACTTTTCGTTGCCGTTTTATCAAGCCAGTTCCAGAATCAGTATAGTTTAGTAATTAAACAGTTACACTATTCATTATTTATTTGAGAGTGAGACGAAACTCACGGCGCTAATTTATAATGAGTTAGGTAATTAGGTAATGTAAGTTTTTGAGCAAACGCGTCTCGAGGTCTTTAATGGAGTCGAGAATCTTGAATTAAATCTATTATTTAGCAAACATCAAATTACACTCCTGAATGTCGTATATTACATATTAGCGGTTTGTGAAGAGCGATTGGACCGATGTTCCAAAAGGTCGCAAGTTTAAATCTTACCCGAAATGCTGTTTTATTTCATTATCGTTATAAAAAAATCATATTCATATGTTTCCTCAAACACACGCTGAAATATTTGTATTAGAGATAATAGGCTGCGAACCGCCATGTTGTAAGTTAATGACACGGTATAACTAATACGTAGCCGGTATCCCCTTATTTCCTGGCCTCTATCAGTAATGTACTGTCTTCGCAGTGATGAATATTGCAAGTACAGCAGTCGGGTCGCGTCGGGCGTGTCGCGTTAATTAATATCTAATTGGTATCAATTGCCGGCCCCGGGGAGCGAGGAGGGTCACCACTATAACTACATTTAAATAGGTATAACTAGCTTTGACTGTAACTATGTATTTCAGTTTGCAATATGATTGAACCTCGCTTAACCTTCCATATGTGTGTGGCGGTCAAGCATCGTGGGTTCAATCCTCGGCTGTGCTGTATAAGTACAGCGAAAAAATAGCTCTCGGAAAAAAGCAAAAGATGACTCATAATTCAACCATGCAGGATCCTTATAATACGCAGACAAGAAGTTAACGTTCACTGCCAGCGCGAGCTACGCGCTACGAGCGTAGGTAGTCGATAACGCGGGAGAACCCGTATGTAGCGAAAAGCGCTTATAAACGGAAAACACGCCTAACAAGCCACTGGCAGTGAATGTGTTAACGTTTTAATATAAATGATTCCGCACTTCAACTGTTGGATAGTCGGTAGTCGCCGCTAATTCGCCATTTGAAGCCAATTCATTATGTCGGCGCGGCGCCAGGAATACACTCCTCTCCTCGGGGCAGTGCATTATGGTCCAGTGTTGATTTATCGCTCTTTCAAGATCCAAAACAGAATTCATCTCTTCACAACAATTACTTGACAATTTAATTAATTAATCAGATCGATTACAAACAACTGTTTAAAAATCTTAAAACACAAGACAATAAGACCGCCTCTAGTGGCTTCCAGTGCAAAGGTGCCCATAACGCTCGCGGCATTTCCGCGCTGGATAGAATTTAAAGAACGCAGAACGAGGGTTCTCACCCTTTTCCCGAGTCATTAATTGTAGACTAAATGACAGAAAATTCATGCACTATGCGGTAATTCTGTCAATAAGTTTGACAATCGAGTTACCACAAAACATGGCGCCGTATTACAGTGTCATTTACTCCAACTGTCAAATAAGTTAAAGCGTATTTTTGATATTTTTTTCTTAGACTTTGAAACTCTTTCACAAATTGTATTGCCCAGCCGGAGCGCGAATACCTGTCGTTTTAAATGAAAATTTAGCTCATCAAGTAGAGAGATACTCGGAATAGTCGGCGCTAATTCCACAATGACCCCCATTATGTCGGCGCCAGGAATAGCCGTTATTCATGCGGATCATTACTTTCTGGGATCTGAACTGTTACTGTACTCGTACTGGGACAAGGATAATGTTGGTAGAGGCCGTCTAAGCTAACTCCGCACCAACTTGGGTAGAACAAAGTCAAGGGGGTCGTTATAAACGCCGTATTTCCATAGAAATTTGACATTAATGATGATATTTAACCACACTTTGACATTGAAAATGGTTTGCAGAGTTAGCTTGGTCGCAATTCCAAATCTTCCCTATCACCCTATCGGTGATTAAGTCTTGTTAAAACTACAAAACCTAAAAGAGTAACATAACGACAAATGATAATGACAAGATTGATATCTGATTGTAAGTTGGAATTGTCCTCAATGCTGATGCATGGCGTAGCGCTACGCCGTAGCGCCTGTAGCGCGTAGCACGGTATCTCATAAGAGTCATAAGATGATTGCGGGAAATCTGCCGCAGCAGCCGGTGTAACGGCGCGATTCGGGAAATGAATTAGAGATTAATTCGATACGATATAGTAAAGATATGTGACGTCCCACGGGTAAAGGTACCTTATGGCGGTTGGCGCTTAACGCTATTATTAACGTCACTCCAATATTATTGCGGCGCTATGCGACGTAAGCGCCAGCCCCCATAAGGTACCTTTTGCCGTGGAACGTCACATAACTTTACTATTTCATATATCTAGTGAATTTCTAATTCATTTCCCGAATCGCGGCGCCAGCCGCCATAAGGTACCTTTTGCCGTGGACCGTCACATATCTTTACTATTTCATATCTAGGGAACCTCTAATTCATTTCCCGAATCGAGCCGTAAGGCAAGCGAACGGGAATGGCTTACATTACGAGAAAAGGTGTTTCTTCAACAAAAACGTCACTTGACCCTGATAGATCATCCATAACCAGTCCAGATCTAATTAATATCCTGTTGTTTAACCCCTTCCCTTCTGTAATCTTTGTATTGTTTTCTGTAATGAGGTGTGTTAGTTATTACTGAACCCTACAAGCCCTATTGGGTTTCATTAGTCCCCATCGGGAGCGGAACCCTAAAAACGTTGGTGTGCTTGAAGTTATCATCTCGTATTACAATAATGTATTCCGACAGATTGACCGTGTTTCTGACGATATACCTTCTGCCTGATTTTACATTACACGGTTATTTTGGTAATATTAGTGTGACTATCAGGAAACGTATTTTGATAGTAATAACAGGATACAATACAATACAAATACTCTTTTTAGGGTTCCGCTCCCGATGGGGACTAATGAAAGCCAATGCGGCTTGTAGGGTTTAGTAATATGATAACTAATGGCGTTATTCATAAACGCGCTACAAGGCTTTAAGTTTGTCCTCACTAATGGACGTAATGTCGAGAGGGAAATCTCACTGCGTGTCAATGTGTATTCATAGATAGGTTAGGTATTTTAACAAAATACCTGTCGCCTTTGCGACAGGTATTTTGGGACTATAAAATAGACGAACTCGACGATATTTTATTTGCAAAAGGGCCATCTTAGAGATGGGACTTGGCTTGCTTTATAAAGTCCTCGCGAAGTTTACATGCCAAATGTTACGTCCAGTGTGGAGCTTATAGGATAAGTTTGTATGAAGCGGACATAACATGAATATATACATCATGATGAAGCGAGTCAGTGTTTTACGATGAAGCTTCTTGATGGTTATAAGGGTTTTTGGATAAATAATCTTCTTGATATTGCCTTTCGGAATTACTCAGTGGTGATAAATTGTTAGTATTTATACTAGTATAGAATAAGAAGGAGCTCATTTTATCAGTAGGTAGGTTGTTCCTAAATGTAATGCAAGAGTGATGGGTTCTGTGCCAAATTGAGCGGAACATCAATATTACTCTTCCTCCATCATACAGGAGCGTCGTTGTGGCTATTCATCATTCTACATGTTTGAATGTGCCTTGTTATTTGAATAAAGCTTCAATATTTTTATTAATAATATTAACATAAAAATAATAATCGTTTTTTTGAAACCTTATGGTTTTTCAGCTTTAGTTACTATAAAAAATACCCTTTCCTGACTGGCTGATGACAGTGATGACCTGACAGTGGGACCAATATTTCAAACAAAAAACGAATATCATAAACTGGTCCAGTCGCCAAGAAATCGGGAAATAATACATATAATAACATCCTGACGAATTGAGATCGTCCTCCTTCGAAATTTGGAATTCTGTTAAAAACCGTTTCTATTCTTAATTGGAAAGCAGGTGCGACGCGATCAGTCAGACTCCTGTTATTTAAATCGGACCTGCAGAATTACAATGAGAATTTAAATTGTCAGAGAAAGCCTTGTGTAGACGCAGCCGAAAGGGCAGAGGCTTTATTTAGCTTCGGCGAAATTAGACTATTGATTTATGGAAGCAAGAGCTGGCCAATATTCGCCGGGACAGCTGCCTGTTCATGAAGCTTGCTCTGCGAGGGGACCAGTGTTAGAGCTGGCCAATATTCGCCGGGACAGCTGCCTGTTCATGAAGCTTGCTCTGCGAAGGGACCAGTGTTAGAGCTGGCCAATATTCGCCGGGACAGCTGCCTGTTCATGATTTTCATGAAGCTTGCTTTGCGAGGGGACCAGTGTTACTCGGCCAGTTTCTAGTCGGATAATCCGGTAAGAATCTATGGGGCTTTGGGGACTACAGGATTATACGTTAGGAGCGTTAGGACAAAGAAGACTGGGAGGCATGGTAGATTACTCGCGGTCAAGTACTTAAAATAGCTGATTATATTACCATTTTAGAGTATGTCGGACTCGAGACGGACTGTCGGTGCTTCAAATCCTCAAAAGGAAAAACAACGTTCGATAAGTAGAAAAAAGTCACGAACTTTGGTTTAAAACGCACTAGTAAACACTTGTAGCTATTTGCAAAAATCAATTATCATGAAAATTGCTTCTAAATAAAACTGCATAATTTTATTTTTGAACGATTGAACAAACGATCTATCTAATCTATGCTTCACGACCTCAACTCACTGCGCCTTAACTCAGTTAACTCTTAGGAACAGAAAAAAAAACAACTTTTTAACATAAACATGTACCACGAATCGGGAGCTCAAACTGTACTGAGCTCAGTCGATTACAGACTGGCTTTTGAATAGGAGCAGGCGATCGCCGCCGAAGTTATTGTAAACTTGCCAACTGTTCTGGCTCACGCTGCACGCTGGGTTGTGTTGTCTTTGTATACACTTATTACTTAAATCTAATATGGATACAGGGACAGTTCAGGCAAGTTGGCAGTTGATTTCTGTATTTCCGTGTAACTGGTATCTTGTTACACAGTGACAACTTGACAAGCGATAAGAAATACGCTAAACAGTTAGCCATTTATGAGTAATTGAGTAGTAGTTTGAGGCTCCAAGGCCTAGTCAGTATAGTGACCCTGCCTACGACGCTAGAGGTCACGGCAACTGCACGCCAACTGCACCTTCGGCGTGCAGTTCCCATACAAGTTGCAATTGCAGTCGGGGTGCAGTCCGTCTGTACTGTAGTACAGACTCTGTATCTGTACCGACCCTAAGGGCATTTACTTGTGTATTTATCACGAGTATCTGTTTCTAGATTATGGATGTTATCTATATACACATGTATTATATCTATGTATATGTATTTATTTGTTTGGGGCTAGGACGATCTGTGTAAGATTTGTCTCCAAATATATTATTATATTAAAATGATCGATTAGTGACATTCTTAGCGTAGCAATCGAAATCGTATTGCCCTACTTCCATATCCCTTTTGTTAACTCAAATATTAACTTTGTGCTTTCACGTCTAGGTTCATTTTGCAGTGAAGCGGCTCTCATTGTCGTTCGACTGTTGACAGAGCAGTTATCAATCTTGGCATTAATTCATCATTAGCCAACGACTAACGATTTCCGCCCTTCTCTAATACACTTTAGAACAATGAAAATAGTTAACTCTTTATGGAAGTATAAGTGACCTGTTTCCATTGCATAGTTACTTTACACTTCCAAAATCTTCCCTTCTTTTTGACTTTACCACAATTGAGTAAAAACGCTTCCAAGTGTTTATGGATATGGAGAATTGGAGACGGAGCCAATTTTGTCAAATTTCTATAGATATAGGCAGTTGCCAAAATAAGTCAAGTAAATGTAAAGTGTACGTCTGTACGTGCTCAGCTGTAGGTAGAGTACAGTCGGCCCAAGATAACTCTGTGTGGCATATGCAATGACAAAGTGTACTAATGTCATCATTAATGTCACATTGCTATGAAAATATGACGTGTATAATGACACTCCCTCACTTTGTTCTATTACTTTTTCTCTACCTACTTTTTTTAATACCACATCGGTAAGCAGTCACCGTAGCCTATGGACGCCTGCAACTAACTTTCAAAGAAATCATTAGTTTTCTGTATGTATTTTGTTGGAGTTAAAAGACGGTGTGAACGTCCTTTAGTAAATCCACAATAGTATCAGAATGGAACAATGCTTCAAGTAACTAAGCAGTACAAGTGGTAAGTAGTTTAGTTGAGTCGTATCCAGGAGATAAGACGATTGAAGCTGGCGGCCAACTTACTAACTCGGTTAGTTTAGTTCACTTCACTTGAATCTCCCATTCTCATAAACTATACGTACCTTCGAGCAACACGGATGGGAGGCGGCATTCGCACTATTTCCCCTCTGCCGAGGTACAAGATTAGCGCGTCAATCTAATCTAGCGCGGGTAATAAAACTAGTTGCACTTGGATTTTTCACTAGACCGAGTCCAGACGCGCGCGTGAACACTGCTGCACAAAAATGCCTGTTTGCTCGGTTTTTTGTTATAAAAAGAGGTCGGGGACATCAAATTTACAAAAAGAAAGTGTTTCACATGTAATATTTTTTTTTACATATCATCCGTTTAATTACATTCAAACACAATTATTATATTTTAGTCTCATGTAATTGTTGGATTTATCGATTTTGCTCGCTCAGTACAAATTGCGGATCGGTCGAGCGACAAATCCGACTTCTCATCTCTCAGAATACAATAACATACTTCAACGAAAATGTGTTAGTGTGCGTGTTGTGACACTTGTCACTCGTCCGTACCCAAAAAGAGATCGAGGTTTGCAAGATTTGACTTTGACGTGTGTCATTTTCTATGTATTTGTGTCGTCATTACAGATTGGATTTTGTATGTAAGTGTGTGAGAAGTGCGACTGTGTGCACCTTTCCCCCCGCGAAAAATGGCAGAAAGATTTGTACGGTGAGATATCGCTTGGGCCCCTCCCTTCCGATGTGTCGGAAGCCGGTGTTGCTCGAAGATACGTACAGTTCTGTACAGTTACTCTCGTGCACATTGCTTACTAACTATTCATAAACTTTATTACAAACATATACCTGAAGGTCATAATTAAAATTAAAACGTATAATTTTGTCGATTTAAATGTCGATTTATTTTGTCACCTTTATTTAAAATTTCCCACGCTATACGCCCACGACCAGTGTATTCCGTAAATTTCCCACGCTGTACGCCCACGACCAGTGTAATCCGTACATTTCCCACGCTATACGCCCACGACCAGTGTATTCCGTACATTTCCCACGCTATACGCCCACGACCAGTGTATTCCGTAAATTTCCCACGCTATACGCCCACGACCAGTGTATTCCGTACATTTCCCACGCTATACGCCCACGACCAGTGTATTCCGTAAATTTCCCACGCTATACGCCCACGACCAGTGTAATCCGTACATTTCCCATGCTATACGCCCACGACCAGTGTATTCCGTACATTTCCCACGCTATACGCCCACGACCAGTGTATTCCGTACATTTCCCACGCTATACGCCCACGACCAGTGTATTCCGTACATTTCCCACGCTATACGCCCACGACCAGTGTATTCCGTAAATTTTGGAGCTCAAATTGTACTTCAAGTTAACAGTCGGCTACAAACTCCGTGAATACCCTGTTTAGGCTCCTGTAACAAACAGGCGTTAGGAGTTCCTCCTTATTAGATGCTGGGCCGATCAGTCTGTACACAGACAACTGACCAGACTTAAACCTTGTTACATCGAGATAAAGTCTATCAAATGAAGTTTATTGTTAGTGTTCAGCAAGAGCCAAGCACTCAAACCGAGTACCGAGTTGAAACGAACAAGCACTTAACACTCGGCCCTAAAGACTTCAAGCCATTTGTACACAAATAAATACAAAACTAAACATCTTGTACTTATTTACTTAAGTTGTCCTGCTCTCTTGACGGTGGCAAATGTTTATTTTGCTAGAAATGCTTTCACCAAAAGGTTTGCGATGATTTTTTGGTTGGTCGGTCTTTTAGTTTGGTATTTTACTTGTCAATATTATGGGGCGGGCGCCGGGCGAGCGTGAGGTCCGTCGCCCATGGGCACCTGCTACACCAGAGGGGTTTTCCTAAGCTTTGGGTAAAGGTTTTGGGTTTTTAATGCGTAAACATGACCGTATGTCAAATATAAAAAGCATAGCCAATTTTTATTATTCTTACTAGTTACACATGTTGTTACTGACATATGTTTTTATTTTTAAATTCTACTTTACAGGAAAAGAAGTCAAAGTCCACAGAAAATTACTTCACCCACATTTCTGAAGTAAAAGTATGTTAGTGTTCATCATTTAGGTACTCTACCTTCTCTACTGACTGATGATTCATTGGTTTTGTCTCCATCCTTTGTATGGTGCCACCTTTACAAACATTGAAGGCGACAGAAAAACCCGCAGGGTACCAGCACCGATGTGACAACCGTCAAGGAATGTCACGCGTCACGACTCTGAATATGAATGAGCGCGACCAATCCACTGTTTGCTTGATCTGTAATAACAGCAATCATTGATTGACTTTTGGTAGACCTTATCTCGGTGGCACACGGTCTAGGATGGGTCAGTCAAATATGTCGGCGATATATCACTTGTTAAATTGAAGAATGAGAGCAGTCGCATAAATCAATATGTTACGCGAAATACTCACGACAAATTCTTCGCATTTTTTTTCTGAGTATTTTCAAAAGCAAAATAAATGTGTGCGCTCTAAGATTCCACTTATGGGTAAATTGAACTTTTCACTTTACTAAGCATTTATTAAATTTTATTGCCCAGAGATGCATCCAAAAACTCACAAATATTATTGGAAATGTTGGTATCATCAACTTTATTGTCGTTTACGAGTTAGTTACACGGCGCGCGATGCAGCCATATCTCAAACTTGAACCGGAGATGGCAGTTTAAATAAGAGTTTCGGAATTTTTATGGAGAAACTCCTGAAATATGACTGCAAGGATAGCTGAGGAACTGAAGCGAATTCGATAGCTTTTCTATTAGTTCGATCGCTAGATGATACATAGCTTAAACGAAGGTTTGACAGTTTTTTAATGGAAAGGATATAACATGAAATCGTGAATTGATTCTTTAACAATTACATGTGTAAATGTCATTTGTTACTATTAAGCTGATTAAATGTTAAAATATGAACGAATATGAACTTATTTCTTATTTATTACAATATTATTTACATATGTACAAACGACAACGTTTGGGAGTTACGACGCATTACGTAACTAATAAACATACAATGCGATCGCTGTTGCTTCGTAAACACCTATTTAGAGCGGCCGACATGCGACAAGGAGCCCAAATGTGTATTATTATTAGGATCATAAGTTAAGGCCTTTTTAGTCTGCAGTCGGTAAAATGGTCGTTGACCGAGGAGAGAGGAGCATAAGTCGAGAGCATTCATACAGGGTGGTAGCAGTAAAACACTTATTCTAACAAAACAGAAACAGATAACGAATAATTTTATTACAGAGGCAAACTTATTTCTAAGGCCCTTCCCTTATATCTTATAAGAAAAGAGAAAAGTAGCTGTGTTTTTATATCCAAGATACCAATATGACAGTTCCAAAGTCAATTTACTATCCTATCATCCTGCTTTTGTATCAATTTTATAGTAAAATGAAAGACCGCTTGGACAAATTGGGGCGATCGAATTTCAATCATTCGTCTTCATCGTTCGAAAAAATGTAGCTCATACTGAGCTCCTTTTATTGATAAGTAGGTAATTAACAACCCAACTTTCGCAATAGAATGCTGTACCGTCGGCTGATCAGACGTCGATGTTTTTTTGGTTCAATCAATAGTACCACAAAGTTTTTCAGCATGCCATACACACCCACCTCACAGTAAATGGCTAAACTTACAGAAAACACCGTGTAGACAGCATGGGCATCTAAAAATTCATTATTTATAAAAACGATTACGCCTAAATTTACCTAAGAATTTCTTAAAACAGCAGACACCGACCCATTCGGACTTCTCACCCTGTACTGTATGACGTCACACTGTGACGAGTGAGTCACTTGTTATGTTATCTTTAAGTAATTGCTTCGAAATTTGGACGTCAATGGGCCTCTGTGATTCACGGGCTTATCTCGGGTCATCGCGTAAACACTGATCGAATGTCAGCCTTACTTCACAGTAATTAGGTCGACTGTTAATCAATAATAAGTGTTTTAGACGAGAGCTCCTGTTTTGAGAACAGTTTTAACCGACGATGAGTCCGTAAGGTCGGAGCGGAGATCGTCGGAGCATCAGAGCATTTAACTGAACACTTATTTACATTTACGTTCATTTTGACGACCGGTCTGGTCTAGTGGATAGTGACCCTGTCTGTTAAGCCGATGGTCCTGGGTTCGAATCCCAGTAAGGGCATTTATTTGTGTGATGAACACTAATATTTGTTCCTGAGTCATGGTTGTTTTCTATGTATATAAGTATGTATTTATCTATACAAGTATGTATATCGTCGCCTAGTACCCATAGTACAAGCTTTGCTTAGTTTGGGGCTAGGTTTGATATGTGTAAGTGTAAGATGTCCCCTAATATTTATTTTATTTATTTATTTATTTAACTTGACTGGTACACAATTACACATATACCATAAAAACAACGATACTAAGCTGCTTCGAGTATAGTTTAGCAATTTGCATGACATTGAAGAAATGAACAGGTGAAAAGGTGTTAAGAACTATTATATTGGTAAGATAAACCAGGGTGCCTTTCTGGATGGGGCCTGTTTTGTTTGAATGATAACTAAGTACATACTTGTGTTTACCTCAAACCTACGTCAGCTATTACGTCTTAGGTTTTCAAATCAAAATCGATAAATAAGCATGACTTGAGGGATCGAAGGAATTTTGTAGCTACACCTACATCACTTTTGCGTCTGTATTCTCTTTCGAAAAGGCATTTCGTGGTCTTTCTGCACCACAAAACAAAATTTTGGTTTCTAAAGTGGTAGGTAGAGGAGGGGATGCTAATCAAAAGCAAAACTAATTGAGCGGTGCGAGGGTGCAACACGAGAGGAGAACAATTTTTCCTGCCAATTGAAACACTTATCTATGTATAGCAAAAGTTTTTTTTTTTTTTTTTTTTTTTTTATTTTAACAAAAGTACATACACAATTACAATGATATGGTTTCGCCAAACTGCTTGACAGTTTGTTGGCGAAATACAGCACTCTTTACTTATAAAACTATAACTTATATTATATCTATGTATTAAGCAATGCAGCAATGTTTTTTATACACTTTGTATTTTAACTTAACCTATTTTCTTTGAAAAAGGATTTCATTAACCATAATTTAACTTTATTTTTAAACGTGTTTACACTTTTACACTCATCTTCAGATGTTAATTTATTGAAAATGCGAGGTATAAGGTACTTTCTCGTCCTTTGCCCGTAGTAATTACTCGACATCGGTTCTAAGTACTTTTTACGAGGTTTTAATCTAAGATTGCGATTGTAAGTTTTAGTTAACTTAAATACAGGACATCTGTACTGATCTATAGCTAATAAGTATTTAAACTTGGCATGAACAGGTAATATATTGCATTGTTTAAAAAGTATATGATAGTTTCCGTTACATTCTTGTTTCGTTTTTTTATTCACAATCGTTTTAATCAATCTCAGTTGTAAATCGTAAATCCTATTGAGATATGTTTTAAAAGTACGGCCGTATGCAATAAGACCGTAGCTGAGTATTGAGTCTGCTAATGCATGATATAATATGTGTAGTATAGGTCTACTTAATACACGCTTTAGGTTTTTGAGTTTACATAGTATAGCTCTGAGCTTATTACATACGCCGTCGATATGACACTTCCAGTTAAAATTATGGTCTATCGTAAGTCCTAGATACTTATAACTGTTTACAAATTCCAGAGGGTTACAGTTACATAATGCTAGCCCATTGTGTAAACATTCGTAGGTGTGTCCAATAATTTTAATACTTTCTTCTGGAATTTTAATTTTTGGAGAGTTTATAAGCATGCACTTCGTTTTGGTCACATTAAGTATGATGCCATTGTCGTGGGCCCATTTTAATATATTATTTATGTCGGATTGCATTTTCTGTTCTATAGCAGCTACGTCCCTGTCGGCGCACACCAGGCACGTATCGTCCGCGTACATATACGTGGAACAGTGTTCCACCACGTTACTAATACTGTTTACGTGCATGGTGTACCCGACCGGGCCGTACACAGAGCCAGTTGGTACCCCGTAAACAATATTTGCCTCCTCTCCTGTGTCCCCATTGATCATTGTACGTAATGTTCTGTTTTCCAGGTAGCTACGGAACCACTGATTCATTGGACCACGGATCCCACACTCTTGCATTGCATTGAGTAGCATTTCGTGGTCCAAAGTATCAAAAGCTTTTTTGAAGTCTAGAAACAGCACTACCACAAACAATCGACTATTTAATTTATCATTAATTTCATCAGCGAACTGCACCAGAGCGGACGATGTACTTTTACCCTTTCTAAAACCGTGCTGAGTAGGGGATATTATGCTATGTTTGTCTAGAAATGAATGAATCCTCTTAATAATTACTTTTTCAACTATTTTATTTACAACCGATAATATAGCTATAGGGCGGTAGTTGGAATACTCCATGTGGCTCCCTTGTTTGTATATAGGTCGAATAATGGCTTTTTTTAGCGTATCTGGGTACACACCCTGTTTAATGCACATATTCACAAAGTTCGCCAACACAGGACTTATATCTTTCTTTATATACTTCAGATCTTGCACTCTAATGCCGTCAACGCCCGGCGATTTACGCGTGTTTAATTTATCAATGGTTTTTTCGATCTCGTAAGGCGTTACCTTTTCATATCGCAATGATACGGTACTCTCGGTTACATACGTTGAACGATCTAAGAATTTATAATCACAGTTATGTTTAATTGCGCTTATTTCGTCTGTAAATATTTTCGCGAAATTTGTGCATATGTTCCGTACATTGTCAGTTTTTCCTAAATACTTCAATACAACACTATCCAAACTTTCTTTTTTATCCCCTACCCAGCTATTTATAGTTGCCCATATTTTTCTATAGTCGCCCTTACATTCTAAAATTTGTTTTTTTCTATACTTATTTCTAGCCACATTTATTAATTTATTAGTTCGATTTCTATGCCTAGTATATTCCAGCCTTAAACACACACTTTTTGGACAAGCCTTCCACCTTCTGAACAATTCATCTCTACGGCTTATCATTGTTTTTAATTTATTGTCAATCCACGGTTGAGTTTCACGCGATTTTTTCACTACTGAACTGGTTTTACACACACTATAAATTTTATTAAACACACTACACAGCTTATCGTATAACATTACCGGACATTCTGTTGCTAATAAATCGCTCCAGTCTATTCTACTTAACTCCAACCGCACGGCTTTATTATTCAATACACATACCTTATTGTTTTGATTTGATGTTTCATTCACTGAGCTACACTTGTCGTCGATCAGGTTTACCCCTACCATGTAGTGGTCCGATATCTTGCAGGTGAGCATGTGTGCCGCAGCGCGGTCCCGGCTACGCACCCACACATGGTCAATGCAGGACTTAGATAACACTCCGGCAACTACCTCTTCTCTCGTACACTCATTAATAGCGCACTGCAGCCCGTGACCACACAAGGTGTTTTTGTACCTTTCGACGATGCCGTCACTGCTCAATGTGTTTATATTCGTGTCCCCAATAACTACAATGTCGTGGTAGTCTGGAATTTTTTTTAATAATGCATTTAATTCTTCTATAAAGGTCACCTTATTAGTGTTTGGTGGCCTATATATAGCTATAATATTGACTTCTCCCGTTTTGTTTCTATTCGGACTAGTTTTTTTAATCTGACAACATAGTACCTCCATTGCTGTTGTTTGCACACTGGTAATTTCACTAATTTCCGGACATAAACTGCTTTTTACGTACATAAGTAGGCCTCCTCCTCTTCTTTCCTCCCTCGTGAATGCAATCATTTCGTATCCGTCGAGCTTATAAAAAGATAGTTCCTGTTGTTTTATGTTTATTTCGCTAAAGATGATTATGTCTATCATGTACTGAGAGCCTTTCAATAATACAAGTACCTCGCTAAAATTCTTTCGCAGAGACCTGATATTTAAGTGTATTATTTGTATTTCCTGTTTTGTATCCTGTATATATTTAGTCCATGTTTCTATTTTAGTAAATTTTCCATATTCTATGTTACAATTGACGCTTACTGTAGGATCGTTGAATTTTGATAAAGTGACGAAAACAACCTAGTGTGTGCGCGCGCTTATCGCAATATGCTGACTCCTTTAGTCGCTAAGTCTGTTTATATCGGCCTCAGAGCGAATGTTTATTATTTTCGAATCTTCGTTTTTTCTAACTAATATTTTCAGGTTCTGCACCCAGACATATTTATATTTTTCTTTTAATAATGTTTTTGCGTTCCATAGTAATTGTCTCATATGCCTGGGTAGGCATTCATTTATGTAAACGCGGTTATTGTTTTCATTTTTTTGAATTTCCTTGTTAGTGATTAGGGTTTTTCTTTTTGCAATCCATTCATCTCTGGCTGCCTTGGTGCGCAGCGTAACGACCACAGGTCTCTGTTTACCTGTGTCTTTTTTTTCCCTGCCTACCCTCTTTGCACTTTCGATATATTCAGGGTTCATATTTAGTTTATTCCCGATAGTTTTAACCACTTCTATTGTAATTTCCTGCTGAGTTTCTTCCAGTCCAATAATTTCAATATTTTTCTCGATTTCTTTTATCTCAAGTAGCGCCACCCTCTCTTCTAGCGCCTCATTTACTTTTTGCAAATACACATTTTTCTTTTCTAATGCACTAATTTTCTTCTCCGCGCCTTCCTTGAACTGTAAAAGCTCCTGATACTGTTCTGCGTAAAAGTCCACTGAATTATTCAAGTCCTGGATTTGTTTTTTCAAATCGTATAGTATTTCCAGCTTGGCGTTTACTTGTGCTAATACTGCTTCAGCAGATGTTTTACTCAGATCTTGTATATTTAATTTCGGTGACTGTGTCTTTGTGTTATCCTGATTTTGGTAGCATCCATCACACAATTCGCTTCTTTGCTGGAATTGTTTTATGTTAATGCATTTTTTGTGGTAAATGCCCTCACAGGAACCCTTACATCTAATCACATCACCCTTCTCTGTTGATAGGAAAAGTTTACATTTTTTACACTGCACCATTATTACTGCACTGCAATCCTTGCAAATCTGTTGTAAGTAACAAACACACGTCCGTAACGCAGAGTGCGCGCGCGAAAACTGTTAAGACTCTAAATAAATAAAAAAATGTCCCGCCATTTGAAAGTAATCCTTAATGATGTATCGCATTATTTAACAGAAAACTGCACCTAAATATGTCGTTCAACCCGTTTGTTATATGGGAGATGGTGTACACTTGTACAGGCCCCAATTTCACATCGGTGACAGGTGCGACAATTGTAAAATCACTGTTGCTGACGTCACAGGCATCCATGGGCTACGATTACCACTTACCATCGGGCGGGCCGTATTCCTGTTTGCCACCATCATTGTATTATTTTAAAAAAACTTTATTATATCGGAAAAAAACAGATATCTCTCTTGCGAAGTTTCTGACAATTGTCAAGATTTAGATTGTATTGTAGGTAATTCTTGACAGGAAATGAGTTATATGTCGGAATTTCGTGACAATTGTAGTGTTTCTTGTGACAATTGTCATAAACTTAGCAAGAGAAATATCTGTTTTTTCCGATATAATAAAGTTCTTTTTAATAATACAATGATGGTGGCAAACAGGAATACGGCCCGCCCGATGGTAAGCGGTAACCGTAGCCCATGGATGCCTGTGACGTCAGCAACAGTGATGTTTTACAATTGTCGCACCTGTCACCGTGGTGAAATTGGGGCCTGATGTCAGGTGATGTAGCACGCTGCCAAAGACCAGACAGAAACATGTGACAGTTCATCGGTGAAGCGAGTTGGAATCGAGCAGATCAATGATGATGATCAGATTTTTCATATTGGAAAAGAAAACTAAATGATCTTCAACCTATTTAATTGATTTTTACCAAATATAGCTAATCCGTAGAATTGCGATGCTACACCACAAATAATTAAGTAGGTGCGTTGACCTCCTCGACCTTAAGCTAAAGATACCGCCATTCCCGCAATATTTACTGGCTTCACGTAATTAAATAGAAATAAGAGTCGTAAAGAGTGGGCGGGATCAAGTTCGGGTCGGGACCTCGGGACTTAGGGGCCAATCTCTCCGGCCGCCATTCCGAACGTGCTTAATTTGTACATCTACCTCTATTGGATTGGATTGATAGTAGTTTAATCAGATAATAACATTGATTAACTTTGTGGTTTGTTATGGAGTTGCGTTACTGCGTTGGAGTAAATTATTTAGTTAATTATTCACACAATACAGCAGGATTCTAGTAAAAAACTATAAATATATACTCGTACTCGTAGTCTTTTCTTACGAAAGGTTTGTACATGACGCGACCGGTCATGAAAAAGGTTGGTAAACATTGCCAAACTCCGTACCGCCAGGCTTCTGTTACGGCGGCTGCTAATGCTAAGAGTTGTCGAATTGGAGGAGGAGGAGCATCGCTGTACCAATTCAATACATGCACAAAGTATTACAGCGCCGTAATCGGGTCCGCGAAGCAATAACTTACCGAAGACACCCACGCACTATCGGATCAGGGATGTTAAACTACTTAGGTATACCCATATTATGATTTAAGTTGTTCGGTTCGAATCCACGGCTGACTATAATTATTATAGCTTTTTATTACACACAATTCTTTTAAGTTTTTCTTCGTTTTAAATAGGAAAAAATCGTGGTAAAAATTGACCCAAGATTTCCTTATATTTTTTGTACGTCCATTTCGTTACTGTCATACTGTCGTATACGAAGAATTTGAACGTAGTGGGAAAAAATACCGAGGGACACTTCTACGAGTTGATCGCAGTTGACTCTTCTAAGTAATACCTATTATCTGTTGAGCCCTGCGAATGTACGGTTGGTATTGGTGACGTTACTCGTAGTGACTTAGTGTGCCGCAATCTCGAGGAGCAATAAGTTGCCGGAGGCACCCACGCCACGCCACGCCACGCCACGCCACGCCACGCCACGCCACGCCACGCCACGCCACGCCACGCCACGCCACGCCACGCCACGCACTATTGGACCGGGGATGCTGATCTTTTATATACTCTGTCTGTACGTACAATAAATGATATGCAGGTAATTAACGATCAACAGGCCAATTCGAACTATATAACTACTAGGGCTCCCGATATCCGTGCTACACGCCAACCCGTGCGTCCGTGTTCTTAGCCCCGGCGGTGCTAAGCGTCCGAACTACACGAACCCGTTAAAGTCCGTGTCCGTGTGGTGCGTTCGGCTCCGGATTTGCGTTCGGCTCCGGATCTAGTTGTTGTTGTTCTGTTTTTTTTTTTTTTCGTATTGCTTGTTATTGGTAATGTGTTATTGTTCGTTATAAACTTTTCATTCTTCGCTCTTATAAAGAACGCGTCCGATCGTCACTATACGTCGAGAACGGGCCGGACCCTTGTATATCCGTGGATCCGGACACACGGGTAACACGGGTACACGGATCTTAATTACACAGATCCTAATTACCCGTTCCGAACGGGCCACAAATCCGGTTTAGTGTAACACGAGAACGGGGCCCTGGAGACGGGTACACGAAACCCGGACGCTACCGTGAGCCCTAAATTTCGAACGTGCACCTGACGTGACGAGACGTGGCACACACAATATTTTTCATTATACGTGTGAAGAAATAACCTCCTCCTTTTTGAAGCCGGTTAAAAAAGGGAAACAAAACCTAATTTCGTACGTCCATTACAGCCTTAGGATTTACGGACCGCAAGTGTAATGAAATAGTACATTACGATACAAGTGCGAAAAGTAGGAAAATACATTTACATTACAGCCCTAGGTCGAAATTACGGATTTTCAGACCACTTCGCACTTACATGTAACACTTACACCTTTTACGATCAAGTGTGATGAAAATTCGTTTTCCTATGATTCTGCCGATGCCGTGCCGTGGCAGCACCCATTGTTTTCTGTTATGGTTTAACTGCGAGTGAAACAGCTTTTCGATCCCGAGTTTAGTTTTCCATCGTTCACACTGTTCCTTGTCAATTCGTAGACCTTAACGCTGATACATAAGGTCGATTAATGGTCAGAAAGAGCATTGTTATTAGTGCCATGTTAGTCGGCTAGATCAACCGGGCTGTTTTGGCAACAATGGTGCTAATACCGTCATTAAGAATGCTGAAACCTGATTGTTGTTTTGTTTGTGGCATTTTGGATTGAATGTTCGACGCTGGCCGAGCAGGCCTAGACCCTGATACGCCGTCGTCCGTTTGCTTACTAAATAACAGTTTTTGGAACAAAGGAATATTGGAGCGAATTATCGACCTCAGCTCTAATGGCATCATCCAATTCGTTCTTGAAGTGTGTTTAAACTTATTTTACCTTTATTGTCTTAGTCAAGTCGCAAGTCACGCTTACCTGTAAAGAAATAAATAAAATTAGTAATACGACAAGTAAGTTGGTTCTGCGAAAGATAACAATCAATTGTCAAATTTAACGCTCAAAGTAAGTTGGTTCTGCGAAAGATAACAATCAATTGTCAAATTTAACGCTCACAATCAATCAGCTGATTGCGTATATCATATGTTCGCGATCGCGTGTGATGCGTGTGATATCACAATGATAAGATTATCTCTGCAGAAACACTGTCCTAACGGACGGATGTGGGTATTTTCATTTTTCAAGGTAAACTGAAATATAAAATCTGCTCATAAGTTCAGTTAGCTGCAGAGAGAGGTGACGCCCCCTGCATAGAAATTTAATTGCAGGGTGGTCACCTCTCTCTGCCGCTGACTGTACATTTTTTAAATTGAGGACGCCATAATCTTAGGGCCACCCCACACTAGCGTCTTTCGAGCGTCGTCGTCTTGCCAACGCCTGCGCAGCGGCGACGCGTAAGCGTAAAAGATTAATGGAGTTATTCAATAAACGCGTTACTGGCTTGAATTAGCTATGAATCGTTTGTCTTTATCTGTCATTTTGACATATGTATTTCTAAGAAAGGGATAAAACATAATTTACCTAAATCAGGCCCGTAAAGTTTTATGAATAAGGGGGTTAAACTTTTAGATAAACTGATATATGTACCCGAAACATTAGGTACCTAATACCTCTGTATTACAGAGGTACAAGCTGATATAATTTTACTTAACCCTTAAACAGGTTGTGTATCTATAAGTACCACATAGCAAATGATTTTTTTTGGCGAGCTGAGTAAATACAACTACCGCAAAATGTCATTGCCGTAATGTCTATTAAGTGGGTGATATCGTAACGTAAAAAAATGACAGGTGTCTAAACAAATTTCCTTGACAATTTAGTTGCCAAGTTCAAATCGACAACAAATGGCAGTTTTTGTACGTTTCTCCCGCTAAGTTCGCTACGCCGAAAAAAAGTACTGTAAGTATTTATTTTTGTATTTTTATGGTAGATTATTAGAAAATGTATGTGTAGTAAGTCATAACTTACCTTAGTTATCGTTTTCTGATAAAATATTCGATCTAAAAGTTTGTGGTTCGTATGAACCGTCTGCCCGTCTGGGGCACGTTCGAGTGGTTTATAAGTGGCCTCTGCCCTGCAGGGAGTTTACATGACATTTAAGGGTAAGATTCATTACTATGAATGAACCCTCATAGTACAAAAGTAATATATTTTCCTTTGGTTTTTAAATTAAATATTGATTCAACTGTCAATCTTACGAGCCACGACATCCATGCGAGCCAAGAAAGTGCTGGCAGTTAGTGCATTTTGTGACGCAAGTGTAAATGTGATGTGAACATCACTTACCCTTAAAACTACTCTGTATGGCTAACAAGGCAGTGGCCATATAAGGACCACGTAGCACCATTGGTAACGAGCAGTGGGCATATAAAAACCACCGGGTTTTTTTTATTGAATTAGGGGTAATAAAAAAAATCAAGAAATTACTTTTCTTTTTAAGCTATTACCTACCCGAATCAGTAATCAAAAGTAAAAAATACGTCAGGCCTGTTTAAGGGTTAAAATGTGTGAAAAAGGATATTTTTATCAACATTTTTAGGCTTCCGTAGCCAAATGTTTGTCATTAAACGGAACCCTTATGGATTCGTCATGTCTGTCTGTCTGTCTGTCCGTGTATGTCACAGCCACTTTTTTCCGAAACTATAAGAACTATACTGTTGAAACTTGGTAAGTAGATGTATTCTTTGAACCGCATTAAGATTTTCACACAAAAATAGAAAAAAAAAACAATACATTTTGGGGGTTCCCCATACTTAGAACTGAAACACAAAAAAAAAATTTCATCAAACCCATACGTGTGGGGTTTCTATGGATAGGTCTTCAAAAATAATATTGAGGTTTCTAATATCATTTTTTTCTATACTGAATAGTTTGCGCGAGAGACACTTCCAAAGTGGTAAAATTTTATTATGTTACTTGCTGCTACAGAACTCTTCATGGGCGAGTCCGACTCGCACTTGGCCGCTTTTTTAGCTGAGGCGAAACGTCTGTAGAACTCTATTGCTACCGGCTTACCTAATTATAAGGAATTGACCACCTCATCCTACGAATATCCAAGAAAGAGCAATGCCAAAATAGCTCCGACTTACCGAACATACAATACCGTATGTTTGATAGAGGCCCTTAAGCCCTGGCTCTTTGGTAAGCCACAAATGGCAAAATTACCTATTTTGAAATTATTAACGGAGCAAATTTCTAATGTTCCTAAGCAATATACGAAATGTTGCTCTTAGAACGGTTTGTGTTATAAGTTGGCAAGTTAAACGACGTACAGCCTGGGAACGGTATGGAAGCCCTGGAACCTTGCCAAAGTGCCGGCTATTGACTCCCCAAACTATGCCTATTGGAATGCCCTTTTAATAGGAAAATAATCTTTCAATCTAGACACAATGCATCGTCGATATATAATATGCGTAGGATAGTGTCCATGTAAAGCAGTCATTTTAGATTAAGTACTTATAAGCAACGTAACCTAGAGCATTACTTACAAAATGGATTCAATGTAATACACTCGTGTTGCTGATTTTTAAATAATTTAATTATTATCGATGTAGTTTCGTAAAGGCGTCATATCTAGATAATTTAGGCATTTACTAAAAATAATTTAATACTCGTACAAGAAACCAGCCTATTGAAATACATATGTATATTAAAACCACATGTACTTTACCTAATGTCAATAATTATTACCTTTACCTAAGTAGTTCATAATGTAAATTTATTTATAACACGTACACATTCCTCTTGGGGGGGTTTTACTCAAAACTATTTGTTATTTCCTTCCACGTTGTATATACTCACCGTCGCCGTCGCCGTGGGTGGCAACAGTTGAACCACTATAAATAAAGCAGAGCAATTACGTACTTCATACGTCAATGTGATAACAGTGGGAAAATCGGTAAGTAATTATAGACATTAACTATATACCTATAGCGAGTTCATTAATTACTCGCTATAGGTTACCTGGGTTAAAGGTAATAGTCAAACCAAACTAAATTTGCACTGAGCCACTGAGTTAGCAAGCAACAGCGTTTGGAAATGTCACCGTGAATCATAATGTTGAAATCCTATGAGAATGTGACCAGTCTGTGTGGAGTTAGTTTGGACCCTAATAGAGTTTATGATCAATACAAATATTCTTTATTGCTCACCAATATCGAAAGAAACATGACATACAAATGAAACTATGGTAGACAACAGGCGGTCTTATCGCTAAAAAGCGTAATCTATTAACCTACCCCGCATTTGACACCTACATACTTATCTCGGAGACCATTATACTTGTTTAACGACATTACGCGCGCGCGAGGGCTCATTAATATTTTTAATTAAGTCCGCGAGCGTGACGGGAGCTGCGTACCATACCACTGTTAACTACATATGTAATCGTAAACCTTAATACCAAGACATAAGATCCACCGATGGGCAGTTGTGTTGCTGTTAATACAGGGTGACCCAGGCAGATTTCAAAATTTCATAAAAAAAAGCGGCCAAGTGCGAGTCGGACGCGCCCATGAAGGGTTCCGTAGCAGCAAGTAACATAATAAAATTGCGGTTTACGATTTATGACGTATTAAAAAAAAACTACTTATAGATCTCGTTCAAACCAACTGTTGTTCTGTTTTTTTTTGTTTTGCTTGTTATTGGCAAATGTATTATTGTTCGTTATAAACTTTTATATAGTTTCGGAAAAAAGTGGCTGTGACATACGGACGGATAGACAGACAGACAGACATGACGAATCCATAAGGTTTCCGTTTTTTGCCATTTGGCTACGGAACCCTAAAAACTAAAACAATTACCTAAACTAAACCAACTATTTATGTATTTTTATAAAAAGAAGATAATGCGCTCTATTTTTTTGAAACTCAGTTTTTTTGTCCAGCTTTCAATCAGTTTAGTTGACGTGACGGTACATCACGAAATATTAAAATTAATGCAAAAAATTGCAGCCCGATCCTGATTTGAAGTTTTTCTTCCGAAATTACTGGATCAGAAATGTTACTATTGACAGCCGGCAGATCAAATCCATAATAATATTAAAACAATAAAATAAATCTGGTTCTTGCATTAGTGAGTGAGCCGTGGGTTAGATACGGCTCAATAGCATGCGCACACTACTCTGCTGGCCAGCGATCCATTGTTAACAATCAATTCGCAACACTCATGGAATTAAAAAACCCCTGCGTCTCCCTCGGACGACGCGTTTATAAATTATTTGAGTTTGGAATCGGAAATATGCCACGGAACACCCTGCACATAGTAACACCAGATAAATCATGCAAATCCTGCCCGTTACTGACAGTACTGACACACTCAACTGATCTCGAGACGCACCAAAGTAGACCCTATATCAATGAAACAAGGATCTCGAACTCGGTCATAACTGTATGGCCAGCGGGAAGTACTCTTACGCGCTTGGGACCGAAACGGCATGCATACAATTAATTAAAAGTTAAAACACTTTCTAGCTGAGTCGGTAGTGACCCTGCCCACGAAGCTGGAGGTCCAGGGTTCGAATCGCGATAAGAGCTTTATTTGTGTAAGGCGTATTGGGGTAACTTCAAAAACGTTATATTTCATAAAATTTTATATGATTTAGACGTCACTATGATTTTATGATTTGCAATAATCCCATACAAACAAAAAAATATAAACTAACCCAAAAGTAAAAATTTCGACCGGCATATTTTTTACATACTTATAACTAATAGAGAGCCATTAAAAACATTTCGAAACTCTCGAAAGCAAAATTATTAATGAGAAAATTTACTTCCATATATTTTTGTACGGCATTATTGTATCTTTTAAAGCGACATCTAAATGATGTTTAATTGCTTAAAATTTTGGTACTTTATGAATAATTTCTATGTACAGATGTAGTGCATAATTATTTTCCTTCGTATTTTCACGGAAACGTACGAACGTGTCTTGCTATTTCAGTCTGCATGCAGTCTCGGTACAAAAAATACTGAGGTTGATTGAAGTAGCTTAACAAATACGAATATATTGAATAAGAAAGAATCTTGTGGAAAATGAATAATCATAAATTTATTTTTTGGATCACCCTATTGGATTTTTGTAAACTGAGACTGTACTTTTTTACTTTTTATCTAACTATTTTAACTGTACCTACCTACATAACTACACGCAAGAGGAGCTCTATGTAAGTATTGTATTTATAATTAATTACAGTTTGTTCGTGAAGCGACGCGATTTAATGATAGTAAGATAGAGCGGCAGAATTAGGCCTTCATTTGGTTTTATTGTTTCAGCGTAATGAAAGGAAAGCTGATTAAAAATCGGCATCGCCAGTCACTCCGCTAATGTACACCTTATACTGAAGCAAATACAGTTGATGTTTGAACGAGATGAGTGAAGTGAGGAAGTGAGTTGTACTCTGAATAATTCAGAATTCAGAATAATTATTATTCCAATTGCTGGGCGCAGGAGAGTCGATCGCTCAAGAGTATATAAATTCCAATTACTGTCGGACTAATCTAACTTTGCAATAACAAGTGTTAGTTGTGGATGGAGGTGCCACCGGAGTGGTACTTCAAATGGTCAACACACTTTGTCATTTCAAACTTTTCAAAGTGCAGGGTCTAGCTTAGAGTGAGTGAATATTGGATGAGTTAAAGTTAGTGATTGGAACCTCCTTCTAAGCTTTATAAAGCCTGTGCCAGGACAGGATCCGAGGTACCGCTCTCCCTTATCTGGAGAATGTTAACAAAATTGTGCTACATTTGACTTGTGATTTATGATACTCAGGGACAAGAGTTAGCACAAACAGCATTCGTTTTTAACCTGAGAATTATGCTGTTACATATGTAGAGAATTAGAGTTTTCTTTTTGGGGGACGAAAATGGGGTAAAATGTTTAAAACGACTTCTGCGGTGAACTGCATTTGTTCAATATGTTGCCAGCAGTCAGAAATGTATTAATTGAAACTTGTACCGGTACGGTTTCTCGCATCTATCTCCTTAGCAGCATGTAACTTTACTTGCCCTCGGCTCTTGACCTTGAGCCGACCCCTGCATACCTCCGCGGGGGCAATATCGCGTGCCGGCGGCGACGCCCGAAAATGCCGGGCCGACGCCACAGCCTCCCTTACTTACGTACACTGGAGTTCAAAGGTGCATGGAGATATTGGAGATGATTCAACCGTAGTATTAAGGCATTTACGGTCGACATCTATCCATGCACTTTTGAACGCCACTGTACATATTTAGACCTTATACCCGGACCCGGACCTACTGACATTACGGTTGAATACGGAATTTCAAACTAGCCTTTATTGTCGCCAATAAGGAGAAATAAAAAAAAAATATTCTAAGCGAAACAGCAGAAGCAGACCGATGACAGATGAGTTTTATATCTAAAACTTCTACTCGCTCTAATTTATTTGTATCACAATTTCTAGCAACGAAGTTAGTATCAGACATGTTACTGGAATGTTTATACCAAATGCCATGTATATTGTTATTTCAGAATGTCGTTTTAAAATGAGAGTGTAACATCGATGGCATGGCTGCAGCTGTAGACGCTTATCTATTAGCAAGTGAACAAAACGATCGCGTAACGATTTCAGCACTGCACTTAATAGATTAATATATAATGTACTCAATATTATAAAGGCCGAGTCGTCTGCTACTGAACACAACATGACTAATAACCTGTTTCCATTTTTATATTCTCTTTATTTTGTGTCAACCACAGACACCGCTCTAGCTAGGTAGGTGAGCAGTGTTCCAGCGAGCTGCGAGTTCAAATCTCGCTCGAGGCGGTGAAACTTCCATTTATTCTTAATTTCAAGATATTAGTAACCTTCTTAATTCACAAGACAAGACAAGACAAGACTGCGCCACACCCAGCCGGGGACATGCCCGCTCCGGTCTAACCGGCATACCAGGGGACGAGATTTGTGAGGAGTGACACGCTCTGGGATGGGAGAGGGATAGAATCAGCCGGCTATGCAGCCTCAAGCCAATATTGGAATGTAGGAGGGGTAGGTTATGTCGTCGAAGGAGAGCGTTGGTGACTGCTGCGCGTCGTTTCCGCTTCGGTCTTCGAGATATCTTGTATCAAGTAGGGTCGATGTCGTCTTGAGGTGCCGTTTGCTCGTCGATTCGAGGTGATGGTTCTTCTTCGTCTGGTTCCGTCCAGTTGATATATTTCTCTTGCTGCTTTGATGAATTCGCCTTTGTCGTCTGCCATGTTGATCCACTCATATGTGCGTCCACCGTCATACAAGTTTGTTCCTAGGCCGCTGGCAGTGAATGCATTAATATCACTCGACACAATAAACTTAATATAAAATAATAATAAAGAGTATACACACGCACTCAACACTTTCAACGTAGCAATTAACACATTAAATTGTTTACATTATTTTAGACAATTACAGCATCAGATGTCGACAGTAGTTTAATCACGCTAGGGCACGCTAGGACATACAAAATTGGATTTTAGCACTGCACAACACAGATACTTCTAGCACAAGAAAACCGCAAAAACACATCGAGATTGCACACCGACATACAAATTTACTTTAAGCATAAGAAACTTGCACTATCACTTTAATTTAAAAAACACGAATTCAATAAAAATAGAGAAAAATATTTTAATAGAGTGTCACTTGGATTGACTGTTATTTGAATGTGATTTGGTAGTTAGGGCTAAAGACCCATGACACCCTCTTCCCGTTCCGGTACCTATCTTATCGGTCATACTTGGTATCTCTTTGTTTGCAACTCGTATCGATATTATAAAACAATTGTTTGGTATTATTTGAAGTCTCTACCAGCATCTCTATTATATTGCTTGCGCCCCGGCGTGGTGAAAGTAGCCGCGCCGCGTACCCTTTTTTTGGATTTATTGCAACTGCACATGTTGTGATGGGCTAAGACCCTTTAAGCGGTGACCGCTTTGACTTTTGCGGGGCTTTGTATTTTGATTCGTTTGTTTGAGCCGACTCTCTTCCGTATTTTGCTCGCCTTTTACAACCCTTTACAATCGCCCAATATGCCTCACACTCGTTGTATACGTTGAGATCAGTGGGTTCCGTAAGAGGTCCCTTCTTTCCCTTGTTGCAGCCACCTTCAGGCATAAGCATATTTCTTACTCAATGGCCTCTATCCTAACCCAGTCGAGTACGAGTAGGTAGGAATAAAATAAGGTTGCCGCTATATACATCACGCACATGAGACCGCCACAACAGTATCTAAAGTAACAACTGAAACAAAGGAAAATAATTTGTGTACTGAACCCACCGAGCTTGTCCCAGATATGCAGCGTCCCTCGTGACTCGTGAGAGCCCTATAAATCGTTAATTTAGAATAAAATTAGGATGGTATTTTAACGACGAAATTAACATAGAGTTCGTTTATTAACCTGCGTCTTTCGGTAGACTAATAGTTGCCTGTTTTTGGGCAAGGGTAAAGATAGATATCTATATTTGCTCGTTGAAAGACAGCATATTATAGGTACTCAACATAGTTCAAACACTGCTTCTACTACCTGCTTAAAACAAACATATGCAATTATGCAGACTCGAACCACATGAGCATGTTATTTAGAGGTAAAATGGAAAGCTCTCACCAGGTAACTTGTACTCTTGTCTTGACTTCGCTGAGGTTTAACTTCGGCGTATGCGCAGGGATTTTACACATTTTAAAATCATTATACTTCAAACCGGCATTTCTCGGGATAAGATATTTTAATAGAATCGAAACCGAAACAAACGAAACCCGCGCGGTCAGTTAAATAAAAAAAAAAGAAACACGGTCCGGCCCGCACATCTGGCGACAAAATGGTATTGCACCGTACACCATTGAAAAACCTTCCCGGGACGCGTCCGACCTCGGTGACGGTCAAAACAGAACTCCATTAGTAACCTTCTTAATTCACGCTTTTTAATTCCAGTTAATGTGGAATCCTGTCATATTAAACCTGCTTACGTTTCCATTCTCACTTCAATGCTTTACAATTGCGACAATGTCCTAAAAACATTCCCATTAGCTTCTACGACTTGTGAAATTCCTCGCACATTTGCTAATCTTCTACATGAATATAAACGACCTTATATCGAGGGAATAAGGTTGCGTGGCGTTCGGCAAACAGTAGGAGGTACATACATTGAGGACATTAATTAGCCAGTTATATTGTGGTGTTAACGTGATAGCTAGTTAGCATGATAAAAGATAAAAGTTATAATATTTTCGCACTGTCTAATGGCGATTAAACTATAACTACCTACCTACCTACCTATATGGATATAAGTCTCGACTAAAATTCTAAATTCGTAAGTCTGGCATGGTCATAGAAATTGTACTCGAGACGTATGATATAAGTATAATAGATAATGATGAATAGGTACAAGTGTGATACAAACAAGTAAAAGTTAGATAAGTACCATCGTCCACGCTGTTTAGTGTGGAAACACGCGAGAAAAAGCGAGCTATGGGATAACAAAAGAAAAAGTGTAGCTTTGAGAGCATAATACTTGAATAGAACAAAGTGAGGTGGTGTCATTATAAACGTCATATTTTCATAGAAATTTGTCATTAATCATAACATGGCTACACTTAGTCATAGAAAATGGCGTGTAGAGTTAGCTTGGTCCGACTTTTGCTTTGAAGACCATAACCAGAACTGTAAAATACAAATAAACAACGGAACCATCATACATAGTATAGAATACTAAACCTAAACATGCCATACGTCGACACTAATAGCTGTCAAATTGTGTGTGAATTATACAACGCACGTGTCAGTTTTTATAGGTATAGTTAAGAGTAAACACGCGGGGTTTGTTTACGCAAGATTATTATATTTGCACAACTCCATCAAAGAACCGCTCATTAACGGGTTAGCGAAGTTTTACGGACACACACTTGGGTAACAGTAGCTGGAGTCCGTGTGTGTACTTACAGTAAATACTTACACTTACAATCAGAATCAAATCAAAGGTATGTGATGAATCAGACTACGCGTCAGAAGTAGGCATCTACCATTCTCTAATTACTAATAGCTTGACAAAAATATACATATGCCTATATGTAGAACAATTAGACTGGGACCGACACTTTAATAATTCCAGTAAGGGACAGATACTTTTGGAGCGGTGGTCATGCCGACTATTCCACACTGAGCGCGAATCGAGTGGTATCTATTTCAATAAATTAACTCGCATTGTAAACAGGTCAAAATAGGGTGATTAGGTACTTACCTACTATGCCTAGATGAGGATATTTGTCTTGGTAACTAAATTACTTATGCGGATTGAGAGACAAGCGTCTCACAACATAAAACTCTCATAGTTTAACTTCGCAAAAACGTCAAGACGCAACAAATTATGGGCAGTTTCAGCAAAAGTTAATACTGCGTCAGATGACATGTTACAAAAAGGCCGTCAACAGAACTATCACCGTCAGGTTTATATTCAATGTAAAATATTCCCTCGTGTACTCATACAGGCTAAAGCCAGTACTCTTCAACTTTATAGTCAGGAATGACTGCTTCGTGTAGGACATGACTAATCTAAACCGATAATATAAATCCTAACCATTCTAAAGTCTCAAAGCTCATCAAACCCCACCTTAAATAAAGATAACATAATCTGCATACGTCATACATGAACCCTCATGCAGTAGTCACGGACACTGACTAGATCAGGAACACACTTCGTTACAGGAAGTCAAGCTTCTGTACTGTATGACGTCGCTAGAACATCACATATTTGCGTCAATCATCTGATCTTGAATCGTTTTTCACGTTATTCCATTGATATAAAGTGTACACACATTTATGGCATTTACTGTACAGTCATGGACTTTAGTTGTTAAGCTACTTAGGGTTTTCTTTACATTCTTCATCATTCGTGTCGAGGTTTCTTACATAATATGATCATAGGGCAGCGGTGCTCACTTGAAAAATTTACCAAATGGATTTTACACCGTTAATTGACTATTCGTATCCCTACCCTACTCATCTTCCTTGCGTTGTCCCGGCTTTTTGCCACGGCTCATGGGGACCTGGGGTCCGCTTGGCAACTAATCCAAGAATTGACGTAGGCACTAGTTTTTACGAAAGCGACTGCCATCTGATCTTCCAACCTTAGAGGGGGGCCTGATCGGGATAAGTCCGGTTTCCTCACCATACTTTCCTTTACCGAAAAGCGAATGGTACCACAGATTATATATGGTACTTAAATAACCACATACCTCCGGATTCAAAATCGCACGCTCTTGCCGCTAGGCTATCAGTAATATCGGTATCCCTACCTACAACTAAAAAAAAACAACGGGTTGGACTCCGGGAGTGCCGACAGAAGTGAAAACTCAATGACTAGTCCAAAATGTCTGCAGCACTATGTATAATTGACCCATTCTCCTTTCTATTGAAAAACTTTAATCCGAAATTGCTGGCCAGTGAGCTTAAGACGAAACGGGAGCTGAGCTAAAAGTCAATTTTGAGATTTCAAGCTGAATATACCCGTCGCTCTGACGGGGCGTGAGAGACTGTATTTGTGTGTGTAATGCACGCACACAGATGCGTACGCTTGCACCCGCGCGCGCCTCATTGCCGACAATTTGCAATGTTATTTTTCGTGCGTTACTGCCACGAGGCGTTCACTTATTACTTACTGTGTTGCGATTGAATTTTTTGACCCGGCTTACGTTTACGGAACTCGATAATCTTTCTACTACTGTGACTTGGCTTTGTTTACTTGACTTTGCTGATCAGCTTATTGTTTTGGACTCCGTGAGTTGTGGTTACCTATTGGACCGCACGCAATTCATCTACCTTTATTCAAGTAATTAAGCGTAATTAGCCGAAACCTTTATAAGAGTGTAATTCATAAGAAGTACATAAGATATAATTTATGTACTGGTTTGCTGTTAGCTTTTAATTGTATCACTTTACATATATGTTACTCAAATAACTAACACGGTTACACTGTTGTAAGAACATTATTTTTCAGGTAGGCCTTATTATACCTACTATAGGCCTTATTACCTCCTAGTACCTTAGTAGTAGTAGTACTACTACGGAAATTGATTCAAAGACTCAAGACTGACTTAACACATTCAACACCAAGAACCCGACTGTCGGGTACACTGTTCGTAGCGACTACGCGCTACATACGACGAAACCGTGGCTACGCGCTACGAGCGTAACCCGTAGCACTTAGTGGTATTGAATGTGTTAAGTGGCAGTAGGGTGTAGGGTTTTTTCTAGGCTTAATGAGTTCGCTGAAGCTTATTTTTTATACTTAGCGCACAGAACCACTAGTTTAACAGTATCAGCTCTAACCACATGTCACCATTTTGTCCTTTACGTAACAAACTCAGGGGCCCAGAATATCCGATGTACCTATCAAATCAAGGTTCTGTATCAAATAAGGCCCGGTTATTATAGTTCGTTATTTTTTAGCATTAGAAAGAAGGTAAACAATCATGACGTGTCTTTTTATTAATAATTATTGAAAAACGCTTTCAAAAATTAGTTTATATTACTTATGAAAGCAAAAGAATATAAAAAAGTATATGATTAATACATACATACATACATACATACAATCACGCCTATTTCCCGGAGGGGTAGGCAGAGACCACGGATTTCCACTTGCTACGATCCTGACATACCACTTTCGCTTCCTTCACATTCATAACATTCCTCATACACGCTCGCCGGTTTAGGGTGCTCTTGCTCATTAATATGATTAATATGATTTATAATTCTAACATATTTGCTATGACTTATTTTTCAATGGTAATTTTTAATAAGACATGTCAAAATCTGTTACCTTAATGCAAAAAAACGAACTTTAAGCGTGATAACTTTCAAAATTTCATTTTTTATAAGATAGTATAAGTAGATGGGCAAAAATTTTGCGTCCATGTCCACCAGTGAGTAAGTGATTGAGATACCTAAACATTTAACTTTATAATGTAAAATGATATAATTTACTAACCTACTCGTTTAATTTCAGGTAGGTTGAATAAGGAACCAAGTAACCATGGGGAGGAGCAGTATTTACTAACATTTTCTTTTTGGGTCTTCAGAGTGTATCGTTTCCTTTTTTTTGCACATATTACACTTAAATATATATTCTCTGTGTAAACCCTTACGTCTTTCAATGACAAAGGCAAGATCAGCAAATGTACAATTTGTATGATCGTGCCTGATATTTGAGATCACAGAAAATAAATATTTTAAATCCACTATTCTGCGACCTTCTAAAATTTTGTTTTATCATGATTCATGATCAAAAAGCTCGGATTCAATAGTCATATCAAACGTCGATTATGCAGTTGATGATGAGCTTGCATTTTCTACCATTGGTGCTGCAAATGCATCAACCGGTGGCGATAAACTTTGCCCTCTTGTAAAACAAATTACTATTGTGATTGTGTCCAGCAAAAGGCCAAAATTCGGTTTACTTTCCTGTTTAAAATATTACTAATTTATTCATATTTCAGATTAGGTACATAGGTAACTGTCTGAATGTTACAATGCCAGCTGGCAAATTCTATCACATTTGTTTGTTTGGTAGTCATGGTAACATTCACTTACATTGATATCCTTATTAAGATCTGTATCTTATTATCCAGACCTTAAAATATTGCCACCGTTGCCCTTTAAAAAAATACTGTTTAAATAATTGGCTACTCAAACAATGCTTCTATAGTATAAATAATGACTACACAAAAATGGGTAGTATTGTATATAATGCACGAAATAAGGCCCGATTCTTAAGCGGGTTTAAATTTTGAGGCCATGTCCGCTAATACTATAGACAAAATATCAAGTTTAATAAACACAAAAAAAAAACATTGATGGGCCTTATTTTATAATTTAGGCCTTACTTTGTAATTTAAAGTAGAGTTAGGCCAAGAAAAATCTATAGCGATTTTGATAGAACACGCAGTGCAAGTATTATTTCAAACGTCGCTTCTATGAAATTATGACATATAAATAACACTTGCACTGCGTGTGCTATCAAAATTGCTGTAGACTTTTCTTGGTCTGACTCTAAAATATTCTTTATTACACCACAAACATAAAAACAAATTTTAAAAAAACCGGCGAAGTGCAAGTCGGACTCGCACACGAAGGGTTCCGTACCATTATTTATAAAAACGGTCACCCATCCAAGTACTGACCCCGCCCGACGTTGCTTAACTTCGGTCAAAAATCACGTTTGTTGTATGGGAGGCCCCACTAAAATTTTTATTTTATCCTGTTTTTAGTATTTGTTGTTATAGCGGCAACAGAAATAAATCATCTGTGAAAATTTCAACTGTCTAGCTATCACGGTTCGTGAGATACAGCCTGGTGACAGACGGACGGACGGACAGCGGAATCTTAGTAATAGGGTCCCGTGTTTTACCCTTTGGGTACGGAACCCTAAAACCGATTTACAATGTAGATAAAGGTAGCAACAGGCGGTCTTATCGCTGTTAGTTCTTATTCTTCGTTTGTTTAGCATTAGAGTGAAGGTGACGTGTCTTTTTTAAGCATGCAATCGTATAATTATTTAGCTTTTTTTGTAATAGTTATGTACTTAGTGGTTAATATTAGTATTTACTATTTTTTTTTTTCAATAATGCTTAAAAACGAAGTATAGACATGACAACCAAATATTAACGCCATTGTAGGGCAGGATATACAGAACATGAATCATTTGTACTGTCACGCTCCGTGATTGTTGAGCCATTTAGGGTTCTAGCTAAATTGGACATTCCATAGAGCACGAGTAAGTATGGAACAACCAATTCAGCTAGGACCCTAAATTGCTCGACAATTACGAAGCGTGCCTGTAGGTACCTAAAAATTTTGTTAACCCATTTTAACCATGCAATAAAATATTTTTGATTTTGATTTCTAATTTGAAATATTAGAATCAAAAAGTTCATAATAGATTGTATATCATAACTACAAAAATGTGTTCCCTACTCTCAACCCAAAACCCCTTGTATCTTAGGATCTAGATATTTTGCACACAAGACGGTTTATCGATAACTTCTTACATCACTAGATTATCGACATTAAATGTCGACTATTGCCCATCACTTTTCTGGCTGTGTACGTATTTAGAAACTTGACTCCGCCCCTAAAATTAGTGCGATAGGGACAACTGCAGCTGAGGCGAAAAATCCTGCGTAAAAATTACAAAAATCGAGGTTTCGTAGTCCTCTTTTTCCTCCCCCAAAACTTAACCAATCGTAACCAAATTTGGAAATCTAAATGATTATGAAATTATCTGTGTCGGACCGTTTTGCTTTTTTGGCTAATTGATATCAGTTTTGAATACCACGCCTCTCATTGCGGCATAGTCTATTAGGCCATATTGGCCGTTTTTGAAGGGCTCTAGCGCCTTAAAAAACAAAAATATCAAAAAAAGCAAAACGGTCCGACACAGATATTGACAATATTAATCTGTGTTGAAAAAATCATTGCTCTAGCTTCAAAAACCACGGAGGAAAACGAGGACTACGTTTGTATGGAGGAATGACCACTCCTGTTGGCTCTTAAAGTTGTAGCGTTAATTGTTTAAAATTCGAATAGAAATTGTAAAGTTACCTTGTAGACCTCGCATCTAAATATATTTGGTCATGATATTTTGAGTTTTATTCACCAGTACTAGAGTTCACTTTTATTAGCGATTTCATCAAGATGTAGCTTTATTGAATTATATTGGAGTGATATAAAGTTAGAATTTAGTAACTGTGAGATCCTCGTATTTCAGCCCGTACAAGATAAGAACATTGACCTTTTGCTTAATATAAAAGTCCAGTTTTAAATATTTGACCTGATTATGATACGTTATGACTAAAGTTCTTTGGTGAATAACATTGTCCGTCACACATAACATAACGTCACGCAAGCGCCCTGCGCCGCCTACATGAAACAGCAGGCTCAGGCATACATTTTCGCCGTGCGGTAGAAAGAGAGGAAAGACGCCTTACGCTGTCTCGAGTTTATCATTTTTTCCCCACCTCAAAAAGTGCTCAGCGCCGCTAAAGAAGTTTTCACTTCAATAAAATAACAAATGCGAAACTAACTCTGTCTGTCTGTATGTTACCTCTTCACGCTAAAACTACTAAACTGAAGTTAACAGATGGTTTCGTGCCGGTCAACAGACTGCGTTGTTGTTGTTGTACGCCGTTACGGTACGGACGGAGTCAAGGCACTGTTAATGGTGCATGTGTGACGTCACACGACATCACAACTTTGCGTCACCCGCATCATCTTACAACACGCAACTCCTGTAGGTATTTGAATAAATGATGCCTCGTACGGCGCGGCGCGCGGCGCGCGGCGGGCACACTTTTTTGCACTCTTATGTTAATTATTGAAGAGGAGACCCTCTTTTTATGTATTTAGTTATTTAAGACTGTCTTATGTCATTGGCGGTATGGAATTTTGTAACAAACACAAATGTGAAAATATGATACTTACTAAACGTAACTACGTAAATAGAGACAAACGATTATCAACATTGTATTAGATTTATACAAGTTTATGATAAACGCCATTCGTTTCTATTTAAGGAAATGGAAAATCAGCGTGGATTTAATATTGATATTTATTCCCAGGCTATTGAGGCTATTTGATTGGGGGTCTATTTAGAATTGTAGATAATATCTTCTTGTCACAAAAACAAGCAATCCCCTTTTTGTATTTTTCTTGAGATTTTAATTGGAATTGTTTAAGTCCCATATCACTTCCTAGCGTGACTTCCGTGGGTGGATTTCATCACCAAAAATTTCACCATACAAAAAAATATCGCCTATTCCACCTATCCCTACCGCGATATCCCCCCCAGTGGGGATATGTGGAATATTTTTCCATCTATTTCTACTAGTAGGGATACTTTTCCATCTATCCCTACTAATTGATGCCAAATGGATTTTTTTCCGCATATCCCTACCATTTTCCCCCTGGTAGGGATAAATGGATTTTTATCCTCCCGTCCCTACTGTTTCCCCCCCTGGGGGGGACAGGTGGAATTATTTCTATGTATACCCATTGGTTTCCCCCCCGGTGGGGATAGGTGGATTTTTTTTCACTTATCCCTACAACCTCGCTATTTGGTAGGGATACATGGAAACTTTTCCAATCATCTTAACCTGATTGTATTTTGGTAGGGATACATGGAAACTTTTCCAATCATCTTAACCTGATTGTATTTTGGTTGAAATACATGGAAACTTTTCCAATCATCTTTACCTGATTGTATTTTGGTTGAAATACATGGAAACTTTTCCAATCATCTTTACCTGATTGTATTTTGATAGGGATACATGGAAGTTTTCTCCAATCATCTTTACCTAATTACATTGGAAAGACTGGCCAAAAAAATTGTGACGAGGCTATCTGAACATATATATGAAAAGGTGCAGGGGCGGGTGGAATAAGTCCATATTATATATCTACTAAACGCCTGTGCAAACCGGCGGAGCGCAGCGCAGATCACTTTAAATTTATCAATGTGTATTCTTCCCTATTTCAATTTCATTCAGGTATAAATTTGAATGCTCTGAGACATGGAGCATCTCGGAGCATCACGGAGGATTGTTACTCCGCGGCATCGAGGAGCACGTTAATCCTCCTGGGTGATCTGCGCTGCGGTCCGCCGGTTTGCGCAGGCCTTAAACAGCTAGGTAGCAGGGCGAGTGGATGAAATTCCATATATATCCCTACTAGGTAGCAGGGACGGGATGACTGGAAGAATTTCCATATATCCCTACTAAACAGCAAGGTAGCAGGGACGAATGGAAGAAATTCCATATAGCCCTACCAAACAGCAAGGTAGCAGGGACGAGTGGAAGAAATTCCATATATCCCTACCAAACAGCAAGGTGGCAGGGACGAGTGGAAAAAATTCCTTATATCCCTACCAAACAGCAAGGTAGCAGGGACGAGTGGAAGAGATTCCATATTTCCCTACCAAACAAAAAGGCAGTAGGGATAGGTAACATAAAATCCACCTGTCCCCACCTGGGGAGGAAAAAAGAGGTTAAAGTGGAAAAAAAGTTACTTATCCCCACCAGGGGGGAAATCAACAGGTACACGTGGAAAAAAATCCACCTATTTCTACCAGGGGGGAAAGTAGTTGGGAAAAGCGTAATAAATTCCATCTGGCCCTACCATCCAAAAATAGGGGGGATAGATGGACGACTTGATTCCATGTATCACTACCAGTAGAAATAGATGGAAAAATATTCCACATATCCCCACTGGGGGGGATATCGCGGTAGGGATAGGTGGAATAGGCGAAAAATATTTGTTTTAAATGTTTAATTTAACACGATTCTAGCTGGGTAAAGTAATAGGGGGCTGTATATTGAGGATATTTATGGTATTTATACAATCATTTGTGGCTTATATTTGAAGTTATCGCTTTCGGAAAATAAAAACGCAAGATGGTGATGACAATCATAGTATGGTAATGACTCTTTTATAGACGGTAATGACACTGCATGTACGGTAATGACGATTTGGGAACTAATTTATATATGTACTTATTAAAAACGTATTAAAAAAACAAAAACTTTCTTTAATTGTAAGGCTTTAGAACTTTAATAAACATTACAAATAACATGTTTTTGAACATAAGACTAGCTACATAAATTATTTTTAGAAAATTAAAAAAATACATTTTATTCATATAAATAAATATATAACAAGTATTTTTATTGTATAATTTTAAATAATTGATATTCCGAAATAGGCAATTTATGTATTCATCTATTTTTTTGGGTTTTTTCAATGTTAAATCATATTAACAATATTGTACTCTTATTATCAGTTTAAACCCGCATCTTCTTTTATCTACTGCATAACTTGTATCATATTATAAAATTGCTGGCATACCAATGAGCTTAATTTTTATGATATATTACTTTTTTTTGATAATTTGATTCATTGCATAAGTTTGTATTTTTGTTGTTTTATAAATTAACTTTAAAAATAGCTATAATGATTTAAATCCATATATATATTGTTTAATAGCTAAACATTAATATATAATCAGTGTTTTATAAGTTGCAAGACCCCTACTTGTAATGCATGTCATAAGTTACAAAATGTTAGGTATTGGGTCCGGTGACTACCCAATGGTATAATTATTAATTGCTCTAATTATATACATCAATTAATATAATATTATCAAAAAACATAAGGCCATTACGATAGTGAGCCAGTACCGTAGCCTATGGTCGCTTAAAACTTAATATATGTTGCTTGTTTAAATACTTTGTTTTAACACGACTAACATGCAATTACAGACTCTAAGTTGCACGATTTACATTATTAGATAATAAAAAATAAACATTTGTATGTTCTAAGTTCTAAGTGACCTAAATTTTGCCTACTTCAGTCAAAATGTTATTTAAAACTAACCATCCTCTAGTGTGAAAAAAATAGTCATATCTTCTTCTACATTTATAAGGTAGACATTATATAGTGTTAGAAGACATAGAGAACGTTTTTCAAACATACAGCTTAATTTCATAATGAATTATAGCAAAATAACTAGAAAAGTTTCTGAGAACCGTCATCACCATACACATGAAATCATCACCGGTCGTCATTTTTTCCCGGTGATGATGGGTATGGTGTTGACGATTTGAGAGTTTCTTGTTTTTATTTCTAGAATACGAATAATAGTAGTTAATGTCTATGCTACACAATAAACTTCATGTAGTTTGCCATTCATTTCAATAATTATTTCTAATATATCATTTGTAACTTTTTTAAACCAAAGCATAACGGTGATGATGCTCTGTTGTGACAAACTACGTTTTACAAATTTGTTCGTAATATTTCTCACGATTCAATGATGTGACTTTATAGTGAAATCATTTTTGGCATTCTATATTAAAGTGAAAAATAGGGCAAGGACCTTTAGCGGTATTTCGTTGTTCATACACGGAGATAAGCTCACGTTGACATTACCATGACGGTGTTGACGAATATTCGTGACAAAATTTTAAATATTTTTAAATGTACTTTCTCGGTGAAGGAATTATTGCATATTTTCCCATGTGTTAAACAACAACATGGAAAAGATATAAGTAAAAGAAAAATCGCAATCGTACGATAGGTGTGCTATAATTTTCACTGCAAACAATAAGGTTCAGATTTTTCCGGTCGACGGTGATGATTTTAGACACATAAAACATTTTATATAAAAAAAACTATTAAGTTATTGGAGATGGTAATTGAAGGAACATGAAGATAATAGTTCTTAAAAACATATAAAAAAGTTGGAACTCGCACAACCTACTAGTTTTTTTTATAAAGACCGAACCATAAGTTTTCGCAGGATTTTGAAATCCACCCCCGTGCGACTACTTCAACTAGGTACTTGGCCTTAAATATGTAAAATGTAAATAATGAAGTATGCTCACGCGCAGCGCAGCGCAGCGCGGGGTAATTAGGATGCAGACATGTCATGCTCCGCTGATGACGTCAGATGCGTCGCGCGGTGAATTTTTTGCCGCGATACCTATCTATGCTTTTTCGCGTTTTGGGAACTCGCTACTGGCATAGAGTAATATAAGTAAAGAAAGAGTGTTAATTCCATACATCAGTTTTCTGGCCAAAACGCGAGTTATTTCGTAGTCGACATCTAACCTCAAGTAGTGGAAGTCGTATCAGTACCGCTACTTGACACCAGATGTCACAAGTGTCGCAACTGACGAAAAATGTACTGCTAAAACAATTTACAACTAATATTATAAGCAGGAGTTGAAAATAGAGTTTCGGTTAATCCGGTTATAATATTAGCTGAAAATTGTTGAGCATTAGAGTTTACGTTCGTTGCGACATCTATTGTCGACTAGCAGTACTGATACATTCCGCTACTTGACGCTAGATGTCGACTACGAAATAAATAACTACGCGTTTTGGTAGGAAAACTGATGTATGGAGTTACCACTCTTTCTTTACTTATATTACTTTATGCTACTGCCTACTGCACAGTTGGTTGTGTCATTTGGCAAGTGTTAGACGAGGTAGTGAACTAATATCAAGTTTAAAAGAAAGTTTTTAGTCAAGAATGTCATTGTATAGTTGTATACAAGCTCTTATCGATGACTGTTCTTTTCTTTCAACAGACAACTAATACATACTCATCGAGACAATTCTACAAAACCCAAACACAATAAAATGATTAAGTTGCGTTGTTTCATTACAATCATTACAGAGTTCCCATCGCCACCTCCTATGTCCATCATCAAAGTGGGTTAAAATTATAGGTAGCTTGAAAGTTATGACGCGAACGCATACCTACAATATAAACATTGTAAGTTAAATAAAACCGTGTGATAAGAAGAAGAATTATGTACTTACTAAAACTCATATTCACCGAAGATTGGTGCTACGGTCTTAAGTATTAACCCCTCAGCCGCCAACGAACGACAATACTTAAATGTCAGCCCTAATCCCTAGCATCTCATCTGCCAACCCTATAGCGCTGTCGCCATAAACTCAGGGCTGCGCTGCCGATAAGGAAAATTAAAAAGTCGCTGTCAATTCAATTACGCTGAAGCTTTTAGTGCCGGGAAATGTGGCACGATAATGTATGGGAACTCTTTGTTGGAGATAAACAACTTTTTACGCCATTTTTTACGGCGACATTTTTTATTGTGCCACGTAAAAGTAAAACCTTTGAACTTTGAGCTCGTTAAAAAAAAGACACTCGGGAAGAGCTATCGCATATTGCATTGGCTTTTTGCAGCCAATGCAGCAATTATGTATAATATAGGTATGTTTTATTTCAAAAACGTGCTTACTTGCATTCTAGCTTTGTGAAAGGCTGTGCATAAAATCCGAATAGCACAGAGAGCCATGGAGCGCGCCATACTCAGGATCAAGCTTCAAGACCTATATAAATGAAGAATGTCGCAATCCACCGCTGCACCAAGGTGCAAGAGTGGCATTCCAGAAAAGTATCGGGTTACGTGGCGCTATTTTATAACAATTGTGATAAAGCTAAGATATTTGGCATAATCATAGTCTAATAAAACATGGTCTTCCATTCCCAGAGTGACACGGGCCTACGTCACAACAACATGGCCGCTATATATAGCGCTATCGCATATTATCATATAGCGCTGTCGCATGATGACGTAGGCCCGTGTCAGTTAGGTGACCTAGAAAAGACGGGAATGGAGTACCAGGCGGAGTATATTATTATACCATGGGCATAATAACATTTGATAAGTTAGCTTTAACTTCAACTGTATCATATAATATGTAGCGTCGCGTCCCCGAAAAATAAACCTTTTTGTTGAATGCCCCTAGACGTGGGCCACCTCATTGTCAAACTAAATTTGAGTTGAACCAAAATGTTAATGGATTGGTGGCCACTTTCGGAATATTCCGGATGAAAGAGTGTGTCCGTTGGGTCGTTGGGTGGACGACGGGTGTGTAATGCTTAATATAATTATAAAAAAACTATCATACATTTGTTATAACGCCACTTGATATATTATTGTATGTTATAATGTAATTTTTATTATACGTTGTCTTTGTTATATTGTCATATCATCTAAACTGTCATTGATATAATGCATAATGTAATATAATTTTCAAATAGTATATAGACATATTTTATAATGACATTTGTTATATTATATTTTTGTATAACGTAATACTTCATACAATTTTATCAAGTATAAATACATAATACATACGTCACACGTGCATGACTCCGCCTACCTCTCAAATCTGTACGTGCCCTGGTAACGGCATAAATAGAACCAGCTCACTCAGATACTTAGGCGTTATTGTGGACGAAAACCTTAACTTTAAAAAACATATTACGGCTACGTCTGGTAGGGTTCGCAAACTTATATACACTATGAAACTTTTACGGGAGGTTGCGGATACTCACCTGCTTCGAATTGTGTATTTGGCACTGTGTCAATCTATTTTAGGTTATTGTGTACTCGCTTGGGGTGGTTCTGCTAAATCAACTTTAATCATTCTAGAGCGAGCACAAAGAGCAGTTCTGAAGGTCTGCCTGGGACTCCCCCGTCGGTATTCTACGTCTGAACTTTTCAACAAAGCGCACGTCTTAAGTGTTCGTAAAATATTTTTACTGCGTGCTTCCCTTTACGTACACAATCAGATCTGTCATGATCCTAATCAAAAAGACATGATACTAAAAAGAGTCTATAAAATCCCTATACCCCTTGTTAAAACAACTTTTGCTATGAGATTCTCGTCTTATCTCTTTCCACATTTATATAATAAATTAGTAAAAATCTGCGATATAAGGCACTATGATTTACCTGAAGCAAAAAAGCAAATCAAACCCCTACTATTTTCTTGGAGTTATGATGAGTCAGAGGACATTTTGAAATGACTATAGTTAGTTATAGACTTCAACATTATGTTGCGTCAGATCCCAAAAGATGAATAACATGCACGGCTACTCTTCTTCTCTTCTGTTTGTCGTAGGTAATACGTACATACATACATACTCACATATATACACACATACCTTCACATAAACACTTTCACTTCACAGTCATTTAATAAAAATTCTTAGTTTTTATTAATTTTAATGTACCTAGATTTAATAATAAATCGTATTTGGCTTAGATCCCCACGTCACAGGCTAAGCCTAGTGTGGGGATCACTGTACTTCACCTATGTAACATCCAAACTATGAAATAAATATGTTTTGAATTTTTTTTTTGAATTTGAATTTAATATATTGTATAACATTTTTTGTCATATTTCATTTACTGATAACGTAAAGTTTTACATATTTTTTATAACTAGTACGCAGACCTACTGCTTTTGCTAGCTATTTTATTCTAGGGAGGTCGCAGTTCTAACCTAACCTGACCAATTTTTTACGGTTTTCGTTCTGCGGGGGCCGCAGTTCAAACCTAACCTGAACCACTTTTTTTCCTATAGTATTTTATTCTACGGAGGGGCAAAGTTCTAACCTAACTTACCTAACCTAACCCTTCTTTTGTTAGGTAGTTATTCGTTTATGCGGAGTCGCAGTTCCAACCTAACCTAACCCATTTATGTCATGCAACTATGCCACATAAATAATTATGTGATGTCACTTGTTATAACAAATAATATGCTTTAGACTTTAGTTTAGAGTATGTAATAATTATGGCAATGTACAGTCGCCATCAGATATATCGGAGCGGCCAAGGTGTTCACAATATCTGAACACGCGCTCTAACGCCCTGACAATAGAGGCGTGTTCCGATATTTGTGAGCACCTTGGCCGCTCCGATATATCTGATGGCGACTGTATATTAGACGAAGTGTAAATATACCTTATGACCATTATACCAATAATAACATTATGTATACCGTTAATTAGGTATAACGGTAGCATGCCATTAATTACGTTATTAAAAATAACGATATATCAAACTATAATATATGAAAAGTAATTATAACAAATGTAATGCACCCGTGGACGACATTCGGAACTTTCGGAAGGATGCGGGTCACTTCTGGATGAGATTAGCTCAGCGCTGGGACAGGTGGCGTATGCAGCATTTAGCGATTAAATGCTGAAATGATTATTGTTATTCAAATAAATATATGAATGATGATGATGGTCAGTAATGTTATTGTATTTAATGAAAACAGACCAGGACATAAGTATTGTAGATATATGACCAAGGGCGTCGCCAGCCTAGATACTATAGTTCGTTTTTTGAAGTGAAAACTTCTTTAGCGGCGCTGAGCACTTTTTGAGGAGGGGAAAAAATGATAAACTCGGGACAGCGTAACGCGTAACGCGAAGGCGTCTCTCCTCTCTTTCTACCGCACGGCGAAAATGTATGCCTGAGCAGGCTGTTTCATGTAGGCGGCGCAGGGCGCTTGCGTGACTTATGTCATGTGTGACGGACAATGTTATTCACCAAAGAACTTTAGTCATAACGTATCATAATCAGGTCAATTATTTAAAACTGGACTTTTATATTAAGCAATAAAGCTCAATGTTCTAATCTTGTACGGGCTGAAATACGAGGATCTCACAGTTACATTCTAACTTTATATCACTCCAATATAATTCAATAATTCAATAAATCTCTCTCTCTCATGATGATGATGTCTCATCTTGATGAAATCGCTAATAAAAGTGAACTCTAGTACTGGTGAATAAAACTCAAAATATCATGACCAAATATATTTAGATGCGAGGTCTGCAAGGTAACTTTACAATTTGTATTCGAATTTTAAACAATTAACGCTACAAATTTAAGTTCACTGGCCAGCAATTTCGGAACTAAAGTTTTTCAATAGAAAGGAGGATGCGTCAATTATACATAGTGCTGCAAACATTTTGGACTAGTTATTGAGTTTTCACTTCTGTCGGCACTCCCGGAGTGCAACCCGTTGTTTTTTTTAGCATTAGAAAGAACTTGAAAGAAGGTAAGCGATCTTAACATGTCTTTTAATTGAAAAACGCTTTTTAAAAATCAGTAACTATTACTTATGAAAGCAGAAGAATATAAATGATCGTATTGATCGTATTAGATTCATAATTGTTACATATTTGTCGTAACTTATTTTTAAAATGTGTTTTTCAATTAAAAGACACATCAAGATTGTTTACCTTATTTCTAATGCTAAAAAAACGAACTATAGGGAGGAGCAAGTCGATATCGCCGAAGGCATAGCAGAAGGGGGTTAGGTATACGTTGTAGAAAACGTAAATCTCCAGTCCTCTAGCGACGCCCTGTAGAGTGTGTAGGGCAGCCCTGCGTGTGTGTGCGGGGGCAATAAGTAGTGATTTCCTGCGCGCACGCACTTTGGACGGCTAAATCCTACTAATGTCCCTAATGCGATGGCGTGCGTGATTTAACTACCGTACTGCTGCTGATGTAAGTGATGTATAATCGTCAACACTGTTCACTAACTGTTCACTAAAGTACCTACGTAAACTATTTCCGCCATCGCTCTACGTGATAACTTTTCCATATTCACCACTTAGGTGGTTGTCACTGTCACTCCTCAACTGTGCGTGTCTCCAACAACTTCCTGCCTCGCACAGTTAAACTGGGGAATGAACTGTGGCCCGCGGTATTTCTGGGCCGATACGACCTTCAAACCTTCCAATCTTAAAGGTCGGCAACGCACTTGTAACTCCTCTGGTGGTGTAGGTCTCCATGGGCGACGGTAATAGCTTACCGTCAGGCAACACGTCTGCTTGTTTGCCTCCTTTATCATAAAAAAACTCAATATTAACAAGTGCTAAAACCTCATACGTCAAAATAAAATGGCTCCTGAAACTCAAAATATTGCTTAATGTACTGTTGGATGATAACAAATTGATCCTTGCCTCATTTCCGCAATACAAGGTAGAACTGATGTCGTTGAAATAATGGTTACGAATTTAACAGCGAAGACGTCGATAACAGCAACACACTTGACTAGATACGATGGGTTCTATCTTGTTGCAATAAGGCTCAATATACCATTCATTTGTTATCTCGACGATGGTACTCATTATTCCTAAATCTAAAGGTTGAAAAGGCAAACCCCTGTTATCTGACTCGGCGTTTACAAGACTTCAGAGATGAGAATTATAACCTAAAAAACCCGAATTTTTAACTAACACCAACACACTGGTTCCATTAACTCTTCATGCGTTTGTAATGGGACCTTGTGGGTTGTGGGACATTCATAAATACATAGTTATTCATAAGTAATAGGTGACGCGATGTGGTTAACCGCGTTCGCACCAGCAAGGAAAACTGTGTTATTGTCAAGTAAAGTCAAGTTGCAGTCAGCTGTCAAGCGTTGCTTTTCACAATAAACAATAAAACACGACACAGGTCGGGTAAAAATGCGCCTAGCAACAGCCAGGCTATAGTAGACCCAAACGAAACGGACGACAGGGGTCATATCTCTCACCCTGAGAGTGAGTGAGGGCACAGAATAAATAATAGTACTAGGTACAGAAGACTCACTCTCTAACAAAACGCGTCTGTTACGATCAGCACAGATATGGCCGCTAGGTGGCGATGGCGCCACGCGCGGCTTATGGCTTTCCCCAAAATTGGGGCGGAAGTACCTGTAGCAAATCGACGAAATCGCGGAGTGAGCCAGGCCTCGTGAGGGTGAGATAAATCTCTCCCCCTACCTTCGACCATCACGCGAGCGTGAATGTGTGAGTTTTACGAACCGTTTTTGGTCTAGGTACTATAAGCATATGGTGTGTTTCATAAACTCTTGAACCTCTCGAGAACCGCAATCAAATCTGCCAAGCCGGTTTAGAGATAAATGGGGAATTCATTGGTGTGCACTAAATCTCAAGAAAATACCATTTAAGGCAAAGATGAAGTGATTCAAAATAAATGATAGTGTTAAAATGAAATCGCACATTATACCCGTAGATTGGGTATCATTGTTATTGAGTTTAACCGTTGACTTCGAGTGACCTTAAACGTTTAGGTGTAAACACTACATATATTACACATAATTGCATTTAAATAGTCACACGAATCCGCTACTAAAAAGCTACTCCAATACAATCCAAGTTAGTTATTTTACTTATTTTGGCGCGCTAGTCGTGCAAGCATGCATACATTGCATGTGTCACGCATCAGCGCATATCAATAGAGACCTCTGTCAAGACTAGTGGCTCTGTGAACTGTAGACCCCCATGGCTCCACTATTTTGAATTTGCAAAAGCTGCATGGATAAAAAAATAAATTTAATCATTGAATCTTTTTACAAAATTTCACGAGAATCGGTTGAAAAATGCGACTTGTAAAGGTGAATATTATATCTGGAATTCCGGACATACGAAATGTGAGAAGGAGTAAAATATCGCAAAAAAAATAACAATCAGCTTAATTAGGTATAATTACTTAAGTGACTTAATTCAGGAAAAAAAATCAAACAGATCAGGCCATATATGTATCTCATTTATGTCCATGTCGATGCTTAAGGATAAAGCAGAAATAAGGAGTTTGGCGAATTACATCAGTGTTATGCAACGCCTACCTAAACCATAAACTTACTTCCGTCAGACACAGAAAGGAAGAGCTTTGCTCCCTCTGGTGTATGTGGAATATGTGTAGATACAAACGCATCAAGAGTGGACTGCTACGAGACTGCTTGCCTGCCGGATAGACGGTCCTCTCCACATTGACCTGAGTATAAACACGCAGGCAGATATTAAGAGTAGGGCACTTACCTATTTTTGTTTTTATATCTAAGCATTGTGATATGTGAGGGAACTGGAGGATCTTGCGCCACTTCTTGCTCTTGCCCTTGTTGCTATCGGAGCCACCTGCCGACAAACAACACAACAAGTTAAACACCTCAACATATCTACAACACCGTTGAATTAAAAATTTTGTAAGAAACAAAAGCGGACAAGCTTTCCGTACAAATTAAACTTTTTTTTACAAATTCATAGTTTTCCTGTACACATACATACCTAACAATGTCGGAGAGGGCTTTACTTTATGTAGTACTTGGCGTGAAAATATAGCGTCGTCCTACTCTACCATGACATACGTGTCATTCCGGCAATAACCTTGTATCAAACGCCTTCCATCTTGACCAAGTACATCGACTTATTTCCGCCAAACCATATTAAATCACCCTAAAGCCTAAACCAAGCGATAAAAGCGAACTAATGGCGTCTTTACTACCGACAAATTTGTCTGTAGGTACCCTCACTCAAACAAAACGTAGTTTAAGTGTGACAGAGATAGGTAAGTTTAGTTTCCCGGTTCGATAATTTTGTTATCTAGTAGACTAAGAGCTAGAGCCCCGGATAAAGCAAAAATACATTTTTGAGATCAACGAAACCCCTCTGTACTGTACCTACTATCCGCAAACCAAACTGACAACTACAGTCATATTAGCATCTCTTTCACTCTTGCTACAACCAAGCAAGCAAGTGTGAGTGAGAAATTTTACTAACCCGGTCATCACTTATCAGTTTGGTTTTGGGTTCCACATAGTTATTTATAGTAGTTTGCTAACCTTAATGTCCTTATTTATTACTAGATCTGCGTCTGGCAGCTGTTCAACAGCGGAGTCCAATATGACAGGCCAGCAAAAGGTAGTAAAGTCAAATTATATATGTATACGAACACCTCCACCTCCAGGGTCTAAGCTTATTAGGGTTCCGTAGCCAAATGGCAAAAAACGGAACCCTTATGGATTCGTCATGTCTGTCTGTCTGTCCGTCCGTATGTCACAGCCACTTTTTTCCGAAACTATAAGAACTATATACCCTTCATGGGCGAGTCCTACTCGCACTTGGCCGCTTTTTTTTTATTTTATTTTTTCAACTGGGGCAATGCTAAAAGGGAAGGGAATGATTTAGCATTAGCGCTATGTATTTAAGTTTCTATCGTTTGTTCCACCGTAGCGCGAAATCGAAACTTTCGAGCCAATTTTCAATGGTCAATCGATTCGTCTTTATGGCGCGGATGAAATTGACTAGTGTTTTTCGATAACGTTAAGCCCCTTTGCTGAGATTCTACTCTGGCCTAAAATTGTGAATATTTTTCCGGTGCCAGCTCTCCGTGTATAGGGAACTGTTCAATCCTGTAACCGCGTTAGGGATTATTGGGTCCTTATTTGATTAGGATCAACCGAGTTTCGCACAAAGGACGTTGGACAGTAATTCCGTTGAAAACAATGATTTCTTACACTATGAAACAGTGAAGCGGGTAATTTTAAACCGAATTAATCATTTACCGTGGGAGATTCTCACTCGCGACTCTGGCAACTTATATATATTATATATATAGCTACCAAAACATATCCACCAAACTACCAATAGAAGATGTAGAATGGAGTGTAATTGTGTGTCTTAGAAAAATAGTGCCTCCGAGTTTGACAGCTGAGTAGATCGCGCTATACAGGCCATAAGTAGGGATTGCAATCCGGTCCGGCGGATCCGGTAATCCGGCCGGATCCGGCACTTTCTAGGAGCTACCGGATCCGGTTGAAATCACCGGATCCGGACCGGATCCGGGATAATAGAAAAAAAGACCGCACGCAGCACCCACTGCGCGTTTTAGGTGAGATAAAGGCGACGGATAGAAGAAAGAAGTTAAACAGAATAAAGAACGAATGAAAAAATCCATATTTTGTAAAATAAGAAGATATTTAATATGACGATGATTGAGAACAGAAGAGGATTTCCTCTTCTTTCATGTTGGTGGCACGAATCGGCACGATACGACGATTAATTAAATAATTAGAAGTAAAATTTAAAGGATGGAGATGCCATGAAAGGCATTTGTAACGACCGGTCTGGCCTAGTGAGTAGTGACCATTCAGTGACCCTGCCTATGAAGCCGATGGTCCTGGGTTTGAATACCGGTAAGGGCATTTATTTGTGTGAGGAACACAGATATTTGTTCCTGAGTTATGGTTGTTTTCTACGTATACCGGGTGTGGCTTGTAATATGAGCAAAAAATTGAACAGTATGCTGTACTCCTCATACTGACCAACATTTGATCAGCGACTTTTAAAATAACTTGGGGTTTGATTTTTAATACACTTTAAAGTTTATTCTTAGACGCAATGTATTGCGAATTTTGTTATGTATAAGGCGTGACAAGCAACGTCAATCACAATGATATGGCGTGGCGATGGCGTCCATTGAAGATAATATTTATTTTGTATGAAAAATAGGGAGTCTAAATACTTCATAATTTTTAAAAGTTTTTGAACAAAAGTGTCACTGTTTGAGGAGTGCAATCTATGTTTTAATTATTTGCTCATGTTACAGGCCACACCCGGTATAAGCATGTATTTATCAATATACTATACGTATATATATCGTCGCCTAGAAGTACTACCTAGAGCTAGCTAGTACCCATAATATTACAACCTTTGCTTGGTTTGGGGCTACGAGTAGGTCGATCTGTATAAAATTGTCCCCAAATATTTATTCATGAATTATTTATTTACTTGTGATTTAGGCTATAAAACTATTTTCACCGATAAAAAATGAAAGCAAGATAATAATATTGGAGCGCATTTTATACAATTTTGGTTAAAAGTAAAATAACTTGTTACTAGAATGGATGTCAGCGTTACAAATAATTCCATCAAAGAACAGTTACGAAAACTTGTCCTTTCAAGGAGTTCCATTTCCCATCCCATAATTATCCCATTAAGGCTGGCTTTGGAATCTAATCAAATTTATATTTTTATTGTAAACGTATAAATTTGAGCAGAATGTGGATGATTAAATATAATAAAATTAATAAATGACTTAGATTTCAAATTTTATTTTTAAATTGAGATTGACTTTGACTATGTGACACTTTTTAATACTTAGGATTATTTTATTGTTAAAAAGTTATTTCTTATTAACTTCAAAATGTTGTTTTATGAATACATTTGTAAAAATACCCTTTGTTTCTCATATAACGCATAAAACTTGAAAAATATGTCATTTAATTAATTTTAATATCCTTATACCTAACCGGATCCGGTCCGGCCGGATCCGGCCGGATTGAGGCCATAATCCGGCCGGATCCGGCCGGATAGAAAATCAATCCGGTTTGCAATCCCTAGCCATAAGTGATATGTGGCAGTCGATTTGTACCTATACCTAAAGTCAACTTTTGACAATATAATGTATAAATTGGAAAAAGTGTAAGTGTTGTCGGCAGGGTGTTCATCCTCACAGTCTAGAGTCTAAATGGTCCCGCACTGTGCGGTACTTAGAGGAATTTCCTCCCGCGACACTCCGGCCGGCTGTGGAGTGTGGAGTGAGCTCCCTGCCGAGGTTTTTAAAGGGTATTTAAAGGGTCGGCAACGCACCCTTGTATTGGAGTTGCAGGCGTCCATAGGCTACGGTGACCGTTTACCATCAGGCGGGATGTAAGCTTCTTTGCCACCGACGTGTTATTTAAAAAAACAACATATTTTTTTTATTGTTGTTATTGTTAAAGTAGCACCGCCCACAATCTCTCTGCTTTGCCTAAAGGTTAACTGGTAGAGAATGCCTTATGGCATTAAGTCCGCCTTTTGTACTGTAAGGTTTTTCTTTTGTGCAATAAAGGTTAAATAAATAAATAAATAAATATTTTGTGTTGATAGTGATAGGTTAAGAGGTAATTAAATAAAGCCTAGTTTCCTGAGTTGGAACGTCGCCGTCGTCGGTTCGGTTGGGACTGTTACTGTTAGGAGTCGCTTTTGTAAAAACTAATATAGTGCGCCGCCGATTCTCACTGACCAGCTGCGTTCAGTAAGCAAACAACGTTTTATTAATCATCTAGTGATTATTAATATTAAATAGCAACCGTATATATAATCCGCAAAGGAACCGCCGACTCGATAATTACTCGCAAATCATTCTGCGGGCGTCTTCATTTGCATTTCATCGAGCGAACTTGCAGATCGGTGTCTTTGGATTATAATTAAAAGATGTCTTATGCCAAGGTGGGTAAAGTATGTGTACGTCACCAACGGGATAAAGTCACTCTAATTTAAAATAACGAAAAGCAATGAATATATGTATAATAATTTATTAAAAATAAACGTTGACTAATGTCTACTAAAATTTTAAAAGTGCGACCAAAATCGTCCTGTAACAAGACCAGTGTATTAAATAATTATAAAATACTGGTCGGAGGGAGATGTAACGTGATGTGGGCGTGGATTAAAGTCGTGTTTCATTTGTTATTGACGGACATATTATGCGGTCGCTTTCCTATTTGGCTAGTGAAGTGATTACTGATTACTCAAGCCAAACAAACATAGACAAATGTAAGTGGCCGTAAAGCCCGTCACAGACGGAGCGATAATATATGCGCAGATAGCGTAATGACTAGCTTAAGACAGAGTCCACACACGAAGCTGTAATGTAATATATGTTGGTATCTTACGATAGTTGCGATATCTTATCAAAAGGCATCTTCTCATCTTCACACTCAACTATACCAAAATATGTATCGCTCTCTGTCTAGCACCTACATTATGAAAGACGAAATATACCAAAATATATCGTTATCGTAATATACCGATAAATATTTTGGTATAGTTGAGTGTGGGGTACTTAGGAATACCTACTCTAAGATATCTGTCGGCATCTTACGGTAGGTATCTGCCGATATAATTATTATCGCTCCGTCTGTGACGGGCTTCAGTAGAAGTTATCTCAAGTTGCTTGATTTTGGTTACAGGTTGTTCCTTTGACAACATCTTGCACAAATCGTTTTTGAGGACCTTGTTATGTTTTACACTTGATAGACCTTATCTCGTTGAAATTAAGCTTACGAATGGTTTGTTAACTGTGACGACGACGGTTTGCATCCACGGCCTTTTCCATGAAAGCTTGTAAGTTGTATTGTACAGCCGGATTCACAATGTTTGCCTGGCGTGTCGTGTCGTGTTGTGTTGTGTCATGACGCATCAGAACGGTAATCGGCTGCATACATATCTGTGATGCACGCTGCTTCAGACAAATATGAACGCCACCATCATATTAAATGTATGGCACCGATTACCTTTGTGATGCGTCACGACACAACACAACGCGACACATCAGACAAATCTGAACCCGGCTTAACTCGTAATTCATGCGGAAATTTCGTTTTAACTCCTTTTATTAGAAAGAGGCCTCTTCTTCTAGTTATTACCAGTTTTCTTGAAACAGGCCGCGGATATATGAAGACAAAAACCAAGCATTCAGGTTCGGTTAACACCCTATAAAAGCGGGCAAAAAACGACAATGTACGCCTTTCTAGCAGCAAACTGCGTAATTCCAGCAAAATGTGGTAGTTAACTCCAGCTCAACCGTTCTACAAATATGTGAGCGTGTTGAAAGGTCGCCAGGGGCCCGGGCACAGCAGGTCTGCGGTGTCCCCGTTCACAACATTATCAATTCGTGTGTTGTAGTGTAGGGCTCTTCTACACACACACGAGCTTCAAGAAGCTGTACAGGAGCGCAGCTTGCATCCCCACGATCGTGCGTGAGAAATGAGGTGATGAACAATGAAATAACGATATACTCGTAGCCAACTTACGCCATTTACAAGGCAAGTTGTTTGTGAGGCTTCCTCATCTTGAAAATGCATGGAACTTCGTGCTCGGTTTGAAGCCCTAACTATCTATCCTATTAAACTTAACAAAATAACAGTCAGTCCTATTAAAATAATTGAAGATTAAAAAGGACACGTAAAGGTACTTCTGAAATTGGCTTTTATCGTGGTGGGTTGGGCGAGAGATTAAAGCCACTTCACCCCAATACGTATATATCGTCGAGTATTTATCGCAATTTCCCTTTTATTAGCTTAAGGCCCCTGTACATATTGGGCCAGCGTGAGCCAGTCTGGGGGACGCATTTATGCGTTAGAGGGAGCAAGTGATATTGCTATCTCATTCTACCGCATGGCTGCGTCCCTTGGACTGGCCTGCGTTGGCCCAATATGTACAGGGGCCTTTAGAAAGTTAATTTGTAAAGGGACCTTAGAGACCTAATCTATCAACTTTAATTTTTTGGTCGGATATCGGAATAAAACTTAAAAATGGGACATTCTGTGAAGAAACTAATTTTACTTAGTATCCTTGTATATTCAGAGAAAGCGCGCTCAATTTGGTAGGTATTCCACAATAGACTTAGCTCAACGGACGGTTATCGGCCGTTCTTAGTTACATCGGACCTTCTGTAGGCGCCTCCGCTGTGTCGAGACTATCTTAGGAGCGTTGTATATTCAGAGAGGCCCTTCAATTTGGTAGGTATTCCGCAATGGGCTCAGGCTTTTTCTAGCCTGGACGTTCCCAACCCTTATACATATACTTACCGATCTTTAGCCTAACACAAACCAGTATAAAGATGATATCTGGAGGCCTAGCCAAGATGACAATCATATTAGAACGACACACTCCCAGGGTAAAGAAACAATGTATCGGGATGACAAATACAACGATAAGTCACGTGACTATTTCTATACATTATTTAAGTTTCGATTGGCATTTCCTATCAACGGTCGTCAGCTTGGCTAGGCCCCCAGGAAGCGGCAGCGGGGCGTCGAGATTCCTTGAAATCCTTAGAATTTGAGCAGCTTGTATAAGTTTGCGTTTGTTTAACATGATGGACGTCCCGCTCAGGCGTCCACTCAGTTTGCACACATCGCAGGGGCTCACCATTAATCTGGTAGGTACTTGAGGCTAATGTTAGGCAAGCGATGAATTCAGCACAAGTATATTGTGAACAAGGGTTTTGTGATGGTAATCGCGGGTTTCGCTCAAGAATAATGCGCTTAGAAGACGACATTGTGTAGGTCTCAGTCTCAGGGGTAAACTAGATTTGCTTTCTTTTGAATGCGCTTGGCACGTGCACAGTTTGTTAGAACGACATTGGATACAAGATACAAGGTGACGGTGAATTCTGGAATTGGCTTTAGATTTTTACAAGCTTAGTAAACTGTTCTTCAGCTAAGTCAATACGACTGTGGACAAACATTAAATGAATACACGTAAGTAAAAATCAAAAGCCGTGTTCAAATTCCGATAAGAGGATTTATTTGCGAATAAGAACAGATATTTGTTCAATAACTTTACTTTATCAAGCTTATTGTGGGATTCTAAGTCGATTAGTATAAGATTTCTCCCATTGTATTTATTTATTTTCCTATTACATGACATGACCAGTTGCATTTCTACACTGAGAGAAAAATCATCACCAGGAATTAATAAACAGTTCTGTACTGCACTGAGAGAAAAAACTAACAAAAACACACTTAGAATTACAAAAATAAAACTTAATCCGGGGACAAGGAGAGTCAACTAATAGGAACAAATTGACTTTTGCAATTTCCATTTAGTAGGAAATACAACTTCTATATTTGTAATTTGAAGTATGCTAGAGTAATTTCAGAAATTTGGTTTTGTTATTCCGAGAGGTGCTTTAGCAATATCGGAGGTGATGACGTCATGGGTGAAAACTAACCATTTTGTAATTCTAAGCGTGCTTTAGCAATATCGGAGACGATGACGTCATAGGTTTTACTAAACTGTACTGCGATTCCAAGCTAGCTGTTGTTATTCTAGAGATAATGACGTCACAGGCAAAAACTAAACTGTTTGCAATTCCTCCGCCCCTAGCAAACGGGCGCCGCGAGAGCATGTCGCGCGCGTGGTAGCTACCCGTCTCTATTTCTGTCTGTATGAATAAAAAAGCATTTGGTAGTATATCTCTGTACTAAAGAGGCACTATAAAAGCCTGTCGAGATATTCTACCCATTCCTTTCTTATTCATACAGTCAGAAAGAGACTAGTAGTTATTACGCGCGCAACATGCTCTCGCGGCGCACCTGTGCTAGGGAGGTTGGAATTGCAAACAGTTTAGATTTACCTTTGATGTCATTATCACTAGAATAACAACAGCTAGCTCGAAGTTGCAGAACAATATATTCCTGTAGACCCCAACTACACAGTAGGTCGCAGGTTAATATGTCCATGGCCCACAATATATCCTAAATTTATTATTTAACTTAAGTATGTTTTAAACAAAGAAGACACGAGACACGCCCGCCCGACATCCGACACAATACTAACTCTAACCAAATGAACGTAGCAAGTAGCTGTGTTGGTATTACAAAACTCGTTTAGTGATTGGTACAACAATGAACATAAACACAACAAGTCTATCTACTAAATACCAGTAAACTTTGTAATGTCGCTATAGTAACAACTGAATTGTTATTTTAAATGGGGTAATGTTATTCCCGCGAACTCGTTTTTTAGATATTACAAAACTATGTAAGTGAGACATTTACTAAAATCATAACTTGAAATCACAGATGCTTTTTTCCAAAAATCACAAACTTTACTAGTAAAAATCGGAGAATTTTAGTAGTAATAAAAATGGATTGTAACAAATACTGAACTTTGTTTAATGCTCCATTTACTAAAGTCTGTTTGCTGAAATTAGATTTAGTATTACTGAGCTGTTTGTAGAAATAAATAAATTTGACAGAAATAGTGAAACTTCCATGATTACTACTAAAACTTCATTTTTCCCCCACACTGAGAGAAAAATCACCACCAGGAATTAATAAACAGTTCTGTACTGGGGGAAAAAATGAAGTTTTAGTAGTAATCATGGAAGTTTCACTATTTCTGTAAAATTTATTTATTTCTACAAACAGCTCAGTAATACTAAATCTAATTTCAGCAAACAGACTTTAGTAAATGGAGCATTAAACAAAGTTCAGTATTTGTTACAATCCATTTTTATTACTACTAAAATTCTCCGATTTTTACTAGTAAAGTTTGTGATTTTTGGAAAAAAGCATCTGTGATTTCAAGTTATGATTTTAGTAAATGTCTCACTTACATAGTTTTGTAATATCTAAAAACAAGTTCGCGGGAATAACATTACCCCATTTAAAATAACAATTCAGTTGTTACTATAGCGACATTACAAAGTTTACTGGTATTTAGTAGATAGACTTGTTGTGTTTATGTTCATTGTTGTACCAATCACTAAACGAGTTTTGTAATACCAACACAGCGAAACGAATGTTAGTGATTTTAGTAAAATTTACTACTTGCTACGTTCATTTGGTTAGAGTTAGTATTGTGTCGGATGTCGGGCGGGCGTGTCTCGTGTCTTCTTTGTTTAAAACATACTTAAGTTAAATAATAAATGTAGGATATATATTGCGGGCCATGGACATATTAACCCGCGACCTACTGTGTAGTTGGGTTCTACAGGAATATATTGTTCTGCAACTTCGAGCTAGCTGTTGTTATTCTAGTGATAATGACATCATAGGTAAATCTAAACTGTTTGCAATTCCAACCTCCCTAGCACAGGTGCGCCGCGAGAGCATGTTGCGCGCGTAATAACTACTAGTCTCTTTCTGACTGTATGAATAAGAAAGGAATGGGTAGAATATCTCGACAGGCTTTTATAGTGCCTCTTTAGTACAGAGATATACTACCAAATGCTTTTTTATTCATACAGACAGAAATAGAGACGGGTAGCTACCACGCGCGCGACATGCTCTCGCGGCGCCCGTTTGCTAGGGGCGGAGGAATTGCAAACAGTTTAGTTTTTGCCTGTGACGTCATTATCTCTAGAATAACAACAGCTAGCTTGGAATCGCAGTACAGTTTAGTAAAACCTATGACGTCATCGTCTCCGATATTGCTAAAGCACGCTTAGAATTACAAAACGGTTAGTTTTCACGCATGACGTCATCACCTCCGATATTGCTAAAGCACCTCTCGGAATAACAAAACCAAATTTCTGAAATTACTCTAGCATACTTCAAATTACAAATATAGAAGTTGTATTTCCTACTAAATGGAAATTGCAAAAGTCAATTTGTTCCTATTAGTTGACTCTCCTTGTCCCCGGATTAAGTTTTATTTTTGTAATTCTAAGTGTGTTTTTGTTAGTTTTTTGTCTCAGTGTACGCAAATATCCAAATGAAATACGAGTGGAGTTTCAAGCCATGTGTTTCTTTAAATTCTATTTTCCAAATCGCAAAACACCATCCGGTAAGACTTGTAAGATTTCTATGCAGCAGGTTTACAGAATAAAGTTTTATAAACTCGAGACAAGCATGTTTTGAGAGGACGAGCTTCAGTGTCGCGATGCAAATAGCTTCTATCAAGTTTACTATTTCAGCTATATACAATTCCCGAGAAACTAAAGCATTAAAATTCACAAACGAAACTTTCTACTTGTAAGAACGATTCTTCAATATAATAACAGCCATGATGTTTCCAGTTCCAGTACTGCAGACTGGTATTGATGGCGTATTCCATGGTTCCATAATTGTAAAGCATCACGGTAGACCTCGTCGGAGATGGCGAACCGAGCTTAAAGCATTTAGCGGGAAATTTTCACAAGATTAGTTGGAAGAAGAATAAGAGGCAAAGCCAGATGGCAAAGGCCAGGCAGTGGGACTCCAGGCTCTTCAATTAATCCCTGCTAATATTATAAATGCGAAACCAACTCTGTCTGTTCTGTTAAAAAAAATTGGTACGTATAGATACAGATAGTTTTAGGCCCTGGGAAGAACATAGGATAGTTTTATCAATCTTCATCATCATACCACGTAGACAACGTCGTGGGCAAAAGCTAGTAGTAAATAATTTTGACTACCAGTTTTGACGGTGGTATTAGTACCCATACCCAATCCACGGTCCCTTCGCCTCTGACCTGCGGTTGCGCCATGCCGCCCGCGCATCCTCTCAGCTGGCCTTGAGCCGGATTACAGGCGAAACTACGTTCATTCCACTCCTGAGGGCATACCGCGAAAAACGGAAATCGCAATTTCGTTATCTGCTTCTCTATCGCTCGAATACAAAGTGAGTGACAGAGAAGCGGATAACGAAATTTTTGCGGTAGGACGTGTGATTCCTCCTCGTCTTAGCGTTTTCCCGCTTGCATATTAAAGGAACCCGGGGTCTGCTTGGGAAACCTAATAATCCCGAGAATTAACGCAGTTACTAGTTTTTACGAAACGGCTGCCATTATGACTTTTTGGCCCAGAGGGGAAACTAGATCTTATTGGGATAAATCTATTTTGCTCATGGTGTTTTTCTTCAGCGACACGCGATTGGTTAAATAAATAATATCCAATGTTTCGTACATAAATTCCGAAAGTCATATTAGGTACAGTCAGCGTCATATATTTATTTTATTTTATTTAAACTTTATTGCACAAAATATATACAACAATGTACAAATGGCGGACTTAATGCCAAATGGCATTCTCTACTAGTCAACCATAGGGCCAAACAGAGATATCTACAATTAGTGCAGAGAGAGAAATATACCTATTGAGTGAATTAAAAAAGCAAACTATACATACAAACTACATAAATAAATAAAATATATATAAACTACCACATATTTATACAATACATACTATAAATATAATAATGATGGATATTATTCGAACTCTTGTTTTAGCAAATGCTTACGCAACAACCGCTTAAAAGAAAACTTACTTGGAGCTTGTCTAATATTTTAGAGGGAGTGAGTTCCAAAGACGACTAGCCTGGACGGCGAAAGAATTAGTCATAAAACCAGTACGGTGAGAAGGTATGGTCAGTTTGAGAACGCGGGAGGTACGCAGCTCACATCCTGGACGAGGAGTATCGAAGACGAGTTTACTTTTGAGATATCCAGGAGCAGAAGGCTCAAACAGGATCGAAAATGGGACACAAAGGATCCGGAAGGACCTACGACGACGGATGGAGAGCCAGTTGAGCTGCCGGCGGTAAAAGGAGACATGATCGTATTTACGAAGTCCAAATATAAATCTAATACAGTTATTGAGTAGACCGTCTAGTTTATTGAATGAGTGATATAGTAGGCAGCATCCAAAGTATTCACCATATAATCTGTATATGGTGTACCGGACTATTTGAATATGTACTTTGGTTTGGATGCTACCTACCATATGACGCTGACATTACGAGCTTAGAACCCGCGACCTCCGGATGGAAAATCGCAGTTCTTACCACCTGGCCCCAATTTCACCACGGTGACAGGTGCGACAATTGTAAAATCACTGTTGCTGACGTCACAGGCATCCATGGGCTACGGTTACCACTTACCATCGGGCGGGCCGTATTCCTGTTTGCCACCATCATTGTATTATTTAAAAAAACTTTATTATATCGGAAACAAACAGATATTTCTTTTGCGAAGTTTCTGACAATTGTCAAGATTTAGAAGAATTGTAGGTAATTCTTGACAGGTAATGAGTTATATGTTATATGTCGGAATTTCGTGACAATTGTAGTGTTTCTTGTGACAATTGTCATAAACTTAGCAAGAGAAATATCTGTTTTTTCCGATATAATAAAGTTTTTTTTTTAATAAAACAATGATGGTGGCAAACAAGAATACGGCCCGCCCGATGGTAAGCGGTAACCTTAGCCCATGGATGCCTGTGACGTCAGCAACAGTGATGTTTTACAATTGTCGCACCTGTCACCGTGGTGAAATTGGAGCCTGGTTATAAGCTAGGTTAATTACCAGCGCTCTCATACTAGATGTATATTATTTTAATTAAACTAAATTAATCCCCGTCACCTTTGGCCCGGTTACGCCATTCGCGTTCCACTCACGAACTGGAAGGTCGTCAATAGCAAATAATAGATAAAACAAAACAAAACGTGCACGCAAATCTAATGTCCAACTAGTAATAAATGTTCGACATATATGTCGGATATACAAACCCAGTCATATAAACCTCAAACACATATAACATAGGAAAACGTTGCAGAATGCCAGGAATATTATATTGTCTTTCTTATATACATACATGCCTACTTATGCGATAAATCTTTTATTCCATTCCCATTACGATGGCGGAAAGATAATAAAGTAATCGTGATAAACAATTTTATGGGAGTTCTAAAATAAGCATCAGATACGCGAAATAGTAATTGCACTTAAAATAGAATACGGTTGTTCGAATGCTCGCTTTTACGAGACGAAACCGCGCTATAAAAATGTTATGGCCTCGTCCATTCCCGATCAAAGTCATTTCTAACTAGTATACTCTGAGCCCTCATTCTCTATACTTGTTAGGGGTCTAGGGATCCGAGTATAGGCGGGTTTTATTTAGGAATAGGAGCGGGGTCGGCGGCCGCTCGATTAGTGGTCACTGACGTATAAACATGACGGTAACGTATTGATGACGTGTTCAGGAGCAGAGCTTTTTCAGTGTTAGGCGGCGTTGGGGTGGCGCGTTTACTGTGTAGCTGTAGGCTGTGGTGTTAGCGTACTGTTTACAATCGATGAGGTGAGCATTAATAATAATAACAAAACCCTACTCTACATTAGAATGAATATTCATACTATATGCGTAATTGTTTGAAGGGATTTGTAATCCTAATCAAGTTGTGGGGGCAGCATCCGGTCATGACCGATAGTGTAATTATCGCCGTTTCCGGTCGGCTTATCGATCACCTACTGATTTATATTCATTGGACTCCTTGTATGGAGCGGAGTTTTGATGCATGTCGCATGTTGTGGAAAGTAGGCCTAAGCTGGATACCTTAAAACCACCAAATTATAATCCAGTTGCAGTACAACTATCCCCAAGTTTCATTCGTAATTGAGTACAGATGTAGTGCATAATTATTTTACATCGTATTTTGTCGGAATCGGTCGTACTTATTTGTCATGCTACTTCAGTCAACATTTTGTATAACCTACTTTTTGTACCGAGACAGTTTATAAAAAAAAGATTATATAAGTAGTGTGATGTTTTACTTTCGTCATGGGTAGTAGTCATCTAAAAAATTGATTAGGGCTAAGCGAGGTAAAAAGTTCGAGAAACCCTGCCTTAGACGAAACGAACCAATGTAATTGAAAACAATTAGCATTGTTTAAAAACATTAGCTACTGCCTACTGCAAGTTTAAGTGGCCAACCCGTTATCTCGCGCTCGCGCGGTGACGCTCGTTACGGTTACTGATGTTATCTAATACTTAGTCGGGGTTCCCTCGGAATCTGAAAAATGACAGCTTAACTGAAAGTATGTACTGAAATCACTAAACCGATTTTTATGAAAATTGACATACTGTAGAAACTCAAGCATTTGTGAAGGACGTGTTATTTTTTCAAGGAACTAGAGGAATGAAAAAAAATACGTTGATAAAGATTTTTTTACACCACCTATTCGGCAAAGGGCTTTTTCTTCCCTGCTAGGAGGGATCAAAGTGGCACTTTTCTTCCCTGCTAGGAGGGATCAACAAAGTAACACTTTTCTGTTCTAGCACACATTTTAACATTTTTTTGCACATTATTTTTTTAGCTTAAAATAATCTGTTTAAGCATCAGATTGTGTCAACACTAAGATTTTTTTATTTTCCTCGTAGTTGATGTGAAAAGCAGTATGTGTCACAAGTTATAAAAATTATTTCGTCTTGGGCGTTAACACTTGAATTCCTCATTACGCTCAGGATTCTACTTTAGGGATTCTATTGTAGAATCCATCGCTTCATTCAGGATTCAATGTAGGCCCTTGACGGAAATATATCATTTTGATCCCTTGTAACACAATTTTTTTCATATTTACAAGTATTTTACAAAATATATATATATATATATATATATATATAGTTATTAAGATACTACTATTATCTAACTAAAACAAAACTGTTATCTTCAAAATACTCTTCTTTAGCTTTCGAACCCGAATGCAAACGTTTGCTAAAATTATCAATACCTATGTTACAGTTATAAAATTTAGGGCCACCGTATATGTAGTGAAAAGAGCTTAGTTTTATTTAGCCGATGAGGTTTATTCATTATGAATCTATGTAGTGGCGAGTAACTGTCACGGAACCCTGTCGCCCAAACCTCAAGTTACGTAAAGCACTTTAGATAAGCGAGCCACTCACATGTCGATGGATAACGAATATCTCCGCTTAATCTCTCTAGAACACAACTCTTGCTATGATACCGTATACCTACTGTGTCTCAATTTTACTTATATCTTAAAAGTAAATTTCCTTTCATGCATTTTGTATGGCGAAACGGATGTTTGTCGTTGTAGTACGAGTATGAAATGAAGAAATATATGAGTTGTACTCAGTTTAGATTCGTTCGAACATCGATGTTGATGTGTTTGGAGAAGATTTTTATGTTGTTATGTGAAATTTATCAATACCTATTATTGTTTCAAAATTGTCACATAACATAACGCAATATAAACATATACCTATATGTATACATGATGTATAATTACGCTTCAATGACAGCTGATTTGTTCACATCAAATGCCAATTTTGCTCGATCAAATAAATGCCTTCATTGTACGTTGCAGTAAATAAATGAAAAATTAAGTCGTGAGCTTGTGAGTGATAATTTGCAAGTTTTTTGAATGGACGCCTCACGCCGCGGATTTTATTATCAAATCAAATATTTGTGACTTGAATTGGCATGACAAATAAGATGTTAAGCAAGCCAGCGACGGCTCTCAAACATACAATAGAGAACTACCAAACTTTTGGTACAAACAAATATTATCCCTTTGAACGCGCCGCCTCATCGTAAACCTTGTCGGAATGCACGAAGGCTGATAGGTACCTATGTTGGCCTGTAGTCGCGCGCGTCAGGTAACGCCTCTGGCGGTCAAAGCCGATCATGTTGACAAACGTTTTTGGGCAACCGGTCCTAACTGTTGTGATTAGCAAATAGGCCCCTCGCCATGTGCATATTGTGATCGGTTCGCGACTAGTATCGCCGCGATAAAAATAAACCCGATGGGGCAGGATGCGGGCAATAACAGCAGAGCCCTCGTGTGACCGGTCCGAGAACCGACCCTGGAACTATGGGCAAACATTTACACACTAACTGTTCAACTGTTTAAAATAACTTATTTCTTACATATTACTGCACAATATTTTTCTCAAAGCCACCATTCGCCAATTAAGTTTTTTATGTCGCAGTCGGATCGTATAATCCGCCGTATTACATTAGGTACGGCTAGCCGTTTTCAAAAACAGGGGCGTTTTGAAATGCGGCGGTTTAACGATTAGCCGGATTGAATGCGGCTAAATGAGAATCCGCCGGAATGTATTCGGCGCCATACGTTCTTCAACACGGCTAGCCGTAATGTAATACAGCGAATCATTAGGCGCCGCTTTGACAGTTTTTAGTTCCCATTTTTAACACTCGTGGCGCTGCCTGACATAACAACAACAAACTATGAAAAACGCTGGGGTGTCCATCAAATCTGGAGTTCGTCGGACTGTTTCTTTTCAAAAAACATTCCTTCCCAACTTAAATAGACGCGGGGCTCCTATTTCTGAGCGGTTTGCCCTTCGGGCATTTGAAGCTACCTAACGAACCTAACCTACCTCCCCGTAATACATTTCCTTCACAACTTAAATAGACGGAGCCCCGCTTGGGCTCCGAAAAATGGAAAATGTTTTGGAAAAGAAACACATGTAGTGCGGTGGGACCATGGTAAAAATAAATTAAATTGCAAACATTGTCAAACTCCGGTTACGTAGGCGACCGAAAGAACTGGTCACTCTACAATCTAAATAGTAGGTAGTACGATGCGGCTAAACGTAAGCCGCCTTATTGAAGAACGTATCGCAATGAGAATCCGGCTAATAGTCGAACCGCCGCATTTCAAAACGCCCCTGTTTTTGAAAACGGCTAGCCGTAATGTAATACGGCGGATTAAACGATCTGACTACGACATATATAACAAACAATCGAGCAAAGTTTAGTCCTATTGCTAATATTAATTGAGACCCGAGCAAGCAAAGGATTTTAAAATCTCTACGCTTGCGGTTAAAAATAGTGGAATCTTGAGAATTGCGAGGGTTTGAAAGCACGTGGCGAACAAATTTTGCTACCTATTGAACTAGATCCTTCGTTTTGTACCTCACTACTACTCAATTTATATTAATTTCAGCTTAATAGCAAGATAATTTAGACGATTATCACACTGGCGCCGCATCAGTGTGATACTGCCTAACAACGCGAGGTAAATAAAAGCTCGTGAAAAGTAAATGACACAAGCCCTTATTTCTGACCTTTTAGTTTAGATAGCGGGTAGTTGGCATCGTCGCGCCCCAACATAAAACTACTCTCTTCTGTACAAGTGTACACAATTCAGTTTTACGGCGAATTCATGTAAATGCGGCTTTATTCAGTTGGTATTGCGCGATTAATGCGAGTGCCTGTTCGCATTGTTTGCACTTATTGCATTGAGGAACGTGCAGCTCCTAAATTGACATGAAATCCTTTATTGCAATATACAGAATAACTTTTTTAAATTAATATATTAGACACTGGAGAAACTAACTAGGTATTGAGATGCAAGGACCGTTTTATTTTATGGGAATGTATATTTAGAACTCTTCTTGTAAAAACTAGAATTGACTTAATGAAATATCGATATTAACTGTTGTCGATATGTATACATAATACATAACATACATTCCTCGACTCCATAGAAAATATTTAAATATAAATATTTAATTAGAAAAAGTTTTAAGTTTTAAGTATATTTATGGGAAATAATATCCTAGCAACGGAAATCAGTCCACTTGACTGGTTTATTGCCAAATTCTTGCAAATTCACATAATAAAAATTATTGGGTAATTTTTTGGATTGTAGCGTCACATTGTCGTTTTGCCTCTATGAAGCATTGTCGCTACATACCGCACCAGAACAGTAACAGCACCAGGACCGGGCTACGATCGTAGCGTAAAAGTGAATGAGTTAAATAAAACTTTTAGGTATTATAGGTATCATATTAGTAGATATTGTGCTCACAAACAAAGGAGACGATGCGACATATGACAATGTCTAAAATAGGTTTCCTATTTGCCCACACTGTCCCACTAAAAAACGTTCCTGTATGTAGTAAATATTATCTAAACATTAACATGTGTATTTAAAAAAAGTGTAATAATACTTTTCTTATTCACTATCTATTCCATACTTCTTGGTAAATAAACAGTAGTGATATAAATGTTAGCTCTAATAGTTATACAAGTAAAGTAAGTCTTGAAGGATTAGTAGTGCCTAGCCTAGGTAATGCAAATAATTGAAGTTAGATAGAATTAATAGGCATACACGGACTAGCAAGCGCAGCGTAGGACGTCCACCCACAAGATGGACAGACGATCTTGTTAAGGTCGCTGGAAGACGCTGGATGCGGGTCGCTTCCAACCGGCACGTATGGAGGTCCAAGGGGGAGGCCTATGTTCAGCAGTGGACGTCTTATGGCTGAGATGATGAATAGGCCTACAGTCACGGAAGATTAGATGGAGATGTAGAAACATTAGCAAGAGTGCCACTAACAAATGTTTGTCATTATATATATTTTCAAACGCTTAGTAGCCGTTTTTGGACAGATTATATTTCATCACCCAACCTAAACATTTTATAATCTCATCCAAATCTCAGCCTCCTATAATTTCCAAAAAAATCTTTAATAGCATTTCTTAAGCAACACAACTACTACTACACATAACAGCTACTTATAGGCGATTAGAGATTGACTTTCTTCACAATTTTACATACAGATTTCCTGTTTATTTTTCCTTAAAAAAAGCTAGTGGTAAATATCAAGCGCACATTAGATTAACATTGTTAACTCCAGTTCTGAGAACCGGCCTCAGACATTCATTAGTCCGTGATAAGCTATCACTATAGGTACCAGACTGCCATTAAATTTTACACACATTTACATTACTAACCAGTTGGCTAAAATATTCCATTTTCCCAAGGTTCATTTAGGGCTATATGAATATTGTGTTATGGTGATAAATTGCTAATATCAAGTTTGGTCATATTTAATAATATCTGAAAAAAATCATTGTCTGAGTGTAGACACTTAGGAAAAGAGTTTGCTTTTGTAGTTACCTTTTCCTAATGTAAGTTACATTTAATTATTGTTTTGTACAGTCATGTTTTGTCAGTTCATGTCAAAGTTATGTTTACACTGTTGATTTTACTATAGTTTACTACTACTATTATAAAAGAGGTTTATAATAGTAGTAGTGAATGTAGTAGTGGAGTAGGATTTATTTGTTGTAAATTAGCTCATCAGAAACTTCTGATAAACTAAAAGAACAAGTTTGCCAATTTGTGCTGCTTATAGTTGTTGATGATGTTTAAATCATTGATCTGTAGGCCTAACAACACACTATCTGACCAATCATGCAGTACAAACAGACTTTGTGAAACTTGGAAACTAAACTAGTAGGAATAAAACTAAGCAAATACAATATTCATAGATTGCTCCCTAAAGTCTAAAGTTTCTGTCAGTCAATAAACCAATTAATGATCCAATAAAACTGTTCTACGCTAAACAAACATACATACATTACATGCATGTTCTAGCTGCAAGTGTGTTGCTGACCAATAGTACACCTTATATCATTGCAGTAAGGTTTACAAATAGTCAGGCAATATTTGTAAACTATCTGTGGCCTGCACTAGCTGTCAACCACAACTCATTGAGTTGTAAAACGATACTTCACCACACACACGGCCAAAAGGAAGTAAGGATCTGAATTGTGTTTACTGTTAGTGCCTTCATGCTTGGGAGATGTCTTCATGTCCTTATTTAGTTCACTAGAGCAGTTACCCTGTCACAGGTGATTGGACCAGTGTCCAGATATACATGTTTGTTTGATATTGTTCTTGTTGTAAATAACTGTCTTACACATGCATGCAATTGTACAGTGTTGGTTTGTCTATCTTAATCTTGTACAGTTATTCAATTGAGTCAAAAGCTTGGTGAAAGAGCTCTCTTATAGGATAAGTTCACCTGTTATATATTGTTAATCTCTGGCTTGAGGGTCGATGATAGAGAATAGTTACTGGCATAATGTATGTCTATTCCACACTTTTAACTGTGCAATAAAATGTAAATAAATAATAACAGTGACACTAAGGTTTATAGTCCCAAGTTTTTGGTGTCTGCAGGCACATCTTTTTCATAGTCACTATTATGTTCTTGCATAGTGGGGGGAGGTTATACAGCTTGTATTATGGGAACCTCTTCTAGTATCAGGCACAGACAGAAGATGCACACAAACCTTGTCCATTATAAACATCAACTACTGCTACATATGATATTGCAGATATTAAAGAATACAATGTGATCCTTATTTATTCCTTGAGTTATCAACACCGATGAGGTACATAGGGTTAACCTATTCAATTGATCTTTCATTATATTCAAATTGCTCTCTAATATAGACTAACAAGTGAGACGACGTTTCTAGAGACAACTGGGCCTATTTTCCACTTGACAAGCCCCAGACTAACTGATTTGAATACAGAATCGTGTAGTCATGAATAATTCCGAGCACGCGGCTATTTTTTAAAATTTACAAGCTCTTCGGCTACCGGGGCAATCAGGAGCTTGATAAGAAGCGACCGTACCTTCTCTGGCCTTCAAATAGACTGTGTTGGCGACGATGTTCTCTAATTCCATTAGTTCCAGTGTGGCGAGTTGAGGCGTCCTTCCGGCAAACGAGGTCTCGCCGCAGCGGCCGCTCCGCCGCGCTGCGCCAGCCCCTGCAGCCCATCAATGCACCCCGCACGCACACTGCACGACACTGCGGCTAGCCCGACCACATAACACTTCGGCGACTATCACCGACACCGCGCTCCGAGGGTGTGGTGGCACGAACACGTCTCACTGCAAGGCGACCGCGTGCCGATAAACTAAACACCGCGGCGCTAAGCGGGCACTTTGTTTCAGTTATTTGATCGTAATCGGTGAACACGCCCGAATATTAGCGAATTATTGACGACGGACTACGCGAAACGCTATAAAATTACTGTGAGGTAGAAATTGTAAATGCGGTTGCCAGCCTACTACGCACTAAACTACGCTTTTCTACTATAACGGCATGAGTTGGACTTTCCTTGGTACGATTTTGATGACATTGACAAGTAGGCTACAAGTATTTAGGCCTATATTTTGAGTTTAGAATAGGTACATGAGGGTACATACTATTGAACTAGACGAAGCGTTAAAACATGTATTTCTGAAAATCACAATATGAGCAGTTTGATTAGCGATTAGCATCACGATTTTTACAGCCATCACAACGATTACAAGATTATATTGGATACAGCTTATTAGTTTTTATCAAAATGGGTAGGTAGTTGTTTAAATGATAATGAGAAGTTAAAACTAGTGGCTCTGTGAGCTGTAGACCTCGCGAGCAGAGCTTGAAATAACATGGTGCTAAGAGCTTTAAATACACCGTGTTTTTTTTGATTTCCGTTAATTTCAAGGGTGCATTCTTGAGCTTAAATCAAGTAACTTTCTCAAAGACACCGATGTTCTAATTAAGTCCATTTCGGAGATAATCCATAATTTATTTTTTTACTATAAGGCCTCTACAAGCGTGTACACTTGCCTTAGGGCCGGCTTACATATTGATTAGTGTTTAGAATGAGTTCATACATTTGCTACTAAACTTAAGTACAATCTCGGTCGATTGATGTACGAAATGACATTGATATGTCACAGATTTCAATTGTTTGGTTGAGTTAAATGTAATGCCCGTGTTACAACAACGCTATATGCTACATTTAATTACTTTTTAAACAAAAAAAAAAAAACAAAAAAGAAAACAAAAAAAAATTTTTTTTTTTGAAAAATAACTATGCCATTTAGTTCTTATAAACGTACTTAACTATACCCCGAAGTTAACGGAATTCAATAAAAATACGGTGTATAGTAAATAAAAGAAAAACAATACGAAATTTATGTGTAAAAAAATACAAAAAGTTATAATATCCCAGCATACAATTACTGGGGATCGAACCCAGACCCTCTGTGCAAACAGAAAAAGCGAACGTTTACAAACTGAGCCAAATAGTTCTTAGATGGGTTGACGAAATTTAGCTACTCCTTCTCAAATTAAAATTAGCTAAAATTAAATATCTAAATACCGCCTAAACCAGCGATAATTTTTTTCTGCATTTTTTGCTATTAACTCTGTAAACATGTTTCAAAAAGAAAAAAGTCTTATGATATCGATACGACTATTTGTTTAGGCGCCAGGTATCACGACTCCGCCATTTTTAAAAATTTCCAAAAACCGGATTGACAAAAAAAAATTATTTAGTCATAAAATTCGGTCACAAAATTTCACGAGAATCGGTTAAGTTAAGAATTGCGACCTGTAGAGGAGAACATCCGGACATACGAAAGCAAAATGCCCGAGTCAAAACGTAGACCTTCGCTTCGCTTCGGTCAATAAATGAAGATTATGGTATATATTGGGTCTAGTAATTCAGAGCCATAAATTGCAACATTTCATATGAATCCATAATAATAGAGCCGGACCAAGCTAACTCTGCATGTGCATGGCAAAGTTTTGTTAAGGGCAAAGTAAATGTTAACTTTGTTTGACGATATAACGTTTATCATGACACCCCAGCACCTTGTTGTATCAAAATCCAGATGCAGAGTTAGCTTAAGGCCCCTCCATTATATAACTTTGGCCTCTGATTATCGACGTCGCTGTCCCTGCAACATGGCATGAATTAAGCGTCGTTTCACAGCGTTTTAACCGCGAAAACCGAGTGTAATAAAAACTTGAAATCATATCGATAACGTTTGCTCAACAATTACGCTTCCGTTGTCTTGTTCTAATTATCGCTCTATTTGACTCTGTTGGCCCGATATATAAATATATCACATACGCTTGGAGAGGCCTTTTAGACAGACTTCAAACGACTAAACTGATTTAAATTGAAACTACTATTTTAGTAGACCATTCATGCTGGCAAGGAAGTACACGTCAATTGAAATTCAATACTGCCAACATCGCAAATCATAATTATTTTCGTTCAGAAATTTATTAAAAAATAGGTTTAGTACCGCGCGTTTTGACAGTTCGTTTCGTTCTCTTTTGAGCTTTTGACTTTGACTTTGACATTTCTCGTACAGTCCGCGAGTTTTCGTTTCTCAAGCACGCACGTGTAGTGCCTTTATAAATAATGAGTATATAATAGTTTATGATATAAGGTAGGAGGAAAACCAAGAAGCATGGGTAAAGGCGACCCGTGTGGCGTGTGTGGCGAGACGAGGACGCGGCTGGTGGACGGGTTCTTCTACTGCGTGGAGTGCGGCACGCAGGACACAAACGTGCAGGAGACCGTGGTGGAGCACCAGGCGCTGGCCGACGGCACGTTCGCCATCGCACGCCGCTCCCGGTACGCCGTCAAGATCAAGGAGGGTGTGGAAAGTACGCGGTTCTTTTTTATTCTTTGGCTTTTTTATTGTTCCCCTTCTTGGCCTTAGCGCCCGGCTAGTTGTATCTTAACAAGTTGCTTACGCTCATCAATAGCGTAGCGCTTTAAAATCTAGTTTATCCTTGGCTAATATTTTTCTGTTATTTCTTATATTTATTTCCTTCAATAACTGCTATTTTCGTAATAACAAAGAGAATAAAGTCTATAGAGACGGATTGTCAAAGTAAATTATGTAGCCACTGTAAATTTACTGCCATTTTTCGACAGAACTTAAAACTGTTAGAACGCCATTTGACTTTGATCCTTATACAAAGCATAAAACAAATATCGGGAAAAACTTTATTGCAAATCGTATAGTAAATGCTTGGAACAAATTAACCTCTGAAGTTGTGAACTCTACAAGTGTGAATCAATTTAAAAATAGACTCGACAAACTATCAAAACAGTGAAATCATGCTAAGTGAACTATGATTTAGACGCACCAGCATCAGCTGCCTGTCTAAAACGAAATAATAATAATTCGTTATTATTTCAGTGATATGTGTTAACTTTTTATTATTATAAAGCTTTATTACTTCCATAGTTTTAACAGTTTTATAAATATATTATTTGATGATAGTTTTATATGGACCCCGTTTGGGTAAAAGCCTCCTCCAACCCATGCCATTTTTCACGGTCTTTGGCTGACTCCATCCAGCTTGCACCTGCAACCTTATGAATATCTTCTGCCCAACGCCTTCGTGGCTTGCCTGGTTTCCTTTTTCCTTGTGCTATAGGCCCTGACCATGTTGTTGTTTTAAGTGTCCATCTTTTGTCATTAAATCGAGCAATGTGGCCTGCCCATTTCCATTTGAGTCTCAATGCATGCTGAAGGGAATCTGTGAGTTTGGTTCTCTTTCTTATATCTTCGTTTCTTACTTTGTGAATTTTCCTTAAATGTAATAGACTTCTTTCCATCGAGCGCTGACAAACTGCAATTTTATGTTTTATTTTGTTAGTGCAAGTCCATGCTTGGCTTCCATATGTTAGGCTGGGCAAAATGCATGTATTCATTACAGTTTTCTTTAGTTTTAGGTGGTAATCCCCTTTCAATATTTCTTTTTGTACCCAGAATTTTTTCCAACTGCAGTTGACCCTTCTGTCTATTTCCTCCTCGTTACTGTCTGCGTTAAAGGATACTCGTTTTCCTAGATATATATATTCCTTGACATATTCTATGAGATTTCCTGATACGTGTATCTGCTTTCTTTCACTATAATTTGTCATTATTATTATTATTATAGCCTCTTTATTTCCATAACTCTTTTTTAGTTTCTGTTAAGATATGTTTTTATGCTGTTGTTTCTGTTGTTTTTCCTCCTTTCGTGAGGTATGGATCCCGTTTGGGTAAAGGCCTCCTCCCATTTCTTCCATAAATGTCTGTGTTTGGCATTGTACATCCAGTCTTTTCCTGCAACCTCTACTATGTCATCAGTCCACCGTTTGACTGGTTTGCCAACTTTCCTCTTGGCTGGTAATGGTTCTTTCCATCTTGTTGTTAGTGTTGTCCATCTGTCATCTGTATATCTTGAAATATGTCCTGCCCATTGCCATTTGAGCTTAAGGGCTTGTGTGAGCGCATCTTTGACGTTTGTTTTTATTCTTATAGTGTCGTTTTTAATTTTGTGCATTTTGTTTATTCCCAGTATGCTTCTTTCCATAGCTCGTTGTGTGGTGTTTATTTTTTGTTTGATCTTGTTGGTGTAAGTCCACGTTTGACATCCGTATAATAAATTTGTCATTACTTTGGTTTTTTTGGCATTCATTTGTAGTCCTACTAATTTGCTTTGAGTATCCAAGGTCTGTAGCATTTGTTCTAGCTCAGTAGCTGATTCGGCGAAGATAACAATGTCATCCGCAAATCTGAGGTGACTAAGGTGACAGTCTTGAATTTTGATTCCCTTGTTAGTCCAGTTGATTTTCTCAAATACTCCTTGCAGTACAGCTATAAATAGTTTTGGTGACAGAGGATCGCCTTGTCTGACGCCCCGTCCAATGATGTGTTAACTTATTAAATATTAATATTCACGCCATCTACTCGACTATAGGCCAAAGGTATGGTTCCATGTTTTCGAGCGATGGCGCCACAACCTTCAGCCTATGCTCGAGTAGATGGCGTGAATATTAATATTTAAAAAGTTAAAACATATCAGTTAAAGAATAAGGATCAAAATCAAATGGCGGTCAAACATGTTTAATCTTCTGTCGAAAGAAAATGAACCGTCTTTTGTAAATGAACTGTAGCTACATATAGATGGTCAAGCAAATCTTGTCAGTAGAAAAAGGCGCGAAATTTAAATTTTCTATGAGACATTTTTCAAATTTGCCGCCTTTTTCTACTGACACGATTTGCTTGACCAAGTATAATTTACCATGACAGTAACTCTCTTCTTCAAATCCTCTTTGGTAATAATAACTGTTTGTTAAGTGTGTAACTTGAAACAATAAAAAATGTTAACCCTAGAATAGTCAAGCTATGCTGCTATGAGCATTTAGCTGCCTGTGACAAAATAAAGATTTGTTAGACCTGTACCCCAAAAGCATAAAATTGTTGTAGTAATTCACCGAATCGCATTTCACCTTGAATGAAAAAGATATCACTAGATTTTTTTACTTGACGCACTTTTTCGCGTAGCTTTTGACATTAGTATAATTAAATTTTAGTATTAATTTTTTGTGTAGTATGTTACCGTAGACGCATTTCGCCGTGATCGACGTTTGTTTGGGACTCTAATTTGTGTTAGTTTAAGAAGATAATTAGGTTTCTTTTAAGGAGTAATAAAGCAGCTTTGTGTCTTAGATCATTTGTTTTGCTTTCTTTAACGCCAAGTATCCGAAATTAAGAATTACACCCAAGTCTACAGAATCATCAATCTACTCAATCTTCATACTGTTGCGTTGAATCACGTCGCCAATACAATACACGATCGAGGTGAAATGCGACTAAAGTAATAAACGATTGAGTCATAACGCGAACGTTAAATGCACGATCGAGGTGAAATGCGACAAAACTAATAACGACTAAAATAATAAACGATTGAGTCACAACGCGATATTTAAATGCACGATCGAGGTGAAATGCGACTAAAACTTATAGCCACTAGAAAAAAAAACTATTGAGACACAATGCGAAAATTAAATATGAGATCGAGGTGAAATGCGATTCGGTGAATTACTACATCAATTTTATGCTTTTGGGGTACAGGTCTAACAAATCAAAATAAAAACTGATAAAATGTACCATACATTTGTGAAGGTAATTTTTTTTACTACTAATTGTAAAACTGTTACTTATTCTAATGGTTTTTGTTTTGTTTTATCCCATAAAAATGATTGTAAACTGGTATCTCCATTATTTAAAATAAAAAAAAAACATTTTAATATGGGTGGCTAAATGCTCACCACGCGAACATTCTCTTCATGGAACGGCGCAACTACTCATAATAATTTTTGAAGTGAGCCCGGAGTGGTACAAGTGGCACAAGTCCAACTTCCTTCTGGCCGGGCTGACGGAGCTGCTCATCGAGCTTGGAGCGGCCCCGAGTGTGCGCATGAAGGTGCTGTGGATCTGGAGCCGCTACATCAAGATGTTCCAGAAAAGGGAGGCAATGGGGTGAGTGGAAAGCTAAGGTGTTTGATCACATTGCTGGATTGTATAGGTATCTAATTTCCTTCCCACTCTGTAAAAAAATTAGTACAATGGGGCACTCCAAGAGAGTAAAAATACCTTTTTCAGATAAGATAAGATAAGATAAGATAATCATTTATTGCATAATTATAGGTGTTACAGAAAGGTGGATTACATAATATGTATTTTAGTGGACTCACTATAATTTGCCTGTCAGGCGTACAATATTTGTTTACTTAAATTCTATACTAACTAATAACTATACCTACTTAATCTATATTAACTATTTACAATGTTTGTAATTGCCATATTTTTCCTTTTTAGCCTAGTTTTACCTGAGAAGAAAAAATAAGGCAGTGCTATCAACTATCCTATTATATAGTGGTTGAGAAATCTATATCAAAAAAATCATTAATATTGTAAGGCATCTTCTTTTTCAATACGTATACTAAAGATTTTTTAAACGCCTTTGCATCCTGATCTTTAATTGAGTCAGGTAATTTATTAAATAATTTGGCAGCCATTACGTATAAGCTTTTATTATAATAGGCGGTTTTTACAGGGATTTTTGGGAGTATCTCATACTTATTTTGATGATTTCGGGGCAAGTTTTTTTTTATTTTTCTAAAGAGATTTATATTATCTTTGACAAATATGCACACTTCCAATATAAACATAGAGGGGAGAGTTAGGATATCAAGTTTATTGAACAGAGGCTTGCAACTATCATTATATCTGGCTCTAGCAATAGATCGAACACATTTTTTTTGTAGAATAAACACGTCATTTTTATTACAAGAATTTCCCCAGTGCAGTAAACCATATCTCAAGATAGAAGATACTTGGCCATGATACGCACAGAGCGCAGTTTTTTGGGAAGACATAGTTGAGATTTTCCTAAGAGCATAAACATATTTACTTAGGTTTTTACAAAGATTATTTGTATGTGCTTTCCAGCTTCCATGACAGTCTAACGTCAATCCAAGAAATTTAATTTCTGTTACTTCTTGTAATGGAAGATTCTCATATTTTAGTACAATCTCTTTTGGCTTTGACTGTGGCAGGTAGAACTGCATAAATTTTGTTTTGCTTAAGTTAACAATGAGTTGATTCATAGTGAACCATTTCATAACATTGTTTAATGCCAAGTTTAGTCTGTCCTGATAGGTATCGCTGTCATTTCCTGTAACTAAGATAGTTGTATCATCAGCAAAGAGAACCGTACGATTTTTAGTAACGTCGGGCAAGTCGTTGATAAATAATAAAAACAACAAAGGCCCCAATATACTACCCTGCGGTACAGTCGCCATCAGATATATCGGAGCGGCCAAGGTGCTCACAAATATCGGAACACGCCTCTATTGTCAGGGCGTTAGAGCGCGTGTTCAGATATTGTGAACACCTTGGCCGCTCCGATATATCTGATGGCGACTGTACACCTCGTTCTACTGTTCTATTTATCGAGTTCGAGACAAGTTCTGTTTTGCTTTTTTTATCAATGCGAGTTATAACGGTGTACTGCTTCCTATTTTCTAAATAAGATTTGATGAGGTCGAAAGCAGTCCCTCGTACTCCGTATTGATATATTTTATTTAGTAACAACTTATGGGATACAAAATCGAACGCTTTAGTCATGTCCATGAAAATAGCTGTGACAGGTTGACGAGTATTTAAGCATTCTGAGATTGTGTTCATTAATTCGACGATAGCTAAAGTAGTCGATCTGTTTTTCCTAAAGCCGAATTGTTCTCTAGCCAATATGTTATATTTTTCGAAGAATTTACTTAACCTATTGTAGAATATTTTAGAAAAGATTGAAGTTAAAGCTATTGGGCGATAGTTTTCACACTGTTCTTTGTCGCCTTTTTTGTATACAGGTTTAACAACTGTTACCTTTAGATTTTCTGGATATATGCCAGTAAGTATACTTAAATTAATTAGGTGCGAGAGTGGTTCTACTATCGCATTTGAACATGTTTTGATCACTTTCGTACATATCCCATCATGTCCGACACTCTGTGAATTTTTCAAGCCTTTTATAATATTTGAGATTTCTTTTGAGGAGGTTGGCTGCATAAAAATAGAATTTTCAACGAGGTCTATATTGTTGTCTGGTATAACCCCTGTATCCTGTTTAAAATACGTGTTAGCTAGTTCAACAAAGGTGTTATTAAAAGCATTCGCTATATGTAGAGGACTGTGCAGAATTTTACCTTTGTAATTTATCTGTTTTATCTCTGGTCTAGGGTTTATGTATTTACTCTGATTTATAATATGCCATATTGCTTTACTTTTGTTATTAGACTTATTGATAAGGTTAAAATTTTCGAGTCTCTGGGAATACGTAATTACTTTTTTCAGCAATTTATTGTAGCTTTTGTAGTGATTGCTGTACAGGTTTCTATTTTTCAGATATTGTAAGTATATTATTCTTTTTTGTCTACATGATTTCCTAATGCCATTTGTTAACCACACTGGTTTTCGTTTTGTGTTACATTTTACTAATTTAAATGGGAAGCATAAGTCGTAGAACAATTTAAAACTATTATAAAAAATATCATATGCAGTATTGCAGTCATTACTCTCGTAGACATCAGAAAACGTCAGACTTGCTAAACAATTTTGAAATTTAAATAAGTTGTCTTTACAATAGTCTCGTTTTTTTATAAACCATGTATCGAGAATATCTTTATTTTTAACAGGGCATTTTAGAATTTGCGCCGAATGATCTGATAGGTTCAGATGTAAAACTTTACTTTGGCACCCTTTAATATTGTGGATTATATTATCAACACAAGTCCCACTTGCTAGTCTTGTGGTTTGTTTAAATTCCACTTTTAGGTTGTAACTCAGTAGTAGGTTTTCAAATTCTCGGGATGTTTTAGTGTCTTGCATCATATTAATGTTAAAGTCACCGCAAATTACGATCTTTTTCTTATATGAGTTACATAATTTTAACAACACTGATTCCAAAATATACATAAATTCATTTAAATTAGCCTCGTTTGGCACTCTATATATACAAACAACTACGATGTTATCCTTTAGTAGATGCACGGCACAACATTCAAATACAAGATTAACAGATAGTTCCTTGAATTCTATTAGTTCCTTATAATCTATACCTTTTCTTACTAGAATACACGCGCCCCCTCTTCTTGCATTCCGACAGTGAATGGCTGACACATTAAAGTTTAAAATGTTCAAATTTGTATGTTCGCCCTTCTTTATAAAGTGCTCCGTTAAGCAAATGACATCAACCTCGTCACCCGTAATGAGCATTTCATCTAATGCTGCCTCTAGGTTTTCTTTCTTATTTAGAATTCCAGCAATGTTTTGATGAAGAATTACCATGTTACTGAATTTCATTGTTTTTTGGGTCTCGAAAAAAAGTGTTGTTTGTATTTATTTCTTTTTCTGCTTCAGTTTGGGTAGCTGTTTCCGATTCCGGGATTTGTTGCACTATCTTTGCTTCTAAGTAATCCATAATTATGCTTTGTTTGGCTTGTTTAGGTTTTATAAACTGTGTTTTGGTTTTATAGTAGTCTGATATTTTTTTCTGTATAATTCTACTTACTTTATGCCTGCTATTGATTTGTATATCAGATATTATATTTCCAGCTATAAAATTTCCTATATGGTGTATGATATTTTCCATACCGCTGTCTTTAATTTTCCCGGTTTTTGTAGAAAACATTTCTGTAGATAAGTCTAGGTTTGTGTCGAAAGAGTAGTGCCGTTTGTGAAAGGGTGTATTGTTGAGCAGTAATGAGTTGAAGTTCTCCACCTTTGAATTATATATTGGTTTTCCACAAATGTAGGTTGGGCACGCTATAATAATATTTGTTTGTGTTATAGGGTTTAGCGTATTGTTTATGAAGTGGATTATTCCTTGATGATTTGAGTTTTGTTGAATATCTTCTTCTCCAATTAAAATCACACAATAGTCACTAGTTGTTAGATTAGATAGTTTATTTGTAATGTTTTCTAACATGTTTTTTATTCCTCCTCCTGGTGTAATGTAATGACAGTACTCCCAGTTTTGAAGCGAGGTCTCGTTACTTATATAATATTTGTAATTTTATTTTCTTTATTACTACTGAGTATAATTAACTTATTTCGTCTGAAGTCTGCCTTTTGTCTTTTTTTATTTTGGTCATCACTTGTGTCTGCTAGTCTGATTTTCTCCTGGGATGGGGTATGCGGAGACATTTTATTATTTGGTGATGAAATAACAGCTTCATTATTTACTGTTTCAATTTGTTTATCATTTGATACTTCAGGTTTCAGAAGAGGTGAGATCATTTCAAGGTTTCTAGATTTGCGTTTTTTTAAAGGTGTTGTTAATACTGAAGGTGGCGTTTCGGTCAAAAGCTGTTTATACATGTTAATCTTCTTTTGCTGTTCTTCGTTCTTTTTATGTAAACTTATTATATCCATATTGAGACGAGATATTTCTTCGTGAGCACTTTCTAGCTCCAATGATAGATTTTCAATTTCTAAATTTAGTTCCTGCACTTGTAAGTCTCCAGCTACGGACATACTTGGTAGACTTCGAGGACTATCCTGGTCTGTTTGAGAAAATGTATCCTCATCGATATCTATTTCTGATTCCACATCTGATAGATTCATCACACTTTCTCAAAAAAGATCTTATTTCATGCAGGTGTACCTACTGAAGGGTAAAGAGCTATAAAAAAAAATAAAAAAAAAAATAAAAATCATTTATTTCAGACTAAAGGTCCATACATTGTTAGTGAACATTAAAACCTTATTACTAGTGTTAGTATAACATAAAAATAGACTAAAGTAAAACTAAAAACTAAACAATAACTGCATGCAGTCTCTGCCAACGGCTGAGCATGGGGCCGTTTTCGCGCTCCATAAACACGCTCAGAATGCTGTTGGGGCTGCCGCGCAGGCGACGCATCAGTGAAGCGCACCTCTTGCGCATTATCGCTATATTGTTCCCAAAGAAGTTATGTTGTTGTTATTGTCCTATGGCACCCCAGAGGTGCAAAGGGCCTCTCGCGCCACGCCTTCCTATCTTCAGCGACCCTTCTGGCCTCGCTCCAGCTCAACCCGACCGCTCGTAGCTCATTTGTGACCGACCACTGCCAAGAGTGTACAGGGCGCCCGAGGCCACGGCTTCCGTCCGGCGATTTCCAACCGAAAGCGATGGTTGCGTTATTAGTTTCCCCTCTTTGAATAGTATCCATCTCCATTTCCGTGTCGCGATATCTTCGCCAACGGGTGTTTGCCGGCATACACGCCATAGGTCTTTGTTACGAATAGGCTGTATGGGAGTCGAATGTGCTCACGCGACGTGTTAAACTTTCTCTCTTCGAATAAATTGTGAATTCTGTGTAGCTTTTTGGCTCTATTGTACATGTATTTATAATAACATTAATAACTGCACAGCTCTCATAACATAACAGATACCCAATGCGATAGTGTAGCAAGTGTACGTTGTCTAAACACTCACTCCCTTTTCAGCCCCAGTCAAGTCCTCAAGCAGCTGGAGGTGGGTTCCTCCTCCTCCTGCAGCGAGGCGGAGGAGGAGGAGGCGGAGGGCGAGGAGCTCGGGCCCCGCACCCTCCACGCCAAGACCCTCCGGGTCGACCGCGTCACCAACTACGTGGTGGTCGCCATACTGGCGCTGGCGCTCAACTTCGACCGCAGGTGTGTCTAAAACATAGACTAGGAATCCTCTAGACCGAGTTTAGAGCAATTATTTCATGCAACCGATGATGCCAAAAATGCGGGGGTGCACGGGACGAGGTGAGCGAAATCCCGTGCCGTGCGCGTATGCGTGGCAGAGGGGGTAGCGCGACTATGCTACTACTACTACTACTATAAGTCTGGAGGATGTTTTGTCTGTGGTCTAAAATAATTTTAAAAAACCGGCCAAGTGCGAGTCGCACTCGCCCACTAGTGATAGAGCTTAGCGAAAAGAAACTGCATTTTTGGCAGAAAGCAAGCCGCTTTGCCCAGTGATACTAGGGACCAATCTGAATGATTTCATCCGAGGAAACACAAATTTCATTCACTAGAATTCAAGATGGCGGACCTTTTCCAAAATGGCGGCTGCAATATTTAAAAAAATTATAGACACAAAACGGCTGCACCGATTTTAGTGATTGATATATCGATCAATTCGTATTGACACTTGTAATCGAATAAAAAATATGGCATTCAAGAAATTAAAGATGGCGGCCGAATATTAAGAAAATTGTGTTTTTTTTCTTTAATTTTTTTCCTTCTAATGAAAATAACAACTAAATATTCTATAATATGATCACATATTCTTTCATTTAAATGAAACCTGATAATATTATCTGCAAATTAAAAAACAATCTTAACAATCCCTTGAGTAGTTTTTGAACTATACGCATTTCAAAAAGCGCGTAACTGCCGTCCGAAACGGCCCACTCGCGCGGCTCGCGTCAAAAGTGAGAATTTTGATGATTTAAAGGTAAAAAAAGAACTGAAAACATATTTACTTTATTTATTGAGCTATAAATAAATAAATAAATTGTATTTCCGCTTATTATTTGTGACCATCACGGGAAAAGTTATGGCGGCTGGCGCTTACGTCGCTTAGCACCGCAATAGTATTGGAGCGGCGTTAATAATAGCGTAAGCGCCATCCGCCCTAAGGTACCTATCTATACCCGTGGGTTCAAATTTATTCCTCTTTATCATCTTCGTCCGATGTGGATGAACTGAAAGAAAAGAACATTCATATGAAATCAGAACAAAATATACCTAATATAATTAAATTAAATATATAGAGATGAACTACGCCAAACTAACTTCCATTACTATTTCAATGTGTTTAATATTGATATAGTAATGGAGGGGCGGGACAGTTTGGCGTGGTTTATCTATAAGTACCTTTCGTTTTTGCAGTTGCCTTTGCAAGTGCTGCATTGCACTGTACAGGGTAGACCCACCCTCCGACACGTGCAGCGCATTGTTTCGCAGCCTTTTTTACAGCCGCAATGGTCCAGGTATGATAATTCACGCTATCTCCCTGGCATCAGACCATTGCGGTTCCCAACTGCCATTAAATGACTTCCAACCCCAAGAGGATGGCAATGGCACAGAGGCATCATCAAGAATAAGGGCATATCACCCCATAACTGGCCTGCTTGATATGTGAGACGGAGCGCGTGTTTATGTAATGCTGCCGATGTTGGTGGGATGCTGGTTACCAATTTCTTTTTAGTAGCAAATAGCTCCTTGCGTACCAAGTTGTCCGACGAATGTGCTATTTGTGGGTCATATAGGTAGCAGGTGAACTTTTCCGGCATAGCCATGATTTCTTCAGGAAGGCTTTGTAATGGCTGCGATATTTGTTTCAAAGCTGGTGTAACTTCAGGGTGTGACAACCACGTTTTGAAGCAAGACTTATTTTCTTTTGTATGGAAGTAAGAAGTAGTGTCACACCCTGTAGAGGCGTGAAAGTCACGAAGAGCGGTTGATCTGTCAGGACCCAAAGTATTTGCTATTTTATGAAGATCGCCATAACGGCGTTTATTTGCCGTCCCAGTTAATAGCCATAACTCTTGCAGGCCACTCTCAATTTAAGTTTGATGATATGATATCAATAACACCAAAACGGAAGACCGGAAGATCTAATCAAAATACGCCTAATTCCCTGTTCTGCCTGATCTTATGAATAGGAACACATGCGGAAGAAGCTGATGGCCGCATCGTACTTCACGCAAAAGATCAGCAGAACAGGGAATTAGGCGTATTTTGATTAGATCTTCCGATACAGATGTTTTGGTGTTATTGATATCATATCATCAAACTTCAATTGATAGTGGCCTGCAAGCGTTATGGCTAATAACTGGGACTGCAAATAAACGCCGTTATATCGATGTTCATAAATAGCAAATACTTTGGGTCCTGACAGATCAACCGCTCTTCGTGGCGTGAACGCCTCTACAGGGTGTGACACTACTTCTTACTTCCATACAACAGGAAAGAAGTCTTGCTTCAAAACATGGTTGTTACACCCTGAAGTTACACCAACTTTGAAAGAAATATCGCAGCCATTACAAAGCCTTCCTAAAGAAATCATGGCTGTGCTGGAAAAGTTCACCTGCTACCTATATGACCCACAAATATCACATTCGTCGAACAACTTGGTACGCAGGTAGCTATTTGCTACTAAAAATAAATTGGTAACCAGCATCCCACCAACATCGGCAGCATTACATAAACACGCGCTCCGTCTCACATATCAAGCAGGCCACTTATGGGGTGATATGCTCTTATTCTTGATGATGCCTCTGTGCCATTGCCATCCTCTTGGGGTTGGAAGTCATCTAATGGCAGTTGGGAATCGCAATGGTCTGATGCTAGGGCGATGTGGCGTGAATTATCATACCTGGACCATTGCGGCTGTAAAAAAGGCTGCGAAACAATGCGCTGCACGTGTCGGAGAGTGGGTCTATCCTGCACAGTGCAATGCAGCACTTGCAAAAACAAAAGGTACTTATAGATAAACCACGCCAAACTGTCCCGCCCTCCATTACTATTTCAATACTACACACATTGAAATAGTATTCGAAGTTAGTTTGGCGTAGTTCATCTCTATATATTTAATTTAATTATATTAGGTATATTTTGTTCTGATTTCATATGAATGTTCTTTTCTTTCAGTTCATCCACATCGGACGAAGATGATAAAGAGGAATAAATTTGAACCCACGGGTATAGATAGGTACCTTAGGGCGGATGGCGCTTACGCTATTATTAACGCCGCTCCAATACTATTGCGGTGCTAAGCGACGTAAGCGCCAGCCGCCATAACTTTTCCCGTGATGGTCACAAATAATAAGCGGAAATACAATTTATTTATTTATTTATAGCTCAATAAATAAAGTAAATAGGTTTTCAGTTCTTTTTTTACCTTTAAATCATCAAAGTTCTCAGTTTTGACGCGAGTCGCGCGATCGGGCCGTTTCGAACGGCAGTTACGCGCTTTTTGAAATGCCGTATAGTTCAAAAACTACTCAACGGATTGTTAAGATTGTTTTTTTATTTTGCAGATAATATTATCAGGTTTCATTTAAATGAAAGAATATGTGATCATTTTATAGAATATTTAGTTGTTATTTTCATTAGAAGGAAAAAAATTAAAGAAAAAAGCTCATTTTTTTTAATATTCGGCCGCCATCTTTAATTTCTTAAATTCTATATATTTTATTCGATTACAGGTGTTAATACGAATTGATCGATATATCAATCACTAAAATCGGTGCAGCCGTTTTGTGTCTATTTTTTTTTTTAATATTGCAACCGCCATTTTGGAAAAGGTCCGCCATCTTGAATTCTAGTGAATGAAATTTGTGTTTCCTCGGATGAAATCATTCAGATTGGTCCCTATTATCACTGGGCAAAGCGGCTTGCTTTCTGCCAAAAATGCAGCTTTCGATGTAAATATCGCCGTAAGCCCTACTACTACACCGAGGGTTCCGTACTTTAACTTTTTATTTTATTTTTATAACTTTTTACTGTTTTCAGATTTTCCCTGTCCTTATAGTGTATGAAGATATTAATTTTTTTATAGTTCTAGGTATCTAGGTCAACGGGAAGTGCCCTATAAATTCTTCTATGATTCTTTGAGAGTTGGAAGTGTCGAAATATACGTTTTTTGCGGTATAAACGGCCGTAACTTTTTTTGTCGTAAGTTACTTCAAGGGGCTGTAGACCTGAGTATACCGTTTTAATTTCAACTCGATACCTCCACGCGTTCCCGAGATAAAGATAGACAGAGTCTTGATAGACAGACAGACGGTCAACGGACATACAGACGGACGGACAACAAAGTGGTCCTATAAGGGTTCCGCTTATTCCTTTTGAGGTACACAAATCAACATTCAATATTTCCCATCAAATTTCAAGAAATCGATCATCTAGTTTTGGAGCAAATTGTCTGCAACCAGATGGACCATTTGTGTCCCGGCTTGTGAGAGCCTGGGGCCTAAAACTGGACTAATCCCAATAAGGCCTAGTTTCCCCTCTGGATCGGAAGGTCAGATGGCAGTCGCTTTCGTATAAACTAGTGCTAACGCCAAGTCTTGGGAGCCGTTGCCACTTGCCAAGTGGAGTAGGGATGTTGCGGATGCAGATTTTTTAACATCCGCAGATGCGGATGCGGATATTTAAAGTCTCACATCCGCGGATGCGGATGTCAAGATTTGGTACTTAAAAAACGTCAAATATTACATTTTTAGCATTTTTTATTTAAAAAAAACGAAACGTTTAGTATTTGAGCAAGAATATAGGTGCGTTTTATTTAATAAACAGTAACTTGGCCGACTTTTCGGGATCTAGACGATTTCGTTATACATAATGATGACGAAATTACCTAGCACTTACGCCGTCGGCGCCGCCGCTAATACGTTCCTGTTACCGACTTGGTCCACATCCGCATCATGCGGATGCTCCGCATCGATTTTATGCGGATGCGGATGCAGATGCGGATGTTGAAAATCATGCGGATGTTCCGCGGATGTGGATGCGGATGCGAATATCCGCAACATCCCTAAAGTGGAGCACACGCTTCCATGAGCCTTGGCAATTAAAGCCGGGACAAACGCTAGGAAGAAGCAGAAGTTCCAAAAAACTAATGGGTACGAGCTGAACGAGCCAAAAATTGGCTACCTCCAGGTTGAAAATCACACAAATTTACCGCTAGGCTACCTATACCTACGCCTTATTATATTATAAATAGACTAAAAACAATGTGCGTTGTTCCAGCCCCATCCTGGTGTCGCAGTTCCTGCGCTTCCTGCGCTGGCGGCTGCTGCCCGTCGCCGACAAGTTCCGCTTCGTGCCCGCGGAGGTGCTGGACAAGCTGCGCGGCCGGCGCGCCAGGCAGCTCACCGCCATGCCCCTAGACAGCGGGGCATTGACGGTGTTCCACTACCTCCCTGTCATGATGTGTAAGATTACATTACCGAACCGTTTCCCTATAGCCCATTATTTTTTTCAAGTTAGAATATTTATAACGTCAAAAGTAGTGGTAACTTTTTTCCTCCAAAATGAAATCTGAGTAAATACAAATAATCCATGATACGGGTTCAGGTCGCGTGAGCAGGCTGCTGGCGCTGGGCGGGCCGCTGACGCCGGACGTGGACGGCGTGGTGCAGGCGCAGCTGCGCGAGCTGCGCCTGCCGCGCGCGCTGGCGGCGCTCGTGCGCGCGCTCATGGACGTAGCCCCCGTGCCGTTCAAGGCTCAACCGAAACCGACGACGAAGGTATGCCGTATAATAAATTAAAAAAAAAAAAAAAAAAAATAATAATTCAAAGATTCCGAAAATGTATGTTTGTATCCGTAATTGATTAATTATCTACAGCAGCGGTCGGCAACCTTTTAGCAGCCAAGGGCCACATAGTAGTTGACGAAGTTGACGCGGGCCGCACTTTGGTAATATTTGAGACTTTCGCAGACATTGTCGTTTGTCAATATTACATACAAAATAGCCAGGGAGGCTCGCGGGCCGCAAGCGAGAGGTTGCCGACCGCTGATCTACAGGAATTGACGTCTACGCTGATTTAACGTACCTATCACGATTTTTGCAATTTTTTTTATTATTTAAATGGGACTTAATCGCGTACTATAAAAAGTAAAAAATAAAGCTTAGTTATCCGCGATTAAAATTGAGTAAATATATAGTACTTGACGTCTACCTATTTCTAAATATCTCAATTCTGTTCATTCCGTTCCATTTATTAAAGTATTACTTTCTTAATTTATTTGATGGAGGCACGGGGTGTACATGATGGCGGGTGGGCGTAGTATCTCGATGTATTACTTCACGCTAACTCAGTATGCTACCAGTGCATGAAATAAACTTTCGGACTCGTTAACCATACTAGTGCCTACTACACTCGGCGTCAAAAAAATCGCACCTCGCCAAAAATTCGTTAGAAGCAAATATAGCTCTTATCTAATGCATTGTACCCTGTCAATATTGGTATCATTTGAAAGCGCGATTAATGAACTTTAAACAGATAAATCGTCATTATCCGTAAAGACAACTTCGCCGAACATAGGCGTTTTGTTTAAAAAAGGGCCGAGATCCAATTTTAATCGGTCCGTTGTTGTGTAATCCGGGACGGGTATAAAATGGAGGGTAAAGGTTAGTTATGATTTATTAGCACTCCAGAGATCACTGAGGTTACTAATGAACCGTTACAGCAAGAAAAAACCCTTGGACATGGATACCAGGCCAGAAGGAGCAGCTCAAGAGGTGGCACTGCTGCAAACAAGACTATGGCAGTAAGTAATTGCTGAAAGATTTAACATAAGCGGTTTCCGAGTGCATCGAGTCTTGCTGGGGTTCCAGGTGACTGGTGGTTACATCAGGAGGCCTGGACCTGGAAGACAACACTGCTCTTCCGCTAGAGACAACCGGTACATTGTATCGAACTCTGCAGAACCGTCTCTCCGAGGCTGTTGAGCTGCAGCAGCAGCTTCAAGCAGCTCTAAAAACAGCAGTAAGCATCTCTACGATCGGAAGAAAGCCGGAAGAGAAGAGGATGTTGCCCGGTAGAGCTGCTACAGGCCCCCAATTAAAGCAATAGCATCGAATAGCCAGGAGGCAATTTTGCCGACTGCACGAAGATTGGACGTCTGAACAATAGAGGAATGTCCTCTTTTCCGACGAGACGAGGGTGTACCTTTACACCAACGACAGGTGCAGGGGGGTATATAGGAGACAGGGAGAGCAATTTACGCCAGCCTGCACTGAAGAAACCGTCTGCTAAGGGGACGGATCTCGCATGTTCTGGGGCGGCATTTCGATCGACGAGTAAACTGATCTCCTGTGCATTTCCCGCACTGAAGGTGGTCACAGCCAGGGATCCCTGACTGCTCGGCGTTACATAACGGTGTTTTTGGAGGAGCATACGATCCCATATGATGGTTTTGTTGGACCCAACTTCCAGTTTATGCATGACAACGCCCGCTGTCACACTGCGTTGTTTGTGTGAGACTAACTGTGGAAGGTTGGGATCACCGTAATGGAGCGGACAGCCAGGACCCGACCTGAACCCAATCGAACATCACTAGGATCAGCTAAACCGGCGGGTTCGGTCGCCTGATCCTGCTCCTGCCACTCTCGACAGGCTTCAAAACGCCATTATTGAGGAGTGGAACAACTTTCCTCATAAACGCATCGTGTCACTCATGACAGTCATGACTGATCACATGGAAGCTACTCGGAGGGCAAGAGGAGGCAGCACTAGGTTTTAAGTTTGTTTTTTCTGTATCTGTTGATTTTGTAGTGATTCGTTGCAACTTTATTCGTTGCAACTTTAACCTGAAAGCACGTCGATTCGTTTTTCCTGAATATTTTCTTTTTGTATGGAGTAGATCGTCCATTTTACGACATTTTCCAATAGAGGGTTTCATAACCTTTCAAATAAGGCCCCATAGTCTTATCTTGCCTTATATAATATAAGGTTTAAAACCACTTGAAAGAAAAAAGTTAAGATGTGCGATTTTTTTACGCCGAGTGTATATTTCAGTACTAAATGATTAAAATATCTAGTAGAGATGCAACGGATAGTTATTTGGCCGGATACCGGATATATGCCGGATCCTGACCATCGGCCGAATATCCGGTATCCGGCCGCCGAATATTCGGCCAGCGGATCTATACCTACAATTCGGTTTTTCAGGTGCGCATTCTGCAGGTTTGACCTGTTTCCTAGTGAACGTTTCGCGCGGATACATTTCTAGGTTCGAAATGAGTGCGCGTGCAAGTCAGTGGAATGTTTAAACTGTTCTATACTAATAAACAAGTACGATTATGACCGTGACTGTTTCTTAATTCCAATTTGTTTACTCCGAAATCAAGCAATGTTACTATCCGGTATCCGGCCGGATAGTAGGCCACTATCCGGTATCCGGCCGGATTATAAAATAATGGCCGGATAGGCCGGATACCGGATAGTAACCGAATATCCGGTGCATCTCTAATATCTAGTCACTATTGGGATGTATTTGGATAGAACTCAAATAGAAGGATCACATAAAATCATTCAAATCTTTATTCAAGTCAAGATAGGCCGGCTCCAACCCTACACCTCTGACCCGAGAAGATTTAAATCCTTCTTAATTGGAGAAGGGTATCCCAATAGGGACCGGCAACAAACTCGGCGGGGCACATCTTTTCAAAACAACACTTCTTCTCTTTATTTTAAAGGTAAGCTTCTAATCACACGTAAGAAATCAAATTAACACTTGGAATAAAACACTTAGCTAAATGGTTTGAGAACGTCAGAATCTATAAGCTTTCAGAATAATCCTTCAGGTATAAGCCTTCAGGAACGTGGCCAATTAGGCACGAGGTTGGCTAACCTCCGATCTCTCGCACGGTCCGATCAACTCTGCTGGCGAAGCCTCACTGCTCCCGCCTTTAAGTCAAGTAGGCAAACTTGCTCGGCCGGTCTACCAACATAACGATAAAAACTGCCAACTCGTACCTAACTTCACCCAAGTTAAACCACTTGACGTTCCAAAGCCTTTTACCTTTTGTCATCTTAGTTCAACAACACGCCAATAGATGGCGGTACTCTCTACGCTACTCTATTATTCCGTTACAACCAAGTAATACGTAGCTCAACATTGCTAATCGATTTTATACAGGCGTCTAAAACTATGAACTGTAACGCTGCAATACGTCCTTCTGGAGTCATGCTCCGACATATTTTATTTTTTCATTTATAGTTTTAAGTTTTTCTTAGGAGTGATGCATCATTCTGTAAGACTCGTTACTGTCATACCCGTCTGGCCAAATTGTCATGTCACTAAACATTTTTGCGCTTCGAATACGTATCAAGTTTCAAGGTCTAGATCTGAAGCTATCAAGATTTGAGGAGTTGGACCTCATGGAACCCATCATTCAGAACTAGATCTTAATACAAATGTTCCTTCAGAACGTACTTGCTTAACAAACTGAATGAAGAGGACAAATCGCCAAAAGTGAAATAGGTATGCGTAGTTAAAGAGTCTCATTCTGGTCATCATCAGCAGTTTCACTTCATCAAATGGCACTGTTTGTTGATGAAGATACTAAAATCACTATATAATAACATTTTACTTATTATAGTTAATAATAATTTTATTTGTAAGAAGCGCTGGTGGCCTAGCGGTAAGAGCGTGCGACTTTCAATCCGGAGGTCGCGGGTTCAAACCCCGGCTCGTACCAATGAGTTTTTCGGAACTTAAGTACGAAATATCATTGATATTTACCAGTTGCTTTTCGGTGAAGGAAAACACCGTGAGGAAACCGGACTAATCCCAATAAGGCTTAGTTTCCCCTCTGGGTTGAAAGGTCAGATGGCAGTCGCTTTCGTAAAAACTAGTGCCTTCGTCAATTCTTGGGATTAGTTGTTAAGCGGACCCCAGGCTCCCATGAGCCGTGGCAAAATGCCGGGATAACGCGAGGAAGAAGGAATAATTTTATTTGTAAAAATTGAATGACATGAAAAAATTACCAATTAAAATCTGTATAACAAAGACATTAGGGTCTGGTGTGTTTGACAAGAGCGTGACCAGTGTTTATGTATATTTTAAAGATGTGGCACAGAAAAAAAGGTACCGGCTGAATAGAATGTTCTTTTGTCTAAAATGCTTCGTAAAAAATAATAAAAAACGTTTGACAGTTTCCCATCTAAAGTTCAATAAAAAAAAAGAATGCCGCATACCATGTGACGTTCCACGGGAAAAGGTACCTTATGAGGGTTTCTAGTTTCGGAGATATGAAATGTTTTGTAAAGAGGTGAAAAAATGCTCAATTTTTTTTTATTGTGTGATCTGAAACCTTAATGCGTAACGTTTGTTTACCTGTTTTTATTTTTGTTATAAGTTAGTTATAAGCCTAGTAATGTCGTCTCAGAGTTTAGTAGAAAAGGTACCTTATGGAAAAAAGATTGAAAATTCCCAAAAAAACTAGTCAATACGGGAAAAGAAGTTTGGTAGAGAACTGTATTAGCATTCTGCAAAACTAATTTGATAATTTCAGTTCTGGTTGGGGCGCCTCGCAAATATTATAACCGTACATCGACCGACATCACAAATCCAAGTAGCCTGCTATTATACCAAAGTTACTCTCGTCAAGTCTTTCTTAACTAGAATAATCTTCATTTGGTTTGGTCGCATGCAGTAAATCAGCCATTGGTTTGCTGAAAAATGCCAATACCCGACGCATTACCTTAGGGTCATTCCATGTGATTTCAACAAATTTGAATTAAAAAGTGTGCCGCATGATTTTTGATTTGAATAAAAAAAATTGAGGATATATTTCATGGTGGCAGAAGTGCTGAACCACCACCAGTTTTTTTTTTATCTTTTAATTTCCAAGTTTTGCCCATTCGAAGTTAGCAGTCGGGTCAAATTCTTGCTTGTACAAAATCAGACCTAACTTTTTTTCTATAAAAGGTAACGAAATAATTATTACTTTTTTTGATTAGGTAAGAAATGTGGATATTATACTGTATGACAAAATTTATCTGAATTAACTACAAAAAAAATGGTGACCACCCGAAGTGTACACCTAATTGGTCAATTATTGCAATTTTAAATTGGTTCCTGTGCCAACCCTGGTGCATATCAAATATTACTTTTTTCTGGAATATAAAGTACTTGCCGTGTTCATCTTGTAAAATAAATATAATTGTGTTAGATCAATTACTTCTAATAGAAAAATATAAGTGAAAATTGAGAAATTCGAACAATGCTCGTATTTGACTCTAAAAAAATCCATGTGGAAGAGAAAATAAAAATTTGATTGTAGTCCGAAAATATAGCTGATAATTTCGTTAATTAGATTTAGAAAAGACAGTTTTGTTATTTTGCCTATTTTTTGAAATATGATTTTTTTAACATGCTACTTTTTACAACTATCGATACAAAATGTTTTATGTTATAAATTAATATAAATGGGACGGTAATTGGTCATACGGATATTATTTACGTTTTTTATGTTCAAATAATTTTTTTGACATGACAATAATTTCATCTGTAAATTTAATGAGGGTAGAAATTCGACAATGCACTGTTACCTGACAAGGATTGTGAATCACTTGCGAATGTTTCTTAATTTAGCCGTGTAGTGAATAACCGACGCCTCCTGACTTGTTAACAAGCTTTATTTGCATGTTACATGGCTAAATTACGAACATAAGTAAACGGCCCAATAATCCTTATCGAAGTTCTATAGGAAATCGTATTTATCTAGGAGATAATGAAGTGGTGCAAACTCTTTGTAGTAAGTGCTTGTGTTATTAATAGTTGACTGTTCGTTATATATCACTGACAAGAAGAAGTATTTATTTAACAATTCAATTACTTCGACAATTCACTGGACAAATGATCAAGCAACGGTGCATCCATTCGTTATTTACATTAAAAAGGATAACGTTATCCAGTGTAGAACATTTTGTATTAATAGCGATTGTTTAACTCACAACACCGTATCATTTTTCGCTTTCCAAAAGGTTTTGCTTGAATGCCTAAAACAATAATATGACAAATTGGAAATGATACATTATTTTAGTGATGGTGCAGCTGCACAATATAAGAACAAGAAGACTTTTGTAAACTTGTGTCATCATTACGATGACTTCGGACTAAAAGCAGGGTGGAACTTTTTTGCCACTTCTCACGGCAAATCCCCCTGTGATGGTGCTGGCGGCACGATTAAGCGGTTGATTAGAAAAGCTAGTCTGCAACGCATCACAGGTAGTTATAACATTTTATCACCTGAAGCTACGAGTTTTGTGTGAATAAAATTCATGGGATCAAGTTCTTTTTCGTCTCAAAATCAGATGTCGAAGAAGCTGAGGTATATCTATCAGAGCGATTTAAAAATATAAGGACCATAAAAAATACACGTTCTTATCATAGCTTCGTTCCCATTTCTTAAAATGAATTAAAAGTGCGACGTTATTCAACTTGAGAAAATTTTGAAGTAGCAAAGGTTTGCAAATGATGTTTTTTTTGTATAAATATATAAAGTAAATTTCAATCGTCTGGATTTAATTGATATTCTTCCAATATTTATAAGTTTAAGGTCATATGTATTTTAATCAGCATAAATACAACAGCAGACCGAAAATGTATGAGATGAGCAGTTTAAAAAAATCACATTTCAAAAAATAGGCAAAATAACAAAACTTTTTTTCCTAAATCTAATTAACGAAGATATCAGCTATATTTGATGACTAAAATATTTTTTTTATTTTATGTTCCACATGGATTTTTTTAGAGTCAAACATGAGCAATTTTCGAATTTCTCAATTTTCACTTATATTTTTCTTTTAGAATTTATTGCTCTTACACAATTATATTTATTTTACAAGATGAACACGGCAAGTACTTTATATTCCAGAAAAAAAGTAATATTTGATATGCACCAGGGTTGGCACAGGAACCAATTTAAAATTGCAATAATTGACCAATTAGGTGTACACTTCGGGTGGTCACCATTTTTTTTGTAGTTAATTCAGATAAATTTTGTCATACAGTATAATATCCACATTTCTTACCTAATCAAAAAAAGTAATAATTATTTCGTTACCTTTTATAGAAAAAAAGTTAGGTCTGATTTTGTACAAGCAGGAATTTAACCCCACTGTTAACTTCGAATGGGCAAAACTTGGAAATTAAAAGATAAAAAAAAAAACTGGTGGTGGTTCAGCACTTCTGCCACCATGAAGTATATCCTCAAATTTTTTTATTCAAATCAAAAATCATACGGCACACTCGATTTGTTGAAATCACCTGGAATGACCCCTTATGGAATATCTGAGGTCATTGAACCTCAATGCCGCTTATCTTCAATAGCAACCGAAATATATTATTGATAAGAAATAGACGATTTATACCATCTTAACCCCAAAATATTATTAGTTTATCCTAACTGTTCCATCATCATCATGCCTCATCATGTAACTTAATCACAAGGTACCTTTTCATTACATACAAATTATTGGTCTTTTTTAAGATTATTATGACGAAGAACTAATTAAATTTGGGGCAGTTTAATGTAAATTAATATTTTCTATTCATAAAAGATAAACTGTAATATGATTGATATTTTGTAGTGATGTATTATTAGATTTATTTCCATAAGGTACCTTTTCGTAAATGTATGGAGCAAATACTGTTATTGTTATGTAAGTTTAAAGTGGCATAAGGGGTTAAATATAGTATTTAGTTGGGGTTTTAGGATTTATTTCATTTGAATGACAGAATTTCTTTCATATGTGCTCAGAAAAATTGATTGTGTGTCACATTAAAAGTAAAAATATTCAATTTTGTGATTTTATATGAAAAAGTCAGAAAATACATTTTCACCTCTAAATCGGTATTGTTTTTTGCTTAAACTGTCTGTCAGTGTCGTTTTCTAATAGATAAAATTTAAATCTTGAGAGCTCATTGCAATCAATCGTGAAAATGAAATAAAACTTTATTTTCAAGAGATTGGTTAGTATACACATAAATCAGTCGATATCAAAAGTTTCTATTTGCATTACAGAACAAGTCGCAATATTTTTTTAATCTCAGATATATAAGGTATTATTATTTGTAGTCAACTATGTAACTTACTTCAGGAACATAGTTTTTTAGGCGGCTAAACTTAAAACTTCTCTATCGTAAAGTTGCTAATTTCACAACATTATTTTCAAAAAATCATATCTCTGTAACTACGCAACCTAGAAGGTTGATCTTTTGTGTTATCGATAGCTTATTTATTGTAGATTACTGGGGTATGCATAACTGCATACCCGCCATAAGGTACCTTTGACCGTGGGACGTCACCCATGGTCTAATAAAACATGGTCTTCTATTCCCAGAGTGACACGGGCATACGTCACAATAACATTGCCACTTTATTTCAACATAACATGTTACATGGGTACATTATATAGGTAAACCAGAACTTTGGGAGTATTGTCAAGAGGGCGCTCGTTTTGAATTTTATATAGCAACAATTTGTATAGTGGGGACAATGGAAATTGGCAGATGATTTTTGTTTTATTCCGACAACTTTAATAAGTGCGAAGTTTGATGTTTGGATATTTCTTCGGTTTTTACGCTATAAAATTCGTGAATTTTACGACGTATGACACATAAATCAAAATCATCCAAATCTATTTTCTTTTTTGTTTTCTTTTTTTTTAGGTTTGGTCGTTTAATTCCGCCCTTACGCCCTTCGCTAGCAATCCGTGATACCGATGCATGCGATACACCTAATACACAAATCAAATTATTACAAGACATCAACCAAATCGTGACGACCTGACTATAGTGACATTTGTCCATAAGTTTGAAACTTACCCGTCAATTCAGGTGGTAATTTTGTTATGTTTTCTAATGGAAAAATTTCTCTCCCGCACATTTTTTTTTTTCAATAAATAACTACATATATACACTGTTTACAACTTTTTCTCTGTAAAATCTAAAACTTTCGGCATGATTATTGCAGTCTAATAATAATTCACACGAAACTAGACAAAGCAATGTTTACATTGTCAATATTGACAACTATCATAGAGGGTAGATGTTGTCTATTATTAAAGTTGTTGCCATTGCTAGAAATTAGTACCAACAAATTTCCGTAACATGGCGCACCCTCAATAGATCCTGGTTCACCTATACCTATGGTTAATAAGTTAAAATATTTCTTTATAATTTTATAATTTTCATTTATATGTATTTTATCTTAAATTTTACAATAACACGTCATTTTTAATTATTCGTTAGCAATAACTTCCGATTCACGACAGAAATTTCAGACGTTCGGGTAATTCTGTTTACACTACTGACAACACAGGATATCGCTGTCACATTTGACAATTCGGATCTAGATAACTTCATGCCCTGACTGTCATCCTTGTCGAACGCGTGTTAATTGTTATTTCCTTCTCGCTCAGTGTCAGCAGTCGCAGTGTTTTCCAAACTTTTAACGCCGTAAGCTTGGTAATTAATGTGTAACTGTGAATTAGTTTTCCAAACGTTTGTCTTGTATAGATAAATAAAGTTTAATTTAATACAATAGATTTGTTTTATTTTACTATGTTTCTACATGAATAACTTAAAATTAATGCCGTTAACATAATTTTCACCGTTGGTTAAAATTCTCCCACATTTTAAAGTTTGAGAACCTGTAAACAGCATGATGACGTAGGCCCGTGTCAGTTAGGTCATACGCGAATCTCGGAGTAGAGTACCAGGCGGAGTATATTATTATACCATGGCCGCATACGATTCACGTTATGAGGCAGTGTTCCTCTGTACGTGCCCGAAAGGGCCCAAAATGTCACGAAAACCTGCTGATTTTATATAAATAAATCGAAAGCGTTTGTAATTAAGTGGATGAAGCATTATATGGAGAATAAAAATGTTTACGAGTTACCAGAACGCGGGAAAACAAAAATGACCTCCTACACAGAGGATAAACGGGTCTTGCAGATGTTTTCAAAAAATCCATTTCTATCATTGCGTTCTGGCGGTTCTGGGCAAGTAAAATTGGAGAAAAAAGGTTTGCAGATATCTTTAGATACAATCAAAAGGCGTTTGAATGAAAATGGTTTAAAATATCGCAGTACGGTGAAGAAGCTTCTCCCTTACTGAAAAACATATGAAAAAAAGGCTACCGTGGGCGAAAGAAAACGAAAACCGAGATTGCAATCATATTTTTTTCCCGATGCAGTTTCTTTTTGGGCAGTTAATTACTTGACTTAGGCTTGTTCTACGACAAATAATAGAGTGCTCGTGCGAACCGAGAATTACCCAGTAGAGGAACATGTTTGGGGATGCTTCTATAAGCATGGTTTCGGCCATTTGCACTTGTGCACCGATACACTGGACGCCCATAAAATGGTAAAAATTGATGAAAAGGCATTGTCGCCTTCTGTTATCAAAAGTTCCCAAAGGATAGGGCTTCTTGGATCCCGCAAGAGAATAGTGACCCTAAATGCCGAAGTCAGCACTGTACTGCATGAAGAACTGAAAATGGCGTCGATGTTTTGGATTGGCCCTCACAATCACCCGACGCCAAGCCAGTTCAAAATGTTTGGGCGTGGATGAAGCTTAAATTACGAGGAAATAACACTCTTAGTATTATTGACCTAACTGGAGAACTGAAGTCTGTGCGTACGTCTTTACCTTGCATTTTAGCTGAAAATTTGGTCGAAATTATGCCCCAAAGATACCAAGGTATTATTCATAATTCAGGAGACTGGACGTCTTATTCAAAATAAAGCATGAATATGTAATTACAATACTCTCATATGACAGTATTTGACATGATACCTCTTTACTTTTTTTCTAAGTTTTACCGTTCACGCTCTTATCGTACATAGTGTATATGACTTTAAGATTTGAGAAGGAGGAGGAGGACCAACTAGGACTACATATATACATTCAAACAAAAAAAAAATATTTTCCAAATCGGTTCAGAAATGAACTGAACTGAGGTAACATACATACAAAAAAAAACTGTCCGATTGGTAACCTCCTTTTTGAAGTCGGTTAAAATATATCGAGAATAACGCTCGCAATCCGCCACTCAAATAAGTTTATTGTGGTTAAAGGAGAAATTGGGAGGAGACCACTTCCCCGACTACGAGACGACGGTGATGGCGTACATCGTGGTGGCGCTCAAGATGTGCTTCGGCCTCGACGACGACTACGAGCGGCGGCTCTCCGACGCCGTGGAGCTGATCAACGAGGTACCCGTCCCGTGCCTACCGTAACACTTGCCGACGAGGACTAGGTATATGTCGTTTAAGGTTAAAGCGTGTTTAAAGGACGGATCCGGGGAGGGAAGACTCCCGACTACGAGACCGACCGGGACGGCGGAGACGACGATCGGGAACGTCGGCTCCCCGACGCCGTCGAACGGTTCGACGAGGTGACGTATAAAAGTAAAATAGTTTAAGCGGGGTGAACCGCGTTATCTTAACGACGATAGTAAAGAAAAACTAAAGTCCGGCACGTTAACGAATAAACGATAACGTTTGTTAGTTTTAGCGATCCGGAGGAGGTAGAAGCCGGACTAGTAAGTTTGGAACCTTTTTTTTTAAGGAGGCCGCGCACCCTCTTGCGTACAGCTCGGACCCCTCGCCGACGGGGCGGCTGTTCAGCTTCCTCTCGTGGGCGGCGCACGTGCGGCTGCGCGCTGCGCTGGCCGCGCGCCACGCCGCGCCGCTCGCCTGGGCGCGCGCCCACCGCGCCGCCGGGGACGCCGCCATGGAGCACTTCCCCGAGTTCACCAGCGAGAGGCGACCGCACCCCGACAAGAGTGAGACCGACGTTGGCCGTCACGTTCTTACGACGTTGGCCGATCCGGTATCGGATGTGGGATCCCGCGTTCCCGTGGTCGGGCAGCGATCCGACGTGGCAAAATTTATCGGAAGCGTCTTTCCGATATCGTATGTCGGGCGACGCCTATAACGAGAAAAGCCGCCGCGGGAGTGTGCCGTGTGGCATCGAGTCCGCCTCTTTTGCGTTATTTATGGTTTTTTAGTAATAGAGTCTGGCTACTGAAATATTACACAAATGTTTGGCGGGAAATTCAAAAAATCTTGGGCAGGTCACACTTTGTGTAGTAGGAATTATAGTTTTGATACTAGAAAATATTTTTGATTTTTTTGTGCACACGTAAAATACCTAAGGATATAAGTTAAAATATACGTTGACGTGCACTCAAAGTCAGCTCACATAATTTCTACCACTATGTAAAGTACAGTCAACGATAATAACTACCATTGTAACAAGGCGAAAAATGAAATGTAGTGTAAATAAGACCAAGCTCGATAATACCGTAATATTAATCCATCAGCAAAAAATACATAAGTCTCTTGTCCTTGCCCATATTCCCAGTTCATCTGGGGTCGGGCCTCCTTGTGCAGCGGCGCCAGGACCTTCTGTCCCGGGTTGTCATTGGCGAAATGTCTTGGGCCTTTAGATCCCTCTCGACAGTTGACCACCACGTGGCAGGTGGCCTGCCTCTTCCCCTGGGCTGTGTTTTGATGTTGAGCACAGTCTTTACAGAGTAGCTCTCCTCCCTTCTCATTACGTGGCCATACCAGCGGAGTCTCCCTTCTTTCAGCTTTTATTGGGGCTACCTTAAAGGATCCTCTGACGTATTCATTTCGGATTTTATCCAAGCGTGTGACCCCACCTGCCCATCTCAGCATCTTCATCTCTGCCGTATGCACTTGTTGTTCGTGCTTCTTAAGTGCAGTCCAGCACTCCGAACCATACAACATGACCGGTCTTACGGCAGTCTTATAGATTTTGCCTTTTGTTTTAATGGGCATTCTGGTATCGCAAAGTACTCCAGATAATGATCGCCATTTCATCCAGGCTGTGTTGTTCCTATGGCTTGCATCTTCATCGACTCGTGCATCCGTTGTCAGGACCGATCCGAGATACTTGAAGCGAGTGACTCTGAGTATTGCGGTATTTTCAATGTTTATGTTGCAGCAAAGCTGTTCTGTTCCACCCAGGTCACACTCCATATATTCGATTTTTGTACGGCTGACTCGCAACCCGTGTCTCTCCAGTTCCCTGAGCCAAATGTCCAAGGTTTTCTGTAGTTCAGCCGCCGTTTTCGCTATAAGCACGATATCGTCCGCATACAGCATACACCAAGGTATTTGTGCTTGAAGGCTTCTGGTGATGTAATCCATGCTCAAATTGAATAGCAGAGGACTCAATGCCGAACCCTGATGGACGCCAACTTTAACCTGGAATGGGTCGGTTATACCAGCTGGACTCTTAACCTGTGTGGTTACGCTGTGGTACATGGCTCGTACTAGCGAGACATAGGTTTCAGGTATGTTTTGAGCTCGCATAGCTTGCCACACCAGTTTCCGAGGGACTCTGTCAAATGCCTTTTCCAGGTCTATGAAAGTGAGGTATAGGTTCTCTCTGTTTGTCCGGCATTTCTTATTCTCATTCCATCAGGATTCTAATGGTTTGTATGGCTTCCGTCGTAGACCTCCCAGCTGTGAAACCAAACTGGTTTTCAGTAATACTGGCTAAAAAACCGAGACGAGCTCCCATAATTCGCTCCCAGAGTTTGATAGTGTGTGACGTTAACTTGATTCCTCTGTAGTTGTTGCAGTCTGCTACGTCCCCCTTGTTTTTGAACAGCGGGCATAGGAAGCTTCTTCGCCATGAGTTAGGTATTTTGGTTTCGAGAAGGATTTTATTAAATAGTTCTGTGAGCCAAGGCAAAGCGTCATCCTGCAGGAGTTTCCAGATATCAGCGGGTACGTTATCAGGGCCAATAGCTTTGTGAAACTCCATTTTACGGAGCGCATTTTTTATTTCTTGCGGATGTACCGGTTGGATAGGCCCCTCCGTAGCCGATATTTCTGGAAGATCTTCGCTAGGGAAAATTCTTCGTTAAGCAGGTTATCAAAATACGATTTCCACCTCCTTTTTATATCATTATCCGATGTTAATAATCGACCCTGCTCATCTCTGATATATTTACTGAATTTTATGTCGAGCAAAAAATACATAAGTACTATGCCAAATATGCTAAATGCTAAGTATCAAAATATTTATAGAGCACCAACCTCCTAATTTGTTTACATTTGTCTAGGAGTTGTAAACATTGCAGTTTTTCGTTATACAACGCTACACGTCGACTTCGCACATTGTCGTAATTATTTACGAGCTTAAATAATATTTTGCGAACCTCACTCAGTATACACATTATTCATATTATTTAAAATAAACCCCTTATAAACCGCAAACAATTTGAATGAATGACATACATTGACTACTGACTTTTAGCTTTTTTTTAAATCATAGACAATTGGTGATACGACAACGAAATATCTGTCAACAATTTTTGGCTAGCCAGACTCTAACTGTTTATTAATTGAATAAATAAATACAGAAATCCACATCTGTCTCACATTTTACTTTCATCCGATATCGGATCGGCCGATGTGAAAACGCTCTTAGATCTATATAAGAAGATCTCGTCCTATTAATTTAATTTTTTAACGAGCAGAAACGTCTGCGAACGATGCTATTAACCTCAGAATAAATTTAAAAGTAGAAAAATTACTGTCTCGTGTGAGATTTGAACTCGCGACCTCTGGATCTATTATTTATGGTTCCTAAGAAGAGATCATCGTATGTCTTATAGTTTCAGATTTTCCCATACTGACCGATCTAAATGGGCCACCCTGTATAATAAGCTTACCTAGGTACCTGATGTAATATTGTGTAACAACCTGACATGTAAGATAATATGTTTGATCAATAAATTTCTGATTCAAAAATTGTTCGTATGGATGTCGATAGAATAGTCGATATTTAATCAAGCACTAGTGAAAAGTGCATTTTTGCTCCCGTCGTCCGGGCTTTGCTAATAATCAATAAATTCTTATTTTCTGTTATCCAGCTATCAAGAAGGGCGCCAAAGCGAGGCTAACCGACCAAGTCACCATGGAGATATTAGACAGGATCCCCAAGCGGTACGAAGTCGGCGTCCTGTCCCTCGACGAACTCAGACCGGCCATGGCCTCGAGGGAACCTCAGACTGCGATAGCGAGAGCTATAGGACACCTCCTGCCCGCCGAGCGGAGGAAACTCCTCGATGAGGACTTCACGCAATACTCCCTCGAGTACGCGTACAGACACCTCGCGCTCCCCACCTCCCGGCCCTCCCAGCACAAGAAGCTATTCCGCGGCGTCAAAGTGAACGATGGTTGCGGACGACTCCTCGGCGACGCCGTGTACACCAGCCTCGCCGACACCACCACCGTCTACGTCAAGAACTGCTCCAACCGGAACTGGGCGAGGGCGAGGCGCCCGACCGCCGCCCACGTGCTCGGGGACAGCGACGCCGGGTACGACTCCCGAGAGACTGAAGAGGAGAAAGAGAAAGAAAACTTAGAGACCTTTTTGGAAGAGGACGAAGCCAGAAATATTTTTGACGATGATTTTTCTGATATACCGATCAAAGACGAGAAACCTGATTCGAAGGATGACATAAACTTCGACGAGACTAAACATAATATAAATTGGGGCGATGATATTGACAACTTTGGGAACGCCGGCGTCGAAAATGACGCCGACGAATGCGGCATATTCGACAGCGACGACGAGGTCGAGCCGCAGTTCGACCCCGACACCTTCAACAGGAAGGAGGTCATCAAAGAAATGATGGCGGCCGCCTATAGGAACTGCCACATGGCAGTACCGGCGCGATATCTAGCTCTGGGTGAAAACCCGACGAAAAAGATGAAGAAAACGTACCCTAGTGCGGCCCCGATCCGGGAGTACGTTTACGGTATCGGAACCCAGTACTGGGCCAACAAGCTCAAGAAGCAGGAAGCTGCGGCCAAGGTTGAGGACCTCGTGGCCACCTACAGGGGCAACTTGCACAACGACGTGTTACACCAGGTGGAGGAACAAGTGCGCGCGTTTACGAACGCGAACGAGAGTGCTGACGTCATCGAGCCCGCGTCCGAGCTCGCGGACCCTAGCTGCCACGCGGACGGAAACGCCGTGGAAGACCAAGACGTGGACGAGTCTAGAGACGTGGAATTTATTGAAAATGAAGCCAAAAATTATATAAGTAGCGACGAAGACTCGTGTGAAGAGCACGCCTACGACCCTGTTCTTAAAAACGATGCTAACTTTGATGAAAAAACGCACGACGTCGAGCAGTTGTACGTGAAGCTGAAGGAGCTCCCGCCGGAGGCCGAGCGAGCCGCGAGTCCGGCGCCCGACGACCACCTCACCGCCATCATCGACCAAACCATCCGCCAGATGAAACATCGGAAAATAAAGAAAAAGGAGGTAATGATCACAAAGACCGATATCAATCACCTGGTGGACGATCCGAAACGTATCACCAGATTTAATTACTGGTTCACGATATTATTTGCAAGACCTAAAGACAACAAACATTTCCTGAAGTCAGACCGGAGATTGGAGAAAGAGTTTGAGGAGAATTCGTCGCGCAGCTTCTGGTTCGTGCTGAAGGAGTGCTCCGCCGTGTTGGACATGTCGCCGTTGCGCCTCTACCGCCTCGTCGCCGCCATCGAGAAACAGATGCTCAAACTACTGCCCAAAAAGCAAAGAAAAGGAAATGAACCCAAGAAAATGGGAAGACCCCCCTTACACAAGCCTCGTTTAGACGAGTACCCCAATAAGAAACGCGGGAGACCTCGCAAACACATGGACAAGAATCTTTCAGGAGAAAGTGGCTTACACTGTAGACCAGATCTTAGACTCCACAAAGACTTAAAAAATGCAAGCGCCTCTCAGAGTCAGCACCGGCCAAGGAAACTAGGAGGACAGCGCAAAACCTTGGATGGCAACCTTTCAGAAACTAGCGACTCCCAGGAGTGGATACCTGAAACACTCAGCGAGGACTCTGAAGAATCAAGCACCTCGGAAGATCAGGACCAGCCAAGGAAACGAGGAAGACCCCGAAAACCCCTGGACAAAAATACTTCAGAAAACAACAATAACTCACAAAGGTCCAGCAAACACTTAAAAGAGTCCAGCACCTCGAAGAATCAAGACAAACCAAGGAAACGGGGAAGACCTCGCAAAACTCTGGGCAAAATTGTTTCAGATGACAGTGACTCAGACTCGCAGGACTTGAAACCTCGAAGATCCAGCAACGACTTGGAAGATGCAACCACCACACAAAACCAAGACCTACCAAGGAATCGAGAAATACCTCGCAAAGGCACACTCAGCGGAGACATAGAAGACGAAACCGCCTCACATAATCACTGCCCTCCAAGGAAACAAGTAAAACCCCTCAAATTCTCGGATGAAAGTGTTTCAGAAGACAGCGACTCGCCCGAGTGCCAACAAGAAAGATTCGGCACTCTCAGCGGAGACATAGAAGACGAAAACGCCTCACAGAATCACTACCCACCAAGGAAACAAGTAAAACCCCTCAAATTCTCGGATGAAAGTCTTTCAGAAGACAGCGACTCGCAGCATTGGCGATCAGAAAGACTCGACAAAGCCTCAGAAGATATAAGTACCTCGCAAAATCAGCGAAGGAAACCCGGAAGAACCTTAAAATTCTTGGACGAAAGTCTTTCAGAAGATAGCGACTCGCTAAAGGGAAGACCAGAAATATCCAATACGTTAGACTCTAGACTTCAAGATGATAATACTTCGCAGAATCAGGAGCATTCAAGTAAACGGGGAAGACCGCCCGAATATGTGGACGAAGACACACCAGAGGTAGGCGCCTCGCAGAGGAGCACCCCAGAGAGATTCAGCGCATATTTAGTCTCGGGTCATATAGAAGGTGAAAGCACATATTTAGATTCGACACGTATAGACGTTGAAACCGCCTCACAGAACCAGGACCAACCGAGAAAACGAGGTAGACCCCGTAAATACATTGATGGCAAGCCTATAGGCGGAAAATTGCAGAATCCAGACCAACCTAGGAAACGGGGAAGACCTCGTAAGTATGTGGATGGAAAGCCTTCAGGAGAAAAATCGCAGAATTCAAATCTCCAACATGAAAGCGCCTCACAAAACCAGGAACATCCAAGGAAAGGGGGAAGAAACACCCCGCAAAGCCAAGAGCACCCTAAAAAACGAGTAATACCAAGACCTCGTAAATCCTTAGACAGGAATGTTTACGAAGACAGCAACTCTGATAAGAGCACCCCAGAAAGATTGAGAACATACTCGGATTCGAGTCTCCAAGAAGGTGAAGGCGCCTCACAGAAACAGGAATACCAAAGGGAAAGGAGAAGACCTCTTAAATCCTTGGACGAGGACCATTCAGAAGCAAGTGCTTCGCAGAGGAGCACCCCAGAAAAATCCAGCATATACTTGGATTCGAGTCATAAAGAAGATAAAAGCCCCTCACGGAACCAGGAGCCGCCAAGGAAAAGAAGAAGACCTCGTAAATCCATCGATGGGAGTGTTCTAGAACTAAGCGCCTCGAAGAAGGGTTCTCCAGAAAGTAGCAGCAAATTTGACTTGAGTATTCAAGATCAAAGCACCTCAAGACCGCACCAATACGTAGCTGGAAACCCTCCAAAAGGAAACATCTCTAAGAGGAGTACTCCAGAAAGATCCAGCACATATTTAAGCTCGAGACTTTTACAAGATAGTAGCGCCTTGCAGAGTCAGGAGCACCCAAGGAAATCTTGGGGAGAGAGCACTTTGCAAAACAGGACCCCTGAAACAGCCAGCACAGACATGAATTCGAGTCTTCAAGAAGATAATAACGCCTCTAATAACCAAGCACAACCAAGAAAACGAAACAGAGCAAGCAAATCCATGGATGGGAGTCTTTTAGAAGCGAGCGCCTCACAAAAGACGACGCCAGGAAAACAATCAAGAGCCAGCATATACTTAAAGGTTGTAAGCTGTTCACAGAAGGAGAAGTATCCAGGAACGAAATCTGTACAAGTGACCCTTTCGGAAGTAGTGAACATCTTGCAAGAGAGGAGACCAGAAAGGGTAAAACCCAGCAAATACGTAGAGGATCCAAGCGATTCACAGAACAAAGTACATCCAAGTAAACAAGGAAAACCTTGCAAATCCATAGAATTTCCGAAAATAAGCATCTTGCACAGGGAACCAGAAAGACCTAGCCCATGCTTAAACTGGAAACCTCTTGGAAATGCAAGCACCCCGCAGAACCAAGGACACCCAAGTAAACCAGAACGATTCAGCAAATACGTCGAGAGAAGTCTTCCAGATATAAGCGCCATTCAGGACACTTCGGCTGAGGCTAGTTTGTTGCGAAACAAAACAGAAGAATATTCTGAAACGAAAGTGATTAGTTTCGATCAATTCTAGTGACTTTGTGATAGATTTGTGTTAGGGTAGTAAGTACCTACTACCTATTGTGCGAAACCGATTCGTAATAATTAATAACGAATCATGACGAAGATGGACGTCTTTAATTTAATTGTTATTTTGATACTTATTCCAAAAACTTTCAGTGTTAGCTTTGGTGTTGCTATTCAATCATTCAAATTCCCTTTGAACACCACGCCTTTTAAATGTAACGCGCCAAAGTGAACCTTATTGGAATGCGTGAAGGTCTATATTACCTAATACATTGTAACCCCGCGCGGCAGTTGCTTTTGACTTTGTAACTTATTATTTTACTTTTGTATATAACAGAAGCCAGAGAACTGTACCTAATAGTTGTAGTGTTAAGTATTTACTTAATCCATAAGTAAGTAAATAATGTTATTTTTACTATAACTTGTTTTATTCCAACACACGACACGTTAGTAAATCAATATCTGGGAAACCGAGCTTTGCTCGGAAAATATATAAAAACCGGGCAATTGCGAGTCGGACTCGCGCACGAAGGGCGGAACCCTTCGTGCGCGACCATAATGCAAAAAACGGCAAAAATACTGAATACCCATCCAAGTACTGACCCCGCCCGACGTTGCAACTTCGGTCAAAAATCACGTTTGTTGTATGGGAGCCCCACTTAAATCTTTATTTTATTCTGTTTTTAGTATTTGTTGTTATAGCGGCAACAGAAATACATCATCTGTGAAAATTTCAACTGTCTGGCTATCACGGTTCGTGAGATACAGCCTGAGGGGCTACCGAAGACCGCAAATTGCGGGGATCTTTCTCTTTTACTCCAATGAAGGCGTAATTAGAGTGACAGAAAAATGCCCGCAATTTGCGAACTTCGATTTCCGCGGTTATAGCCCTGGTGACAGACGGACGGACGGACAGCGGAGTCTTAGTAATAGGGTCCCGTTTTACCCTAAAAAACTCATAAATGCGCGTTTTCCCAGAGCTAGATCGATTTATCGCCCCCGAAAACCCCCATATATTTCATCGAAATCGTTAGAGCCGTTTCCGAGATCCCCGAAATATATATATATGTCGGGAATCGTGGGCGTATCATACTATCGGCAGCACATCAGAACCTTCAATCGTGGATGAAGAGGGCCTTCAATGAAATACGATGTTCAATTCACAATCTTTACTGCACAAGACTCATTACAAATCACAGCGCACGATACGTTTCTTATCTTAAGCAAACCAGTGGATTAGACCCAGGAGCCGCCACAGACGTCATCTTCTCCCGTTTGTTCTCATCGTGCTCCTTCTGAAGATTGATTGACAGCATAACTTCAATTGTTCTGGACTTCAATTGTTTTAACAGCGCACTCTATGACGTCTTGGCAAGTTGGCAGAACTGCGTCGAACGCCACTCAGGTGTACCTACGTAACACCCTAGTTTGCTCTATCTGTCAAGGTTTGTATGATAAAACGCCTCTTGAAGGCGATAGATGGCACATTTCAGCCATTCTCCGACATATATATATATTTATAAGAATTGCTCGTACAGTCAGCTGCAGAGAAAAGGTACCACCCCTGCATACAAATTTCTATGTAGCGGTGGTACCTTTTCTCTGCAGCTGACTGTACCTAACCTATGCTTACCTATGTTGAACAAATAAATCTTTGAATCGTTTTGTTAGATAGATAGAATATATATACATATATTATCTCCGAGTTTGTCAGCTGAAATAGATAGTGCTGTGCCGCGCCGTGCCAATTTTTGCCATATATATGGTTTGTTAAATATACGGAGCCGTATAAGCGCCATCTACATTAGCTGTGCAATCCAAAGCCCGAATTTGTTTTAGACTTTTACACACCATCTTATACAATTAACATTATTTTATCTAGAATATACTCGTATGTGTAGATACTTTACCTCTATTGCCTAAGAGGGATAGAAAGGCTGGTCACGTTTTTCGATGTTGGAGGATGGTTGGAGGTAGGTAGGTAAGGTACCCAAGTAACACAAGCAGGATAATAGAGTAAAATTATCATCTTATTCAAATTAAGATTGCATAAATTTTGTGTATAAGCGGTGGAAATTACTAAATTCGGAATAAGAAAATATGTGGGCCTAGTGGGGCCTATATACCTACCAATAAATGCTGAATAAATTTTGCATAGTATCGGTTTTGCATATTAAAGCTGAATAATACTTATTTCTTACACAGTTAGTCAGACATTATTCAGCTTAAAGCATTTGTGGTTACTAGAAGCTGCATAATAGCAGCAATTAGCTGTATATATTTTGTGTCGTGAGATATTAAGCAGACAATATTAAGAAAAATGTGATAGTGGCTACTAAATGCTGAAAAGAAGCGTCGGTGAAGACTTTCAACTGTATAAAAGCGGTTGCAGTTTCTGTTTTAATGCTAGTTTTTGAATAAAGGTGGACGCTATTACTGGAAGCTGTAATGAAATCCACATATTATTTGTTATTCAGTAGCTGCATATATGGGTTAGTTATGGCTTTTATAGACAAAATGTCTGAATAATAAATACTAAAACAACACTTATACTTAAGTTATAGCGATTTTAGTACACATATACTATCTTTTCTTGAGAGAGGGTTCCGTAGCTTTATAAGTTTATACACGGTCAACAGTGCTACTTGAGCTTGTTTGTTTTGAGCTTGAGCGTGTTTTTATTTTATTTTGAACATCTTTATTTTATTTTATTTTCAGCATCTTGCGTATTTATTCTTTAATCCAACCATTATTTAAAAAATCGAGGTTTAGTTTTCTTAACAATTCTCTTCGATTGGTTATTTTACACAAGATGCATTGTCGTTTTAATGACGTAAAACAATTGCTAGCTACCATCGTAAACACTGTTAACTGACCATTTGCATACCTTACTGCAACGAGATAAAGTTTACCAATGGCCATTTAAGGTTGTTGCTAGTTGGCAAACAAGGTGGCAAATGCTAGTTATTGATATTGTTGCATTAAAAACTTGTAGACTGGACTGGGTATGAGAAAAAATAAATAATCACCCCCATTAAAATATAGCGAAATCGATTCTCCACAATCGATCAATCGATTTTGAACAGACAGTTTTTAGGTTTCAAGTGGGTCTACTCATACCCATCCCACACTATAATATATAAACAATACTGCCCATACCAAACTATACTTGTACTCATACCCGTGATACCCGCTACTAATATACCCGCACCTTCGCACCTATACCATATTCATACCATACTCGTAACCACACCATACTCATACTATACACATCTTCGTACTCACGTCGTACATCTTTGCGTGTACCTTTACCTACTATATATTTGTCGGAACTGATAACGGAAAAAATAACTGTGTAATCTGCGGGTGTGTAATACTTAATATAATTATAAAGAAACTATCATACATTTGTTATAACGCCATTTGATATATTATGGCTGCTATTTAACTGATCACCAGATTTAATAAAATTTAATACCAAAAAAATCTATTTTACCACCCTAAAATCATGAATGATCACCAAAATTATAACACCATTTTAATGTGAAATGATTACCAATTTTATTACATTTTACTATCCTTTTAAAGGAAATGACACCAAAATAATCATTATTAACCCAAAAATAGTCAATGATTACCAAATTTCAATCCCCATTTTAATGTGAAATGATAACCAAATTTTTACATCTTGCTATCCTATTAAAGAAAATGACACCAAAATAATCATTGTAAACCCAAAAATAGTAAATGACCACCAAAATTAGAACTCCATTTTAATGTAAAATGATAACCAAATTTTTAAATCTTGCTATCCTATTAAAGCAAATGGCTCCAAAATAATCACTGTAAACGCAAAAATAGTAAATGATCACAAAATTGTAACCACATTTTAATTAAAAATGTGCAATCATTTAATATATCGTTATCCTATTAAATTAATTAATCCACTTCGTCACCTTTTTCTAGTAGCATTTTATTTCTGTAACAGTCGCAGTTCTAACCTAACCTAACCCACTTTTCTAGTAGCATTTTGTTTCTGTAAGGGTCGCAGTTCAAACCTAACCTAACCCACTTTTCTAGTAGCATTTCTTTTCTGCAAGGGTCGCAGTTCAAACCTAACCTAACCCACTTTTCTAGTAGCATTTCGTTTCTGTATGGGTCGCAGTTCAAACCTAACCTAACCCACTTTTCTAGTAGCATTTCTTTTCTGTAAGGGTCGCAGTTCAAACCTAACCTAACCCACTTTTCTAGTAGCGTTTCGTATCTGTATGGGTAACAGTTGAAACTTAACCTAACCTACCTTTCTAGTACCATTTCGTTTCTGTAAGGGTCGCAGTGCTAACCTAACCTAACCCACTTAACTGATAGCAGTTTAACTTACTTTTCTAGTAGCATAACGAAATGCTACTAGAAAAGTAGATTAGGTTAGGTAGGTATGCGGTGCGGGCTACGGGGGGTTGAGCGGGAGGGGCTAGTAATTTTGGCATCAGTTTACTTTATTTGGTAATATGTATAAATTTTTTGGTAATCATAGTGGTTTATTTAGGTGAAAATATCGCATTAATTTGGTCTTCAAGATTTGGTGATCATTAATGATTTTTGGTGATCATTCAATATATTTGGTATTTGAATACAATTTGAAGTGCAGTCGTAATTAAAGTGGTGGTACTTTCGCATTTTTAGGCCTTATTTTTTTGGTGTTCAGTAATTTTTTTTGGTAAGCATGATTTTTTTATTTAGGGTACCAAAGTATTTTATGGTGGTCATTATATTTGTAGCCATATTTATTATTGTATGTTATAATGTAATTTTTATTATACGTTTCCTTTATTATATTGTGATTTCATCTAAACTGTCATTGATATAATGCCTAATGTAACATAATTTTCAAATAGTATATAGACATGTTTTATAATGACATTTGTTATATTATATTTTTGTATTTATAACGTAATACTTCTTACAATTTTATCAAGTATAAATACATATATATTGTATAAATTTTTTTGTCATATTTCATTTACGGATAACGTAATGTTTTACATACTTTTTATAACTAGTACGCAGGCCTACTGTTTTTGCTAGCTATTTTATTCTAGGGAGGTCGCAGTTCTAACCTAACCAACCATATTTTTCACAGTTTTCGTTCTGCGGGGGCCGCAATTCAAACCTAACCTAAACCTCTTTTTTGCTAGAGTTGTTTATTCTATGGAGGGTCAAAGTTCTAACCTAACCTAACCCTCCTTTTGTTAGGTAGTTATTCGTTTGTGCAGAGTCGCAGTTCCAACCTAACCTAACCCATTTATGTCATGCAACTATATATTATGCCACACAAATAATTATGTGATGTCACTTGTTTTAACAAATAATATGCTTTAGAGTATGTAATAATTATGGCAATGTATATTAGACTAAGTGTAAATATACCTTATGACCATTATATCAATAATAACATTATGTATACCATTAATTAGGTATTACGGTAGTATGCCATTTATAACGTTATTCAAAATAACGATATAGCAAACTATAATATATGAAAACTAATTATAACAAATGTAATGCACCCGTAATCTGCCGTGCCCCCAGATTTATCATATAACTTAAATATTATATCGCGTTTATAATATTAGTAGGAAGTAGGATTGCATATTGCCCGTGTTACATTACATATATACCTATAATGTTTCTCATCAAACTAGTGAGGATCTATGTGGTTTTTACTATTTGTGTACAGAACCCTAGTAGGCTTTAAGATTGAGAAAACAATTACTATTATACTGATGTTATTCAAAACTTATTGTTCTAAAACCATTATAAATCTAACATTATTAGCTTAGTAACGCGAATAATGTGAATGCTTATTCAGAAATTTAGCACAAAATACCTGTGGCAGCAGCTTATATTCAGCACAGTCGGACGCCATTACGGTTGCTCATATTCTAACCTCTACAATTATACAGGGTGGTCCAAACCTTGACGTCCAAAAATTTTTTTTAGATTCCTCTAGTCGTGGGCTATCAGAATATACCCCATGTCTATTAGCCGATTTTTTGTAGTTTTCGAGTTATGAATTTTTGAAGTTTTTTTTTGGTTAAAATTTTGGGGGTGAAGTAATTTACTCATAAAAAAAACTATCAGAGGTTTTTTAATGTTTTTTTTTTGTAACATACTCCTTAATAAATGACGTAATTATTAAAAAAAAATCAGCGTCCTCACGTTGATACAAGTTGTAAAAAAACATGACAGATTTTTTTTTTTACGCTCAGGCATGTCAAGCTTAGATTTTGCACTTGAATAAAAAAAATACAAGCTGTTACAAGGACTTCTGCTGATTTTAAAAACTGATAGACCCTAAGTGTTTTACAAAAAGGTAAAAAAAAGTGACACTTAATAGTCGAAATTTGACAGAATCGGCACTCAAAGGAACTGAGGTCGAAAGTTCCCAAATTAGTGATTCACAAAAAAAAAACGGTTTTATTATTCCTAACTTTAATAAAACACAGAAATGTCCACGATAAGTCAATGTTGTGACATGCGATAAGCGAATCATCATTTGGGTAAGCTTAGTCATTATCTTAACTGGATCGATATCCGAGGTATTGCAGTCCTATCCTCCTTGAACTCGTAGAGGGGTCTCTTTGGATTTCCGCCAAAATTTCTTCGCTACTACTCTTAGTACTATCTACTCTTGGTACTTCTTCGCGAGGTTGCTGACGTCCAGCCATCAGCGTCTGGTGGATATTTATGAACACTTTGTGATCCGGGTAATGTTGTCGTGGTTCTCCACGGTGCTCTAACTGTTGACGATAGAGTCTTGCGGCTAAACTTAAATTTCTGCATAATCACTACATCACTAACAGTGTAAGAAGATTTCAAAAACAGAACGTAACGACTACAGTAGCAACACACGCGAATCTGACGAAAGCATTGAGCAACTGTCACTGATAATACTACTTAGAGGTAAAGGGGTGAACTTATTAAACAATAGTATGTATGGAGACAGTAGTCGGCGGGGTGGGAGCAGGTAAAAATGAACCCTTTGTAGATAACAACCCGCCGCGACACGGGTCCAGTTAAGATAATGATTAAGCTTACCCAAATGATGATTCGCTTATTGCATGTCACAACATTGACTTATCGTGGTCATTTCTGTGTTTTATTAAAGTTAGGAATAATAAAACCGTTTTTTTTTGTGAATCACTAATTTGGGAACTTTCGACCTCAGTTCCTTTGAGTGCCGATTCTGTCAAATTTCGACTATTAAGTGTCACTTTTTTTTAGCTTTTTGGAAAACACTTAGGGTCTATCAGTTTTTAAAATCAGCAGAAGTCCTTGTAACAGCTTGTATTTTTTTTATTCAAGTGCAAAATCTAAGCTTGACATGCCTGAGCGTAAAAAAAATATTTCTGTCATGTTTTTTTACAACTTGTATCAACGTGAGGATTTTTTTTTAATAATTACGTCATTTATTAAGGAGTATGTTACAAAAAAAAACATTAAAAAACCTCTGATAGTTTTTTTTATGAGTAAATTACTTCACCCCCAAAATTTTAACCAAAAAAAAACTTCAAAAATTCATAACTCGAAAACTACAAAAAATCGGCTAATAGACATGGGGTATATTCTGATAGCCCACGACTAGAGGAATCTAAAAAAATTTTTGGACGTCAAGGTTTGGACCACCCTGTATAGGAATTGAAAATGAACTGAAAATCCCATTTTTATTCATTTATAAAACTAGTTTTATCGTAGCATAACTTGTTAAAGTACATTTTCTATCACTAAAACATCTAAACACCGCAAAAAAAAGTACAAATTTAAAAGTGGAGTAGTAAATTTTCTATATTTACTTTTTAAACAGTGCATTATTTACGCGGCGCTTTAAAATTTTAAATAAAATGTATATATATATTAACAGTAAAGTCGCATGCGCAATGAAATTGACGTTATGTAAACATATATCAAATCAATATATGGGTAATGTCCTCCTTATTTTGTATTCACTTCAGACACTTCACTTTGACACGAGTTCACAAATTAAAATGGAAGACAAATCATACACAAATAGCTGAATATATTTTCTGTAACAATGCACTTTTGAACCAAAAGCTGCATAACGTGTGACTAACTGAGTCATTCTATACAAAGCTGGATAACTTTGGTTTAAAAGCGGTATAGAAGCTTTTGACAGCCTCTATACAAGTGTTATTCAGCGATTCAATGTGTGGGCACAAACTTATACAGCTATTATACATTACTGTTATGCAGTAATAAGCGGCGTGGGCTAGCCCACTTTGCGCCCAAACCTTCTGTATAACGTCTGTATAAGCGCTTATACAGACGTTATACAGCTATCTTATTCAGCATACAGTACGGAATGCTCTATTATTCAAACAATATTCAGCTACTTTTGTGTTACTTGGGTAGGTAGACAATTAGAGGTAGGTCCTCTGATATTGAACACAGCTTCAAGTCGGACCAGCAAGCTGACTCTGCGTGGCGTTTGCAATGACTAAGTGTGACAATGTGCATCATTAATTAATATCAAATTCCTATGAAAATATGACTTTTATACCTAATTATGACACTCCCTCACTATTCTATTCAAATCGGTGCAGAGTTAGCTTAGACGGATTCCTATGATAGAAAGCTACTTAGGTTAGGTAATGGGTAAAGTTAGACCAAGACAAGTCTGCAACGATTTAGATGAAAGAGATATAAGTAACACGCCTTGTACAGTCAGCAGCAGAAGTTGCTAAGCGGGCCAGGTGTTCAAAATGATCTTGACGCGACTTTATTGTTAATGTTAAGAGAATAATAGCGTGTCAAGGTAAATTTGAACACCTCTCGCGCTTCGTCACTTCTGCTGCTGACTGTACATGTGCTATCAAAATCGTTGCAGACTTAACTTGGTCTAACTCTACCTCTTTTCACTCTTTTGAAGCTTACCTATTGCACCTATTTCCTCGTATTTACCTGCCATAGAATATCAAATTTAAATTTCGACCTCTGGCTCGCCTGTCTTTCGCATTGTCATTATACCTAGTTATTATTAGTGATGCGTCAATAATTGGCCGTGCATACTGTATTGTTTTTTGTCTTGTTTCATGTGAAATAAAAGTAATGATAATGTTGCGAAGTTGTTTGTCGCTCCTGAATGGGCCGGCCAGGGCTCCTAGCCGCACCTTGGTGCCGGCGAGGAAGTGGAACCAGTGCACCTTGTACATCAGCTTGCCGCCGCGGAACCCGCACACGCTTGGAGTAAGTTCCACGCCACCACCACCACCACCACGTTCCTCTTTCGATAATCCTATCCTATAAAGTACTCCGATAATAGTTTGTATGCTTGGAAATTCGTTGGTCAAAAACTACTTAATACAAACGTTACGGTACAGAATAACTAATAGTACTAGCTACTACCGTACAGAAAGGACAGTACAAAACGAAGTTTGACAGCCATTCAGGGACGAATCAGCTATCCCTTTCGGCCTTTGCTTTCGGCTATTTAGGGTTTGTCAAAATTCTAGTCATTAATGACTCATTATCTTATCTGTGGTCGTGCACGCAAAAGGACGTCCACGTGGTGCCAACCCTGATAATTGCTCGGAGCAATGAACAGAACGAAGCCGAGTTTGCCCCAAAAGGGGGAGTGTCTCCCCAATGGTTGCGGTCATTTTTGGGGAGCCATGGAGTGGCAAACCATGAAAGGTGTACATTAAGACACGCCTCAACGCCGTTTAATGTGAAACATAAGGGGGGTTACATTTCATCTTACATTGGACCGAACACTGGACACTTTCTACTATCTTGCTGTTAAGATCCGTGGAGCAGGGAAACAACATAGGTAACTTACATAACATATAGGTACCTTTCCTGAATGTTCATAAATCTATCGCTAATCGAGTCTCATTGAGAAGGGTTGGAGTTAGACTTATTTGCTTATATACCTAATTGCATTGTTATTCTGTTTAGTAACAATAATAACGTTGGCTCACTGTTGTTTGTGTCTCATGCAGGAGTCGCTGGCGCACGGCGCGTTCATGATGGTGGTTTGGATCGCGCCCACGCTCATACTCATGTCACAGATCAAGATCTGGAGACGCAAATATGGCTCAATGCCGCTAGCCTGAAAACTAAATATGCGTGTATGTCAAAAATAAATAAAGTTTAATTCTTTTTGTTGTTTTCTTATTAGACTACTAGCTTTTGCCCGCGACTTCGTCTGCGTGGAATTCGTGACAGCAGCTAAAGTAGGTATAGCCTCCGGACACAAACTACTAAGAAGGTAATACGTATCATCATTCGATTCGCGCATTGCTTATTTCAATTATTAGGCAATGCATTAACTCTTTCAATTCCACCCCCCTTCGCACTCTCTTTAGGGATGATTTCCAACATAAAAACTATCCTATATATGTCCTTCCCCGGGACTCGAAACTATCTCTATACCTACCAAATTTCAACAAAATCGGTTCAGCGGTTTAAGCGTGAAAAATTCGTGAAAAGGTAACAGACGGACACACTTTCGTCTTTATAATATTAGTATTAATATATATATTAATATAAGTATGGATTAATAACCCTTTACTCTTTACTACTGCCGTTGGTTGCATATAAAAAATATAAAGAAAGGTCAAGTCACTGTTGCATGTGCAGGTCACGTGGACGGAAAGTGTTTGGTAGGAACTCGAGTCCTTTGAGTCTGAATTTGAAGAACTCGGCTCGTTTTCACGAGACTCGGCGCTTAAACACCTTCTGAGTCGAGTCCTTTGTTGAGTCTTTTTTTAAGAGCAACTCAAAAGGACTCGAGCCTCCGAATAAAGACTCCGTAAACCATTTTATAGGTTTTTCCTAAATAACAGTAAATAATTTAGGCGTTATTGTATGATTTATGTGCCTAATCTACAAATTGCAGTGCAGTCACAGCTCAGTTGTTTAAGCGCATACCTACGAGCTCGTTCATCTAATAGTGACTCGGGTTCAAATCCTGTATTCATGTCGTAGTCAGATCGTATAATCCGCCGTATTACATTACGGCTAGCCGTTTTCAAAAACAGGGGCGTTTTGAAATGCGGCGGCTCGACGATCAGCCGGATTGTCATTGCGATACGTTCTTCAATAAGGCGGCCTACGTTTAGCCGCATCGTACTACTATTTTAGATTGTAGAGTGACCAGTTCTTTCGGTCGCCTACGTAACCGGAGTTTGACAATGTTTGCAATTTAATATATTTTTACCATGGTCCCACCGCACTACATGTGTTTCTTTTCCAAAACAGTTCCTTCACAACTTAAATAGACGGAGCCCAGCAACCGAGGCTCCTATTTCTGGGCGGTTTGCCCTTCGGGCAACTGAAGCTACCTAACGAACCTAACCTACTTACCTACCTACGCTTTTTTCCCCAAAGTGTAATGTTTTCACGGACGTCTCACTAATCAATAGGTAGGTAGGTTAGGTTCGTTAGGTAGCTTCAGATGCCCGAAGGGCAAACCGCTCAGAAATAGGAGCCCCGCGAAGCGGGGCTCCGTCTAGTTAAGTTGCGATGGAAATGTTTTTTGAAAAGAAACAGTCCGACGAACTCCAGATTTGATGGACACCCCAGCGTTTGTCAGGCAGCGCCACGGGTGTTAAAAATGGGAACTATAAACTGTCAAAGCGGCGGCTAATGACTCGCTGTATTACATTACGGCTAGCCGTGTTGAAGAACGTATGGCGCCGAATACATTCCGGCGGATTCTCATTCAGCCGCATTCAATCCGGCTAATCGTTAAACCGCCGCATTTCAAAACGCCCCTGTTTTTGAAAACGGCTAGCCGTAATGTAATACGGCGGATTATACGATCCGACTGCGACATTCACATATTAAAAAAAAAGTGTAGCGTTAAGTAATATAGATGGCGCTATTTTTTTCGAATAAAGGGCTTTATATACGACTGTCCCTCCCCTGGATTTGTCACTATAGAAATCAAAATAAACTGTATCTGTGCCTAAGCCGAAATATTTCCTGTCAAATGTAAAATACCTATATTATGTTTATTTTATTTTATGTTTATATTGCTAATTATTTCAAAATGTTAAATTTAAAAACGATATTAACGATTTAACTGATGCCGGACTAATAGCTGACATTACTTTATATGCCGATGACACCTGCCTTTTTTACTATGGCAATTCAATCGAGGATACCCTGATACAGGCACAATCGGACCTGAGGGGCTACCGCGAAAACCGAAATTCGCAAATTGCGGGGATCTTTCTCTTTTACTCCAATGAAGGCGTAATTAGAGTGACAGAGAAAAATGCCCGCAATTTGCGAACTTCGATTTTCGCGGTTATAGCCCTGGATACGTTGACCATGTGGTTTGAAGCCAAAAATAAAAATATAAAAAGAAATATTTCCTTATCAATTAACGGCCAGGTTTTAAAGGAAAGTAAAGAGGAAAAATACTTAGGACTCATACTAGACAGCGGCCTAACATGGCAATCACATATACAAAAAATAAAAACTAAAATTATTTCGCTAACAGGTGCTCTGCGACGAATGGCTGGTTGTGTCCCACGACGAATCCGTCAACAAGTGTATAATGCCCTTATTCAACCACACTTAGACTACCTTATAGAGATATGGGGAAGTGCAGCTAAGACCAACTTAGAAAAATTACAAAGAACTCAAAACAAATTAATAAAAACATTATTCAATTATGATTATCTTACACCTACAACTAAAATATATAGCGATACTAAAATACTTACACTAAAACAAAACTATATTTATAAAACCTGTGTCCTAATTTATAAAATAATAAATAAAAAAGTACACTCACAAATAACATTCTTAACTAACAGCGAAAAAGGCCTACGGGACAGCCGACGCTCAAACAATTTAGCCTTATCAAAAGCGCGAACAAATCAGTTTGGTCAGAAAAATTTTACTCGGGAAGGACCGAAGCTCTACAATAGTCTACCAATAGAAATACGTAACTCAGCATCATTGAACATCTTTAAAAAAAAGCTTAAGTGTCATATTTGCGGGACTTTATTAATATAAGAATAGAATGTTATTTATTCCTTTATATTAGGTATTATTATATAATAACACGCCAGCTTGCAACCCCCCTTTAGTAACCGGCTGCCGTACTTTATTGGCGCCCGCAACTCCAGAGGTGTCGCATGCGCGTTGCCAATCTATTAAATCTGTTAAATATAGTAACAATATGTTAATTTGTGCATGTATAATTTATTAATTTCTCATTTAAGTGAAGTTTTGTTATATCTTCTTGAGAAATAAATAAAGATTCTTAAACCTGATATTATAAAAGTGTAAACCGAAAACTTTCATTTGATACTAAACTCGACCATGTTTTTGCAAATAAAATGACCAGAATAGCAAGACCTCTCACAAACAGGTTATTGGCCTTCTAAGCTCTTCAATCTCAATAATCCCTTGATCGAGCCTGCTCATAATTTAATGACTAAAATATAATGCCCTCGAGTACACGTTTACCCAATTTCATTTAAATTAGGACAAATTTACTTAAGTTCTTGAGTATCAAACTATCCTCTGACAGTTCAGCTTAAAAACATCGAAATGCCGGGACGTGCCGCTAGCCGGCCGCGTGGCCCAAGTCGAATGTAAGAACTTCGCTTCGCTTCGCTCGCTCGTTCGACAAGAAAGGGAAGATGGCGAAATTGAATATAAAAAAATGTTAGAACAGAATTATCTCTTAAAAAGTCAGCTTGCAAACAATGACGCATCCTTAAAAGAAGCATGTAGCCAGCGTGATGACTTACAGGCGGTTGTCAATGCACTTGTGCACTGCACTGATTCCGAAGTCTACCAAAAGTCCCTATGTCGCATATCCGAGCTTGAGAAACAATTACACGAAGCCCAAACAAGCTTGCAGCCAAAAGGAACGCATTCTGGAACTGGAGCATGCATCTACAATGTCACTATACAGTGAACTTGTTGTAACAGAGGAACATCCGTGTGAGCCACCTGTTCAAATTTACCTCACGCCTTCTGACTCAGAAGAACACCTCATAAACTAGTAGTTCGCCCCGAACTGAGAACTCGCGGTTCGCCAAAAAGATCAATTGAATGCAGTGTTACTTAGTCTTAGAGATGGGCATTTCGTAATTGATTCCTAATTCCACGATTACTTGAAATTACTTTGCAATCTGATTACCGATTCCCAGATTACATTGTAATCTAACAATACCGAATTACTACCTAAGTACGATTCCATTTGAGGAATCAGGAATAAATTTTTCAAATATTACAATTACTAGTAATTGGAATCAATGTCGATTCCTCATTACAGGAATGCATTAATTGATTCCTTTCAGATTACATTTCGTACTACTACTATATACATTGTACATTTCGATAGTAGATATAGATTTTGTTGACTTACTAGGATGCATCTACACCTTATTTGAATAAGCTTTATTTTAGCTTGCTGAGTTGCCCAAGTAGTCACGAGACTGAAAAGCTTATCACTATTGGATACAATACTTTTTCTACAAGTCAACAAAAATCTAAAAAAATAGATAATCTAAAGATAGTCTTTAAACTAGTAGAATCATACAAACAAACCAAACCAAAAGTATACAGCTAAGATACGAGAGTATATGTATAGCCGCGATACCTTTATACTGGTACGCGCCCCGGCCGCCGCGCCCCGCGCCCCACGGCGGGCTGGTCAACGACACCTTCTCGTAACTCATGAGGCCCTGGTACTTGCTCCTTGCTAAATTCAATTTTAAACAGTTTTTTTCTCGATTTTAGCCACCGTAGCCTATGGAGACTAACAAGTAACGCTAAGCGGTTTTCGTAGTCTATGGATGTTTATATATTAGGGTTTAAATCACTGTTGCTGACGTCACAGGCATCCATGGGCTACGGTTACCACTTACCATCGGGCGGGCCGTATCCCTGTTTGCCACCATCATTGTATTATATTATATTATAATACATATTATATTTCTGTGTACATCATGACAGGGGTTCCATCAAAGGTTCCATACTACAGAAGCTATGGGGGACTTCAACGCAAAGTTGGGCAAGAGAAGCGGGGATGAGTTGAGAGTGGGGCAATTTGGGTATGGGCAACGGAACCCTAGGGGTCAGAGGCTGGCCGACTTTCTGGAGAGAGAGGAACTCTTCATGATGAACTCTTTCTTCCAGAAGCCGCCTCACAGGAAATGGACCTGGATGAGTCCTGACGGTTCCACGAGAAACGAGATAGACTTCATCATGACCGACAAGAAACGGATATTCAGTGATGTCTCTGTGATCAACAGGGTAAAGACCGGTAGTGATCACCGAATCGTAAGAGGCACACTGAATGTCAATATTAAACTTGAAAGGTCCAGCCTGATGAAGTCTACGCTCCGACCTACTCGAGCCCATGTTCAAAACCCCGAAAGCTTTCAACTCGAGCTCTCTAACCGCTTTGCTTGCCTAGAGAACTTGGCTTCAGTGGACGAAATCGTCGACGGGCTAGTGGAAACTGTCCACACAGTAGGGTCTAAGTTTTTTAGACCCCGCCGTAAAGATAGACCTCAGAAATTGAACGAGCAAACCTTAAACCTCATGGCTGAACGACGCTCGCTACAGTTGCAGTCTCCCGATGACGCGGAGTCATATAGGCAGCTCAATAGACGTATATCTAAGTCCTTGCGACATGATCTGCGTCTCTTTAATACTAACCGTATTAAATTAAGAGACTATTGAGCGAAACCAAGGCTCCAAAGTGTTCGCAAAGGACAAGTCTATTGGGCAAAGCCAGCTGACAAAGCTGAAACGGGAAGATGGCAGCATAGCGTCGAGCAAAGCGGAGGTTTTAGGTGAGATCGAGAGGTTCTATGGACAGTTATACACTTCGATCGCAAAGCCCGTTGACAGCTTGGTAGGAGATCCAAGAGCCAAGCTGTCCCGACATTATACCGAAGATATCCCGGACATCAGTCTGTACGAGATTAGGATGGCCCTGAAGCAGCTTAAGAACAACAAGGCGCCGGGCAAAGACGGAATCACTTCAGAGCTTCTGAGAGCGGGTGGAACACCGGTACTTAAAGTCCTCCAGAAGCTCTTTAATTCCGTCTTGTCCGAGGGCATAACGCCTGAAACATGGAATAGAGGCGAGGTGGTGCTGTTCTTCAAAAAAGGTGATAACAACCTATTGAAGAACTACAGACCCATCACGCTTCTGAGCCATGTCTATAAGCTGTTTTCAAGGGTCATCACGAACCGTCTCGAACACAGACTTGATGACTTCCAGCCTCCCGAACAAGCCGGTTTCCGAAAAGGCTATAGTACCATAGACCACATCCATACGCTGCGGCAAGTTATACAGAAGACCGAAGAGTATAACTTGCCATTATGCTTAGCGTTTGTGGACTATGAGTTCGGTGGAAACATGGGCGGTGCTTGAGTCTCTTCAGCGATGCCATATTGACTATCGGTACATCGAAATGTTGAAGTGTTTGTATAGTAACGCCACCATGTCGGTCCGAGTACAGGAGCAGAGCACGAGGGCGATTCCATTGCGAAGAGGCGTAAGGCAGGGAGACGTTATCTCTCCGAAACTGTTTACTGCCGTAATGGAAGACGCCTTCAAGCTCCTGGAATGGGAAGGACTTGGCATCAACATCAACGGCGAATACATCACTCACCTTCGGTTTGCCGACGATATCGTAGTCATGGCAAAGTCGATGGAGGAACTCAGCATGATGCTCGATGACCTCAACCGAGTTTCACAACGGGTGGGCTTGAAAATGAACATGGACAAGACGAAACTTATGTCAAATGCCAATGTCGTGCCCATCCCAGTCTCTGTTGGGAACTCGGTACTCGAAGTTGTTGACTCGTACATCTACCTAGGACAAGTAGTCCAATTAGGTAGGTCCAACTTCGAGAAAGAGGTCAACCGCCGAATCCAACTCGGTTGGGCAGCGTTCGGGAAACTACGTAATGTCTTTTCGTCCGACATACCTCAGTGCCTCAAGACGAAAGTCTTTAATCAATGTGTGTTACCAGTGATGACTTACGGCTCCGAAACGTGGTCTTTCACTATCGGCCTCATCTCAAAACTCAAAGTCGCTCAACGAGCTATGGAGAGGGCTATGCTCGGAGTTTCTCTACGTGATCGAATCAGAAATGAGGAGATCCGTAGACGAACTAAAGTCACCGACATAGCCCACCGGATTAGCAACCTGAAGTGGCAATGGGCAGGCCACATTGCACGCAGAGAAGATGGCCGATGGGGTCGAAAAGTGCTCGAGTGGAGACCACGGACTAGCAAGCGCAGCGTAGGACGTCCACCCACAAGATGGACAGACGATCTTGTTAAGGTCGCCGGAAGACGCTGGATGCGGGTCGCTTCCAACCGGCACGTATGGAGGTCCAAGGGGGAGGCCTATGTTCAGCAGTGGACGTCTTATGGCTGAGATGATGATGATCGATTCAAAACTTCAATGGGGATCGCACCTAACTAGCTTGAGTAGTAAATTATGTTCTGCTGCCTATGCCGTTAAAAAATCAGACAAATAACAGATGTAGATACAGCAAAATTGGTTTATTATAGCTATTTTCACAGTCTGATGTCGTACGGAGTCCTAGTGTGGGGAAGAGCTGCAGACGTTGAGAGCATATTTATTCTTCAAAAAAGAGCAGTGCGAGCAATTTATAATCTAAAACCACGCACGTCGATAAGAGATCTTTTTAGAGACGTAAACATTATCACATTACCATCGCTCTTTATTTATGAAGTTATTGTGTACGCCAGCAGTTGCAGCACGGTTCCATTTTTATCGTCTATCACTATGCGCGTCCCTTTCGCACTTACATACTTGTTAGAACATGACAGGCATGGTGACAAGGGATAAAAACGCGACCGTGCTACGGGGACAGGAAACATTATGAAGAATTTCTCAAAATTAGTGACATACATAACTATAATACGAGAAACAAAGGAAAACTTACGGTGCGGCCTCGGGGTGCGGCGGTTGCGATTGGCAAAAGTAAGAAAGTCATTTCCCATATAACCATTCCAGTCGCAGAATCACAAAGTGGTAACTAAATGTCAGATGTGTCGTAACAGAGTCCACACAATGTGTCTAGAATTGTTTCGAAACAAAGTGTCGTCGCCGTGTCTACACTTTTCCGTAACAAGGTGTCGACACATTTGTGTGCACTTTGCGTGCGGTTTGCGACTAAATCTGACAGCAAATTTGTGACAGCAAATGTCAATATAAAATACCTCTTGAAAACCAAGGTTTGTCAAACTACTATTAGTGTCTCGTGTGCTCGTAATTCTAGTAAGTCATCATGGGCAATGCAAATGATAATAATCGACCGAAACCATATAAACACCCAACACCCGTCAACCTTTTACAGAAAAGTTTTTAAAGAAATTCAATAAGCTACTTAGGTCAGGCAACGAATGCTCCAAAAGTTGTAGAGGGAAATGCTCGGAACACAATTTTTGACTCCGTAACTCGGTTTGACAAGTTAAGAGGTGAACATATCAAAAGTCCCCGGCCGTAGCCCTTGACCGGGGGGGAGAGAGGGGGCTTTGAAGGTCCCATTTTTCCCGTTTTTCGATTATATCTCGGAAACTATGCATCTCAGCGACATGGCCACTTATACAAAATGAAAGTTAATTTAATTTGTTACAAGTTTATTCAGTCAATTTTTTCGATATGTTGAATAGTTTTTGAGATATCCGCTCTTGAAAGTTTATTTAGGGCTCTCAATTTTATCTTGATATATCTATATCAGTGAAGGTGCTAGGCCGTGTTTAGTATCGTTTTCGTATAAATCTGGGGTGCTGAATCCATTTAAGATATCACATTGACACCATTCCACAAAATAAAAATAAATCTTTTTAGGGTTCCGTACCTCAAAAGGAAAAAACGGAACCCTTATAGGATCACTCGTGCGTCTGTATGTATGTCCGTCTGAATACACAAAATAGTTCTTTACCTATAGATGACAGGAAAACCTATTAGAAATGTGCAGTCAAGCGCGAGTCGGACTTAATGTACGGAACCCTTAATACGCGACTCCGACTCGCACTTGGCCGGTTTTTTTGAAACTCTTCTTGACGCTTAACCGCTGAACCGATTTCGTTGAAATTTGGTATAGAAATAGTTTGCGTCCCGGAACAGGACATAGGATAGATCTTATAACCAAAATCATCTTTTGAAGGTGTGAAAAGTGGCGTGGAAATTTGTACGGGAAATCAATAAACGCTGAACCGATTTATATGAAATTTGGGATGGTCTACATCTTTGATTTAGTTAAAAATGATGAAAGAACATGACTTCAAACCTAAACTTAAACAGTATTAACTTCAAGAAGTCAATTCTGAATTCCCCCCTACACCTCATTTCACACCTTTAAAGGATGATTTTTGAGATAACTTATTATATCCTGTCTCGGGACTCAAAATATATGTGTACCAAATTTAAATTAAAACTGTTCAGCAGTTTAAGCGTGAAGAGGAGTTTAAAAGAAAGTATTTTAATAAGTTTATATGTTTTTACTTCGGAATGGTGTCAATGTGATACCTTAACTAAATTTGGTACTGCGAATTTATACGAAAGCGATACCAAACATGGCCTCGTAGCTTTACTGTTGTAGAAGTCAAAATAAAATTGAGAGCCCTAAATTCTTATTACTTGGCCAAACTTGTGTAGAAGGAAAAGGTAAAATAAAACTCTTATATAAGACACAAATATATATTTTTTTTGCGTTACTATTTCATTCATCAAATATAAACATACCTTGATTATACTATTCTAGTGAGATCCTCATAGATAAACAAAAACATTTACTTAAAAAATTACAAGGTCGAAATGTCACGGAACTTGTGAGAGTAATATGTGAAAAATATAAACTTTTATGACAAAAAAAATCTGGACACAATTTAAGAATCACCCAATTGCGTCGAGGAATCATCTGTATTTTTGCTTGTTTCATTACCTCCTCGCTTCTTTTTTGTCCTTTGTATTCTGTAGCAATTTGTTAGATCTGAAAATAAAGATAACTTGCGTCGTCACGGATGTCGATTTATAGGTTTTAGGGAGTGCAGAATTCGAAAACGATGATCATTTTATAATCCAAGATGGCGGCTACGTATTTTGTCATAAAAGTGGAATCCAAAATAGTCATCATTTTCGAAATCTGCGCCCCCTAAAACCTATAAAACGACATCCATGACGACTTTTATGACATAGTGCATGGCCGCCATCTTGGAATCCAAAATAGTCATCATTTTCGAAATCTGCGCCCCCTAAAACCTATAAAACGATATCCATGACGACTTTTATGACATAGTGCATTGCCGCCATTTTTAAATTGAAAATGTTATCATTTTCGAAATCTGCGCCCCCCAAAACCTATAAAACGACACCCATGACGACTTTTATGACATAGTGCATGGCCGCCATTTTGGATTCCAAAATGGTCATCATTTTCGAAAGCGGGGCCCCCTAAAACCTATAAAACGACATACATGACGACTTTTATGACATAGTGCATGGCCGCCATCTTGAAATCCAAAATGTTCATCATTTTCGAAATCTGCGCCCCCTAAAACCTATAAAACGACACCCATGACGACTTTTATGACATAGTGCATGGCCGCCATTTTGGAATCCAAAATGGTTATCATTTTCTAAATCTGCGCCCCCCAAAACCTATAAAACGACACCCATGACGACTTTTATGACATAGTGCATGGCCGCCATTTTGGATTTCAAAATGGTCATCATTTTCTAAATCGGGGCCCCCTAAAACCTATAAAACGACATCCATGACGACTTTTATGACATAGTGCATGGCCGCCATCTTGGAATCCAAAATGGTTATCATTTTCTAAATCTGCGCCCCCCAAAACCTATAAAACGACACCCATGACGACTTTTATGACATAGTGCATGGCCGCCATTTTGGATTTCAAAATGGTCATCATTTTCTAAATCGGGGCCCCCTAAAACCTATAAAACGACATCCATGACGACTTTTATGACATAGTGCATGGCCGCCATCTTGGAATCCAAAATGGTTATCATTTTCGAAATCTGCGCCCCCTAAAACCTATAAAACGACACCCATGACGACTTTTATGGCATAGTGCATGGCCGCCATTTTGGATTCCAAAATGGTCATCATTTTCAAAATTGGGGCCCCCTAAAACGTATAAAACGACATCCATGACGACTTTTATGACACAGTGCATGGCCGCCATTTCGGATTCCAAAATGGTCATTATTTTCGAAATCGGCACTCCCTAAAACCTATATATCGACACCCATCTCGACTTTTATGACAAAGTGTTTTGCTACCATCTGCATGCAAGACATTTCTATTATTTTTACGTACAAAAATGGCCCCCTGTCAACTTTCAATCGAGATTTAATCGATAATTTATTCGATTAATATTCAGATTAATTCAATTTCAATCTATGTTAGGTCGACTAAACTAATCGCGATTAAAATTTGAGAATTAACTTTTTTCATTCCATTAATTAGTCGAATAAACAGTTAATCGATTAATGCCCATCTCTGACCACGGCATTTTTACACTTTGAGAATATCTGAAAACAAATCAACACAAGGAGCCATTTTGCAAATCCAGTAACATACCAGTAACTTTGTTATTACTTTTGACAGCGCGTGTCATGTGTCAACACAGAGTCGACACAAAGTCGAAACATTGCAACTACTTTGTGACTGCAATATTTCTCAGCCTTAAACCATATTTATACATCATAATTAACAAGTTTCGTAGTATGTAAAGCGTTATTTCTGTTATTTAAGTATAGTATACGCATCGAAGTACTAAAAATGCTTCAAATAATATAGTTATGAACACAGGCACTGAGAAGTAAACAATTTCATTTCCGGCTAAACTAAAACAATGTGGTGGCGCGTTGATTATATTACACTTAGTTTATCAAATCACTCGAGCAGTTTAATTCCCCATAATAATTTAAGTCCTATTGTAATATAAATGCAAACAATATATAATTACGTCTTGTAATCCGTTTTAGAGATGGCGTATTAATGTCACTTATTTTAATTTAAGTATTTTTCCATCTGACAGTTTCCATTTGACAGGAACAAAATGAACGAATGATTTTGGCATAAAGTAGTCGCAAACCCGAAACAATGTGTGCACACGGCGACCACACTTTATGTCACTTTGTGTCATGTGTCGACCCTTCCCCATTTCTGGTAACTGTGTCGACACGGCGACGACTCTGCGACTGGAATTGTGACCGAAACAGACGGTGTCGACACAAGATGTGTCAACACCGCGTCGTAACGGCGACTGGAAATGGTTGTATGGGTTGTAGGACAATCGGTCCATTTTTACAACAAAATACCTAGTCACATAACAGATTTACCATACCATCAATTTAAAAGAGTAGTAAAAACCAATTTAACTAAGAAAGCCTACTATAAAATATCAGATTATTTAACTGATAAAAATGTTTGGGATGATTGTGATATTGTAACGTAAAGAGATACTACTTAAGTCTGTATAAGTGTTTAATTACGAGTAGTACTACTAATGTAACAACAATGTATTGTACACGACGGACACAAGTGTATCTTGTATACCTATGTGGGAAAATAAATAAATATAAAAAATAAAAAATATTTTACATAAAAAATGCATTTCTAAATTATTTGTAAAAAAATCGAGAGTTCTCTGAAAACTTAGAGAATATAACCAAACGGAGTGGTCATTAACAGACGTTCCCCTCTGTCGAAAATAGGCGGCCAATGGTCAACCACATGTATGGACTGACGTTTATCTGACATGGCTATTTTGACGTTACGTATACATTTGATGTGCCCCTCCCCCGCAAAAAACGGCAGACTATTTTGTACCGAAAATTATAGACATGGCGTCTCCGTTTGGTTATATCCTCTAAGTCTGAAAAGGACTCAAGTGTCTACAAAAGACTCGGTTCTCTAACAAGTTAAATACTCGAATTTAGACTTAATTTGAAGAGTCTCGAGTCTTGAAGCAAAAGACTCGAGTCCTAACTTGGTCCTAACTCTAGGACGGAAGGACGAAGACCTGCAGCATTTTTTTATGTAGACAACAATTTTTTACTGAACGCACCCATATTTTTTTTGTGTAGTAACCCTAAATTGACAATCGACAAATGTCAAACAAGCGCTGCTCCTGTAGGGCTACCGCCAATACCGAAAATCGTCAATTGCGGGCATTTTTCTCTGTCACTCTAATTACGCCTTGGAGTAAAAGAGTAAGATCCCCGCAATTTGCGAATTTCGGTTTTCGCGGTAGCCCCTCTGCTCCGCTCAAGCTCCGCTTGGTTGTTTGCAAATGAGATTATATTTATTTACGTGGTTACTTTATAATTTAGGTTGTTACTTGTATATCATAACACAACCATGAAGGAACCGAAGCAGACTCCCATAAAGGACCTGGCCGAGTTACGCGCGTACTTCGCGTCGCACAACGCCGTCCGCGAGTACGTCGCGCACTCGTCCAAGGTGCACTCGGTGGGCTGGTCATGCGACGGCCGCAAGCTCGCCTCGGGCTCCTTCGACAAGACCGTCGCCATCTTCAATCTCGAGCGGAACCGACTGGTGAGCTTACTATTTATTGTTTGTAGGTTATGTTTGTTTATAATAATATCTGGGAAACCGAGCTTTGCTCGGAAATCATATATAAGTAGCTCTTGAGCCAATTGTTAGTTACACCTCTTATACCGTACAGCTCACATTTAGCTAGAAGTTTCGAGTTGGGAGTGACGAGTCGAGTGGAGAGTCGGACTCGCGCACGAAGGGTTCCGTACCATTACCGCAAAAAATGGCAAAAAAATCACATTTGTTTTATGGCAGTCCCACATAAATATTTTTTTTATTTTTTTTTTAGTATTTGTTGTTATAGCTATCACAGTTCATGAGTTACAGACTACATCATATTGTTATTAAATTATGTAAATTAACAAAAGTATCAAATGATAGGCTTTGGTTTTACCAAAGAGAATTCGAAATAGAGAGTTACTGTCATGGTAAATTATGTAGCTACAGTACATTTACTGCCATCTTTCGACAGACAATTCACTCGAAAAGAGAGCACCATACCTTTAGCGTATAGTCAAGTAGATGGCGTTAATATTAATATTGAACAAGTTAACACATATCAGTAAAAGAATAAGGATCAAAGTCAAATGGCGTTCTAACAGTTTTATGTTCTGTAGAAAGATGGCAGTAAATTTACAGTGGCTACATAATTCACTTTGACAATCCGTCTCTATATGCTCTATTCTCTTTGGTTTTGGAGAGCAATCCAAGAAAACGCAACTTATGGCGGTCACGACCCTCAGTCATGAGGTTACGACGAAGAAGAAGAAGATGCAAAATTAAGTTTAGCTTTAAAGTATAGCTAGCTAGGAAATGGCATGGTTTAAATACTTTAAGTAAAGCTTAAACGAAGGGACCAATTTTAATAAGAATTATTTCCTTTTGTAGTGGAGTGTTGTTATTGTTTGTTATTGTAGGTGCAAGAGTTTGTGTTCCGAGGGCACACTGGCTCAGTGGACCAGCTGTGCTGGCATGCATCACACGCGGACTTGCTCAGCACGGCCAGCGGGGACAAGTCCGTGCGCATCTGGGACACCAGGTTACTTAACAATAACTGTAGCTATATTTATTACAATAACACCAATGATAAAGTAATTTAAAATTATTAATTTGATAATATGTAGCAATACCCATAAAGTGCCCAATTTGCCCATATACTAAAAACAGGGAGTTATGGGCTAACTAGATACATAAGAATAAGACGTAACATTACACAAAGCCGTGAACAGAATCTATTAGGATATGATGCTTACACAAGATTATTAAAAATTTCACAGATCTCGCAAGTGTGCGGCCGTAATCCCGACGAAGGGCGAGAACATCAACATCGCGTGGGCCCCGAACGGCGCCGCCATCGCCGTCGGCAACAAGGAGGACTTGGTGTCGTTCATAGACACGCGCACCTACAAAGTGGTGAGTGACACGACACACGAACGGCGAGAACATCAACATCGCGTGGGCCCCGAACGGTGCCGCCATCGCCGTCGGCAACAAGGAGGACTTGGTGTCGTTCATAGACACGCGCACCTACAAAGTAGTGAGTGACACGACACACGAACGGCGAGTACATCAACATCGCGTGGGCCCCGAACGGCGCCGCCATCGCCGTCGGCAACAAGGAGGACTTGGTGTAGTTCATACACACGCGTACCTACAAAGTGGTGAGTGACACGACACACGAACGGCGAGAACATCAACATCGCGTGGGCCCCGAACGGCGCCGCCATCGCCGTCGGCAACAAGGACGACTTGGTGTCGTTCATAGACACGCGCACCTACAAAGTGGTGAGTGACACGTCACACGAACGGCGAGAACATCAACATCGCGTGGGTCCCGAACGGCGCCGCCATCGCCGTCGGCAACAAGGAGGACTTGGTGTCGTTCATAGACACGCGCACCTACAAAGTAGTGAGTGACACGACACACGAACGGCGAGTACATCAACATCGCGTGGGCCCCGAACGGCGCCGCCATCGCCGTCGGCAACAAGGAGGACTTGGTGTAGTTCATACACACGCGTACCTACAAAGTGGTGAGTGACACGACACACGAACGGCGAGAACATCAACATCGCGTGGGCCCCGAACGGCGCCGCCATCGCCGTCGGCAACAAGGACGACTTGGTGTCGTTCATAGACACGCGCACCTACAAAGTGGTGAGTGACACGTCACACGAACGGCGAGAACATCAACATCGCGTGGGTCCCGAACGGCGCCGCCATCGCCGTCGGCAACAAGGAGGACTTGGTGTCGTTCATAGACACGCGCACATATTTTATGTATAAAATCTGTTTAGATGTGTTCAACATTATGCCATATATACTATACCTATAGTTTCTGAATTACGAGCGACTTGTTCATACTAGTTTATACCCATTAAAACTTGACAACATTTCAGGTGACAGAGGAACAATTCCACTTCGAAGTGAACGAGATCTCGTGGAACAACAGCTCGGACCTGTTCTACCTGACCAACGGGCTGGGCTGCGTGCACATCCTGTCCTACCCGGGACTCGAACTGCAGACCGTGCTCAAGGCGCACCCGGGCACGTGTATATGTATAGAGCACGACCCGACGGGGCGGTACTTCGCGACGGGGTCGGCTGACGCGTTGGTCTCGCTGTGGGATGCTCAAGAATTGGCCGCGCTTAGAGTGTTTTCCAGGTGAGCATATCTTTTTGTTCTTGGAGCATCAAAATAACTCGTCGTTTTGTCGTTTGTTCATCTATTTGCCTCTCTGTCGCTCGAATATGCCAGAGCGATAGACATCAGGGAGATATTTAACATAGTTTTAAAATTTGATTGTTGCGGGTAGACTTAGATCATGGACTCGGACTATACAATACCTAACACTTTGCCGTTTGTGCAGACTGGAGTGGCCGGTGCGTACACTATCGTTCAGTTTCGACGGGCGCCTGCTGGCGTCGGCCAGCGAGGACCACGTCATAGACATCGGGGACACGGAGACAGGTATATTCTACTTTTCAGACTTAGAAGCCTCTCGGATGCCAAGGACTCATAAAAATAATCGAAGGAAGCGCCATTCATTGCCACAAACCCGCTCGGCAGGTTCTCTGTTCGTAGGTGTTTTTCGCTTCAAAGTGAACAAAGTACTTCATACGCTACAAGCGTAGCGCGTTCTTCAGCTCGTAGCCTCGTAACTTTACTAGCAAGCTTAAGCAAAGGCCCAAATGGTGCTGAATCATTTGCTTATTAGATACTAATACTGAATTTTATCCACAGGAGAGAAAGTAGCAGAAATCCCCGTATCGGCAGCCACATTCACTGTTTCCTGGCACCCGAGCCGGTACCTGGCCGCCTTCGCCTGCGAGGACAAGGAGCCCCCGGAGAGGAAGAGGGACGCCGGCAACCTCAAGCTGTGGGGGCTGCCCAACCAGGACCGCAACTAGCTGTGCCCGCTCACCTGCTACTACACCACCCCGAGAGGAACGACGACAGCACTGCGGGCTGAACGAGGACTGCAACTAGAGCACTGTGGCTGGCTCCCCGCTGCTGAGCCACCTCCACCTGCATAAAGGGGCCATCCCGAGAGGAATTGAAACGAGTCTTTGGCTAAACCTCTCCAACTCCTCGAATTATGGAGGCTACCTTCAAACCTGGACCAATAGAGCGTCAGTAGAACTACTTTTCTCCCGGTTTGTCCATTTTGAAACAAATGACGATTGCATCCTACAGAAAAAAAAAACATATTAGCTCCAGGTCCAGGTTGCCATGATTGATGCCCTATCTCTGACAAGAACGGCTACTTGGTCTGGAGTCTGGAATGGAACCCAAAAGTGACTTTTTGTAAATATTATTGTGATATGACGTTTTAAATGTAACAAATGAGACAATATATAGTTTACATTCGAATGTGAAGTTATTTGTGGCTATGAAAAGAGCCGCGAACCGCAAATCTGACCTTGAATAATACGTTACATTATAATTGCCGTCTTTTTGCAGAGTGATTCTCTTCAAAACAGCTGTTGAGTGTGACGTCATCCAAGGTTCTAAACGCGCAAATAAATGTTTTCCATCCTGGGTGAAAGCGAAATGTGTGTAAAATACTTATAATAATTAGGTACTTCATGTAAGTAGGATTAATATTTTTTTTTTGTAAAAAAATATGTTTAATTGAATGGCCGCGCAGGCGCGCCGCCTGTCGGGGAGCCATGTTAGGAAACCTCCAAGAGTGCCCGGGGCCTTTCAATTCCTCTGGATCCTCATGGATCCGCAGGAAGGGAAAGGGTCTTGGCCGGTGCGCCCCGGAAGCAACAGTAAGTGATCCTCTTATAGGGGTTCGCTTACTGGTGCTACCAATTGTCCTGACACAGGAGGGGGAGGGGGGTTTCGCTCAGGAAGTCCTCTGATTTAGGCAGAGGACTCCCCAGATGCGACGGGGGTGGGGTCTGTATGGACCGTATGGTTGAGGTAGCCTCTGGCTGCTGTGGGCTGTGTGGGTGTAGCTCGAACGGGTTTAGTATGGATCTTCCTCTTATCTGCAGAGGATGCCTTAGACTAGATGCACACCAAGGTATGACGAATTAGGAGAAGGGTAGTTACCATGTAACTACTAATAGGGGAGCCTACGCCAGCTCACCTTGAATCCCGGAGATCGCAATATTTTCCCAAAGACCCCCATCATAGGTGCTATGGGGTACGGGAGGTATTGCGAACCGGAGGGCTTGCCTTTATTGGCCGGCCCGCGGGAAGGAAAACCCTATAAAACCCGACAGCGAAGTCGTAAAAACCTGTAGATACCGGGCGACCTCTACAGTATATAGCCACACCTTGGAATGGGCGTCACCTGAGGTGTACATATTTAATTACACAAACGGGTCTACCGCGATATAATTTCATTGTTTTTACCTTTAATTCCGACGTTTCAGCTGAGTTGCACCAGCTGTGGTCACGGAAAGACGTTTGTGTAATTAAATATGTGTACAAAACGCGAGAGTTTAAAGTGTTACCTGAGGTGTAGTACTAATCGTCCCTTACTCGTGGGAACCAAATGGCAACAAAACTTAAAAACAATAATAATAAAAACGATGATGCGGATGGAGAGAGTTTGGAGATGGATGTATGTAGTGATAGTGGATCTATGGACGTAAGCGGGACTGGTCACCTAACCACGGTGACAGAACCGATTATTTTAAGTGGAGAGGAGATTTTATTAGGTCCTGCTACTGACGAGTCGCCTTTGATAGGTGGACACGCTTTACGCAAAAGGTCAGCGAACAAAATAATAGATCTTGAATCTGAAGACGTATCTGATCTAGACGAAGTGCAACCAGCGGCGGCAAAAATGTCAACTAGCCACAGAGGTGGTAAAGCCAGTGCCGGCCGAGTGTCGGAGTTAAGTCGGGCCAGGGCGGAACTTCGTGCTGCGGAGGAGGAGGCCCGTGAAGAAGCCGCTAACAGAGAATGGCGAAAACGCCTCCAAGAGCCGGTTCCATCAGAACTGCCCAACTCAGGGGTAGATTTGGTTTACACCGCTGACTCGGCCGATGACATATCTGTCAAAGATCTGAAAGCCAAAATGATGACGGTAACAGAAATGACTAAAAATATGAGGGGAAAAAACGGTAAGGACCTGAAAGAAGAAATTACTGCTTTAAACAATATGGTAAATATCCTTGCCTCCCGGTCGGAGGCGGAAGAAATCCGCCGCCTAAGAGCGGATAACAACCGACTGCGGCGGGAAGTTGAAAATATGAAGACCGAAATGAAGGCTTACCGGCGAGACTATGCGGAAATGAGAGCTTCTTTCTCGGCGGACAGTAAGACTCATTCTCAAAATAAAGCCCTCTCAGTGGACAGCGATGGGATAGAGGAACTCAGGAAGTCGATTATATCCTCCGTAGGAAATATAATAAACGCACGGTTTGCAGGAATCGATGACCGTCTCCTCCCACCTACTCCATGCCGGCCACCGTTGGCTGCAGACAAGAAACGAAGTTTACAAACTCAGAGCCTAAAGACGAACTCTAATACCACTGATAGCTCAGCGGTGAGTAGACCTCAAGCGCCTACTCTGTCGCAACCGACTGCTACTGCCAGTTCACTATCTGCAGGGACGAGTGAAACTAGTCCTAACCAAGCGCAGAGCAATCAAAAAGGCCTAGCAGATAAGGATAATAAACCCGTTATTCCAGTCCGGAATAAAAAGAAGTCTAAAAAGACACCTGCAGTTAGTGTGGTGCCCGAGACGAGAAAAACGGCCGATAAAATCAAGGCCAAGCCCAAACCCAAGCTGAAGGCCCCTACAACTGCGGCGGTTAATTGTCATTTCGCTACAACCGGAAGCGGCAGAAAGAGGGGTGAGTTACTTTGATGTAATGAGTAAGGCTGTGGCTGGAGTTAACCTTGGGGATATGGGCATTCCTTCCCTTAAGTTCCGACAAACTGCCTCAGGAGCGAGGATGGTTGAACTTCCATAGGAGCTTGAAGCCGCCAAGGCCGACGAATTAGCTGAAAAGCTGCGTCCAGTGCTGGAGGGGGTTGCAGCTGTCACCCGACCCATCAAGTGCGCCACTGTGCGGATAATGGATCTGGACGATTCTGCTACAACCGAAAGTGTTGCAACGGCGGTAGCCAAGATTGGGGGCTGCGCTCTCAACCTAGTCAAGGCGGGTGGCGTCCAACGCGGTCCTGGGGGAATGGGCGCCATAGTGGTAAGGTGTCCCGTAGCTGCAGCTAAAATATTGGTAGAAAAAGGACGCGTTTTAGTGGGGTGGAGCTCGGCGCGCGTAGTCGCATTGGAGCAGCTCCCAATAAGATGTTATCGCTGCATGGGCGTAGGGCATACGAAACCATTGTGCCCGTCTGAGATAAGTAGGGAGCATCTTTGTTACCGGTGTGGTGAAGAGGGGCACCGAGCAGCAGTCTGCTCAGCACCTGTGGCTAAGTGTGCTGTATGTGCGGATACAAATAGGCCCCACGCTCATGTGATGGGTAGCCCACGGTGCAAACCTACACCTGTAACTGGGAAGGTAGCCTCACGTACCGGGACTAGGGTTTCTGGTTTCTCGACCTTTTTTATTTCTCGAGGCACGGGAATTCTCGACCACGATTTCTCGAGTATCTCGAGAAATATTGAAAGTTTAAAAAAACACTGTTTTTTTTTGCTTTATTGCTAGTTACTCATAGTAGTCCGGTGGCCGGCTGCATGAAACAAACCTCATCAAAAAATAGAATATACCTACCCTGTAGAGGTACCTGACATTTAGTAGCTTCCAACGCACTTGGTCGGCCTAGGCTTAACCTGGCAGATTTTGTACAAATGGCAAAAACGTTGGACAAAAATTCATCAAAAAAAACCTCATTGAAAAATAGAATGAAACTTGTATGGTAGTATACCTGACCTTGAGGACAGTAAAAAAAAAGTGGTCGGCCTCACCTTAGCCTGGCAGTTTTTGCAGTCCGACCAGATTTATTGGGTCACGTGAGAGCTACAATTTACCTCATCGAAAAATAGAATGAAACAAACGGATTATAATAGCTCAAATAAACCTGTTGACGTATGTCTTGGTCGGCCTCACCTTAACCTGGCAGTTTTTGCAGTCCGACCAAATTTATAAAAAAATCATCAAAAATTTTTTATCGAAAAATCGTATGAAACTGGTATGGTACGATGGCTGCCTTTGAGGACAGTAAAAAAAAAGTGGTCGGCCAAATTCTGTGTTGGCAGGTTCCTATGTCCGACCAATTTTGTGGTACCACGTGGGAGCTACAATTTTACCTCATCGAAAAATAGAATGAAACAAACGGATTATAATAGCTAAAATAAGCCTGTTGACGTATGTCTTGGTCGGCCTCACCTTAACCTGGCAGTTTTTGCAGTCCGACCAAATTTATACAAAAATCATCAAAATTTTTTTATCGCAAAATCGTATGAAACTTGTATGGTACAATAGCTGCCTTTGAGGACAGTAAAAAAAGTGGTCGGCCAAATCCTGTGTTGGCAGGTTCCTGTGTCCGACCAATTTTGTGGTACCACGTGAGAGCTACAATTTACCTCATCGAAAAATATAATGAAACAAACGGATTATAATAGCTAAAATAAGCCTGTTGACGTATGTCTTGGTCGGCCTCACCTTAGCCAGGCAGTTTTTGCAGTCCGACCACATTTATAAAGAATAATAATTTCTATATTGAAAATATGGTTTCTTCGCAGCTTGAACTTAACTTAATAATGCTAACTGAAAAAAGTCATAAGTAAATGAGTCCATGGAGGTCTTAGAGGGCTTTAAAAAAAAAGAAAACATTCAGTTCAAATTTTATTCATAAATCTATCTAATATCTAAATAACGTTTTCTAACTACTGACGTGGTTTCAGAGTAACACTTACGTTGAGATGATGTCTCACGGATGTCAAAAATAAAAAGGTTTTCATCGATTTTTGACAAGTTTTGAATCGTATATCCTACTTTTCCACTACAGATAGAATGAGGAGGCATAACTGACATTTTATCACGCCAGGTGGCGCCTCCATAGTGGAGTTGCTGTCACTGTCAAATCACATACATTGTTTCCAATAAATTGTAAACATTCTCCTTTTTTAACCGACTTCCAAATCCCAAAGGAGGAGGTTATCAATTCGGTTGTATGTTTTTTTTTCTCCACATACTGCAATAGTGTGCGACAAATTGTGGAAATATACCTATAGGATCTCCCTTTTTTCCCAAGGACCCGATATGCATAAATCGGTGAGAAAAAGCTTTGAGTACCAAAAACTAAGGCAAATGACAAAGACCGTTTGTGTAGGCTGCATTTTAAGGAAGATAAATATTTTGGAAAGAGTAAATACACAGGTAAGCTAAGTTTTAACGAAGTAGTACATAATTTAGGGCATAATGGCTTGGCCACACATGCTGTATTCCATACGCATCATTACTTTGTGTACCTATCTGATGGGCGGGCGTATATGAAACGCCTTCTTGTACATGCAGGTGATCCAGGTATACACCAAAGCTTAGTTTTCAATCGAACACTTGTAATATAAGAGGAAAAACTGCACGTGAGCCTTCCAAAATTTTAACAAACGGTAAAATACACAAGATAACCTCACATATATTAAGTGATTATCTTTGCATCAAATCAGCCTTTTTTCCATCAACTGTAGCATTTCTCCTTCGAAGCTCGGTTTGTAGAAAAGAAATTCCCACCTTTTACCAGTGGTAACTACTGGGAATAAAAATTCCCAGTAGGTACCACCAAACCGAGTTGGTGGTAACTACTAGGATTTACTTTTCCCAGTAGTTACCAGTGGTAAAAGGTGGGAAAATAATTCCCAGTAGTTACCACTGATAAGAACTTGGTGGTAACTAGTGGGAATAACCCTTTTATTGTTAATAATTACTGTTAATCATAATCATCTTCGGAGTCGAAGTCTGACGAACTTTCCCCAGACTCCGACTTATCTATTGTTATTTCTTCGACTCGCAAAGGCGTTATGTGTCCTTCAAACCATTTGATCTTATACATTTCATCTCTTAATGTCCAGCCACAATGTGTTGCATCAAATTTGATGCAAGTGGATCTGCCGCACACTGCCACATTGAATTTATGAAAGCCGTCCGTAACAAGCCATACGTCAACAGGTTTATTTTAGCTATTATAATCCGTTTTTTTTTCATCCTATTTTCGATGAGGTAAATTGTAGCTGTCACGTGGTACCACAAATTTGGTTGGACTGCAAAAACTGCCAGGTTAAGTTGAGGCCGACCAAGACATACGTCAACAGGCTTATTTTAGCTATTATAATCCGTTTGTTTCATTCTATTTTTCGATGAGGTAAATTGTAGCTCTCACGTGGTACCACAAAATTGGACGGACACAGGAACCTGCCAACACAGGATTTGGCCGACCACTTTTTTTTACTGTCCTCAAAGGCAGCTATCGTACCATACAAGTTTCATACGATTCTTCTATAAAAAATTTTTGATGATTTTTTTATAAATTTGGTCGGACTGCAAAAACTGCCAGGTTAAGGCCGACCAAGACATACGTCAACAGGCTTATTTTAGCTATTATAATCCGTTTGTTTCATTCTATTTTTCGATGAGGTAAATTGTAGCTCTCACGTGGTACCACAAAATTGGTCGAACACAGGAACCTGCCAACACAGGATTTGGCCGACCACTTTTTTTTTACTGTCCTCAAAGGCAGCTATCGTACCATACAAGTTTCATACGATTTTTCGATAAAAAAATTTTTGATGTTTTTTTTATAAATTTGGTCGGACTGCAAAAACTGCCAGGTTAAGGTGAGGCCGACCAAGACATACGTCAACAGGCTTATTTTAGCTATTATAATCCGTTTGTTTCATTCTATTTTTCGATGAGGTAAATTGTAGCTCTCACGTGACCCAATAAATCTGGTCGGACTGCAAAAACTGCCAGGCTAAGGTGAGGCCGACCAATTTTTTTTTACTGTCCCCAAGGTCAGGTATCCTACCATACAAGTTTCATTCTATTTTTCGATGAGGTTTTTTTTGATGAATTTTTGTCCCACGTTTTTGCCATTTGTACAAAATCTGCCAGGTTAAGCCTAGGCCGACCAAGTGCGTTGGAAGCTACTAAATGTCAGGTACCTCTACAGGGTAGGTATATTCTATTTTTTGATGAGGTTTGTTTCATGCAGCCGGCCACCGGACTATAGGAGTCGTAGGTTAGATCAAAAATTCAACAATAAACAAGAAAAACTATAGGTGCAGGCGTGCGCGCCGGCGCGGCGATGTGATATGCTATAGTGTATTTCATTAGTTATTTTTATTTAATAAAATGTATACAAACCACAATATAGTTTTTTAGTTTATTTAGGCAATTAATTTAACTCTATGTGACCAACTTACAGAAGTTTTACTACGTAATTTTAATACTTACTCAACGTAACAATGACGCTGGAAAAATTGTGCTCTTTTGCTAATAGGATAATACCTATATCGAGATGATTAGATTTATCAAAAGTAATCTAGTTTTGTAATATTTGTTATTAAATGGTCCCATAATTCGTTTTTTGCATTATAAAGAAAATAAGTGATCTTGACGTCTCTTTTTATTGAAAAACTTATGAAAAATAAGTCACGGCAAATATGTAACAATTATAAATCATACGAGTATACGATTTTTTTAATAGCGTTTTTCAATAAAAAGACACTTTAAGATTGTTTACCTTTTTTCTAATGTTAAAAAAACGAAGTATAGTTATGAACCTAAAACGAGACGAATTATTTACACACAGTAGTTCAAAAGTTTCAAAGCATGAAAATCAGGTGAAGCCAGAACGATAGGTGACGGATCAAGGCAGTTTTTTATTTAGTTGGTTAACTAATAAATGTTTGAAGTACCGCAAAATGTAAAAAAAAAACATTGTTTACATTTATTTAACTACCCAAAGAAATACACTATAGACACATCAAGTGTTATACGCGTGTTTTCTTTTTACTTATGACAAGAGATTTATTTCTCGAGTTCTCGAGGCACTGAGTGTTTTTTTCCCGCCTCGCCGAAAGACAAATTTCTCGAGATTTCTCGCCTCGAGAATTCTCGAGCAGAAACCCTAACCGGGACTGCCTCCAATGCCGACCTCTCTCACGAACGAGAGAATGCCGAGACTAATAGTATGCAAGAGTAATGGATCAAGCTTCCCATACTAAATTCCAGCAGACTAACCTCAACCACTGCGTCGCAGCCCAGGATCTTTTCCTACAGTCTATGATGGAGTGGCAGGTCGATATAGGAGTGGCTTGCGAACCTTACTTTATTCCGTCTCAACCACATTGGGTGGGCGATTTAGATGGTCTGGTGGCAGTGACTGCACGTCCGGGCGGGCTACTTCTACTTCTCTCCCAATCGCACTTTGCCAGAATTCGAACTCTTTCTGGACTCTATCAGAACGGTAGTCGGCAGGTTGTCGTCGAAGCCCTGTTAGTTCTTGGCGATTTCAATGCGAGGTCCCAGGTGTGGGGTGATACCGTCACAAACTCACGCGGCAGGGCTTTTGAATCTTGGGCTCTTCATGCAAATATGGCCTTGTTGAACCAAGAGACATCCCAAACCTGCGTACGGTATCAGGGAGGATCCGTCGTAGATGTCTCGTTTGCTACACCTGCTGTAGCGCGTAGAGTACAAGGATGGAGGGTGGAAGAAGATGTTGAGACCCTATCGGACCACCTTTATATTCAATTTGCTGTCTCTTCTCCTTCTGTAACGAGGACACCGAACAGAGGGCGCAGTCAATTTGTACGCTGGGCATGTACAAAAATGGATCGGGAGTTTGCTCGAGAAGCAGCGCTTGCGCAGCGCTGGGCGACTTCGAATGCAATGATGGAGTGGTCCTCTGTAGATGAACTGGCTAATCACTTAAGCGACTCTCTGGTTGGGGTGTGTGACGCCGCCATGCCTCGGACTCGACGGAAACCGGCAAGGCAACACGTTTATTGGTGGACACCGGAGATCGAAAGTTTACGAAAGGACTGCAATATTGCTCGCAGAGCATACGTGCGTTATCGGAGGCGCTATGGTTTAGACCCGATAATTGAAGAACACCTGCGAGGCGTCTACCGGGAAGAAGGAACTGCAGACGGCCATCAGGCAATTGAAAACCAGGGCAAGAGAGGAAATTCTGACCAGCCTAAGTCGAGACCCCTGGGGGCGCCCCTATAAAGCTGCACGCAAGAAGCTAATAACGCAAGGTGCTCCTGCAACCGAGACTTTACCACGAGAAGCTTTAGAAAGGATCATGGATGTTCTATTCCCGGCCTCGCTGGGACATGATCCTCCTATAATGGCCCCCCCCTCTCTCGTAGTAACATGTGACGAGACGGATGTTCCGCCAATAAGTGATGGAGAGATGGCGAAAGCCTTGCATAGGCTTCGTAAGAGACGCACAGCTCCAGGACCAGACGGTGTGCCGGGCCGAATACTTTTTATTGCCGTAGAGTCATGGGTCGACTGGATCCAGGAATTTTTTAACAAGTGCCTTCAAACTGGACAATTCCCGAAGCGATGGAAAACAGGCAGGGTCTGTTTAATCCCCAAGGAAGGCCGCCCTAGGGGTCAACCATCTGGATACAGACCTATTGTGCTGCTGGACGAGGTGGGTAAACTGCTTGAGAAAATCTTAGTTGACCGCCTCGTTCGACACCTGGAGGAAATGGGCCCAAACCTTTCTGATAAGCAGTTTGGCTTCCGAGCGGGCCGATCGACAGTCGACGCAATCGATCACTTGAAAATGCTTTCAAGACAGGCTACAGAAGGTGGCAATGTTATGCTGGCAGTCTCCTTGGATGTTAAAAATGCTATCAACAGCCGCCCATTTGAAACGCCGTTTCTTTAAAGTGCCTACCTATCTGCAGAGGCTGTTGAACAATTATCTGGAAGACCGTTACGTGACGTGGGAAGACGGAAATGGTGAGCTTCGTCGGCGACCGGTTGAACTCGGGGTCCCACAGGGTTCCGTCCTAGGGCCCACGCTATGGAATATAGGGTTCGACTGGCTATTGCGGGGCCCAGTCCTGCCTCGAATGAATGTGCTGGCCTATGCAGATGACACTCTTATGAAGATGCAGCCAGAAAGGTGACTATTGGAACCTCACTTATGGTGGAACGAATTCACCAGCTGGGTCTTGAGGTATCCCTACCCAAGACGGAAGCTCTTCTTTTCCATGGCCCAAGAAGAGGACCCCCTCACAATGCCCATATTAGAGTAAATGGGGAGGTTGTGGCGGTTAAGGCCCAAATGAAATACCTAGGCCTTATTCTGGATGGCCGTTGGCAATTTAAGGCGCACTTTGCCAGTCTTGCCCTCAGGCTGATGTCTACAGCCGCAGCCCTCAGCCGGCTGCTTCCTAACGTTCGTGAGCCGAACGCCACATGTAGGGTCCTTTACTCTCGCGTCCTGCGTAGTATGGCCCTATATGGTGCTCCTATATGGGTAGATGCCCTTTCTGCGGAAAATAGGGCTCTACTGTGCAGGCCACAGAGGGCAATATCATTGAGAGCCATCCGCGGGTATCGGACGGTATCCTTTACAGCGGCAACGATCTTGGCTGCAGACCCTCCCTGGCATCTGCAAGCTCACATTCTTGCGGAGGTCCACCGTTACAGGGCTGGGAGAAGAGCGGCGGCAGAATTCCCGGAAGAAGAAGAAGTGCGAAACATCCGGGCGTCAGCCCAAGTAGAGACACTTCGCCGCTGGAGGGTAGAACTCCGCGCAGCAGAGTATGGGCGGACAACGGTAGGGGCTATACTGCCGCATCTGGAACGATGGGTGGAAAGGCGGCAGGGAACCCTGACTTTTCACATGGTGCAGATACTTACTGACCATGGATGCTTTGGTAAGTACCTGCACCGCATAGGGAGGGAGGAATCCCCCATGTGCCATGAGTGTGGCGCGCAGGTAGACACGGCGCGTCATACTCTCGAGGAGTGTCCTGCATGGAGGTTTCAGCGGACCACCCTTCAGGCAATACTAGGAGCAGACCTTTCGTTGCCGAGCGTTGTTAATACCATGCTCGACAGCGAAGAGGCATGGAAAGCCATGGCCTCCTTCAGTAACAAGATAATGTCACAGAAGGAGGCAGCGGAACGTGCGCGCGAGAATGACCCTGAAGCGCACCCACTCCGCCGGCGACGGGCTGGAGGCAGAGCCAGGCGCTATGCGCACTTGCTGCCACCGTAGTGGGTTGTGCAGGGCTCCGGGGGGAGTCCCTGCTGTTAAAGGCTCACAGGACTAGGGGTGCCTTACCAACTGGCATCCACAATCGCCTGCGGCCCATGGGCCGGCCGCCGGGGGCGTACGCAGTCGAATGCTGATAGTGATCCTGCGGCGCTCCTCTACAAGACGGAGTCGACATTCGTTGGTGGTTTTAGACGGTAGTCCTATTACTGGTTAGTCCGTCATCGCTCCTGGTTCCGCCCCGGGCCAGGTGGCATGCGTAAACGCATTTCCCCAACGAGGCGCGCCGCCTGTCGATCCTGATATATGTAGTACGGTCAGCAAAACTAATAACTAATAGTTTTGTTGACTGCACTTGCAAGTGATGTGACCATTCGTAAACCTTATTGCAACCACATGGGGTCTACCAATGCCAGGCCAGCTAAGTTTAATGCTGTTGCTGTTATACATATAGTAGCTGCCTTAACGTTCAAGTTAAGCTGACTGATGCATTCCAATAGAAGTACACTCTGCAATATAACAAATGTGTCAAATGTCAATCAACCGAATAAAAATACAGCATCCTTATATTAAATATTTTATTTTCTATTTAAATATAGTGTAAAGAACAATTTGTATACTATACATAAAAAATAAAAATAAACATCGTATAAAAACGAGATCTATCGTAAGTACATACAATAAAGTGAACACGATTCGAGTCTTACAAAAAAGATCTGTATTAGGAATTCTTATGTAATATAATAATTGGCAAAGCTTTTAGGTAGTACAGTCAGCAACCGTAGTTGCTGAGCGGGCAGCGGGCGAGGTGCCTAATGTTCTGGGAGCACCTTTATTGTTAAGGGAGTAAGACCGTTTTTATCGTTTTGACGATCTCACCTGCTTAGCTCTGCTGCGGACTGTATACTATCAAATAAATATACCTTATATGTACTTGTATAGTTTTTTCTTATAGCATTAGGTACTGTGTATCACTACACATTATAAAACAATGTCCCCCGGCGCGTCTGTCTGTTTGTACGTTCGCGATAAACTCAAAAACTACTGAGCGGATTTTCATGCGGTTTTCACATATCAATAGAGTGATTCGTGAGAAAAGTTTAGGTGTATAATTTGTTAACCCGTGCGACGCCGGGGCGGGTCGCTAGTATAGTTTATAGTATGGTATAAATAATTTTATTAACATTTTCGACCTTCAGGCAGTGATATCCTTGTACTTCAGTAAACAACTAGCATTTAATCTTGTATGTACTTAGTTAAATGAAATATATAAGTAATTTTTTCTTTCTTTCGAATATATCAATGCGATTAATTTGGCAAAAATATGTAGGTACTTATATTGACCTATAAAATATGCCGATGACAGGGTCGAGTCGAGAAAACGAGGGGAGGCCTTTGCCCAGCAGTGGGACACCAAAGTAGGCTAGAAAAAAAATGTAGGTACTTAAAAGGTATAAGATCAGATGGGGTAAGACAAACACTGGGCCAAGAGTAACACTTGTAGGGAATTCTCATACTGTTACTCTTGCCCCGAGTAAAACAAACTATGTTTCTCTTACCCCACATGACCTCACATAACCCTATTATATTAACAATACGGTCATGTATAATGTCCACATATTATTTGTATAGTTACCGAGGCGCAAAATTACAAGGCCAGTTTATTAATTTGATTTCATTTATAATGTGTTTCATTCACTTTTGCAGCTCGCTGAATAATTTATGAGGTCATATCTCATAATACATTTACTTACGCCTCTACGAAGCATTTTCGTTACATAATGGAAAAAAATTATGCTATATACTCGACGTAGCACCAAGTGTAGGTACATTCCGTGAGTTAAGGTAAATCGGGACAAGTGCGCCCATACCCCTACGCGCCCCTGGGGTCTGGATCTACCCTAGATATGTTGTGGGTATCTAGCACAACGGTAAAGGGTTAGAGTCCTTCCGCCGCACTGTGACCAACTTTTCCCTTTCCTTAACCTTTAACCAAAACATAATTGCACCCACCACCCAGTGCACGTCATGTCAACCACGGGCCATTTTCTATTTATATTAAAATAAGTTCGATTATAATTACAATTGTATCAAGGTAGGGTAGGCGCATTTGCCCCTAGTATGGATGGGCCCATTTGATAGGTATTTAAATATTTTCCATAGGTATAAAATACTATTTGACTTGACTCGAAAAAGTAACAGAAGGAGACATTGAGTGTTACCTACTATGTGATGTATGAGTTACTGTCACGTCACGGCCGAACAGTCTAATTCCGCAATTCAATTGTCTTACATGGTTTGTCGTCAATTTTGAATTTACGAGTCAAATAGTTAGCCCTATGATCAACGTTGAAACACCTGAAAGTATATGGTTGTGATGTATGAGTAAGTAACACTAGTGGACGGAAGCAAGAAGCTGCTTATGCTAGGATGCTATGAGGTGACGAAGGACGAAAGTCAAGTAGTGCATGGACAATGATGTCTCTGAAATTAAAACAAACCAAACGTAAGTACAGTCATCTGCAATAATATGTTACTTTTCGAAGGCCGCAAAAATATGTGACTTATGGCTCTACAAATAAGATAGTGTCAGATATTTTTGCGGCCTTCGAAGAGTAACATAATATTGCAGGTGCCTGTAATCTATACTTATTATTTAAATCCTAGTTATTCAAAAAATCATACACTAAATCTAAAACTGAAACCTGACATTGATAATTAGAGTCGGACCAAGCTAACTTAATTATTACGAAATAGGTATGACTTTCATATTGACACCCTCACTGTGTTCTATTCAAGTTGGTGCCAAATACGCGTTTACGGACCCTACTTCACCCTAAAACAGGTGCTGCCACCAGCAGTTCGCACACACTTCTTTACCCGTTGGAGGCTCTGCCATCTACTGGGGTGTCCCTTAATACGCCTAATATTAATTGTCATAATATGAATTCGCATAACAGTTTTGGCGTAACATAATTGTGCATAACATTGAACAGGCATAATATTAAAAAAGCATAAAACTTATTGCGCATAATTTAAATATGCATAACAGTATTAACTATAACTTTATTTGGCATAAAATGAATTAGCATAATTTAATAAAGCAAGAGAATTAGATGGATCAGGGTAAAACCAACTCGATATAGTTAGTTTTTTTTAGCATTAGAAATAAGGTAAACAATCTTGTGGTGTATTTTAATTGAAAAACACATTTTAAAAATAAGTTACGGCAAATATGTAACAATTATGAATCTAATACGATCTTTTATATTCTTCTGCTTTCATAAGTAATAGTTACTGATTTTTAAAAAGCGTTTTTCAATTAAAAGACATGTCAAGATCGCTTACCTTCTTTCAAGTTCTTTCTAATGCAAAAAAAAACGAGGTCAGGGCTATAGGTCAGGTTCACGAGGCTAAGGCAGGATCGAGCGAAACATAGCGAAGCTTTTGTAACAAATAATAATCTTTTTGCTGTAAAACATTATTAAGGCGTAGTAACTGTAGTAAGTTCGTGTTCTTCTTTTTTTTTAATAATTTTTTTTTAGGTTTTAGAAATAACTTTCATATTTTGATTTTTTGTGCAAATTTTTTCAAAGTGCATTTTAGACCTTATTTAGTGTTTTTTTTATCGATCAAAAGTCAAAAACACAGGATTTGAATCGCTGAAGTCCCTAGAGAAAGGCCGCAAGATTGCTAATTAAATTTTTGGCAACCGTATTGTGATATTTGTGATCGAAATAAAAAAGCGCTACATTTACTTAAAACTTCGTTCTCTGAACCTAAGTACTGAACCTTACTTAGAGCCGCTCTGTCTACATTTTTATTTATTTGCCTTTTATATTTATACCATTTAATAATTATGCAAAGTAACTTAATGCTTATTATATTTATCCCAAGTCATCGTTAGTGACAATTTACGTTACGCGCATTAACATTATGCGTGCTCAGTTATGCGGAATAATGTTATGCGATTTAGAAATTATGCGTAACATACGTTATGCCAAATTGAATTAGGGGCTATTCATAAATTACGTCATTTCAAATTAGGGGGGGGGGGTCTGGACATCGGATGACGGTAGCATGATGTAGGAGGAAACGGGGTCATTCGAAGCATGATTTTTGGATGATGTTGGGGGGGGGGGGGGGGGGGGGGTAAAATCGTCAAAAATCGATGACGTAATTTATGGACAGCCCCTTAGGAGAATTACGTTATGCGAATTAATATAGACCCCATCTACCCCAAGTAACATTTTAGTCCTATAATTTTAGTTTTTATCGCTAAAAGCTTGTATAGACGTCGTATTAAGGTTTCAGAGGTGACCACCTGTCGTATAAAAGCGCTTGGCAACACCTTTTTGCTCTATAGGCTTATACAGCTAATATATTCTATAAGCAATTGATGTAAAGGTTTATTTCATCATTTTATAGGGCCGTTATAGGCGTGTACTATAACAGGTTCAAATATAACCACTATAGAGCAATATTACTGTATAATAGTATTTGGAATCACTTTTATGCAACTAATTTGCGCTATTAAGGTTCCCTGCCAAGCCGCTATAGTTTTGTGTTTTAACAGTGACAAAAACCCAACTATACAACGATATTAGGATATAGTGGCTTTAGAGATCACTGCTATAGTACATAATACTTTAGTAGTTTGCGCTATTAAGGTTCCCTGCAAGCCGCTATAGTTTTGTGTTTTAACAGTGACAAAAACCCAACTATACAACGATTTTAGAATATAGTGGCTTTAGAGATCACTGCTATAGTACATAATACTTTAGTATTTTGCGCTATTAAGGTTCCCTGCAAGCCGCTATAGTTTTGTGTTTAAACAGTGACAAAAACCCAACTATACTACGATTATAGGATATAGTGGCTTTAGAGATCACTGCTGTAGTACATAATACTTTAGTAGTTTGCGCTATTAAGGTTCCCTGCTAGCCGCTATAGTTTTGTGTTCTAACAGTGACAAAAACCCAGCTATACAACGATTTCAGGATATAGTGGCTTTAGAGATCACTGCTACTACTGCTAATACTTTAGTAGTCATATGAACACTATTATAGAACTGTTTTGCTCTATAGTAGCGTTTTTGGGACATATTTATAGCGTTAAAAAGCGCTTTAGTAGTTTTAATCCCTATTATATCTCCTCACTGTAAACGTCACAATGACTCTTTTATATCACAAAACTGTTGTATAGTGGTTTTGTTTTTTCTTTTAAAAGACAACAGCGTTATAGTTGAGTTTTTATGTCTTTTATAAACCGAGTTAGATACATAAAGGTAGAAAACGACTACTTGTAAATGATAAATTTGATCTGTAATGGCTACTTATATCTTGCTTATACATATAAGTTCAGGCCTAAGCCACATAATGTGGTTCCGTACAAAATATTTTTATATTTTAATGAATTGATAAAAAAGCCCCCAGTGATATTAGTGATTGTAGGTGAGATTTATCATCAATGATTTAATACAAGCATAAAATCGTGACGGTTTAGATATTTATCGACATCCATTATTAGCACATTTTTTTTACCAATCACACTGAAAAAGGAAACAACAGTAATGACTAAATCTAAATTTAAAAAAAAAATATATCTTTCTAAAGAGTTTGTAGGTGTAACTGGGTCACAGCAAAATTCTTTTGGAACCCTAATTTTAATCATGATGGCGGTGAGTAAGTTCTATAGTTAGCCTATAAAAGCGTCGGATTTACTTCTTGGCTGTATAGTAGTAACTATGGTGAATATCATAATATTTTATTAAAAACATAAATAAATCGAGGGGGCATTAAAGATTCCTCATTAAACGAATACTATTCTAACGGTAAAACTTCCGTCCCATATACTTTTTGCACTAAGGACCGAATTATTCGACATCTAAATGGCGCATATTAATATAAAGTCTTTACTTCTCACCATTTTACTTAGTACCGTTTTTGTGAAGTAAACACACAACTAGGGAATGCAAATCGGTTATTTTCGGTTATTTTTTGTATGGAAATTATCGGTTATTAATAGAAATCGGTTAATAACCGATAATTTCCATACAAAAAATAACCGAAAATAACCGATTTGCATTCCCTACACACAACAAAACCACTCACAACAGTTGATGGAAAACTTGATAGCAAATTTCGTAGTAAAGGAACTATGAATTCTACAATAGTATAAAAAAGCACTATAATACAATTTCAAATACTACTATAGTATAAAACAAGCACTATAATGGAATCTCCAATGCCACTATAGTATAAATTAACACTATAATGGCGTTACTGACAACAAATTAGCACAAAAGTGATCATCACATCACTTTTATAGACCTAAAACGTCACGACTGACACTGCTACAGGTCTACTATATCACTGAATGGCACATAAGATGCGCCATTTCGGCTTTATACAATCTTCTTTGGTCTTTTATAGGACCTTAGGTGGTATTTGGGAAACGTTCTATCGACTACTATAGAACCACAAATTGTTACTTGGGACTGGCTTAGGTAGATCAGAAACTTCCTACCAATAAGATTGTAATATACCTAGTTTTAGTAGCTATGGACTGATGATGTTCGAAATAAAAAAAAATTAAGCGGGGGCTTCCTATGCTGCACTCTACAGTTTACGCCCGCCTCCTAATGAAGTAAATACTTATAGTCAAGCCCAGAACACGTTACCGAGTAGTCTAGATCTAGAGCCTCGCGGCGGCGGCGACGGCCGCTCCCAGCAGCAGCAGCGCCAGGCTGGACCCGGCGAGGGCTGCACCGTTGCCCTTCTTGTTCAGGTTGCGTTTCGGCCGGTCCACCACGAAGATGCGCCCGCCCATACCTGCACATACACCATTTGTTTTGTCTAGTCTAGTTTAGTCTAGAGTAGAGGAAACAAGTATCCCTTTTTTCCTAACCGATTTAAATTAAATAGTGCTGCTAGATGACATCGACGTCTTTAAATAAAAAAATGTCTACAAAATGTAAAAAAAAGTAAACAAACACTAATCTTTCTGCATCGTTCTCGGAGCGTAATCGAGAGGGGACTTAAATCTTCTCGAGGCAGAGGTGTAGGGTCGGAGCCGATGTAGTTTTATTTGACGTTCATAAGCGCATCGTAATATGCCTACTCGAATAATAATCTATCTTTATCCCGCTTACAACAGTTTCCAAAAGATTTCGATTGCGTCACCTAAACTGCCTAAACTAACTAGTTTGATGATAGTCCCTCGATCGGTTTTTGCTTAAAAACATAAGATAAACACGATGTAAAGTGTCAGAAGACTTACCGGCGTGCGTGAAAGAGTTGTAGTACACTAGGTCGGGCCAGGTGTCGTTAGGGGCAACCTGTAGCTCGGCGGCGGGGCCGGCGGCGCAGCTCCACTGCAGCGTGCGGTTGAAGGCGCGGAACGTGGCGTGGTCGGCCGCGCGCCGCGGGTCCGCGCCGGCCGCGTGCGCCGCCAGGCACAGCGGGCCCGCCGCGGTGGCCGTGAGTCTCCCCCGCCGCGTGTAGTGCACGCCCGCCAGCACCCGCACGGCGCGCTGCGCCGCCTCGGGGAGCTGCTCGAGCCCGCCGCGCGGCTCCACCGACACGATCAGCGGGTGGTACTCGTGCGCCGAGTGCGGGTTGTTGCCGCCGAACACCTGACATACGTGTCGATTGTAAATAAATCATAGAATACCCGTTATATGCTCGTTAGCGATAAGACCGCCTCTTCTTTTCTGTACCGAGGTGTGCAATAAAGAGTATTTGTATTGTATATATGTTTGACATTTGAACAAAAGCCTCACCTTGAAAGTGTAGTGCAGCCCCCTCCGTATCTGTAGATCGGGCGCGAGCTGGCCGTTGACGTACCAGGCGAGCGGCGCGCCCCCTCCCCCCGCCTCCCCCCTCCCCGCCACGCCCCGCGCGCCCCCCGCCGGGCCCAGCGAGAAGGAGAACACGCGCAGCGTCGGGTCGAACAGCTCCGCCGTCTCCCACGGCGTGGCCGCTGATGAGGAGCCCCTGTTCGAACGACATTCCGTAGATCTGATTATTTGCACCAAAACAGAAGGTAAAAAATGCTTTTAGCAAAAAATTGCGATAGTCTTCTTAAATTACACCATGGATGCAATAAATAAATGATTATGATTAATTAACCATGAAATTCTAACCTCTACTCATGATTGTACAAAGTCGAAAAGAAACCGCATTCGCCTGCGTCGAATCATAACATTCATAACTATGAAAAACGCTGGGGTGTCCATCAAATCTGGAGTTCTTGGATGGTCCCATCGCACTGCTTCTTTTCAAAAAACATTTCCTTCATAACTTAACTAGACTCACATTTTATACTTGCACGCTGAACTCGACGCAATCGTCGGCGGAGTGGTCTGCGAGATGTTGAGCACGACGTCGGCCCGCGGCCAGAGACGATGGAACGTCGGCTCGTCTTCGGAGTCGAGTGCCCCCACGGCCCACACCACGAACACGGGCTACTTACACGCTGAACTCGACGCAGTCGTCGGCGGAGTGGTCTGCAGTCTGCGAGATGTTGAGCACGACATCGGCCCGCGGCCAGAGACGATGGAACGTCGGCTCGTCTTCGGAGTCGAGTGCCCCCACGGCCCACACCACGAACACGGGCTACTTACACGCTGAACTCGACGCAGTCGTCGGCGGAGTGGTCTGCAGTCTGCGAGATGTTGAGCACGACATCGGCCCGCGGCCAGAGACGATGGAACGTCGGCTCGTCTTCAGAGTCGAGTGCCCCCACGGCCCACACCACGAACATGGGTTTGTCCGTCACCCACTCGCGGTCGATCGGCTCCGCTGACAAAATTCAGTTAAGTTAGTCTAGTACTTTATTTAACGAGCCAACAACATTTTCAAAGCTATTTAACGCCACCGTGCCAGTGCCACGCGTCATACTTCTTGGTCCCCGCCATACAATTTGAATGTAAAGATTCAACAGTGTATGAAGAAACAGAGTTGATTTTTATTTTTTGTAAATTGCATGGAACAAAACAAAGATAAAGATTGTTTATTTTTCAAGTAGGCATATTACAATACGCTTATGTGAACGTCAAGTAAAACTACGTCGGCTCTACCCCTTATTAAACTTAGCCGACTTGTTACAATGATTATTATTATTATTATTTGTATGTCTGTTCCATATCTCGGGACCATGGAGTCCCGGACCTTTGGGAGGCGTACGTGGGGCCGAAGCCAACAGCGCAGAGGCCCTTTAAGACACTTTAATCTAAAATCAAGGGATACACGTGGCGGATACCATCCCCGAACGCACAATGTGATACATCCGGAGATGGTCCCCGCCAGGTGCATAGACTATTGCAGTGCAGCACTTTTGTGCTGCGATGGAAACTAAGGTCATAGGCTATTTGATTTGAATGTTGGATGGACTGGATATAGGGCTATGGGAGGAGACTAGCGGACACCTGCCGTGACAATCAGTCTCAAAATTGTATAAGACAAGTGGTGACTCGCCAACTCAATGAGTGGGCCCCGCAATGGCCGCACGCACAGTGCGACAACAGGGCAACACTTTGGAGTGGCTGTGAGGTTGTCGAGAGGTGAGTCTGCGGTAGCCAGATCCCGGTAATCCGTTCAAGGGCCGCCGGCGTTATGAGATTTTACACTTCCAACCTGGAGCATAGGTCCCGCTCTTGCGACTCCACTCTGGCCGGCCAATCAAGGCAAGCACAGAGGCGAGGGCCAGATGAAAGTGCCCTCTGGAATAGGGGTCCGCGGTGTCGCCACTCACCGTCAGCACGCCACAAGCTGCCCCCGCGGGGTTATTATTACTATTATTATTTATTTATTCCTTAAATTAACATTTACAGTCAAGCTACACATGTTAAAAGGAGTGACATTATATAAACATTGAGAGTAAGATTTTACTTAAGTGCTAACTATATATTAATTGAGCTCGGCGTCGCTATTGACTCCAGGTATCGGCTACTAACTGACAAAAAACTAGGTTCCGTGCATTGGAATATGTCAAGTTCGCTGTCGCTGTCCAATATATCGTTCAGGAGAGACAATGCGTGGTGCAGCGGTGAGTGGGATAATGCCCGGGTCCGCGCCGCCGGGACTGCAAACAGCGCGCGGCGACGAGGGCGCAGCTGAATACTGCTGTGGACAGGTACTCGAAACGGTACAAGTGCTAGCAACTGAGGGTTATGTATTTGGCCACGGATTAGGAGATAAAAATATCTTACGAGTGCCACATTTCTTCTGGCCTCGAGGGTGGTGTAGTTAACCATTCCGAGAATATATAGACTAGGGTACATGTATGGATAGTAACCATAAGTTTTATTATATAGATGACGAATGAACGATTTCTGGACCCTCTCCAACATAAGTGTGTAGTGTTGTTCATGGGGACTCCAAATTATCGCATTCGTCTCAAGTCGGCTTCGTACATACGCGTTGTACAGTATTCTAAGTGCATTCTGTGTACTGAAAGATTTTGATTGGCGGATTACGAAACCTAGGCATTTTCTTGTGTAACGTTGCACGTACATGTTTTAATTATAAGCTTTAATCATTTTATTTTTACATCTTAAACTAATATAATTTTAATGAATTAACTTATTTATAATCGATTTTAAATTATTACTGCATGAATTATTATTTTACATTTTAATCTTAATCAATTAATATTTTAATTATTTTATCAATTAACTATTTATTTATACAATTTTATTAATCAATTTTATATTTACAAGAATTGTCTTATTCTACTTTACTATAATAAAGTAAGACTAAATAAATATTATGATGAATAGTTATAATCAAATTATATTAGGTATTGCATGTATTCCCGGGCGTTCACATTTTATTCGTACTGACTGTACTCGCGGCCGGTCCATTGATTGACGTCATGGAAAGATCTAGAAGCCGGTTGCGCGGGCGCATGCCCCTCCGCCGCTGTCCGCGGGCCGCTCAGTCCGCGCCAGCCACCGTTGCATACGCACGTACCGCCGCGCACACGGAGCCTCCGTGTCGTCTCGCGCGCCGTACGATTTTTAATCTCTTTTATTTTAATTCGGGTGTGCGCGGACACCTTATCTTAATTATAAATTTACCTAGCGACGTTTTCGCATAGAACGATTCCCGCACCCACGTATTGGTAAGTGCAAAGTGTTGATCGTTTCATTAGAATAAGTAGCTTAGCTTTAGTGATAGACTAGCTCCTTTGTTATTTGCTCCGTAATTAGCGTAATTCATTTTTAAATCATACATTTCACTTGTTGCTAAATGCCATGTAGAATGATACTGCAATTTCCTTTGTTCTCGTAGCGGCGGGTACGAGTAAGTATGTGTGCGTACCCTCCTACTTATTTAAATTCACTTCTTTGTTCTTCTTTCCTTCCTTACTCTGTGCTTTTCCTTCGCTTTTGTAACTCCGCTCTGCTTGTGAACACAAACACGCTTTCTGCTTGGTGCACCGGCTTTCCCATGGTCCCATCATCATCATCATCACAGGGTGTTCACAAAAGCAGAGCGAGCAGGAACACCTTACTAAGACGTTCTGGAAATCCACAGGGTGCGTCGTTCTATTTTAAAAATCGCCGTCGGCCGACCTAGCAACAGCGCACCTTCACCACCATCTCGACGGCAGGGTTGGAGCCATAGCCGTTCGCCCGCCGTCGCCCCTGCTCCTCTTCAGTGCTGACGAGTGTCACCCACCTGCTGCGGACCCTCGACCAGCCAGGGCAGTACCGGATCTCGGGCGTAGATCTAGACGGGCCTTGACCACCCACGACCCTATTTAAAACTTAGTTTTTTTAAAATAAATAATTTATTTTTGCTAACGAGTTGGTAGTTCTTATTTACTTCCCCTACCAACAAGGGACGTACTCTCCCCATTAACGTTACATTGGCGCCCTTAAACGTGGTCTGGTCTAGATTTGCCCCGCAGAATTATGTGTGTTTGTTGTTTTTTATTTTTGTGAAACGTTGTTTTTTTTTGGTTGCATGTAACTAGGGTGTACCCCGTTAATAATAATAATTTTAATTATTTATTAATCAAATTGGAATTTTTATATTTTATAATAATATAATTCATTTTGTGTGTCTTAATTTATTCAGAATTTTATATCATCCTGTACTAGTGCAGTGTAGACTAGTACAGTCAGTCAAATATTTTATGAATATTTTTTTTTTTTGTGCAATATTTTATTTTGTAGTTTTGTGGTACACACTAGTTGCGATAATTTTATGCTTTTTCTGTTTTTATTTTTGTGCTTGTCTATTTTATTTTTTTGATTTTTGCTTGATTTTTTTTTTTTTGCCAACCAAAACGTTACGTAGTTTATTATTGTAACAGGCGGAGTAGTGTTAGTTAAAACCAAGCGTTCAACACTTTCCACGGTTGCCATTTTTGCACGTTATTATTATTAATTAAATTATTGTTTTTTAAATTTTAATTTTAATAAAATGGAATTTCCCGTGAAATTTTTGTCGCTGAAAAAGCCGGAGTTGGAGTATGAGGTTAGCATTCGTGGTGAGACACCGGGTTCCACCGTCCAGGACTTGCGGAAACAAATTTCGAAATTAGGGCCTTTGTTTCCTTCCGAGGATATTTTGGAAAGTAATTTCTCTGTCGCTTCCGATTTAAAGGGCGTTAGTGATGCTCTCGCGAAAGTTCAGTCGCATTTAGATTCTCGACCGGATAGGAACGTTTTGCTTCGCACACAAAACCTTTTAAATCACTTACATCACCGTCTCAACCGTATAGTGTATGATGAAACGACCAAGCCCATGTTCGACGTTTGCGACCAGGAGTATCGAGCTCTTACAGCTAGATTTAATTCCTTCAAGGACACGGTTGCCGCTTCAGTTTTGCCTGCCCCGAACGCCGAACCTGTTGTTAGCACTGCACCGATAAACGTAAACGTCACATGCGACCGTGGTAGTCACAATGAGCTTTGCAAAATCAAGTTTGATGGCAAGTCTTGCGTCCGTGCCTTCGTGGTACGCATAACGGAATTTTGTGAGGCTAGGTCTATTTCGGATTCAAAACTTTTGTCCTATGCCACAGAGATTTTTACTGGTGATGCACTACACTGGTACCGAAATATTAAGGGTCAAGTGTCCAGCTGGGTTGAACTCGCCACGTTGCTTAAACAAGATTTTGGTCAGAAGGACTATGATTATAGGCTCGGTAATGAGATTCGGTCACGCACGCAGGGTGAATCCGAGAACATTACCGTGTACCTATCAATCATGGCCGGGTTATTCTCACGTCTCTCTAAACCTTTACCGGAGGACGAGAAATTAGAGATCCTCCTCCATAACATCAGGCCTTGCTATGCCAGTACTTTAGCGTCAGCAGCCGCGATTACTGACATAGATACGTTACGTAATCACTGTCGTAACTACGAAAGTATCCAGGCACGTCTTGCCGACTTTCGCGAACCACCCAGACGGACAGCTGACACCTTGGCGCCTGAGTTTGCCTATACTGGTAATAGTTATAACAAAAATAATAACAATAATAACAACAAGAATTTCACATACAGGAATAACAATAATAAACAATTTAATCAATATAATTCTAATCAAAATAATAATAGGTCTTTTACTAATAACAATAATAAACAATACAATCAATTTAATTCTAATCACAATAATAAATCTTATACAAACAACAATAATTTTAAAAAAATTAACAACAATACGAAACAGGTACATGCAGTTACATCTACACCCTCTACCAAAACTTTGTATTGCCCTAGATGTCGCAATAATAGCCACAACTTGCGTCAATGCCCAGCTAATAAGGACGAAATTTATTGTTTTAAGTGTGGTCATAAAGGTGTCAAGTCCCCAGATTGCCCTACTTGCAAAAGGGATAAACCTTCTACCTCAAAAAACTAAATAGACAGAATTGTGCCAACCATCTGGTTAATAATTTTGATCCTGTAGATTGGGGCAAATGGCTGAAAACTATTGAGATTTTTTTCAGTTCGTATAACATCGACGCAATTCTGAATGATGATCCCAGTATTGATAATCGTCCTTATGCAACGGTACAGGTTAATGATGTTAATATGACAGGTTTACTCGATTCTGGTGCTGCTATAACTGTGTTAAAGAGTGAGGCTCATCAAGCACTTCAAGGTTTACCTATTCATACAGATCAACTCATTACAGCCAAAGGGGCTGGCAATCGTATTATGCAGAGCCGGGGTTACATTAACTTGCCTGTACATTTTCAAGATAAGTTCCGTTTTATTACCGCTCATATAGTACCAGATGTAAACACGGATTTTATATTAGGCGTAGATTTTTGGCGTAAATTTAATATTCTTCCTAACTTAAGTAGTATTACTTTTCGTAATGTGTCAGTAGTACAAGAGGAACCAAAGCCAGAAAATCCTACATTTATTCATGGTTATGATCATTTAAGCGTTTCGGAGAAGTCCATTGCTGACAACATCATTGCACAGTTCGAGGATATTTCTGCCGAGCGCAAGGGTTTAGGTAAGACCAGTCTCATTGAACACCGTCTAGATACTGGGGATGCTCAGCCGATCCGGCAACGATATTATCGTATGTCGCCTGAGAAACAACGGATTCTCGTCGAACAGGTCGACGAAATGCTTAGTCTCGACGTTATCGAGCCCTGCGAAAGCGCCTGGTCTTCACCTGTACTACTCGTCACGAAGAAGAATGGTCAGCCTCGTTTCTGCCTCGACAGTCGCAAGCTGAATTCTGTTACTCGAAAGGATGCGTATAATTTACCATATGTAACGGAAATATTGGACAACCTGCGTGACGCTCGTTACCTTACGAGTATCGATTTGTCCAAGGCCTTTTGGCAAATACCAATTGCTGTCGAGGATAGGGATAAAACTGCCTTCTATGTTCCTGGTCGTGGTACATTCCGTTTTAAAAGAACCGCATTTGGCCTCACAAATGCGCCAGCAACACAACAACGTTTAGTTGATCTTCTCTTCAGAGAATTTGACTTAAAAGTCTTTGCCTACTTAGATGACATAATTATAGTTTCCGAGGACTTTAATTCTCATGTGTCACTTCTTCTGCGGGTATTAGATAAACTTCGCCAAGCAAACCTGACAGTAAACTTGGAAAAGTGTCAATTCTTTAGAAGTCAACTTAAATACTTAGGATACGTTGTTGATAGCCAAGGTCTTCGCACGGACCCAGGTAAGGTAGAAGCCATCTTAAACTATCCGACACCTACTAGTGTCAAGGACATAAAGAAATTTTTAGGAACTGCCACCTGGTACCGTAGGTTTGTGCCACAGTTTAGTACAATAGCGGGTCCTCTTAACCAGCTGACATCCACCAGGAAAGGTAGACCGCCTTTCAAGTGGACTCCTGAAGCCGATGCAGCCTTTAGCAAGCTGAAAGAATGCTTAGTTTCAGCTCCAGTGTTGTCTTGCCCTGATTACAACAAGCCGTTCGAGGTACACACAGATGCGAGCAACTATGGCGTAGGAGGCATGCTGACTCAAACTATTGACGGTAAGGAGCACCCGGTAGCTTACATGAGCAAATCGTTGACACCGGCTGAACGTAATTACAGCATAACGGAGCGTGAAACACTCGCAGTAATTATAGCTCTTGAGCATTGGAGGTGTTATTTGGAGAATGGACAGCCGTTCACTGTCTTTACAGACCACAGTGCCTTAAAGTGGTTCCTTTCTCTAAGTAACCCTACTGGTCGTCTGGCTCGCTGGGGAGTGCGTTTGTCGTGTTTTAACTTCGAGCTCAAACATCGTCGAGGCGTGGATAACGTGATTCCCGACGCTCTTTCCAGAGCTATCCCTGTTAGCGCTATCGATTTATCTAATTCTTACCTTAATACGTCAGATGCATGGTATAAAAATATTTATAACTCTTGCTTAACAAGACCTCAAAATTTTCCTAATTTTTCCATTAAAAACGGTTCTTTATATAGATTGTGTAAAAACAAACACGAGCATACCTCCGAGTTCTCTTGGAAGGAGGTTGTCCCAAACGAATTTCGTCACGATGTTTTGGAGCAAAACCATTCTGAACCCATGGCTGGACATCTAGGTATCTTTAAAACGTATCGTCGATTGGCGTTGAGATACTTCTGGCCAGGGATGCATAACGACGTCGTTAAATTTGTAGGCTCGTGTACTAAGTGTTTACAGTATAAACATCAAAACCATCAGGTGCTTGGTGAAATGGGTCGCCCCAAACAATGTTGTCGACCCTTTCAAATGGTTTCGATTGACCTTATGGGCCCTCTACCTATCACTCGTAAACAAAACCAATATATCCTGGTCATAACTTGCTGCTTTTCAAAATGTTGCCTAATATTCCCTATTCGCAATGCCACTTCAACTATAATCACCAAAATTATAGAGGACCAACTCTTTTTAGTTCATGGGGTTCCTCAAACGATTTTTCTCGACAACGGCACTCAATTTACTAGCGGCATGACCGTAGATTTATTTAAAAAATATAATGTACCCAATGTATTCTACACGCCTAGATACACACCGCAGGTTAATCCCGTCGAACGTCAGAATCGCACAATTGTCACTTGTTTATCAACTTTTGTAAATGAAGATCATAGGACTTGGGATTTGTTTATACCAAAAGTACAATTTGCCATAAATAACTCTGCAAATGAAGTGACAGGTTACACTCCTTCGTTCCTTGTATATGCCAGAGACCTTGTGACTTGTGGTACGCATTACGTGGATAATGACCTCGGTAGGGACTTAATGTTTTTACCACGTGACATTTACGCCGAAAATCTAGGTTGCATGTCTGAAATATTTGATAATGTACAGGCAAAGTTGTATCAAGCTCATGCAAAGAATACCGCTCATTATAATCTACGTCGTAAACATGTTGAATTTAATGTAGGAGATATAGTAATGAAACGTGCTTATGTTTTAAGTGACAAAGATAAGTACTTCAGTAAAAAACTTGCTCCGAAGTTTATACAGTGTCGTATTCTTGAAAAGAAGTCGCCTTTGGTTTATGTTTTGGAGGACATGTCTGGCAAGAATTTAGGGACTTGGCACATAAAAGATTTAAAATTATCAGGGTTTAATAAATAATATTTTACATGAACAAATTGTTACATTCATTCCCAAATCGCGCTATTAACACCTATTTCAGTGCATAAATTGTATTTGTATTGGTTTCCGGTTGAACGATAACTGGTTACCTGCAAAAGTCTGGGCGCATTAGCATCTGCAGTTGAAAACTAGATACTAATGTTTTTTCATGTTTGCGTGATGAATGATAGATAGTTTGAAAGAATAAATGCAAATACGCAAACGTATATTGCGCGGATTTTATTCTGAGGAACAAAATCCTTTTCCGGCGCGAGGGGGTAATGTAACGTTGCACGTACATGTTTTAATTATAAGCTTTAATCATTTTATTTTTACATCTTAAACTAATATAATTTTAATGAATTAACTTATTTATAATCGATTTTAAATTATTACTGCATGAATTATTATTTTACATTTTAATCTTAATCAATTAATATTTTAATTATTTTATCAATTAACTATTTATTTATACAATTTTATTAATCAATTTTATATTTACAAGAATTGTCTTATTCTACTTTACTATAATAAAGTAAGACTAAATAAATATTATGATGAATAGTTATAATCAAATTATATTAGGTATTGCATGTATTCCCGGGCGTTCACATTTTATTCGTACTGACTGTACTCGCGGCCGGTCCATTGATTGACGTCATGGAAAGATCTAGAAGCCGGTTGCGCGGGCGCATGCCCCTCCGCCGCTGTCCGCGGGCCGCTCAGTCCGCGCCAGCCACCGTTGCATACGCACGTACCGCCGCGCACACGGAGCCTCCGTGTCGTCTCGCGCGCCGTACGATTTTTAATCTCTTTTATTTTAATTCGGGTGTGCGCGGACACCTTATCTTAATTATAAATTTACCTAGCGACGTTTTCGCATAGAACGATTCCCGCACCCACGTATTGGTAAGTGCAAAGTGTTGATCGTTTCATTAGAATAAGTAGCTTAGCTTTAGTGATAGACTAGCTCCTTTGTTATTTGCTCCGTAATTAGCGTAATTCATTTTTAAATCATACATTTCACTTGTTGCTAAATGCCATGTAGAATGATACTGCAATTTCCTTTGTTCTCGTAGCGGCGGGTACGAGTAAGTATGTGTGCGTACCCTCCTACTTATTTAAATTCACTTCTTTGTTCTTCTTTCCTTCCTTACTCTGTGCTTTTCCTTCGCTTTTGTAACTCCGCTCTGCTTGTGAACACAAACACGCTTTCTGCTTGGTGCACCGGCTTTCCCATGGTCCCATCATCATCATCATCACAGGGTGTTCACAAAAGCAGAGCGAGCAGGAACACCTTACTAAGACGTTCTGGAAATCCACAGGGTGCGTCGTTCTATTTTAAAAATCGCCGTCGGCCGACCTAGCAACAGCGCACCTTCACCACCATCTCGACGGCAGGGTTGGAGCCATAGCCGTTCGCCCGCCGTCGCCCCTGCTCCTCTTCAGTGCTGACGAGTGTCACCCACCTGCTGCGGACCCTCGACCAGCCAGGGCAGTACCGGATCTCGGGCGTAGATCTAGACGGGCCTTGACCACCCACGACCCTATTTAAAACTTAGTTTTTTTTAAATAAATAATTTATTTTTGCTAACGAGTTGGTAGTTCTTATTTACTTCCCCTACCAACAAGGGACGTACTCTCCCCATTAACGTTACACTTGCAACCTTACAGGCGCTGACAATGTGGTCATTGAATGTGAGCTGTTGATCGAATATTGTGCCAAGATCACGAACTGATGCAACTTGCTGCAGAGAATTATTTCCGATCCTGTAATAACATTTTTGAGGATGTCGAGCACGGGTGTATGACATTACCGAACATTTTCCTACGTTTAGAGACAATTTGTTTTGGACACTCCAAGCACAGACACTGTCAATGTCTTGTTGCAACTTTAGACAATCGTCGTGGTCTCCAACCGGTTTGACTAATTTTAGGTCATCAGCAAACATTAAGCAAGTGGAATGCCTAATATTTGCTGGCAGGTCATTAACTAAGACCAGAAAAAGGAGAGGACCCAGGTTACTACCTTGACCAATTCCTGAGTGTACTGGGTACAGATTTGACCTAGATTGGCCATATTGATTGTAGATAGTACCTATAGCCGAGGACATCGCCGAAGCGTCTACTAAAACCGGAGTTTACTCTACGAGTAGGTACCTACAGGCAATTTAAAGACTCGTTTGGATATCTAGCAGGATGGCGTTGTTTTCCTTAGCTATTGCAGAATGTAACGCAAACGGGTGTCATTCTGAATCCCTAACAACGTTTGTCCTAAAGTCACTTGCCCTAACTGGTTTGTCCTAATGGGCACATGCCCTAACGATCAATTGTCATAACGATTATTTTCCATAATGTAATGGTTAGCCTAAGACTCATTTGTCCTAAGCATTTGTACCATAACTATCAAGATCCCTAATGTTTTTTACCATATTCTTCGAAATCCCTAACAATGTTTGGCATAAAATAATATGCTCTAACTGTTTTGACCTAATGGCTATTGCCCTAATGATCAATTGTCATAACAGTTACTTTTCCTATTCATCAATTATCATAACAATTACTTTCTATAATGAATGGTAACGAACTGTTGCCACAAAAGTGGGTTAGGTTAGGTTAGAACTGTGACCCTCGCAAAAACGAACTGCTACCACAAAAGTGGGCTAGGTTAGGTTAGAACTACGACCATCGTAACAACGAACTGCTGTTAAAACTAGGTTAGGTTAGAACTACGATCCTTTCAAGAACGAACTGCTGCCACAAAAGTGGGTTAGGTTAGGTTAGAACTGTGATCCTCGCAAAAACGATCTGCTGCCACAAAAGTGGGTTAGGTTAGGTTAGAACTGTGATCCTCGCAAAAACGAACTGCTGCCACAAAAGTGGGTTAGGTTAGGTTAGATTAGGGGTGCAGAGCCTTCGTGAACCTGTTCACAAGGATCGGTCACAGCTGACTCTAAAAGAGTCGGGATACGACAGAGATGGCTTTAAAAAGGTGGAGAGGAGAAAAAAGCCAGCTCGTCCAGTCGGTGCGGTACCGCACCGACTGGACCTAACCATTTGCTGCGTCCTGCAACACCGACGACGCTGCTGTATGTGTCCCGATTACACTACCTTACGAAGGTCGAGGAGATCGTAAAGTAAGTACGAGTCAAGTCCGGATTCATCCTGAGGGTCGTGAAGTTGGAATCTCGACACAGTGTGAATTTTAATTCTTTTGTGCTGAGCGTTCCGACTGAACATCTAGCGACCTTCACCAAGGAGGAGTTTTGGCCGAAGGGTGTCAAGTTTCAGCGGGTCCGCGGCCGGCTCCCTGACACTGCGGGGTTGCGAACTGCTGCATCGCAGCCATAATTGTGTGTTTTTAGTTTTAAGATATATTTTGTAATAATATGTATGCTAGTTTTAAAGTATTTATCTATGGGCCAATAGTTGCCTGAAAATAAATGTTTTCATTCATTCATTAGACCAAGCTAAGTTGGCAGCAATTTTGATAGCCTAGACTCTGCAACGGTTAATATAAACGTCAAACTTGTATGGAATGATGACGTTTAAACAACACTTGCGCAGTCTGGGCTATCACAATCGCTGGCAACTTAGCTTGGCTTAACTAACTACTTACAGGGCTGCAGGGTCCGCCTGTAGGTGACGACGGTGACGCCATCTGTCCGGGAGGCGGTGAACACTTGGTTGGAGTCTTGCGCTCCCAGCCGCTCGTCGCGACACACGCCGCGCCACTGTCCTAACACTTGAACGCACTGGAATATAGGAAAAACCAATATAATACTGTAATTCGCGAAGGGCGAGCTTCAGATTCGGAGGCCGAAGACCAACCCTAATATAGGGGCCAGTACAGCTTCCAAGTATGTCAAAGTCCAGTAATTTAAAGCGAGGCCGAAGGTTGAGGGGAATTGCCAGCTTTGAAGCATTTTACCGGTGCTAGAGCGGTGATGTTGTAGTCGGTGGCGCGGCCGCGCTGAAACTCGGGCTCGAAGCTGGCGACCGCCACGTCCGCGCCCAACATCTGCGACCGCGAGCTCGACCCCGATATCCCGAACGCCATGTACTCGTTATCGCCGATCTAAAAACAAACGAACACATTATACTTGTATTTATTTCACAGAAAAAGATTAATATACTCTCCACTGCTGGCCTTTAAAAGAAGGTAAATTTAGTCATTGGCCTCCATTTTCGAGGGAAACGTCACTAGTGCTGCTCAAAAGCAGTGATAATCGTGTCGCTCTAATATGAAATACAATAGTATGAAAGGGGTCTACCATTGAAGGGAGCGACATTAGCGTAATTCACATTATTTTGACTGAATTGTGGATACCTTGCCGGCGAGTTGTATGGTGAGCTGGTTGCCGAACACCTCCCAGCTGACCTGCAGGTCGCGGTGCAGCTGGCGGCACGACGGCAGCGTCGAACTGAACACAAACACATTATTTATTCAACCATCAAATAATACCTACCAATGAGTTACATTGATTGACGGTACGCATCAGGCACCGATAGGCACAGTAGGTGCTACAAGTGATTTATGCTGTTTATTTATTGCCGCGAGACTACTCTACATATGGCTGTACAGTGACCTGTGCGGGTGCAGGGTGGTGAGCGCCGGGGGCACGTTGGGCCGCTCGGGCAGCAGCACGGAGGCGAGCGCGCGCCGCGAGGTGGCGTCCCACACGGCGAGCCAGCTGATCGTGAACAGCGTGTGCGGCTACTCTACATATGGCTGTACAGTGACCTGTGCGGGTGCAGGGTGGTGAGCGCCGGGGGCACGTTGGGCCGCTCGGGCAGCAGCACGGAGGCGAGCGCGCGCCGCGAGGTGGCGTCCCACACGGCGAGCCAGCTGATCGTGAACAGCGTGTGCGGCTACTCTACATATGGCTGTACAGTGACCTGTGCGGGTGCAGGGTGGTGAGCGCCGGGGGCACGTTGGGCCGCTCGGGCAGCAGCACGGAGGCGAGCGCGCGCCGCGAGGTGGCGTCCCACACGGCGAGCCAGCTGATCGTGAACAGCGTGTGCGGCTACTCTACATATGGCTGTACAGTGACCTGTGCGGGTGCAGGGTGGTGAGCGCCGGGGGCACGTTGGGCCGCTCGGGCAGCAGCACGGAGGCGAGCGCGCGCCGCGAGGTGGCGTCCCACACGGCGAGCCAGCTGATCGTGAACAGCGTGTGCGGCTACTCTACATATGGCTGTACAGTGACCTGTGCGGGTGCAGGGTGGTGAGCGCCGGGGGCACGTTGGGCCGCTCGGGCAGCAGCACGGAGGCGAGCGCGCGCCGCGAGGTGGCGTCCCACACGGCGAGCCAGCTGATCGTGAACAGCGTGTGCGGCTACTCTACATATGGCTGTACAGTGACCTGTGCGGGTGCAGGGTGGTGAGCGCCGGGGGCACGTTGGGCCGCTCGGGCAGCAGCACGGAGGCGAGCGCGCGCCGCGAGGTGGCGTCCCACACGGCGAGCCAGCTGATCGTGAACAGCGTGTGCGGCTACTCTACATATGGCTGTACAGTGACCTGTGCGGGTGCAGGGTGGTGAGCGCCGGGGGCACGTTGGGCCGCTCGGGCAGCAGCACGGAGGCGAGCGCGCGCCGCGAGGTGGCGTCCCACACGGCGAGCCAGCTGATCGTGAACAGCGTGTGCGGCTACTCTACATATGGCTGTACAGTGACCTGTGCGGGTGCAGGGTGGTGAGCGCCGGGGGCACGTTGGGCCGCTCGGGCAGCAGCACGGAGGCGAGCGCGCGCCGCGAGGTGGCGTCCCACACGGCGAGCCAGCTGATCGTGAACAGCGTGTGCGGCTACTCTACATATGGCTGTACAGTGACCTGTGCGGGTGCAGGGTGGTGAGCGCCGGGGGCACGTTGGGCCGCTCGGGCAGCAGCACGGAGGCGAGCGCGCGCCGCGAGGTGGCGTCCCACACGGCGAGCCAGCTGATCGTGAACAGCGTGTGCGGCTACTCTACATATGGCTGTACAGTGACCTGTGCGGGTGCAGGGTGGTGAGCGCCGGGGGCACGTTGGGCCGCTCGGGCAGCAGCACGGAGGCGAGCGCGCGCCGCGAGGTGGCGTCCCACACGGCGAGCCAGCTGATCGTGAACAGCGTGTGCGCGCCCGGCAGCGTCAGGCGCACGTCCGCGCCGCGGTACGCGGGGATCGGCTCCAGGCTGTATGCATACACATAGCGCTTTATAGACTATATCACATAAACCAATATAAATTGTATATTGTGTACCTAGTAGTATATACTTACTATCCGTACTCGTCGGGCAGCTTGAAGCCGCGCGCGCTGGGCTGCGGGCCGGCGCCGGCCCAGAAATACGCCTCGCCGCCCGCACCGTCGTACCGGAACTCCGGCACCCTGCAACACACCACAAACCGCTGCATCAGGAGTATTCCATTAAGTTGTCTACCGTTGTCCCGCATAAACGCGAATCTACTGAAGATATGGCACTGCAGCATACTGCAGGTATAGGAGTTTTTTTTCTGTGACAAATGGTCAGAAATATTTCTGAGAAATAGAAAAAGAAGCCTGCCGGAAGCATAACTTTTTTAATTTTTTCCTTTGATATAAAAATTTGGAACATCGCAGGCAGACGTATCTGCTTGTTTAAAAATTGGAATAGAAAAAGAGTCATCATATTCAGAATTTATCGGCTTCAAAAGCTGAAAAAAAAAACTTATGCACGACATAAAATACTTTTGTGCGGGACAGGTGACAGCCCGTGGAATGCTTTTCCGGCGTTCGCACACTTCGCATAAGTACCGTTTTCTTTGCCAAAAGAACCGCACACATTCAAAAGACAACATGGGGGCTGACCCCTCCACGGACTCTTCATCAGGTTTTTCTTGCTGATGGTGCCTCATTTGTTACATAAGAATAATTAGAGTTACTGCCAATTTAATATACTCATCAGATGAGCTATGAAATCTTTAAAAAAAAATCGGGCAAGTGCGAGTCGGACTCGCGCACGAAGGGTTCCGTACCATATAAAAAAAAAACAAAAAAAAAAGCAAAAAAAAAAACGGTCACCCATCCAAGTACTGACCACTCCCGACGTTGCTTAACTTTGGTCAAAACTCACGTTTGTTGTATGGGAGCCCCATTTAAATCTTTATTTTATTCTGTTTTTAGTATTTGTTGTTATAGCGGCAACAGAAATACATCATCTGTGAAAATTTCAACTGTCTAGCTATCACGGTTCGTGAGATACAGCCTGGTGACAGACGGACGGACGGACGGACGGACGGACGGACGGACGGACGGACGGACGGACGGACGGACAGCGAAGTCTTAGTAATAGGGTCACGTTTTACCCTTTGGGTACGGAACCCTAATTATTTATACAATATTGCGAAAGTTAGTATGAATATAAATGTTGCAGTCAAAAGTGTCAACTGGTCAAAAGAACTTTTAACCGACGAAAACAGGCAAAGCTCCAACAGCATCCTGACCATGATTGCGGGCAGGGTTGATGGAGGAATAAGTAGGTGGGGGGATTTTCTCTAAACTGTTTTATTGAGAAAATCTGCTTATTTATTGTTTATTAGAAATAGTTATATGAGATTGTAGTAGTTAATTAGCTAGTAAGTAAATAATTGTGTATATTATAGATACTAACATTAGCCTTAAGATAAAAACTGTCACTAACACTATTGATCCAAGTTGGTCGCGAATAAATGAATTTATTTATAATTTATTATTTATTAAAACTGCTTTTGACTGAGCATGTTGGTCAAAAGTAGTTTTACCTGAAAATCATTGGTTAATAGTAATTGTGACTGTTACTATCAGTCAAAAGTACTCCCAGAGATAGGTAGGTTAGGGTTATTTTTTTTTTGCTACGCTCAAAAAACGAAACTGTTCCCAGAGATAGGTAGGTTAGGGTTATTTTTTTTTTGCTACGCCCTAAAAACGAAACTGCTGCCAGAAATAGGTATGATTTTCAGGTAAAACTACTTTTGACCAACATGCTCAGTCAAAAGCAGTTTTGCCTGTTTATGTCGGTTAAAAGTTCTTTTGACCAGTTCACACTTTTGACTGCAACATAAACATTATGCAATTTAAATAACAAAACTTCCGTGAGTCACAGACATATTAAATATATTAAAAACGGGTCACTCACGTATTTTAAGTCGAAAAACGCTCGACATGTTTCACTCCGTACCGAGGAGTGTCATCAGGAGCTTGCGTTTACGGTGACGGACCGTTTTTAATATATTTAATATAAACATTATGATTTAGAATTTTGATTTGTAGCCAAATTAGAGCTAAACAAGTTGGCCTTAAAAACTTTTATAAGCCTTTATTGCTGATTATTTTTAAAGCGCTGGTGGCCTAGCGGTAAGAGCGTGCGACTTTCAATCCGGAGGTCGCGGGTTCAAACCCCGGCATGTACCAATGAGTTTTTCGGAACTTATGTACGAAATATCATTGATATTTACCAGTTGCTTTTCGGTGAAGGAAAACATTGTGAGGAAACCGGACTAATCCCAATAAGGCTTAGTTTCCCCTCTGGGTTGAAAGGTCAGATGGCAGTCGCTTTCGTAAAAACTACTGCCTTCGTCAATTCTTGGGATTAGTTGTTAAGCGGACCCCAGGCTCCCATGAGCCGTGGCAAAATGCCGGGATAACGCGAGGAAGAAGGAAGAAGGAAGGATTGCTGATTATTTTTAATTTATATCACAGAAGAAAGAATGAGCGCGCGTGATTTACACTTATAAACGATAAAACTAGGTTAATATTCCTGTATCAATGTGTCCACTAGTGTCCAGCAAGACATAGGCCTCCTCTAACATTTTCTTTTATTGTCTGTCTTTAACCAGCCTTGTCCCAGCAACAGTTTTGATGTCATCAGACCATCTGTTGTTTGGCTTTCCACTTCTTCTGTTGATATCAATAAAAATATACAAAAAAAAATCGCTCCTACAAAACCGTGTGGTGCACTCACAGGATAGTCTTGGCGTCAAGTAGCTGCAGGGTGGCACTGGAGACCCCGGTCCCGGCCAGGGTGGCGGCGGTCTGCGGCGCCGGCGCCTCGAACTCGTCCGGCACGTACACGTCACCGAACGCGTTCTGCGACGCGATGTCGTACACCGCGAACCACTTCAGCCGCGAAACGCGCTTGCCCTCCGGCAGCGAGATGCGCACCTCGGCATTGTAGTACCGCTCTAGGATGTTGGTTCTGTAGGGTGTATAAGCAAGAAGTAGTCTAACACATAAGAAAATAACAAAGCTTTGAGACACAACAAACTATGAATCCACTCAATTGAATCAACTATAGAGTTAGTGGCAGGGCAAGACCAAAATTTGGTGTGGGCAAGGTACATATAGCGAGGCCCTCTGATGCCGCAAGAAATAAGGAATAGATTTTTAGGTTGGGTCCGAGTTATATATTTATTTGAGGCATGAGGACCCTCGGACTGCAAGGCCCGTAGTCCCTCCCTACCGCCACCTCTGTATAATATAGAGTCCAACCAAACAATGTTTTCTTACCAAGTGCTATATTAGAGTCTATTTTAAACATACTTGCCATGTTCATCAGGCACAATGAAGCCCTGTGGGCCAGGCCGTGCTGAGTCACCAGCCCAGAAGAAGGTGTCATCCCCTGTGCCATCATAGTTGAAGTTCACCAGAAGCAGCGTCCAGTCATCCACCGCATACACCTCACCTGTCACCTGCAGACAGACCTCACCATAGTGGTTGTTTGACACAGGGACAGGGCTGACAGAAAAATGTGATGCGTGTTTTTCACGAAATTGTTATTAGGAAAGAATAATAGACCTACAACTTAGATATAAATATAATATTAAATAATTTGTAAAACCATCCTCAATCACAAGATAAAAGTAGTTTGCTTAAATTAAAAACAAGACAGATTTATGGACATTTTGAAGCAATCAACTCAATATCAAGTTTTCATTAGTTAATGATTCAAATTAATTCCAAACTTAGTCATCACTTATACTACATTACAAAGTAGGTAAGTATTAAAGTGTTTGAATGAAAAGTGGAGTTGTACCTGGTGATGGTAGGAGTTGAGTTTCCCGAGCAGCTTGCCGCGGTAGGGCCCGTCGTCGTCGTCCTGCGCCCAACCCTCTGCAACCACCAGCACACAATAACACCACAACACACAGAGAAAGTCGCACACTAAAGCTCGACAACTTACCTGCAGCCAGCACTAGAAACGTTAGCCATGCTAAATACATTGTTACACTTAACGTTAATCCTTAACACTAGTTTTTATTGTTCCTAACTTTCTAAGCAAAGGTCATTATTTGTACGAAGTTTTCGCAACTCTCGCGCAGACTTCCGGTTTCAACTTCAACTTGACAGCTGACTTGTCAAGTTGTCAGTGCTTTCTCGTCGGCCGCGGCGCGGGCAAGGCCGCGTGCGTGATTGGTCACTTGACCGCCGCAGGTTGCTGGCGTCCAATGGCAGAGGTTTACTTTCACTTCTGTTAGTGACGTTCATGGAGTTATAAGAAGGAGTGAACTGTCACTTTTTTTGCCATACTAAATTGAACCTTATCACAGAGCCAGAAAGACGTTCGTACCAGTACAGAGAAAACGGTCCACTTGAGATAGCAAAGGTGGGCCGCGGTGTCTCACTCGCACATGTTGCCAATGTTAAAAATATACCATTGTGGTAGTATTTATATCAATATACTACTAAAATTAAATACCTTCTTATATTATTTAAGTGCTATATTCAGAGTACGGTTCTGATATCTTTTAGGAAATTTGTAAATAATTATGATGTCAATATTATTAACTGATTTAACCAAGCATGTGCACAACAATAAAAAACACTAATTTTGATATGGTAGACATTGTAGTAGTAAGTTTGAATATTAATTGGTATCCCTAACCTGATGACATTTATAACAAAACACGTGAATGCAAAATTTCTTAAAAATGGTGAAGAAATGTTGCGTTAAAGGTTGTGAGAGTGAAATAATTTCTAATTTTGTAATATCGTTTCACAAGGAAGCCACAATTATTACATTTTACGATATAAATACAAGTTAGACATTGTCAAACTCATTAGGGTGACCATGATGTCGGCACGATGAGAACCAGTTTTACCACTTCCTTTATGGATTTACACAATTCTTATTACGTACTTAAACGTAAGTTTTCATAAATAGGTATGTATTTATTTCGGCATGTTTAAATTGGTGAAATGAGAGCCAATACAGGATAAATAATTGCAAAAATTGAAATCCAAAGTCCTTAAACATTACAGACACATTTATAAATTGTTATAATAATAAAAAAACACATAGATAATAAAAGAAAAATAGAAGTTTATCGTAATTTACTGACTTTTGGGACGATACCAGAAACGTTACTGGGAATTTAGCCCTCATAAGCACGAGCGCTTTTTCAACGCGCGTTACAAAAGGGGTTGAATCCGTTCACACGCTAAATTCGATTTAACGACCAACGCTTAAAGTCGAAAAAAAAAACAAGGCTTGATAAAAAGCGCTACCACCATCGTGTGAACAAATACACATGTTTCCATTTGTTTCATTCTAACGCGCTTTTTTAACGCGCGTTGAAAAAGCGCTCGTGCATATGAGGGCTTACCCTCTTTGGAAAATTTACTGGGAACGGCACATCACTAGTTTCTTTACATTTCACGACTCTTCTCTTTTCGCACAGATGGCCTACCACCGTGAACACCGAAGTTCGCAAATTACGGGCATCTTTCTCTTTTACTCCTATAAAGGAGTAACGGAATTTGCGAACTTCGGTGTTTATGGTTTTCGGTGACGCCGAAATAATTTTTAGCTTGTAAGATTTTTACTATTGTACGTATGTTAGTTTGTAAGGTATGTATCTATGGGCCTTAGTCGCCTGATAATAAATGATATTTATTTTTTTAATTTAATTTATGCTCCAGTGATAAGCGACCTAGTTAAAAACTATAACAAACGGGCATAGCGGATCCACGCGACCCTGAGGCAGTGGCGGATTTGCTCTAAGGCCGAGTAGGCCCGGGCCTAGGGTGGCAGTCTATATGATGGGTGCTGAGAAAGGGGCGTCTAGTGCTTGCTACAGGGCCTGGGGCCTAGGACGGCAAATACTGTAAATCCCCCACTGCCCTGAGGGCCTACCCCAAACCACTTTCGACATTTTGTCTCTCTGTCGCACTTGTAAATTCGTACGTAAGTGTGACAGAGAGGCAACACGTCGAACTTGGTTCGCGGTAGACCCTCTGGTTCTGTCACCATATCTGTCTCTCTATCTCTCTCACTCATACCCGTGTTCTTGACAGACGTTACGGCGGACCACATTCCTGACGATCCACCATGTTCGTGGTCCAGTGCGCCTATTAGCAACAGCTTTTAGAACAACTAAATTAAGTGCCTATAAGGTTGTGTGAAGCGTTTTACACAAGAGAAAAAAACTATATTCATCCCTTTTCAGGCCATAATACTAGTACAGCGAAAATACAGTATGATTCTCTATAACTATGCACGAATAAGAAAAGATCCTGGCCAAACTATATATTCAATGTTATCCTAATATCCCACATACATATGTGACGTCCCACGGTCAAAGGTACCTTATGGCGGGTATGGAGTTATGCATACCCCAGTAATCTACAATAAATAAGCTATCGATAACACAAAAGATCAACCTTCTAGGTTACGTAGTTACAGAGATACGATTTTTTGAAAATAATGTTGTGAAATGAGCAACTTTACGATAGAGAAGTTTTAAGTTTAACCGCCTAAAAAACTATGTTCCTGAAGTAAGTTACATAGTTGACTACAAATAATAATACCTTATATATCTGAGATTAAAAAAATATTGCGACTTGTTCTGTAATGCAAATAGAAACTTTTGATATCAACTGATTTATGTGTATACTAACCAATCTCTTGAAAATAAAGTTTTATTTCATTTTCACGATTGATTGCAATGAGCTCTCAAGATTTAAATTTTATCTATTAGAAAACGACACTGACAGACAGTTTAAGCAAAAAACAATACCGATTTAGAGGTGAAAATGTATTTTCTGACTTTTTCATATAAAATCACAAAATTGAATATTTTTACTTTTAATGTGACACACAATCAATTTTTCTGAGCACATATGAAAGAAATTCTGTCATTCAAATGAAATAAATCCTAAAACCCCAACTAAATACTATATTTAACCCCTTATGCCACTTTAAACTTACATAACAATAACAGTATTTGCTCCATACATTTACGAAAAGGTACCTTATGGAAATAAATCTAATAATACATCACTACAAAATATCAATCATATTACAGTTTATCTTTTATGAATAGAAAATATTAATTTACATTAAACTGCCCCAATTTTAATTAGTTCTTCGTCATAATAATCTTAAAAAAGACCAATAATTTGTATGTAATGAAAAGGTACCTTGTGGTCAAGTTACATGATGAGGCATGATGATGATGGAACAGTTAGGATAAACTAATAATATTTTGGGGTTAAGATGGTATAAATAGTCTATTTCTTATCAATAATATATTTCGGTTGCTATTGAAGATAAGCGGCATTGAGGTTCAATGACCTCAGATATTCCATAAGGTAATGCGTCGGGTATTGGCATTTTTCAGCAAACCAATGGCTGATTTACTGCATGCGACCAAACCAAATGAAGATTATTCTAGTTAAGAAAGACTTGACGAGAGTAACTTGGGTATAATAGCAGTCTACTTGGATTTGTGATGTCGGTCTATGTAAGGTTATAATATTTGCGAGGCGCCCCAACCAGAACTGAAATTATCAAATTAGTTTTGCAGAATGCTAATACAGTTCTCTACCAAACTTCTTTTCCCGTATTGACTAGTTTTTTTGGGAATTTACAATCTTTTTTCCATAAGGTACCTTTTCTACTAAACTCTGAGACGACATTACTAGGCTTATAACTAACTTATAACAAAAATAAAAACAAGTAAACAAACGTTACGCATTAAGGTTTCAGATCACACAATAAAAAAAAATTGAGCATTTTTTCACCTCTTTACAAAACATTTCATATCTCCGAAACTAGAAACCCTCATAAGGTACCTTTTCCCGTGGAACGTCACATATGACTTATGGTCACCCTAATTAGAAAGAGATGCAACGGCCCACCTTGACTTCTCATGTGGACACACTTTTTGGCTAATGTACTCTGTCCGGTTTACTCTCTAGGTCCGTGGTGACGTTACGTGATGTTAAGATGTTAAGGCCCCATTCGCACGGCAGCTTTTTCAACGCGCGTTAAAAAAGCGTTAGAATGACACAAATGGATAACCATGTATGTATTCACACGACAGCGGTGACGCTTTTTATCAAGCGTTGTTGGTTTTTCGACTTTAAGCCTTGGTCGTTAAATCGAATTTAGAGTGCGGATAGATTCAAGCGCTTTTTTAACGCGCGTTGAAAAAGCTGTCGTGCGAATGGGGGCTAATTGATAACAGCCTTCGCTTTCTATTTAAAATGTTGCTAGTTGAAAGCTTTGCCAACTTTGTTCAGTTCAGAATCAATTTAAGACAAATTAATTAATTAAGTGTCTACCAGTGGCCTATTTTATAAAGCTACAAGTTACAATTTACAAGCGGAAGTCTCGTTCTAACACATAGGGTTAGAAAGAGACTTCCGCTTGTAAATTGTAACTTGTAGCTTTATAAAATAGGCCACAGGTGTCTACCCAATATAATAAATTAAAGAAGACTTAGTTAATAAGTATTGGTATAGAAATTTAACATACATTGTGACCCATTCATCGCTCTTTACGTGTACAAAAGTGTGTGTAGGCAGTGATGGCGGATTTGCCCTAAGTAAGGCCAAGTAGGCCCGGACCTAGAGCGGCAAATTATGACAAATAATTCGCTGATGATAACAAAATAAAATAACTCAAAATTTAATAAATATTATGAGTGATGAGAAAGGGGCGACTACAGGGCCTGGGGGTGGGGCCTAGGGCGGCAAAGACTGCAAATCCGCCACTGTGTGTAGGCGAAATGTTATAGATTTATTTAAATAAAAAAAAATGAAAATAAATATTAGCCCAATTTTTATTATGTAGGTGAGCATTTTCAAAAAAAGTTGTCATATAATATTAGTTGTAAATAATAACAATAAGCAACTATTTTATTATTAGCAATTTTAGCAAATGATGAAAATCATTTAACAAAATTGTACTAAAAGGATTTAAAATCTGCCACACTCATGAGCTTATGACAATTTAAATATTTACAAACTTTTAAAGAAATCGTTCCAAATTTCAAATAAAAAAACTTAGGTAATTTGTAATAAGTAATATAATATCGTAAAGTATAAAAATGTAGAAGCATTACCAATTCATATAAGTACTTATAACTTTTTTTCTCAAAAATGGACGGCAAAGTCGACTTTGCCGTTTAAAAAATAGGTCGCGAAGTGCGTAGTTTATGATCAATCAAAAATTAAAAAGTTAAAAACATTGCAGTCTCGATTTTGGGACTGCAATGTTGCATACAAATTCCATTATTTGTCGAGTTCCAAACTTTTTAAAAGTTGAAATGTCCATATCAAATGAAGGCACTACAGGCTCATTAAACAGCCAAACAGATGATTAGCCCCCATTCGCACGGCAGCTTTTTCAACGCGCGTTAAAAAAGCGCTTGAATCTGTCTGCACTCTAAATTAGATTGAACGACCAAGGCTTAAAGTCGAAAGTCCAACAACGCTTGATAAAAAGTGCCACCGCTGTCGTGTGAATAGATACATGGTTATCCATTTGTGTCATTCAAACGGTTTTTTAACGCGCGTTGAAAAAGCTGCCGTGCGAATGGGGCCTTAGTACTTATTATTATAATGTTGGTACCGCGACAATTTAGCTGTCTCAAATAGGTTGGCGTATTTTCGGCAGAAAAATACACTTCTATTTTTTAATTACAAAAATAAAAGGCGGCTATGCAAATTTTTCCAATTGTTTCTACTTTTTTCTGTGAAAATATATACGTAAGAACGTTGCTTCTGTAAAATATTTCTATTATATTTATTTTTCTTGCACTATTTTTGAGAAAAGCACTATATATGACTCGGCTGGAAGGCTACTTGCTGGCTTCGGATTCAATTAAACGGACTCCCAAGGTCGTCCGTTTAAAACGAATCCTCAGCCTGCAAGTAGCTACTTCCGAGCCTCGACAATAATGTACTATTATTGGTCACTCGGATCATAAAACTCTAAATTAACAAGATTCACATGCACTTATTAACTACCTTGCGAATCGCAAGTTGCGATCACTTAGGCCAGATGGCGCTGGCAGCCGCCGCAAGTGGTTGCGTTCAGTTCTATGAGGCCGTGCCGTACAGCTGCGTTCGTGGCCCACCATAATGGACTCGCCGGAAGACCAGCGCCGACTCTCGGGTCAGCATTATGCTGAGGCGAGCCCATTTCGTGGTAAACAATTTGTAATTATGTTTGTATTAAGCATTTAATTTTACTTTTGTATGTACACTAAGTTTATCACGAAAAATAAATGATTTATGATTTATTTATGATTTACTTAAAAATCAGTCGATTATCACAGAATTTAAGACGCGGTAGGTACAGCTAGCCGCAGTTATTTTCAACTCATTGGTATTAATTTCGTTCAGAGTGACATTGCCGTCCCTGTCTGCCTATTTCTGCTGCTGACTGTACCTACTTACTTAATTTACCATTGTTTAATCTACTTTAATGTAAATTCTCGCTCTTTATTGTTACTAGTCAGCTAGTCACTTATAAATCTTAGGTGTAATAGTTTATAAGTTTGTGTTAAATCACCCTTTAAAATAAACATAATATCAAAATCTTATCAGGCTTACAAAATGTTTAGTTGAATAAAAGAAATTGGATGGAATGTTGAGATTCTTCTGTAATATGTTCACCTCGCATTTGTCATTTATCGTTAGTCTCTTTTAAGAGTGACAAATCGCAAGTAATCAGTCGTGGAGGGACGACGTCGTATTTCAGTCCGTCAAGTCCGTGTCGTCACTTCGTCAGTCACGTCACGCGGGCTCGACGAGGTCTCTCTCGAGCCGCGCCAGCGGCAACGTCAGCGCCGCGCCCAGCAGCGGCCGCGCGTACGCCGCCGTGCATTGCCACCTGTAAAAAAATAATCTCATTTATAACAAAAATGATTCGACGTAATAATAAGATAATTAAAAAAAAAACATTATTCGGGCAATCACTCTGTCGGACGCGAAATTCATAATCACTAAGGTAAATCAACCCTCCACGCCTACAAATTATAGGCGCCTCGCTCTGCCGACAAACGAGTTTACTTATATAATATGGTAAGAATTAGAATCGGATAAGGTCGATAAGTCACCCCGCGTCGTGGAGGATGGCGCGCGCGGCGGGCTGCAGCGCGCTGGTGACGGCGTGCAGCGCGCCGTAGCGCAGCTCCCGCGCGGCCGCCTCGCGCGCCGCCGCCTCCAGCGCGCGCCCCACCCCGCGCCGCCGCCACGCCGGCGCCACCGCCAGCCCCTGCAGCCACCCGCCCTCCGCCGCGCGGCTCGCCGCCACCCCCACCGTGCCCACCAGCGCGCCTGCGCCTGCGCCTGCGCCTGCACCCCCGTCGCGCTCCACCGCCACGCGCGCCGGCGCGCCGCTGCCCGGCGGCCGCGGCGGCCCGCGCCGCTCCGCCACCCAGCCCGAGCGCTCCGTGCGGAGGCGCGCCGCCTGGACGAGACAATTTAATAACATCGCGAATTCTCTATACAAAAATGTAGAAAAGTCAAAGAAGTCAAGTCAAGAAACCTAAAACATTGATATACATATGTCGGCGGCCGATCGTAAGATCAGACATATCGTGAAACGTGAAAATCTTTGACTCGTTCCCTGAGTCGACGGAGCCCCGCGTCGCGGGGCTCCTATTTCTGGGTAGTTCGTCCTTCGGGCATCTGAAGCAACCTAACGAACCTATCCTACTTATGTATTGGTTTAATGTGACTATCGTCAAAACATTACACAGGAACATTACGATCGGCCTACGACATATACATATTTATTTTTAAAATTTCAATTGTCCCTGACGCTGACTTTCATTCATTAGTTTCATTAGCATTGACACAAAAAAGAATATGAGAATTGTGATAATGGGAGTTCAAATAGGTCATTGTGAGAAATACCTATATAGGTACATGGAAATAATATGACCACACATAATCTTTTCGGAAATTGCCCCCAAGGCGTTGTAAGGTCAATTTTTTTTAATACCACAGCGGTGACAAACAAGCATACGGCCCGCCTGATGGTAAGCAGTCACCGTAGCCTATGGACGCCTGCGACTCCAGAGGTGTTACATGCGCGTATACAGATGCGATGCGCGACTGCGCGTAGAGGTGTTACATGTGTGTATGCATTTCAATGTGGCTAATTCCGTCATAGGGACTATTCCGTTCACTAGCATTTTTTTCAAACAATGAGAAAAATTGATAATTTCATCGACAAAGCAGCAATTAGTTTTAGTTTAAGCAATCAAAAGCAAATTGTTTTTTTCCCTACAATTCAAAACCAAATAAATCTACGCTCGTGGACGGAATAGTCCCTATGACAGAATTAGACACATTGACCTTAATCCTAACTATTATAAAGTAATAACAAGCATTGTAATGTGTAAGAGCTCATCCATCTTAGTGCTATTTTTAGAAATTTAAGTCCAGGACCTTTTTGTAGCAAAATAATTAACAATTGTAACTTACTAAGTGCAGCCATTTTTTTTTATTCATAAAGTAAATATTACAATACCTGTACAGATGCCATATGATCATGTGCTAATTGCACAGCCAGGAACACGATTACGGCTGCCAGCACCGGCAGTGCCGCCAGCGTGCCAAGTCCACAGCCAAAGAATATGAACAACCCGGCACCCACCAGTACTACCGCTTGCAATGTGGCCTGCAAACAAGTGATTTACCTACTCAAACTAATATAATCATTCTTACTACATATATTTAAATGGTGTTCACTCTCTGCAGGGTATTACAGGTTAAATTAAATAAATGTAATGTCATGATGTGGTTTAATGACTCACTAACTTATCAACACAAACCAAAGATTGACCTCTAAAACTAATTACTTAAAGTTTGTCATCCATACAAGTAGGGCAGCCATTCGCCAGCCGTCCGCGGTTCCCCGGGTTTGTACTTTTTTGGAAACTGTCCAGGGGCCATCTGGCGGGTTTGAAAAAGTGTCCAGGGAAAAGCCAAAGGACACTATATGTGAGGAAACACCTTACTGAATTTAATTATTTACCGGCATTATTGTGCACAAAGTAAGTAAAAACCGTATAAATACACTTCCTGGGAAAAAATGCGATTTACGCCAAATATCCGGGTTTTTTTTAAGTCTTTGCTCGGGTATGGCGGATTTTGAGATGACAGCCCTACATACAAGCCATCAAACCGGTAGGGCTCGGTCTCACCTCGTGGAAGAAGAAATACATAAAGGCGTCGTTGTTGAGCGCGGCGTACGCGTCACGCAGTAGCTGCGCCCGCGCCGCCGCGTCGCTGGGCCGTGCGCGGCGTACCACCACTCGCTCTACACTCATCACGCTACGGCCCGATTAAGATGCTAATCATCTAAGCTTCAACTGGGTAGTTCGACCGCTTTTTGACCTCAACGATTGTTTTGATTCATTTGAAGAAGCGATATAACTGTAGTAAATTATTCCGGTTAGTTTGCTAGGGCAAGATTCACCTAGAAACTAATATTTCGTTTGGCTTTCAAATTGTGTTATCATTTTTGTTGATTATATTAACTTAACATCGATGACGTCTGTCAATGTCATGCGCTGTTCGAAAATTCATGAATTATCCATAGACCTAGTATTACATAGATGAGCCTATACGCAAGCCTCCGTGAGGGACAAAACATACGCAAAGCGACAATATTAAAAACACGTTTTAACATTCCTGACAACATACCAAAAACAAGCTACGTAACTCGGTCGGGTTATTTGTTGCCCACCATAAACCATACTAAATTTTTGGTCGGGAACAAACAAAAAGTGAGACTGTGACAAGGACAAGCAATAATACCGCTTTCTCTGCTACTCCTACTGAAATTTCCATAAGTGCATCTCGTTCGGTCGTTTGGCCTCTATATTATTTATTTATGTTATGGAGATCCAACAGCTATCTATACAGAGTATGCCAAATTAATAAGAGATGGAAAGCCAATTGCAGGATCACACATGTAGCTACAGATTATTACATTTAAGTTTACTTAAATGAAAAGTGTCAACGCTCGGACACAGCAACGCACAACATAAAGTTTTTTTACAGTACCTACATATTAAGTACAATCCAAAAATGACAATATTTTAAAACACCTACAATCAGAAATACAATAGAAAAGTAGCAAACAAAGATTGATTACACATGCTCAATCAAAACATTTCAGCGTCAAATAATGTTTAAGGTGGTTCGATTTTCATACAAAATTCAATCGCATTGCATTAAGTCACTACACACTATTAGTACATAAATATTTCCGCATTTATCTACTTTCGAATATTCGTTTGCGCGAAATTAATAGGAAAACAATGTTTCATACAGAAATCATGCAATAATCATAGTTAAATTTTCATCAATTTTACGTATGTGTGTGTCACAAATGTTGTGTACAGATACATTTGCGACGTTGCCATACTATTTCCGACGTTGCCGGGCTGACCACGGCGCGAATTTGGAGTGCCGTCATGTTTAGTGCAATTTTGTTGACAGGTACTTAATTGACTGAAGCGAGAATAAGTACCCGAAATTCGTCAGCTTAGCTAAGAACTATCATGGCGTGTTTTGCAAACAGTCGCTTTTTTTGCTTTCAATCGGAAAGTTCCCGGTTCGATCCCCAGCATTGTATGCTGGGATATAACTTTTTGTAATTTTTTTACACCTAAATTTCGTATTGTTTTTTTTTATATGTTTATTTAATTTTTCTTATTTTCAAAAAGCGAATGACTACGCGTATTCGTTTATTTTTTACAAAGATAATTAGAAATTGTACTCTACCTAATCTCTTTGATTTTTACAATCAGGACATCCTCACTGCAATAAAAAAGAAATGTATAATATTTCCTGTGGTTGAAAATAATGGATTTTTTGTCCATGAATGAAGAACACAATTACAGTTACTACCAGGTAAGTAAATTATAACTCGATTATAACATTATTAGAATCCATATTGTTGCATCATCTTTCTTCATATTACATCAAAGATTTTTTCCTATCATGATTCATGATATTATATTTCTTTCAGGTACAGGCCGCGTAGCCAAGATGCCAATCGCTTACTCTCCGTAGCGATCGAAACGCAACTGTCACTGTCGCGCTAATATGGAAGAGTGATAGAGAGACATAATGCTTTTCGTTGTCGAAGCGATAGCGATTGTAACCTTGGCTAGGCCGGCAGGAACTACTACGGATAATTAAATGAAAAAAATGTACTTGTACTTGAATTCAAAATAAAAAAAATACTTAAATAAATGTTTTCATTTTATTTTAGGTAAAACCGGCCAAGTGCGAGTCGGACTCGCAAACGAAGGGTTCCGTACCATTATCTATAAAAAAGGGTCACCCATCCAAGTACTGACCCCGCCCGACGTTGCTTAACTTCGGTCAAAAATCACGTTTGTTGTATGGGAGCCCCACCCATATAACCATTCCAGTCGCAGAATCACAAAGTGGTAACTAAATGTCAGATGTGTCGTAACAGAGTCCACACAATGTGTCTAGAATTGTTTCGAAACAAAGTGTCGTCGCCGTGTCTACACTTTTCCGTAACAAGGTGTCGACACATTTGTGTGCACTTTGCGTGCGGTTTGCGACTAAATCTGACAGCAAATTTGTGACAGCAAATGTCAATATAAAATACCTCTTGAAAACCAAGGTTTGTCAAACTACTATTAGTGTCTCGTGTGCTCGTAATTCTAGTAAGTCATCATGGGCAATGCAAATGATAATAATCGACCGAAACCATATAAACACCCAACACCCGTCAACCTTTTACAGAAAAGTTTTTAAAGAAATTCAATAAGCTACTTAGGTCAGGCAACGAATGCTCCAAAAGTTGTAGAGGGAAATGCTCGGAACACAATTTTTGACTCCGTAACTCGGTTTGACAAGTTAGGAGGTGAACATATCAAAAGTCCCCGGCCGTAGCCCTTGAGCGGGGGGGAGAGAGGGGGCTTTGAAGGTCCCATTTTCCCGTTTTTCGATTATATCTCGGAAACTATGTATCTCAGCGACATGGCTACTTATACAAAATGAAAGTTAATTTAATTTGTTACAAGTTTATTCAGTCAATTTTTTCGATATGTTGAATAGTTTTTGAGATATCCGCTCTTGAAAGTTTATTTAGGGCTCTCAATTTTATCTTGATATATCTATATCAGTGAAGGTGCTAGGCCGTGTTTGGTATCGTTTTCGTATAAATCTGGGGTGCTGAATCCATTTAAGATATCACATTGACACCATTCCACAAAATAAAAATAAATCTTTTTAGGGTTCCGTACCTCAAAAGGAAAAAACGGAACCCTTATAGGATCACTCGTGCGTCTGTATGTATGTCCGTCTGAATACACAAAATAGTTCTTTACCTATAGATGACAGGAAAACCTATTAGAAATGTGCAGTCAAGCGCGAGTCGGACTTAATGTACGGAACCCTTAATACGCGAGTCCGACTCGCACTTGGCCGGTTTTTTTGAAACTCTTCTTGACGCTTAACCGCTGAACCGATTTCGTTGAAATTTGGTATAGAAATAGTTTGCGTCCCGGAACAGGACATAGGATAGATCTTATAACCAAAATCATCTTTTGAAGGTGTGAAATCAATAACCGCTGAACCGATTTATATGAAATTTGGGATGGTCTACATCTTTGATTTAGTTAAAAATGATGAAAAAACATGACTTCAAACCTAAACTTAAACAGTATTAACTTCAAGAAGTCAATTCTGAATTCCCCCCTACACCTCATTTCACACCTTTAAAGGATGATTTTTGAGATAACTTATTATATCCTGTCTCGGGACTCAAAATATATGTGTACCAAATTTAAATTAATACTGTTCAGCAGTTTAAGCGTGAAGAGGAGTTTAAAAGAAAGAATTTTAATAAGTTTATATGTTTTTACTTCGGAATGGTGTCAATGTGATACCTTAACTAAATTTGGTACTGCGAATTTATACGAAAACGATACCAAACATGGCCTTGTAGCTTTACTGTTGTAGAAGTCAAAATAAAATTGAGAGCCCTAAATTCTTATTACTTGGCCAAACTTGTGTAGGAGGAAAAGGTAAAATAAAAGTCTTCGGCAGGAATATAAGACACAAATATATTTTTTTTTGCGTTACTATTTCGTTCATCAAATATAAACATACCTTGATTATACTATTCTAGTGAGATCCTCATAGATAAACAAAAACATTTACTTAAAACATTACAAGGTCGAAATGTCACGGAACTTGTGAGAGTAATATGTGAAAAATATAAACTTTTATGACAAAAAAAATCTGGACACAATTTAAGAATCACCCAGTTGCGTCGAGGAATCATCTGTATTTTTGCTTGTTTCATTACCTCCTCGCTTCTTTTTTGTCCTTTGTATTCTGTAGCAATTTGTTAGATCTGAAAATAAAGATAACTTGCGTCGTCACGGATGTCGATTTATAGGTTTTAGGGAGTGCAGAATTCGAAAACGATGATCATTTTATAATCCAAGATGGCGGCTACGTATTTTGTCATAAAAGTGGAATCCAAAATAGTCATCATTTTCGAAATCTGCGCCCCCTTAAACCTATAAAACGACATCCATGACGACTTTTATGACATAGTGCATGGCCGCCATCTTGGAATCCAAAATAGTCATCATTTTCGAAATCTGCGCCCCCTAAAACCTATAAAACGATATCCATGACGACTTTTATGACATAGTGCATTGCCGCCATTTTTAAATTGAAAATGATATCATTTTCGAAATCTGCGCCCCCCAAAACCTATAAAACGACACCCATGACGACTTTTATGACATAATGCATGGCCGCCATTTTGGATTCCAAAATGGTCATCATTTTCGAAAGCGGGGCCCCCTAAAACCTATAAAACGACATACATGACGACTTTTATGACATAGTGCATGGCCGCCATCTTGGAATCCAAAATGGTCATCATTTTCGAAATCTGCGCCCCCTAAAACCTATAAAACGACACCCATGACGACTTTTATGACATAGTGCATGGCCGCCATTTTGGAATCCAAAATGGTTATCATTTTCTAAATCTGCGCCCCGCCAAAACCTATAAAACGACACCCATGACGACTTTTATGACATAGTGCATGGCCGCCATTTTGGATTTCAAAATGGTCATCATTTTCTAAATCGGGGCCCCCTAAAACTTATAAAACGACATCCATGACGACTTTTATGACATAGTGCATGGCCGCCATCTTGGAATCCAAAATGGTTATCATTTTCGAAATCTGCGCCCCCTAAAACCTATAAAACGACACCCATGACGACTTTTATGGCATAGTGCATGGCCGCCATTTTGGATGACAAAGTGTTTTGCTACCATCTGCATGCAAGACATTTCTATTATTTTTACGTACAAAAATGGCCCCCTGTCAACTTTCAATCGAGATTTAATCGATAATTTATTCGATTAATATTCAGATTAATTCAATTTCAATCTATGTTAGGTCGACTAAACTAATCGCGATTAAAATTTGAGAATTAACTTTTTTTATTCCATTAATTAGTCGAATAAACAGTTAATCGATTAATGCCCATCTCTGACCACGGCATTTTTGTTAATAATATAGTATAACAAGCGGTGTTAACCATTTCCCAAATAAGTGCATACTGTCTCGAATAGCTTTAGCTGTCATCTTCGCTTGACAGATATGTTATCCGTTTTTCTTTGATCCTAGACACCGTTCGGTTGACATCGTTTCTCATAGCTAAGTAATAGATAAGTCTTAATCCTAAGCCATCCTTTATTTCAAGTGTTTGATATTGCTCTGGTTTAATGAATAAACTCTGTGCAACATCTATATGTGTGTTCTGGATTTATTTTCTGTCTCATCATCCTGACGTCGAGCTGCAAGTGTGCATTTCTGCCAAGAGGTTATGGGCCCAGCACTACACGCCGCCATTGCAGTTGTAGTTTGAGCTTGCCAAAAACAGAACGGCAAAGCGGGCATGTCTGATGATGAAAGAAGAAATCCCAGACAGAGTGATGCACCTTCAGGCTCCGGCACGGTCGCCGCGCTGCCTCCGTCGCAACCTGGACCTTCGACTAGTGGTCATGGAAGTTCCGCGACCGGCGGTTACCACGTGGAGAAGCTGAATGGTCACCAAAACTTTAATGCTTGGAAATTTGTTATGCGGAATATCCTCATAATCGACGGCTTGTGGAAATGTGTCCTAGGAGAGGACCTTGACCCCACGCGCGACGAGCGGGCGCTCGCGCGAATATGTTTGTCAGTAGCCAGCACTTGCCACCAATATGTGCACAATGCCAAAAGTAGTAAAGAAGCCTGGACCAACCTAGTAAAAGTATTTGAAGACTCCGGTTTAGCAAGAAAAGTTCTTCTACTAAGAAAATTACATAGAATGGAACTAAGCACATACAGCACAATGACTGAATATATTCAGGAAACGATGGCTTTAGTGCAGCAGTTGGCTGACATAAACAAAGTTATTGATGACAGTGAGGTCGCAGAAATATTACTCTCTGGACTACCGAAAGACTACGAAACACTGGTGACTAACCTGGAAACAGTGAGCATGACTTCAACACTTAGCAGCGAAATTGTGAGGACCAGACTTTTACAAGAAGAGGCCAGAAGAGCCGATGCAAGTCCCAGTAATGGAACGGCCTTCATGTCCAAACCTTCATCTGTTTCCAACTTAAGACGCTGTACATATTGTGGCAAAAATGGACATTTAAAAAAATCCTGCTTCAAACTCAAGAGGAAGAAGAAAGAAGACCAGGCAGCCTCCAAGGGCCTGCTTGCCTCTGCCTTCGCAGCCTCCAGCAGTGATTTTCTTATAGACTCGGGCTGCAGCCAAACAATGGTCCAGTGCAGCGAGCTTTTACAATCCATGAAGCCAGTCAATACCGAAGTCATTATTGCCAACAACTCCAAACTGAAATGTATTGGATCAGGAGAAGTCGAGCTACAGTTTAACAACAATGACAATGTTTTGAATTTAAATAATGTACTGTTGGTTCCGGATCTCTCTGCCAATTTGCTTTCGGTAAGTTGTCTAGTTTCTCAGGGGTATAATTTAGTGTTTTCAAAGGAGGGATGTCTAGTTTATAATGCTAATTCTCTTAAAATCTCTGGCAAACCAATTTATAAAGTTGCTTGTACAAATGGAATCTATCGATTGCCCCTCAATATCTCCCCCGTGGTGCACTCTTCATCTCTCTTGCATAGGCAAAAGGCTCAGAGCGCTAAACCAATTGAGGTGTCAGCTGCAGAGTGGCACAGGAAATTGGGCCACTTAGGTACGTCTGGAATGATAAGTTTAAGAAACGGGATGGCATGCGGTGTTTGCTTTCAGGATACGGGTCTGCAGGAGTTGAAGGATTGTGCTACTTGCCTCAAAGGAAAGATGGCGAGCCAGCCTTACCCTTCGGCCTCCACACACCGTGCCAGTCAAGCGCTGCAGCTCATTCATTCTGATGTCATGGGACCCCTGCCAGTGGAGAGTTGGGGCGGCTCGCGCTATGTCGTCACATTCACTGACGACCACACGAGGATGACCCATGCCTACACTTTGAAGAGGAAAAATGAGGTACTTGCAACATTTATTAATTATAAAAATCTTGTTGAAAAACAATATGGTCTGCCAATAAGAACCTTACGTTCAGATGGAGGTGGGGAATACTGCAGCCATGCTTTTATTGATTATCTCACTAAACATGGGATCGTTCACCAGACTACTGTTCCATATTAACAAGAAGCCATTTCTAGCTCTGACTGTCTCCATTGGCAGACAGCTATGCAAAGTGAATATGACTCACTTATTGCCAACAAGGTATGGAAGTTAGTTGACCGCCCTAAAAATGAAAATGTTATAAAATGTAAATGGGTATTTAAAAGAAAATTTGATGCATCTGGTAAATTTGAAAAATATAAAGCTAGGTTGGTTGCCAGAGGTTTCACACAAGTTTTGGGGGTTGATTACAACGATACTTTCTCGCCTGTTGTTAGGCACAGTACATTAAGAATATTGTTTTCATTAGCAGCTGAGTTGGATTTAAATATTAATCATGTTGATGTCGCTACGGCATTTTTGCATGGTGAGCTGCAAGAAACCATATATATGGAGCAGCCTCCAGGTTTTAGTGATGGTAATAAAAGTAAAGTCTGTCTACTGTTAAAGGGGATATACGGCCTTAAGCAGGCTAGTAGGATTTGGAACTTAACAGTACATGATTTGTTATGTAAAAATGGTTTTAAGCAAAGTGATTGTGAACCATGTGTTTACACTAAAATTTCAGGTCAATCAATGACTATTCTAGCACTTTATGTAGATGACTTCTATATTTTCAGTAATAATACTAGTGATAATAAAGAGATATTATCTTTGCTTGAAACTCATTTTAATGTTAAAAACTTGGGAACACTTACCAGCTGTTTAGGTTTAAATATATGTATAAACAGAACTGAGCATTTTATAAAAGTGGACCAGTCTGATTATATTAAAAAATTATTAGTCAAGTTTGGCATGCAGAATTGCAAACCGGCCTCTACGCCTATGGCTACAAATTGTAAGTTGCAAAAGGCTGATGTGTGTCTAGATGATAATACTTATAGATATAGAGAGCTGTTAGGATGTCTTATGTATCTGAGTGTGTGTACTAGACCGGACATTGCATTTTGTTGTAGCCAGCTGAGCCAATTTAGCCACGCGTACGATAAGTCACATTGGCAGGCAGCTAAACGTGTTCTGAGGTACTTGGCAGGGACACTAAATTATAGTCTATATTTTTATAGGTCTGGTAGTTTAGACTTAACTGCTTACTCAGACGCAGATTGGGCTAACGATACTGTCGATCGTAAGTCATACACAGGTTACGTGGTTAAGCTGGGTCGTAACGTAATAAGTTGGGAGGCACGTAAACAGCGGTGCATAGCCCTTAGTACGGCCGAGGCCGAGTACCTTTCTATTGGAGATGTTTGTAAAGAACTTTGTTTCATAAAAAACTTTCTTACAGAGCTTTTAAATGTTAATTTTAATATTACTCTGTATAACGATAATCAAAGTGCTCATAGAATTGTAGAATCAAAAGAATTCTGTCACAAGCGTACCAAGCACATTGATTTGCGTTATCACTTTGTCAAAGATTTAGTACAGAAAGGATTTTTAAGTGTTAAGTATATGCCAACTGAAGAAATGGTAGCCGATGTGCTCACAAAGTCTCTAAGTGCTGAAAAACATAAGAAATTTGTTGATAAGTTGTGTTTAAAATAACTAAAATGTCTTGAATTTTTCTTTGTATTAGTATGTGGAGACTTGAATTTGTTTTTATACATTAGACTAAGCATGTAGAGCATGTAGAGTTTGCTTTATTATTTGTTTAGCTTGTTATCCTAAGGGGAAGTGTTAATAATATAGTATAACAAGCGGTGTTAACCATTTCCCAAATAAGTGCATACTGTCTCGAATAGCTTTAGCTGTCATCTTCGCTTGACAGATATGTTATCCGTTTTTCTTTGATCCTAGACACCGTTCGGTTGACATCGTTTCTCATAGCTAAGTAATAGATAAGTCTTAATCCTAAGCCATCCTTTATTTCAAGTGTTTGATATTGCTCTGGTTTAATGAATAAACTCTGTGCAACATCTATATGTGTGTTCTGGATTTATTTTCTGTCTCATCATCCTGACGTCGAGCTGCAAGTGTGCATTTCTGCCAAGAATTTTTACACTTTGAGAATATCTGAAAACAAATCAACACAAGGAGCCATTTTGCAAATCCAGTAACATACCAGTAACTTTGTTATTACTTTTGACAGCGCGTGTCATGTGTCAACACAGAGTCGACACAAAGTCGAAACATTGCAACTACTTTGTGACTGCAATATTTCTCAGCCTTAAACCATATTTATACATCATAATTAACAAGTTTCGTAGTATGTAAAGCGTTATTTCTGTTATTTAAGTATAGTATACGCATCGAAGTACTAAAAATGCTTCAAATAATATAGTTATGAACACAGGCACTGAGAAGTAAACAATTTCATTTCCGGCTAAACTAAAACAATGTGGTGGCGCGTTGATTATATTACACTTAGTTTATCAAATCACTCGAGCAGTTTAATTCCCCATAATAATTTAAGTCATATTGTAATATAAATGCAAACAATATATAATTACGTCTTGTAATCCGTTTTAGAGATGGCGTATTAATGTCACTTATTTTTATTTAAGTATTTTTCCATCTGACAGTTTCCATTTGACAGGAACAAAATGAACGAATGAACGAATGATTTTGGCATAAAGTAGTCGCAAACCCGAAACAATGTGTGCACACGGCGACCACACTTTATGTCACTTTGTGTCATGTGTCGACCCTTCCCCATTTCTGGTAACTGTGTCGACACGGCGACGACTCTGCGACTGGAATTGTGACCGAAACAGACGGTGTCGACACAAGATGTGTCAACACCGCGTCGTAACGGCGACTGGAAATGGTTGTATGGGCACTTAAATCTTTATTTTATTCTGTTTTTAGTATTTGTTGTTATAGCGGCAACAGAAATACATCATCTGTGAAAATTTCAACTGTCTAGCTATCACGGTTCGTGAGATACAGCCTGGTGACATACAGACGGACGGACGGACGGACAGCGGAGTCTTAGTAATAGGGTCCCGTTTTACCCTTTGGGTACGGAACCCTAAAAGCTGTGAAAATCAGGTATTGAATATTTTTTTTGAAAACGTTGATAAAGTAATTTATTGATAGAGTCTGTGCGGAAAGAGAAGAGTCTTGAAATGTAGGGGAGCCCATACATTCTACGACTCTTCTCTTTCCGCACATACCCTAATACCAACTAATACTGAATATCTGGGGGAGCGGTGGTGGCCTAGCGGAAAGCGCGTGCGACTTGCAATCCGGAGGTCGCGGGTTCTAACCCCAGCTCGTACCAATGATATTTGGTACGAAATATCATTTGATACCTATTTACCGAAACCTATTTATATACCGATACCTATTTTTCGGTGAAAGAAAACAATGTGAGGAAACTGGACTAATCCCAATAAGTTAACTCTCTGGGTTGGAAGGTCAGGGCAGTCGCTTTCGTAAAAACTAGTGCCCATGCCAATTCTGGGATTAGATGCCAAGCGGACCCCACGCGAGGAAGAAGAGATTGAATATCTGGGAGACCGACCAAAGCTTAGAAAACATATAAAAACTAAAAAATGCGCGTTTTCTCACAGATCAGACCTAGCTAAGAGATCCAACCCCTTATAGCAAATTTCATTGAAATCGTTAGAGCCGTTTCTGATATCATCCAAATATATAAATAAATATATATATATAATAATTGCTCGTTTAAAGGTAAGATAACACAAAAAGACTAAAATAAACAAAAAGAAATTACCTACTCGCACCAGTCTTGAACCCCAATCCTCTTGCACGTATTTCCACGAACATACCGTTACGCTATTGCAACATACTTACGTTGTGTGAAATTGTCTACTACAAGGATCACGGAAACACTGTTTGCATGTGTGAGTAATAGTAGGAAAAAGCGTGACAGCAACACTCCGTCGAATTAAAAAGGTGGTTTTTGCACAATGAAGTATTCAATGTTTATTTTAATAGTTCAATATTTATTTAAAGAGTGCGCGAAACATACTTTTAAGTATACAAATACCATGACCATTTCACAAAAAAATAAAACCTGAAATTTTGCAAAAGTGGTGCCATCTAGCGAGAGTTAAGTTTTGAGTAACCTAGGCGAACCACCTTAACCAAAGGTATCTTACAATTAAATATATCTATATCTAATTGGTTTGCCAGGTTGTTTAAAGCTCTACTCGCACGCGACAAGAAACTATTCTGTCTGTATTTGGACGATGAAAATTTAATGGAAATAGGAGGATAATACCTTTTACAACGAGTGGGAGTATTAAAAGAGAGATTGGAAAGTAGTTCAGGACTATCCACCAAACCAGTAGTGATACTAAGTAAATAACTTATGTCAGCTATTTCCCGCCGTTTTTGAAGTGGTACAAAGTGATGTCTTTTACAAATAGATAGATAGTTAGAGGAGCTATAAGGAGATTTAATTTTGAAACACAGAAATTTAATGAATTTACGTTGAATACGTTCTATTCTTTCAGTATATGTAGAATAGCAGGGATTCCATACTTGAGATGCGTACTCCAGCTTGCTTCTGACTAATGAGCAATATAGCACTTTCAATGTTTTAGCTTGCTTAAAGTGAGTGGAATTACGCATTATGAAGCCTAATGACCTATATGCACTGCTTACTATACTATCAATATGCTTATCAAAAAGCAATTTGGAGTCTTGGATGATTCCAAGATCCTTCATAAAGGGTATTTTGACAAGAAGTTGACCCTTAAGCCTGTAAGAAGTAACAATTGGGTTATATTTGCGCGAAAATGACATTGAGAAACATTTGGAAGGATTCAGGTCAAGCCCATTAGCCAGGCAGTACTCATCTACACGTAACAAATCAGACTGTAAGAGACTTGAATCATGGTGATACTTTACTTTTATTAAAATTTTCATATCATCAGCAAAGCAGAGTAGGTTAGAGTAAGTGAAACAGTCCCCAATGTCATTAATAAAGATATTAAAAAGTAACGGACCCAGTAAAGATCCCTGGGGGACTCCACTTGGAACCGTTACCCACCCTGACATGTAATTGTTGACAACTACGGCCTGAGATCTATTATCAATATAGGATGTGAACCATCTCAGTAGATCTCCATTGATTCCTATATTTTCAAGTTTAGAAATTAATAAGCGGTGGTTAATTTTATCGAAGGCCTTACTGTAGTCTGTGTAGACAACGTCAACTTGAAAGCCGTCATCCATTGCCTTAGATACATATTCATTAAATAACACAAGATTTGAAACAGTAGACCTACGTTGTAAGAAACCGTGTTGATTTAAAATAAATGAGTGTTTAAGTGAATTATATATGTCGGGAACCCAGTGCACAAACCACGGGTCAAGCCTGATGACGTCACCTAATCTCAAGTGCTGCGCCAGCGCCGGCGCCCGGGCGGTGCCCTGCGACAGTTCCTATCGACCCTTGACACGTGTAGACGCATTGATTTCCGAATATTAGTTTTGATTACCTAATTAGTGATTTTGATAGAGATTTGGCAATACAAGGACGTTGTATGTTGTTTATTGACTTTCGTGCAATTATATTGTGTCTCAGTTGAATCTAGACTGTTTTATTATCTCGAGGAACCCTAGGACTAATTAGCCATTACGATGCCCACAAATAGACAATAATCTGATGATCCAGGCCATTCTGCGACATCAGAAGTGGGATTCCCTCGAGATAATTGTGAAAGTTTTGTGAAAATTGTGAATTTTGGTGTGATTTGATGCAAATGAATAACAGACGTGTGTCGATCAAACTTTCAAGTGTTAAAGTTAATTGAAGCTATGAAGAGCCAGGCAACGAGTAGCAGATTACCAGAAACTAACCCTGATAATTGCGAGTGAAGATGACCTTCGAGCCCGGTGAAATACCTACTGTGGATTTGTGGAACAAAAGAATAAGAGAATTGCATCTTTGTGGTTGTTGCGAACAAAGGTGCTGGTTATTCAGATGTAAAAAGAAATTGGTTCAGACAAAATAAAAGCTATATCGACTGTCAAAGAGTATGAAAAGAAAAGCGCTTACAAATGAGGCCAGGCGTTGTGATAAACTACTTACAACTTTACTTAAAAGCGTTTTATTGTTATGAAGAGGATGTATGTGTCTGTTGACTATGTTTCAACAGTAAACAAATCAAGATTTCAATTGCCTGTTTTCAATGTTGTCAGATGTGTTTGCCATGCAATGTCGAATTGAGTCTACAAAAACAAAGAAGTGTGATCCCGTCTTCGGTGCGGGGTGACGCGCCACTTGGTTGAGTGTCCCTGTAGGCATGTACATTGAGCATTGCTGTCAACAGTTACACCGCGGTCCGAGGCTGGGCCTCGAGTTTATCTTTGGAGTAGATGAAACTATACCATCTGGCAGACCAATGCAGGTCAATTGGTCAACTCGTGTGATCGATTGCATAAAAAAAAGGTGAGGTGTTATAACTATTTTGCGTCTAAAGTTGAATGAACAATAACAGAAAACTGACTTATTACCGGTGTGAGTAGATATACGGGGTTCGATTCTCAGTCTAATATTTTAATGGCTTTGTGTGTTTGATGAAAATGGTTGTATTTCGATGCTAAAAATTACAAGTCAATTTTTAAATGAACGAAATCTATTTCTGAAACACTTCTTTGAACAATGGAGTCCTGTGTGTTGTTTACATTAACACCGGTTAAGTACCGACCTATAGTTAAGAAATTATTTCTTATGGGACCCAAGGTTTGTTTAAGTTATGGTTGGGCGAGAAATATTATCGCATGAGTTTCAAGTTGCAGTTGACTACGAAATACGATGAACTATTTTGAGATACTAATGAAGTGGTCTGCATCGACTTAAGTGGTATGCTTTTCGTGGGAGCGAAATTAGTTATAACGTTATTTAAATGATAAAATTATTTCTATTAGTTGTGTTCGTTTATCATTGAAAAGGATTAGTTTCATGAACGTTGTTTATATGTCATTACCAAACTTAAATGGAGCTGGGCGGGACATGTTGCCAGACAGAGTGATGACAAGGGGGCCATAATGCTAACGAAATAGTAGCCGCTTTTAGACGAAAATAGTGCGTGGCGTCCGTTGACTCGTTGGGTGGACGACATTCGAAAGATTGCGGGTCACTTATGGATGAAATTGGCTTAGGACCGGGATAAGTGGCGTACTCGAAGAGAGGCCTATGCTCAGCAGTGGGCGATACAAGGCTGATATGATGATGATGATGATGATGATGTTTATTTTGTTGTGTTTGGAAAGTGTTGGCATGTCGATGGATTGACTGCACAAAGACTGAAGGGATCAGTTACTTTATTGTATGATGTATAAAGTCGTATAACGATTGGTAAATGTATGGAATGGAAATTTATTTTAGAATCGATAAAGTAGGTATACGAGCAAGAGTGTATATAATTGAGACCTGTCTTATTTGGCTCATTAGCGTTGGTGCGTCTAAGTGTTGAATCGTTGGTGCGATACGGATGCGTTGAAGCTCTGTGGTGTAGTCGTTGGTGCGACTAGAGTTATGAGTGCAATTTCGTCGTTGGTGCGATGTTATTGATGTGGTCGTGGAAGCGACTTGAGCCGTTGGTGCGGTTGTGGCTAAGCCGTTGGTGCGGCTGAGGCTAAGAGCCGTTGGTGCGGCTGAGGCTAAGTCGTTGGTGCGACTGAGATTGAGCCGTTGGTGTAGCTGAGGTCTAAGAAAAATCTTTAATGTCGGTTTACACTCATGCTCGAATACTATGATTTGGTGATATTTAAATAATAAAGAACGAATTGCAGTATGCAGATAGAATATCGACGATGTAGCAAACATAATCATTTGGATTAATTATTGAAAGTATGATGACGTTAAAGTGAAGTACCTACCTACTAGTCAATGACAGTGGTTGATATTTAATAGCTTGATATTTCTTTAGAACGGTCATACATTTACAGCCGATGAAATACAGTCTGCTCGGTTAAAATATTTTAGCAACAAAAATCATGCGAGTGTCACATGTGCACCTGTGCTTGTGCTTTTTGAATTTATTCGATTTTGATGTTCTTTACAGTGTTGGTTGAACAGAAAATACTTAGTTTTGGTTTACATTCGTTGTAATTTGTAATAAACCACATTTCTAACGCAAGACGAATGATATTCGGTGATTATATGATCTTTCTCGTATACGGGACAATAGTGCTCCGGATATTTAAGATGTGTCCGCAGAGTGGATAGACTAAATACGTAGAGTCCCTTTCGACCTTTAACGCTTGCAAAAACAGTATTTCGCAAAGATTCATTGAGATTCAGTGGAAACTAGAATGTAGGTACATAGAGTACTTGTGCTACCACATAATGCTATACGTAAAATGAAATAAGAATTTGATATTTGATAGATCGTCATTGTCAATGGATGTGTGAAAGCTTAGTTCAATCATAAGATTTAGTTGAGACACATCGGAGTGTGTCTGAATTACTCTTCGTGTTAGGTCAGAGTTGGCCGAACGGATGATACTTTGGTTTAATGTTTCTTTTGCAGAATACCTAAGCAACCAACCCACACGAGGTCGTGTGGTCATCAGGACGGCCGTGTCGGGAACCCAGTGCACAAACCACGGGTCAAGCCTGATGACGTCACCTAATCTCAAGTGCTGCGCCAGCGCCGGCGCCCGGGCGGTGCCCTGCGACAGTTCCTATCGACCCTTGACACGTGTAGACGCATTGATTTCCGAATATTAGTTTTGATTACCTAATTAGTGATTTTGATAGAGATTTGGCAATACAAGGACGTTGTATGTTGTTTATTGACTTTCGTGCAATTATATTGTGTCTCAGTTGAATCTAGACTGTTTTATTATCTCGAGGAACCCTAGGACTAATTAGCCATTACGATGCCCACAAATAGACAATAATCTGATGATCCAGGCCATTCTGCGACATATACTTGTTCATAAACAATTTTTTCAAAAACCTTGGCCAAAATACATAGCTTAGAGATAGGTCTATAATTAGTTACATCCGTTTTAGATCCTTTTTTAAAAACAGGGGTGATAAAGGCTGATTTCCAAATATCAGGAACTGTGCATTCTTTTAATATTATCACCAATAAATAACAAGTATGCGGGTGCGAAGCGGAATAACTCACAAGGCAAACAAATCTGCAACAAGTGCGAGAGAGCAAAAGAACATCCATAGCAATACATGCGTGCGAAAAAAAGAAACAATCATACAATAAATTACACATCTCAGACGGGTCAGCAAGCGCTTTGTTAACATCGCAGGTAGCGATAAGCCCGAGCGCTAAACAAAGTAAACAGGCAACCCGGTTTAGTTGGTCACAGATGTTCAAACTTTGGTAAATAAACTTAGTTATAATATTGAAAAATACTATAAAAAGTATAATTAACAACCAGAATCTAACTGAAAGCAATGAATAGAGAATACACACATTAAAGCAATTTGTTTAAATCGCGTTGATTGTTGATAATCAAAACTCTGGAACTATCGTCCTTGCGTACGTGGATTTTACTATATTTGACCCATATATACGCATAACCCTTTTGCGTCAATTGAGTCTTTGCAGATGTCAGAAGTTTCTTGTTGCTAGGCGTCAGGTGATCATTCACATATACTCTGTGATTTTTTTTTTTTTTTTTTTTTTTTTTTTTTTTTTGGGTAAGTTAGGTAGGTCAGGTTAGGTTAGGTTAGGTTAGGTTAGGTTAGGTTAGGTTAGATTGGGGTGCGGGATTGGTAGACCTCCTCGTGGTGCACCCTGGGAGGGGGAGGATAGCCGCTCAGTTGCGCGCTTGCTATTCTCCCCCTGCGAACTACCAGTCACAGAGTGGTTATGGCAGTCGAGTCTTCTCCTGCGTTGGCTTTAGTGCCGTGTTGTTGTAGATGGCTGCTCCCGAGATGCCTCAGCTAATCTGAGGTGTCAGGGGATGCAGCCGTCTTGGAGGTGGTGCGTTTGCATCGTTTGTTGTCGGGGCCCGGTTCAGGGCCAGCGGCCGCTTGGCGGCGTGGGATGGCGAGCCTTCAAGGCTTGCGGCGCGGCGGGTCTGGCGGTCACAGTCATGTGGCTGCTAGATGGGTTTCGGCCCCCCGTCGGGCAACCCGTAACCCGCACTGAGCGGGCCGGGGGCGCTGCTCATTGAGAGTAGCGCTGCGTGGAGAAAACCACTATAATAAATCCCCAATCCTAAGGTGAGCGGACCGTGCCGATGGGATGCATGGCTGGAGGGAGTCCAGTGCCAAGCGTGCGGGGGAGCTCACCCCCGAAAAAAGAGACGACGATGTGGAGCATTGGTAAAGTACAATGAAGGCTGATTGCGAAAAAAGTCCCCTGGCGGGTCTCCAAAAGGAGGAATCCCGTTCGCTCACTTCGGTGACCGGCTGCCCTCTGTATGCAGGGGTGGGCAACAATCGCCTCGTAGGCCGGCAGGTTGCCGGTCTCCGTGAACACAACCTTGGCGAAACGAATATGGACATTGATGCTACGTGGAATAAGGACTTTATTGAATGGGTGGTGAAGGACTGCGACCTGTTGTCGTACTCCAACACCAATGACCTTTGCGTGAACGCGGGAGAGTGCTCGAATGGTAATTTGGGTGCATTGAGGCTGAGGGGTGGCGGTTCGCCGTCGCGAGAAGAAAAGGGTCGTTCTGACAGCGAATTGACCCCAAAAGATTCTAGAGCAGCCACGGCGGAGTTGCCAACGACGGTAACTCCCCCACAGGGTGAACTTTCGGAGCCCTTAACGAGTACAGGGTTACGGAGTCGACTGAGGAGCCGGAGATCGCTCCCAGACATCCGCGTGTCTTTAACCCGCTGTGACTCTCCAGCTCTGAAGAGTAGCTCCACGCAGTTGCAGACTGCGTCAGTAAAAGAAAAAGAGACGGAAGCCTGTGGTGGTGAAAACGAGGTAAATGTAGAAGAGTCAGCTTTGATAGACTGGCATAGAGATGAGCGAATTGAGTCAGACTCGGCCATGAGCTGCGACTCACTGAGTGACAGTGACCGACGGTTTTGGCGGAAACGCAATCTGAGCGGTTCTGGGTCGGAATCAGACGGGACCGCCGAGAAGAAAAAGACGCAGCCCACATCAAAGCGGGGTCGTGGTCACGCCATAACCACTGGCAAGTACGCGGGTATGGCCAAGACCCGAGAAGATTACAAAGCAGCAAAGGAGCAATACCGGCGGCAAGAAGCGGAAAAGGCTGAGGCAGAGCTGGAATGCATGACCATCCGCATGCGGCCAACTGTGGAGCGAAGTGTGGCGTCTGGTACAGAGGTAGAGAGCCAGCTAATGTCGGACCTTAACAAGCAAGTTCTTGACAGCGTGGCCGTGGTTAAAAAAGTGGTAGCTACGTCCGGGAACTTAAAAGGCACCTACCAGCGGAAGCTGAAGGCTGCGGCCACTGCGATTACTGATTTCGCCCAAGTGATGCTAGAACGCACCACCACGGATGAGACCAAATTGCTACAGCGGACTGTCTCCCGTCTGCAAACACAAATAGCGGACCTTCAAAAGGAACATGAAGAACTCAGAAATGAGCTGCGACTCGCTAGAGCAGCCCCGTCCCCGTTGACACCGGCCTCACAGCAGTCGCTCGTGGCACCATCTAACGTGTCCCAAGAGGAGGCCGAGCGCACGATAATGATGAACGTGGGCACAATGGTGAACGCCCGCCTGGAAGCCTTAGAGGACAGGCTCCTTCCAGCTAAAACTGTGCGGCCACCGCTGGCCGCAGACAAAACAAAAAAGACGGCCCAACCTGCATATCAGAAGGACAACAGGCCGGCTGCAACACCTCGCCCAGTCCTGACGGAACAACCTACCGCTGGACCTAGTGGGCTAAATAAACCAAAGGCACCCAATGGTGTGCAACCATCTTCTGCTCCTGGGAATGAGGGGAAGAAAACGGCAGCAAAAAAGGGCAAGAAGAAGAAGGGAAAGACGGCTCAACCTGCGGATGCACCGCGTGAGCCTCGTCCATTACCACCTGTTCCGGCTAACGTGGACGAGACATGGACAAAGGTGGTTAAAAAGGGCACAAAGAAGAAGGCAACAAGTCCTCCAACGCAGCAAGCAGCCCCCAAGAAGGCACGTAAACTACGCCCTCCACGCTCAGCGGCGATTGTCCTCACGCTGAAGCCGGAAGCTGAGGGAGGTAAAACTACCTACGCGGACATCCTTAAGGAGGCTAGATCTAAAATCGACCTAAAGGAACTACAGATCGAGGGAGTCCGGTTCAAACGAGCAGTCACAGGGGCTACCATTATTGAGGTCCCCGGGGCGACCAGCAGCGAGAAAGCAGATGCTCTCGCGGATAAATTGAGGGAGAAATTAAATAACGAGGTTGTCCAAGTCTCCAGGCCTACAAAAACCGCTGAAGTCCGCATCTCAGGGCTGGATGACTCTGTCACGCCTGAGGATGTGAGAAAAGCCGTGGTCAAAGTGGGTGGGTGTCACATAGACCAAATAAAGTGTGGCGAAATCCGCCAGGACTTCTCAGGCCTAGGTCCCATTTGGGTCCGCTGCCCAATTACGGTGGTTAAAAAGTTGACTGACAGCGGCCGACTGATTGTTGGATGGGTATCGGCAAGGGTCCAACTGCTGGATCAAAAGCCTATGCGTTGTTTCCGCTGCCTTGAAGCAGGCCATGTCCGCGCGCAGTGTCAGGCTCAAGAGGACCGCAGCGACCTGTGCTACCGCTGCGGACAGTCCGGCCATAAGGCGGCCACGTGCTCTGCCGCACCGCACTGCGCTGTTTGCGCGGCGGCCAATAAACCGGCAAGACACACAATTGGGAGCAAGACATGCTCTGCTTCCAAAACCAACAAGAAGGGGAAGAAGAATGGCGATGGCTCCCGAGCCCCCTCGCAATCCGTCCACCAACCCGCCACTGATGCGGTCGAGGGTGAGCAGGCAGCGCCAATGGAAACCACATAATAATGGCGTTAAAATTTGTGCAGGTGAATCTCAACCACTGCCTCGATGCTCAGGATCTCCTGTTTCAGAGCATGGCGCAGTGGTTGGCACATGTGGCTATCCTCTCCGAGCCATACCACATCCCCCAAAGGGACAATTGGGCTGGGGACTACGATGGCACGGCGGCGATTATAACTCAAACATCTACTGGCTCACCGCCCTTCGAAAAGGTGGAAAAAGGGAAGGGATTTGTGGCCGCGCTCCTTGGTGGCATCACAGTAGTCAGTGTTTATTTCTCGCCCAATAGGAGTGTGGCCGAATTTGAAGCCTTTCTAGTAGAAGTAGGAGCGGTTATTGGTCGCTGTAATCCGCGTCCCGTGATTGTTGCGGGTGATTTTAACGCCAAGTCCGTCGCATGGGGATCCCCAGCAACGGATGTACGTGGGCGGGAACTAGAGGAGTGGGCAGTTGCGGCTGGTCTGGTGGTTGTCAATCGGGGTTCTGTCGACACATGTGTTCGAATACAGGGTGGTTCCATTGTCGATGTAACCTTTGTTAATGCTGCCTTGGCCCGTCGTATTCAGGGTTGGGAGGTGCTTGAGAGTGTAGAGTCCTTATCCGACCATCGTTACATACAGTTCAGGGTCTCCGCACTCCCAGGTACTTTGAGCGGTCCAATTAGTCAGTCACTGCCAGGTGACGGTCCAAGATGGGCACTAAAACGCCTAGACAGAGAGGCATTGGTTCTTGCTGCTGAGGTCCAGGCATGGAACCCGACTCCGGCGTATCCAATAGATGTAGACGAGGAGGTGAAATGGCTCGGCGAAGCAATGTCGAACATTTGCGATGCAGCGATGCCCCGAGCCAAGCCTCTTCCTCCTAAACGTCAGGTCTACTGGTGGTCTCCGGAGCTCACGCAACTCCGAGAGTCATGTGTTGCGGCGAGGCGCCTTTATAGTCATCAGCGAAGGCGCAGGCTCCGGGATCCTGCCCGGGAGACAGAACTATATGCAACATATAGAGAGCGTGCAAAAAGCCTGAAGATCGCTATAAAGCAGGCAAAGGAGGGCTCATATCGGGAAATGCTCGATATGTTAAATAATGATCCTTGGGGGCGACCATATAAGATGGTCCGAAACAAACTTCGCCCTTGGGCTCCCCCCCTAACGCGAAGTCTCGAGCCGGATCTACTGCGAAATGTGGTGGAAGCGCTGTTCCCGGCCTGCGATAACTTCGCACCGCCAGCAATGGCACCCCCCGCTGAAATTGAAGGTGACGAGGAGGAGATACCCGACGTGTCTGATGATGAACTTGGCGCAGCTGTGCTAAGACTTAAGGCCAAAAACAAAGCCCCTGGGCCTGACGGCATACCGGGTCGCGCCTGGGTCTTGGCCAGTAAGGCTCTGGAATCACGAATGCTGCAAATGTTCTCAGCTTGCTTTCATCAAGCCAGGTTTCCACGGCAGTGGAAGACAGGCAAGCTGGTTCTCATAAAAAAGGAAGGACGCCCGGCAGATTCTCCATCTGCCTACCGCCCAATAGTGCTGCTTGATGAGATTGCGAAGCTCCTGGAGCGCATAATAGCCAGCCGTCTCATCAAGCACCTCGCTCGTGTCGGACCTGATGTGGCAGATTGCCAGTTTGGTTTCCGCAGCGGCCGTTCAACAGTGGGCGCCATTCAGCGTGTTAAGGCTCTCGCTGACGAGGCGGTGTCCCGAGGCGAGGTAGTCTTGGCAGTGTCCCTGGACATTGCCAATGCCTTTAACTCGTTGCCTTGGGGCTGCGTTAAAGAGGCGCTGCGGTACCACCAGGTACCAGAATATCTAAGGCGGATAGTCGACGCGTACCTCTCGGACAGGTCCGTCACTTACCCGGGACGGGAAGAGTGGGCAAGATATCCAATGTCTTGCGGTGTTCCACAGGGGTCGGTCCTAGGGCCACTCTTGTGGAATATTGGATATGATTGGGTCCTGAGAGGCGCAAACCTGCGAGGCGTAAACCTCACCTGCTACGCCGATGACACTTTGGTGACAGCTCGCGGGAAAACCTTTAGGGAGGCCGCCATACTGTCAACGGCAGGAGTCGCTCACGTCGTCGGTCGGATCAGGCGATTGGGACTAAAGGTGGCCCTACAAAAATCAGAAGCTTTATGCTTCCACGGGCCCCGCAACGCGCCACCGCCGGATGCGCATATAGTGGTGGGTGGAACCCGGATCGGCGTCGAGTCCACAATGAAATACCTGGGCCTCACACTCGACAGCCGGTGGAATTTCCGCGCCCACTTTCAGCGCCTGATGCCGAAGCTGCTGGGAGCAGCTGGCGCTCTAGGGCGTATACTCCCAAACACGGGGGGGCCCAAAGCGTCATGTCGACGGCTGTACATGGGGGTCGTCAGATCCATGGCCCTGTACGGAGCCCCAGTCTGGGCAGACATTTTAAAGAGAGAGGAGGTAGCTCTACTAAGGGCGCCTCAAAGGGCAATTACAACTAGAGCCATAAGAGGGTACCGCTCGATCTCTTTCGAAGCGGTATGTGTGCTGGCAGGGACTTTACCATGGGATTTAGATGCGAGAGCCCTCGCAGCGGTTCACCGTTGGCGCGAGGAGGCGCATCACAATGGAGACTTGCCAGCACCGAGAGAAATTCTAGGACGACGAGACGCCATTCGACTGGAAATGGTGGACGTTTGGGAGCAGAGGCTGGCGCACCCTAGCGCAGGCCGTCTGACTATTGAAGCGGTTCGCCCGGTTCTTAAAAAGTGGCTAGACCGGACATATGGTGCCTTAACTTTCCGACTGACTCAGATCCTCTCGGGACATGGATGTTTCGGGAGGTATCTTAAGGACAGAGCCAGAAGAGAAATAACTGCAATATGCCACCACTGCGACTGCCCGGAGGACACTGCCCAACACACACTAGAAGTGTGCCCAGCCTGGGAAGAAGAGCGCCGCACTCTAAGCGCTGTAGTGGGACAAGACCTCTCGCTGCCCTCCGTGGTCCGAAACATGGTGGACAGCGACAGGTCGTGGAAGGCTGTGCTGGACTTCTGCGAGGCGGTCATGGCGCAGAAAGAGATGGCGGAGCGCGGTAGGGAAGACGATCCAGCTTCCCAGCCGATGCGTCGCAAGCGCGTGGGGCGGCGGCGGCTCGCATATGACCGCCGACTTCCCCCTTAAGGGTTCCTGTGGGCGATAGGCTCGGGGACGTCTGTCGCCTACACAAGGGTCCCTGGGATGGCGAGCATGCCGTAATAATGGCGCGCAATTAGGGAGGTAGGGGGAATATGAAATTTCGTCCAGAGTTGTGTCCGGAGTCCGGACGGCCGCTGGCGAGGTTGCGGAAGAGTGCCGCAATGTCCCTGTGACCTCGCCATATAGCGTTGAGCCGGCCAAGAGGGGTTTTAGTGGGTATACCGTGGGCCTCATTAGCCTATACGGGAGTCCCACATAACCACCCAGGCCCGTCCCCGCGCCTGGGTGGTATGCGTAACGCATTTCCCCTCTATAAAAAAAAAAAAAGGTTAGGTTAGGTTAGGTTATAAGAGGGTACCGCTCGATCTCTTTCGAAGCGGTATGTGTGCTGGCAGGAACTTTACCATGGGATTTAGATGCGAGAGCCCTCGCTGCGGTTTACCGTTGGCGCGAGGAGGCGCATCACAATGGAGACTTGCCAGCACCGAGAGAAATTCTAGGACGACGAGACGCCATTCGACTAGAAATGGTGGACGTTTGGGAGCAGAGGCTGGCGCACCCTAGCGCAGGCCGTCTGACTATTGAAGCGGTTCGCCCGGTTCTTAAAAAGTGGCTAGACCGGACATATGGTGCCTTAACTTTCCGACTGACTCAGATCCTCTCGGGACATGGATGTTTCGGGAGGTATCTTAAGGACAGAGCCAGAAGAGAAATAACTGCAATATGCCACCACTGCGACTGCCCGGAGGACACTGCCCAACACACACTAGAAGTGTGCCCAGCCTGGGAAGAAGAGCGCCGCACTCTAAGCGCTGTAGTGGGACAAGACCTCTCGCTGCCCTCCGTGGTCCGAAACATGGTGGACAACGACAGGTCGTGGAAGGCTGTGCTGGACTTCTGCGAGGCGGTCATGGCGCAGAAAGAGATGGCGGAGCGCGGTAGGGAAGACGATCCAGCTTCCCAGCCGATGCGTCGCAAGCGCGTGGGGCGGCGGCGGCTCGCATATGACCGCCGACTTCCCCCTTAAGGGTTCCTGTGGGCAATAGGCTCGGGGACGTCTGTCGCCTACACAAGGGTCCCTGGGATGGCGAGCACGCCGTAATAATGGCGCGCAATTAGGGAGGTAGGGGGAATATTAAATTTCGTCCAGAGTTGTGTCCGGAGTCCGGACGGCCGCTGGCGAGGTTGCGGAAGAGTGCCGCAATGTCCCTGTGACCTCGCCATATAGCGTTGAGCCGGCCAAGAGGGGTTTTAGTGGGTATACCGTGGGCCTCATTAGCCTATACGGGAGTCCCACATAACCACCCAGGCCCGTCCCCGCGCCTGGGTGGTATGCGTAACGCATTTCCCCTCTATAAAAAAAAAAAATGTTAGGTTAGGTTAGGTTAGGTTAGGTTAGGTTTTTTTTTTTTTTTTTTTTTTTTCTCTTTGTCCTCCAACATTATCGGAGTCTGTATTTGTCTGTGTTTCACTTTCATACCAGTTCTCGCATTTTCTACTACTCGTACTTTCATGCTTCATACGGTTCTTTCTTTCATTCATCGTCGTGTACGCTTTACGTGGGTGGGACTCCCACCTATCTCTATGCTTTATTTATTTATTTATATTATGTTTTTTGGGGAATAAACTATAGACAGGGTATTCTTTATTAATTACTTTGACTTTCTTCATACATATTTCTTATGAATAGGGAGTTGGCTTTACATAGCAGGTTTTTTCTTTGTTATACATATTGCATTACTTTTTACATTAGAGCTTTACTTGTTTAGTCCAGATAAACATCATGTTTATTATTATAATATACATAGTTTATCTTATATCTACTTATTTCTATTTATTACTATTTTTACAATTTTCTTACAATATTCTAGAAACGTGTCTCTAATATACTTGTTTTGCATTATTTTACTAATATTTTCTACCTTTATCTCTTCCCCAATTTTATTTTCTATATCGTGCCTTTGTGTGCTAAACTGAGGGCACTCCGCTATTAGGTGCGGAATGCCCTCTGATCTGCCGGGTTCACATATGCACGATGGGTTCTCCTTGCACTTAAATCTGTGTAAGTACTCGGAGAATCCACCATGCCCTGTCATTAGTTGTGTCACTGGACTCGTGAATTCGATTTTTCGGACAGTCCCGTAAGCCGCTACTGCATCCGGGAAGAACAGCTTTGTTATCGATGCTGTCTCACCTGTAATGTATCTCCGATTCCACTCGTCAAGCGTGGCCATACGGATGTTTCGCTTCACGAATGATACCGGACATTGATCGTAGTCACGCTTACGTTTGGAGTCTGCAGCCGCTCCCTTGGCGAGTTCGTCCGCCCTTTCATTACCTTCCAGCCCTGCATGTGCTTTTATCCAATGCAAAGCGATAATTTTGCCTTGGTGAGATATTGTTCTTATGTTATCTCTCGCTTCCACTGCTAGAGGGTGGAGGCAACTATAGTTCCGAATGGTTTGAAGTGCTGCCATGGAGTCGCTGTAGATCCCAAACGTATTTGCTTTACTCTTCTTGACTTCTCTTGTTGCCACACAGATTGCGAGAAGCTCAGCCTGGTAGACAGTGCAGAACTTAGGTAGAGTTAGTTTTCGGGCTTTTGTCTCGGCTTCCCCCCGCCATATTGACAGTGAGGCTCCGACTCCACCTCCTATCTTACTGCCGTCTGTGTAAATTCGCACTTCATAGTTGCTATAATTGTTGACGTCGTTTTGGTCAACGAGGCTTATCAGTTTCAGCTCTTCGCGTTCCGCGGGGTGAGGCATTTCTGCGGCTGGACCCATTCTCTCCACTTCCCAGTCGCCCAATCCCGGCTGGGGGACACCTCTTTTGGCCTCGTATAGCGAGGCCGCCTCTCGAACTCTGAGGTCGAGTGGGAGAATCCCGGCCAGGATGAGCGCAGAATTGAGGGAGACTGTGCGGTACGCTTTGCACAGTTTCTGCGCTATTCCTCGTTGAACCGCTGCTAGCTGCTTCTGGACACTTATTTTTGTTGCGGCCGGGGCCCATACACTTGCGGCGTACAGGACTATTGGCTCCACTGTCGCTACATATATGGTCCTAATAACCTCGGGGTGAAGTCCCCAGCTTGCCTTTGCCGCTCTGGAGAGCTGCTTGTGGATACCCACTGCCTTTTTGCAGACGTTCGAGACATGTTCGTTAAAAGTAAGCTTGTTGTCGATGACAACACCTAGCATTTTTATTTCCTTGACCATCTCTATATTGGTCCCGCCCATGCACAGGCGTGGGGTGTCGTACTTTAATTTTCGCGTAATGAGCATTGCATTGGTCTTGTGCGGTGCGAACTTCAATTTGTTCCTGACGCCCCATTCCCGGGCATGTTCGAGAGCAGAGTTGGCCTTGGCCTCAATTTCCATTGCTGTGTTTCCATCCACCACAAGTGCCACGTCGTCCGCGAACGCCTGGCAGTAGTCGCCCCTAGCTTGGAGACTTTTGAGCAGTGGGTCCAGCAGCAGATTCCAGAGGATGGGACCCGCTATTGACCCTTGTACACAGCCTTTGCTAGTTTCCAGTCCATGCTGTTCACCTGCATACCGCACCGTGACTCTTCTGTCCTTTAGGTAGCTGTCCATCATTTGTCTCAGACCGACGGGGCAGTTTTCCTCGGCCAACCGGACTCTGATGGCAGGCCACCATGCGCTGTCGAAGGCCCCCTCTATATCCAGCGAGATCAGCGTGACGATCTTCTTCTCACCTAGTTTTTTGTTAATTCTCTGCATAAGGGTGTAGAGGGAGTCCTCGGTGCTGCGCTGCGGCATGAATCCGTATTGACAGGCACTGGTCCTCGGTATTAGGTGGGACTTTAGCCTGGCAACCAGCATCTTCTCTAAGATCTTTCCGAAGATTGGCAGCAATCCTATCGGCCTATATGACTTGGGGTTTGCATAGTTGTCCTTTCCCGGTTTCCTGAGGACGACCACCGTGGCCTCCTTCCAGATCTTAGGGAAATATCGGTACTTGAGGCATTTGTTTAGTAGGGTGAGGAACATTTCTGGGTTTACTCGAATGGCGTGGCAGCATATATCGGCCGTGAAACCCTCCGCGCCTGGTGCCTTTTTCGGGTTAAACGACTCGCACGACCATATCAGTTCAGCCATCGTGAGGGGTGGTTCGCAAGTACCATTTTGTTCGCCATCATTCACTTCGGCCGCTCTCATACGGGTTTGTCTGTGGTGGGCGTCATCACTACTGGCAGAGTCCTCTGGGTAAAAGGTCTCCACCAGCAACTTCACCGACTCTTTTGCGCTAAGGGTTTCGCCATTTTTCTCCAGGGGTACGTCCTCCACTCTTTTTGTGACTCTGCCTATAACCCTATATATACCCTCCCAAAGCCCTTCCTTATCCTGCTTTTAGGTTAGGTTAGGTTAGGTTAGGTTAGGTTAGGTTAGGTTAGGTTAGGTTAGGTTAGGTTAGGTTAGGTTAGGTTAGGTTAGGTTAGGTTGGGGTTAGGTTAGGTTAGGTTAGGTTAGGTTAGGTTAGGTTAGGTTAGGTTAGGTTAGGTTAGGTTAGGTTAGGTTAGGTTAGGTTAGGTTAGGTTAGGTTAGGTTAGGTTAGGTTAGGTTAGGTTAGGTTAGGTTAGGTTAGGTTAGGTTAGGTTAGGTTAGGTTAGGTTAGGTTAGGTTAGGTTAGGTTAGGTTAGGTTAGGTTAGGTTAGGTTAGGTTAGGTTAGGTTAGGTTAGGTTAGGTTAGGTTAGGTTAGGTTAGGTTAGGTTAGGTTAGGTTAGGTTAGGTTAGGTTAGGTTAGGTTAGGTTAGGTTAGGTTAGGTTAGGTTAGGTTAGGTTAGGTTAGGTTAGGTTAGGTTAGGTTAGGTTAGGTTAGGTCAGGTTAGGTTAGGTTAGGTTAGGTTAGGTTAGGTTAGGTTAGGTTAGGTTAGGTTAGGTTAGGTTAGGTTAGGTTAGGTTAGGTTAGGTTAGGTTAGGTTAGGTTAGGTTAGGTTAGGTTAGGTTAGGTTAGGTTAGGTTAGGTTAGGTTAGGTTAGGTTAGGTTAGGTTAGGTTAGGTTAGGTTAGGTTAGGTTAGGTTAGGTTAGGTTAGGTTAGGTTAGGTTAGGTTAGGTTAGGTTAGGTTAGGTTAGGTTAGGTTAGGTTAGGTTAGGTTAGGTTAGGTTAGGTTAGGTTAGGTTAGGTTAGGTTAGGTTAGGTTAGGTTAGGTTAGGTTAGGTTAGGTTAGGTTAGGTTAGGTTAGGTTAGGTTAGGTTAGGTTAGGTTAGGTTAGGTTAGGTTAGGTTAGGTTAGGTTAGGTTAGGTTAGGTTAGGTTAGGTTAGGTTAGGTTAGGTTAGGTTAGGTTAGGTTAGGTTAGGTTAGGTTAGGTTAGGTTAGGTTAGGTTAGGTTAGGTTAGGTTAGGTTAGGTTAGGTTAGGTTAGGTTAGGTTAGGTTAGGTTAGGTTAGGTTAGGTTAGGTTAGGTTAGGTTAGGTTAGGTTAGGTTAGGTTAGGTTAGGTTAGGTTAGGTTAGGTTAGGTTAGGTTAGGTTAGGTTAGGTTAGGTTAGGTTAGGTTAGGTTAGGTTAGGTTAGGTTAGGTTAGGTTAGGTTAGGTTAGGTTAGGTTAGGTTAGGTTAGGTTAGGTTAGGTTAGGTTAGGTTAGGTTAGGTTAGGTTAGGTTAGGTTAGGTTAGGTTAGGTTAGGTTAGGTTAGGTTAGGTTAGGTTAGGTTAGGTTAGGTTAGGTTAGGTTAGGTTAGGTTAGGTTAGGTTAGGTTAGGTTAGGTTAGGTTAGGTTAGGTTAGGTTAGGTTAGGTTAGGTTAGGTTAGGTTAGGTTAGGTTAGGTTAGGTTAGGTTAGGTTAGGTTAGGTTAGGTTAGGTTAGGTTAGGTTAGGTTAGGTTAGGTTAGGTTAGGTTAGGTTAGGTTAGGTTAGGTTAGGTTAGGTTAGGTTAGGTTAGGTTAGGTTAGGTTAGGTTAGGTTAGGTTAGGTTAGGTTAGGTTAGGTTAGGTTAGGTTAGGTTAGGTTAGGTTAGGTTAGGTTAGGTTAGGTTAGGTTAGGTTAGGTTAGGTTAGGTTAGGTTAGGTTAGGTTAGGTTAGGTTAGGTTAGGTTAGGTTAGGTTAGGTTAGGTTAGGTTAGGTTAGGTTAGGTTAGGTTAGGTTAGGTTAGGTTAGGTTAGGTTAGGTTAGGTTAGGTTAGGTTAGGTTAGGTTAGGTTAGGTTAGGTTAGGTTAGGTTAGGTTAGGTTAGGTTAGGTTAGGTTAGGTTAGGTTAGGTTAGGTTAGGTTAGGTTAGGTTAGGTTAGGTTAGGTTAGGTTAGGTTAGGTTAGGTTAGGTTAGGTTAGGTTAGGTTAGGTTAGGTTAGGTTAGGTTAGGTTAGGTTAGGTTAGGTTAGGTTAGGTTAGGTTAGGTTAGGTTAGGTTAGGTTAGGTTAGGTTAGGTTAGGTTAGGTTAGGTTAGGTTAGGTTAGGTTAGGTTAGGTTAGGTTAGGTTAGGTTAGGTTAGGTTAGGTTAGGTTAGGTTAGGTTAGGTTAGGTTAGGTTAGGTTAGGTTAGGTTAGGTTAGGTTAGGTTAGGTTAGGTTAGGTTAGGTTAGGTTAGGTTAGGTTAGGTTAGGTTAGGTTAGGTTAGGTTAGGTTAGGTTAGGTTAGGTTAGGTTAGGTTAGGTTAGGTTAGGTTAGGTTAGGTTAGGTTAGGTTAGGTTAGGTTAGGTTAGGTTAGGTTAGGTTAGGTTAGGTTAGGTTAGGTTAGGTTAGGTTAGGTTAGGTTAGGTTAGGTTAGGTTAGGTTAGGTTAGGTTAGGTTAGGTTAGGTTAGGTTAGGTTAGGTTAGGTTAGGTTAGGTTAGGTTAGGTTAGGTTAGGTTAGGTTAGGTTAGGTTAGGTTAGGTTAGGTTAGGTTAGGTTAGGTTAGGTTAGGTTAGGTTAGGTTAGGTTAGGTTAGGTTAGGTTAGGTTAGGTTAGGTTAGGTTAGGTTAGGTTAGGTTAGGTTAGGTTAGGTTAGGTTAGGTTAGGTTAGGTTAGGTTAGGTTAGGTTAGGTTAGGTTAGGTTAGGTTAGGTTAGGTTAGGTTAGGTTAGGTTAGGTTAGGTTAGGTTAGGTTAGGTTAGGTTAGGTTAGGTTAGGTTAGGTTAGGTTAGGTTAGGTTAGGTTAGGTTAGGTTAGGTTAGGTTAGGTTAGGTTAGGTTAGGTTAGGTTAGGTTAGGTTAGGTTAGGTTAGGTTAGGTTAGGTTAGGTTAGGTTAGGTTAGGTTAGGTTAGGTTAGGTTAGGTTAGGTTAGGTTAGGTTAGGTTAGGTTAGGTTAGGTTAGGTTAGGTTAGGTTAGGTTAGGTTAGGTTAGGTTAGGTTAGGTTAGGTTAGGTTAGGTTAGGTTAGGTTAGGTTAGGTTAGGTTAGGTTAGGTTAGGTTAGGTTAGGTTAGGTTAGGTTAGGTTAGGTTAGGTTAGGTTAGGTTAGGTTAGGTTAGGTTAGGTTAGGTTAGGTTAGGTTAGGTTAGGTTAGGTTAGGTTAGGTTAGGTTAGGTTAGGTTAGGTTAGGTTAGGTTAGGTTAGGTTAGGTTAGGTTAGGTTAGGTTAGGTTAGGTTAGGTTAGGTTAGGTTAGGTTAGGTTAGGTTAGGTTAGGTTAGGTTAGGTTAGGTTAGGTTAGGTTAGGTTAGGTTAGGTTAGGTTAGGTTAGGTTAGGTTAGGTTAGGTTAGGTTAGGTTAGGTTAGGTTAGGTTAGGTTAGGTTAGGTTAGGTTAGGTTAGGTTAGGTTAGGTTAGGTTAGGTTAGGTTAGGTTAGGTTAGGTTAGGTTAGGTTAGGTTAGGTTAGGTTAGGTTAGGTTAGGTTAGGTTAGGTTAGGTTAGGTTAGGTTAGGTTAGGTTAGGTTAGGTTAGGTTAGGTTAGGTTAGGTTAGGTTAGGTTAGGTTAGGTTAGGTTAGGTTAGGTTAGGTTAGGTTAGGTTAGGTTAGGTTAGGTTAGGTTAGGTTAGGTTAGGTTAGGTTAGGTTAGGTTAGGTTAGGTTAGGTTAGGTTAGGTTAGGTTAGGTTAGGTTAGGTTAGGTTAGGTTAGGTTAGGTTAGGTTAGGTTAGGTTAGGTTAGGTTAGGTTAGGTTAGGTTAGGTTAGGTTAGGTTAGGTTAGGTTAGGTTAGGTTAGGTTAGGTTAGGTTAGGTTAGGTTAGGTTAGGTTAGGTTAGGTTAGGTTAGGTTAGGTTAGGTTAGGTTAGGTTAGGTTAGGTTAGGTTAGGTTAGGTTAGGTTAGGTTAGGTTAGGTTAGGTTAGGTTAGGTTAGGTTAGGTTAGGTTAGGTTAGGTTAGGTTAGGTTAGGTTAGGTTAGGTTAGGTTAGGTTAGGTTAGGTTAGGTTAGGTTAGGTTAGGTTAGGTTAGGTTAGGTTAGGTTAGGTTAGGTTAGGTTAGGTTAGGTTAGGTTAGGTTAGGTTAGGTTAGGTTAGGTTAGGTTAGGTTAGGTTAGGTTAGGTTAGGTTAGGTTAGGTTAGGTTAGGTTAGGTTAGGTTAGGTTAGGTTAGGTTAGGTTAGGTTAGGTTAGGTTAGGTTAGGTTAGGTTAGGTTAGGTTAGGTTAGGTTAGGTTAGGTTAGGTTAGGTTAGGTTAGGTTAGGTTAGGTTAGGTTAGGTTAGGTTAGGTTAGGTTAGGTTAGGTTAGGTTAGGTTAGGTTAGGTTAGGTTAGGTTAGGTTAGGTTAGGTTAGGTTAGGTTAGGTTAGGTTAGGTTAGGTTAGGTTAGGTTAGGTTAGGTTAGGTTAGGTTAGGTTAGGTTAGGTTAGGTTAGGTTAGGTTAGGTTAGGTTAGGTTAGGTTAGGTTAGGTTAGGTTAGGTTAGGTTAGGTTAGGTTAGGTTAGGTTAGGTTAGGTTAGGTTAGGTTAGGTTAGGTTAGGTTAGGTTAGGTTAGGTTAGGTTAGGTTAGGTTAGGTTAGGTTAGGTTAGGTTAGGTTAGGTTAGGTTAGGTTAGGTTAGGTTAGGTTAGGTTAGGTTAGGTTAGGTTAGGTTAGGTTAGGTTAGGTTAGGTTAGGTTAGGTTAGGTTAGGTTAGGTTAGGTTAGGTTAGGTTAGGTTAGGTTAGGTTAGGTTAGGTTAGGTTAGGTTAGGTTAGGTTAGGTTAGGTTAGGTTAGGTTAGGTTAGGTTAGGTTAGGTTAGGTTAGGTTAGGTTAGGTTAGGTTAGGTTAGGTTAGGTTAGGTTAGGTTAGGTTAGGTTAGGTTAGGTTAGGTTAGGTTAGGTTAGGTTAGGTTAGGTTAGGTTAGGTTAGGTTAGGTTAGGTTAGGTTAGGTTAGGTTAGGTTAGGTTAGGTTAGGTTAGGTTAGGTTAGGTTAGGTTAGGTTAGGTTAGGTTAGGTTAGGTTAGGTTAGGTTAGGTTAGGTTAGGTTAGGTTAGGTTAGGTTAGGTTAGGTTAGGTTAGGTTAGGTTAGGTTAGGTTAGGTTAGGTTAGGTTAGGTTAGGTTAGGTTAGGTTAGGTTAGGTTAGGTTAGGTTAGGTTAGGTTAGGTTAGGTTAGGTTAGGTTAGGTTAGGTTAGGTTAGGTTAGGTTAGGTTAGGTTAGGTTAGGTTAGGTTAGGTTAGGTTAGGTTAGGTTAGGTTAGGTTAGGTTAGGTTAGGTTAGGTTAGGTTAGGTTAGGTTAGGTTAGGATAGGTTAGGTTAGGTTAGGTTAGGTTAGGTTAGGTTAGGTTAGGTTAGGTTAGGTTAGGTTAGGTTAGGTTAGGTTAGGTTAGGTTAGGTTAGGTTAGGTTAGGTTAGGTTAGGTTAGGTTAGGTTAGGTTAGGTTAGGTTAGGTTAGGTTAGGTTAGGTTAGGTTAGGTTAGGTTAGGTTAGGTTAGGTTAGGTTAGGTTAGGTTAGGTTAGGTTAGGTTAGGTTAGGTTAGGTTAGGTTAGGTTAGGTTAGGTTAGGTTAGGTTAGGTTAGGTTAGGTTAGGTTAGGTTAGGTTAGGTTAGGTTAGGTTAGGTTAGGTTAGGTTAGGATAGGTTAGGTTAGGTTAGGTTAGGTTAGGTTAGGTTAGGTTAGGTTAGGTTAGGTTAGGTTAGGTTAGGTTAGGTTAGGTTAGGTTAGGTTAGGTTAGGTTAGGTTAGGTTAGGTTAGGTTAGGTTAGGTTATGTTAGGTTAGGTTAGGTTAGGTTAGGTTAGGTTAGGTTAGGTTAGGTTAGGTTAGGTTAGGTTAGGTTAGGTTAGGTTAGGTTAGGTTAGGTTAGGTTAGGTTAGGTTAGGTTAGGTTAGGTTAGGTTAGGTTAGGTTAGGTTAGGTTAGGTTAGGTTAGGTTAGGTTAGGTTAGGTTAGGTTAGGTTAGGTTAGGTTAGGTTAGGTTAGGTTAGGTTAGGTTAGGTTAGGTTAGGTTAGGTTAGGTTAGGTTAGGTTAGGTTAGGTTCTCCCGTACTCGGTGATTCGGGAGGCACTCAAGTATCACGAGGTGCCCCTATATCTAAGGCGAGTCGTTGACCACTACCTATCGGACAGGGTGGTGGTCTGCGACACTCCTAACGGACGGTTAGAGAGACGAATGGCCTGCGGCGTTCCTCAGGGGTCCGTGCTTGGACCCCTGTTATGGAACGTTGGCTTTGACTGGGCCATCCGTGCAGTGCTGCTCCCCCGAATGGCCCTCATGTGTTACGCTGATGACACAATGGTGGCCGTCCGGGGCGAGGAACTGACAGAGGCATTGCGGAGGGCGGAAGTGGCGGTGGACCTCATAGTCCTAAGAATCCGCCTCCTAGGACTGAAGGTCTCCCTCCCGAAGACCGATGTGATAGTCTTCGGGAGAAGAGGATGGAGGGTGCCCGTGGGTGCCTCCCTTAGAATAGGTGGCGAGGACGTTCAGGTGAGGCCCCATATCAAATATCTTGGCCTCACACTGGACAGGAGGTGGAATTTCGAGGAGCATTTCCGCCAAATTGCTCCCCGCATAGTGACGGCAGCTTCGGAGCTGGGACGGCTGCTGCCCAACGTGGGAGGGCCCTCCCACGCATGCCGACGTCTTTATGCTGGAGTAGCCCGATCGATGGCCCTCTACGGGGCCCCGATCTGGGCCGACAAACTGAGTCCAGCCAATAAAGCCTTACTGCGGAGGCCCCAACGAGTTGTAGCCATACGCGTTTGCAGGGCCTACGTGACAGTAGGATGGGCGGCGGCGTGTGTGTTGGCGGGCACCCCACCTTGGGAACTGGTCGCTGAGGTGCTCGCCGATGAGCATATGCGGAGGATCAGGAGCAGGGAGACAGGAAATTTCCCTGCTCCTGAAGAAGTGCGAAATGCGCGCAGAATTGCGCTGAGAAGGCTGCGCGAAAAGTGGAAGGAGGACCTGGAGAACTCTCCCTACGGAACCCGTACCATAGGGGCAGTTCTCCCGTCGTTGGACAGATGGCTGGATCGGACGCACGGCAGGGTGGGGTACAGACTGGCGCAGGTGTTGACCGGACATGGGTGCTTCGGTCACTACCTGCACAGGATTGGTCGCGAGCCTACCCCAGCCTGCCATCAGTGTGGTGAGACGGATGACACGGCCCAGCATACCCTGGAGGTGTGCAATCGCTGGGTCGTGGAGCGTAGCGCGCTGGCGGTAGCCACTGGGACGGATGATCTCTCGCTGCACAGCGTTGTGGCGGCCATGTTGAACAGCGAGAGATCCTGGGAGGCGGTGGTCTCCTTCTGCGACACTGTTATCTCGCAAAAGGAGACCGAGGAGAGGCAACGGGAGGAAGATCCGAATGCACATCCGATCCGGCGCAGACGATTGGGAGGGAGGCGCAGGCGGTTTGCCATCAGGAACCGTGCCATACCCCAGTAGGGCAGCGGGTAGGGGACCCGCATAACACTGCCCTGCACGGGAGGGGGGAGAGTTAGTTATGCGTTTGCTGACTCTTCCCAAACCTGGTGTGTAGTCCCGGTTCGTTAACCGGGCCAGGACTGCCGGGGGGTGTCGTGGTGACATGCTCGCGACCCCATTGCACCCCCCTAACGGCAAAGACGGAAACGCCGCAGGGGTTTTAGTGGGTATCCTTCTCCCCTCCCTCTGACTAGCAGAGGGAGTTACGGGAGGAGCGAGTCCCACATATCACCCCCAATGGGCGTCCCCAGCCCGGGGGTGAATGCATAAACGCATTTCCCCTGCGACAAAAAAAAAAAAAAAAAAAAAAAAAAAAAAAAAGGTTAGGTTAGGTTAGGTTAGGTTAGGTTAGGTTAGGTTAGGTTAGGTTAGGTTAGGTTAGGTTAGGTTAGGTTAGGTTAGGTTAGGTTAGGTTAGGTTAGGTTAGGTTAGGTTAGGTTAGGTTAGGTTAGGTTAGGTTAGGTTAGGTTAGGTTAGGTTAGGTTAGGTTAGGTTAGGTTAGGTTAGGTTAGGTTAGGTTAGGTTAGGTTAGGTTAGGTTAGGTTAGGTTAGGTTAGGTTAGGTTAGGTTAGGTTAGGTTAGGTTAGGTTAGGTTAGGTTAGGTTAGGTTAGGTTAGGTTAGGTTAGGTTAGGTTAGGTTAGGTTAGGTTAGGTTAGGTTAGGTTAGGTTAGGTTAGGTTAGGTTAGGTTAGGTTAGGTTAGGTTAGGTTAGGTTAGGTTAGGTTAGGTTAGGTTAGGTTAGGTTAGGTTAGGTTAGGTTAGGTTAGGTTAGGTTAGGTTAGGTTAGGTTAGGTTAGGTTAGGTTAGGTTAGGTTAGGTTAGGTTAGGTTAGGTTAGGTTAGGTTAGGTTAGGTTAGGTTAGGTTAGGTTAGGTTAGGTTAGGTTAGGTTAGGTTAGGTTAGGTTAGGTTAGGTTAGGTTAGGTTAGGTTAGGTTAGGTTAGGTTAGGTTAGGTTAGGTTAGGTTAGGTTAGGTTAGGTTAGGTTAGGTTAGGTTAGGTTAGGTTAGGTTAGGTTAGGTTAGGTTAGGTTAGGTTAGGTTAGGTTAGGTTAGGTTAGGTTAGGTTAGGTTAGGTTAGGTTAGGTTAGGTTAGGTTAGGTTAGGTTAGGTTAGGTTAGGTTAGGTTAGGTTAGGTTAGGTTAGGTTAGGTTAGGTTAGGTTAGGTTAGGTTAGGTTAGGTTAGGTTAGGTTAGGTTAGGTTAGGTTAGGTTAGGTTAGGTTAGGTTAGGTTAGGTTAGGTTAGGTTAGGTTAGGTTAGGTTAGGTTAGGTTAGGTTAGGTTAGGTTAGGTTAGGTTAGGTTAGGTTAGGTTAGGTTAGGTTAGGTTAGGTTAGGTTAGGTTAGGTTAGGTTAGGTTAGGTTAGGTTAGGTTAGGTTAGGTTAGGTTAGGTTAGGTTAGGTTAGGTTAGGTTAGGTTAGGTTAGGTTAGGTTAGGTTAGGTTAGGTTAGGTTAGGTTAGGTTAGGTTAGGTTAGGTTAGGTTAGGTTAGGTTAGGTTAGGTTAGGTTAGGTTTTTTTTTTTAAATGTAGCAAGTGATTTACTTGCCATCGTCAATCCTCGGACATGATCCGAGACTTTGTTTGCATTTTTATTTTTTATTTTGCTTATTTAAATAATATTTATTCTTTAGTTTTTATTTCTATTTATCTTTTTGCTATTATTTTGATTACATTTTACTTTAAGTTGCTGGGATATCATGTCATCTATCAATCAATATGTGTCATAATATGTACACATATTGATTGTTAGATAGACTAGTTTATATTTATTTCTAATTGATCATATTTATCTATTACTTCCATTATTATTATCATTTATCCTTTCTTGCCCATGGAGCTGTGCTGCCGTTTTGGATACATACTTTCCGCATTATTGTCTTGCAGTATTTGGCAAACGTTTCGTGGGTGGACTTACCGACCAATAGTATATTGAAATTACATCTTATAATTTTTTCATTTAATTTTAGTTCGGTGTTTAATCGGAGCTCCTCAAATCGTGGACATTCTGTGAGTACATGTTCTGTTGTTTCGATTATGTTGGGGTCACATGGGCATGACGGGTTGTTCTTTACTTTGAAGCGGTGTAGATAGTAGCCCGTTCCGCCATGTCCAGTGATCACTTGTGTGAGCAAATTATCTGGTGTATGACTTGTTGCATACCTATACGCCGACGTTGCATCAGGGAGGAAATCTGCTATTTGCTTTTCTTTTGTTAACTCTTTATATATTTTTGACCATTTATACAGCGTTTCCTCCCTGATGGTCCGCTTGGCGTATGAGGTTGGAAACAAATCATACGCAGCTTTTGTTTTCTTCCGAAGAGCTGCATATTTAGCTAATTCATCAGCCCGTTCGTTGCCCACCGTGCCACAGTGAGCCCTCAACCAGAATAGCCGTACGGTTGTTCCGCTTTTTTGCAGTGCATATATTTGCTCCCTGATTCGGAAGACAAGCGGGTGGAGGCACGTCTGATTCTCTATAGCTTGTAGTGATGACATGCTGTCACTAAAGATGTTAATTGTAGTGTCTTTTAATTTTGCTGCCAATTCGCCTGCCTTCAGAATCGCGAGAAGCTCCGACTGGAACACACTGCAGTAGGTTTCCAACCGGAAAGTGCACTGTCTTATTTCTTCGTCATTTCTCCACGCAGTTATTGCCGCACCGACCTTTCCCTCTATTTTACTGCCGTCTGTGAAAATACGAAGTCCTTCAATTTGGTATTTGGCCACGGTTTCCTCTGACAGGTCTTCGACCTTTTCAAAGGTAAGCGGGGCCAGGTCCACAGGATGAGGAGTATTTGTATATGGCACCCGAGCCTCGTATTCTCTGT